>NC_133400.1:79764506-80378824 GCF_047511655.1 Castor canadensis | reverse complement strand
AATTCTTTAATGGTGAATGCTTAAAGATTCTAAAAGAAGAGTAATTGGGTCATTTGTAAAAATATCACAGCCTGAGACTTACTAAAAGAATGTTTTTGCCTTATGCAAATGGAGAGGGACTCTTAGGATTTCCTTAGGAAAATGAATAGTTCCTCAAGGAAATATGGCAAAAGCTTTCAAATCAGAATCGTCCTGCTGAAGCTTTGCTTGAAGAGAAATTATATTGGGGGCTGGGGAGAAGGCCTGGGATTGGAAGTCTCAGAGGGTGGTATACTTTAATAATTTTACTAGAAATTAATGTAGTTTCTTGAGACTTATGGTCTAGAAACTATATTTCTGTAGTAAAGTCAAAGAGGATTTAATTGATAATGGACATATTTCAAAAGACTGATGTATAAATCAGATAGTTCATTTATTAATTTTAATGTAAGAATTTAAATCTCCAGTAAGTAGAATACATATTTTTTCTTAAGGAAGTCATTCCTTTTTCCCATGTCAAGATTCCCGGAAGCCAGACAGAAATTTCTGTAGACAACGGCAGGGGTCTCGTATGGAAAAATGGTACATACAGTCAGCCCTTTGCTTACCTCTACTATGCTGGACTCCAGGATAACATTTGCATTTTTTAGCACTTTTCTATGTAAGCCAACCTCATTCCGTGATCCTTGGTCCTTTACATACATGCTTTTTCTAATTTTTAATGGAACTAGGACTTCAATGAAAAATAGTTTTATTTATGTATAATTGACACATAAAACTGCACATATTTTAAGTGCACAATTTGACAATTTTTTGATGGTACTGGGGCTTGAACTCAGGGCCTCAAGTACTTAACCACTTTTTGTTTTAGTTATTTTTAAGATAAGGTCTCATGTTTTTGCTCCAATCCAGCCTTAGACTGTGATCCTCCTATTTCTGCCTCCCAAGTAGCTGGGATTACAGACATTTACCTCCACAACTGGCATGTTCTTTGAGATAGGGACTAACTAACATTTTTGCCTGGGCTGACCTTGAACCACAATCCTCTTATCCCTGCCACCTGCATTATTAGAAGTTTTGACATTTACACCTCACCACCATAATCATGAGGGTAAACATACCCATCATCTTCCAAAGTGTCCTGGGTGGGGGGTGAGCTTCTCTTTCTACCACCTCCCTCCCCCACCTCATCTATGGGAAACCACTGATGTGGTTCCTAGCATTGTAGTTTTATGTAAGTGAAATCATACTGTATACACTCTGTTCTGTCTGACTTTTATCACTTGGCATAATTATTTTGAGTCATTGATTTTGTTGTGTGTTATTAATAGTTAATTCTTTTTATCATCAAATAGTATTCTAGTGTATGGATGTACCACAATTTGCTATTCTTTCTAATCAATGAATATATTGAGCTGTTTCCAGTTTTGAACAATAACAAAGTATTTTCCAATGAATGCCATCAAAATTATTCATTATCATTTAAATTATGATATATTATTAAATTGAATGGATTTAAAATTCTTTAGTGAACTATTCCCCTATTAAAATTTATTTTAATTGTTTCCAGTTATTAGTTATTTAAAAGAACATATCAGTATTCTTTTTGGTACATAAGTTATGTATTTGGACACAGTTATAAGACAAAACTGATGTCTTAAAAATTGCATTGCAGATTATTTCCATGGAATAAACCATAAAACAAAATAACTGAGGTAAGAATTGGTAGATCTATCAACAAATGGCATTTTTGAAAAGGTGCACAAATTCTCATTTCTGTTAGCAGTGCATGAAAGTGTTATTTCACTGCTTGTTTCCCATCACTGAACATTGCAAGCTTTTAAATATTTAGGGTTTGACATTTTGTAAGTTTACTAGTAGTCTGACCTTTGTTTTCTCTGTGGAGTGGTAGTGTTATTCTACACAATTATATGAATTATTATTTTGTTAAGTACATTAACAATTTTTCAGAAACACTTATGAACTCCTTTTTCCCTATTTGTGGTTTTTAGTTATTTACTAGTAGTGTTTCTAACTGGTTAAGAACACACTGTTCAACTTCTTTCCAGCTATTTGGGATTCTTTAAATAACTCTCGATAAACAAAAGTCCCTTTCCTGTCTCTGCTTCACAAGGTTGATGTGAAGATTAGTGAGGTCATGTGTATAAAATGCATAAAATAGTGCTTTGATGCCCACAGTGTTCACTAAGTAGTTGTAGTTCTTTGTTCAGTTTCTTCTCTGCCCATTTTATGGAATCAAATCAATGCTTATTTTTATTTGTAAATTATTTATGTTTAATTTAGAAAAAGTTATTGTCTCCCAAACACCAGGTAAATAAATATTCTCTCTTCAACTCTCTGAGCTAAGAAGATTAAGTTGGAGCTCCTGTGCTTGTGAGGGGGGAAATAAGTACTCTTCTCATGGCAAGGAACTTCCCAACTGCCTTCTCTGCCTCCTTCAACTCAGGATTATCCCCCTACATCTAGCAGAAATTCCCCAAAGATTCTTGGTTATGCACAGCATTCTTCCCTAACACTGATCAATAATTTGCAATTTTGATCATTTCCTTAGGATACTTGGAGTTTGGTACTTTAATTCACAGTTAATTAAATCTTTGATTTAAATTGTACTTTACAATGATGGAATGAGTCTCTGAAACTACTTTGAACTCTATAGGGTTATTTGTGGCAAACTGAATGGTTCTAGGTTATTATTATTATTATTGCTGAATTCTTGGATCTATGTTCAGAGGTCTCATCCCTTATCTTTAGACCATATATTATCAGGTTTGCTGGTTGGCTTATTTGCTGCCTTCAGTTACTCAACATCCTACCTTATTGCTTCTAATTTGCTATAGGTGGTGAATACAAATAAATAAAGCAGTTAAAATTGTGTCTAAAGGAGCTAGGATTGAGGGGATTGAAGGTGTAAAGATTTTCCATGAGCATAGAACTTATGAAGCTTGGTCTGCATGCCATCGTGTGATCTGAGCTAATGTTTGTGTTGCTTTGTGATATTTGGTGTACTTTAGATAATTGGCATCCCTCATTGTATTGTTACCACATGTGGTCTGTTCTGAGCCAGAAGGATCTGTCAAGGTAAACTACACAGTAAATGAGCACTGCATTTTCTGTAGAGGAAGCATGCCAAAAAGGAAGGATTCCTCAAGATGCTCTCACTAGCACTGCAACTTTCTTCAGAACTGTGACTTCCAGTCATTTTAGCTTTAAGTTATAGCTCTCAGCTAGAGAAAACTATATTACCCATTTTGAAATATCTCAAAATACTGCAAAATGTCCATCAATCACAGTCCTAAAAATATTTATGATTTTTATCATTTGGAAACCTTTCACCATAACTTTGTGCTGCTCTTTTAAATAGAGCAGGTTAAGCAGTCAACTTGCTACCGGCTTTTTTTTCCCATGGAGGTAGCAGCTACACTTTTATACTTCCTCATAAAACTTTATCATGTAATCACCATAAGGTCAGGTGAAGTTCAATCAAGTAATGAAACAGTCCTCAGGAGGTGACTTATTTTAAAGGAAACACTCTAGATATATTTTTTTAAATGAATCTTTCTTATTCATGGGTGATTCAGAAACTATTCTATTGAGTAGCATTCAAGAGTACTCTGGAATATTTCCTTCCTACATCTTGTGATAGAAACATAATGAGGTTCAGTTTTTTGATGAGACATTGTTTTCCCACCATGACATAATTTCTAATAGATTCCTTTGGTGATGATAACTATACACTATAATCCAATACCTGTGATTTGTAAATAATGATTTTCTTCCATTTCTTAAAGTTATGTGAGAAATTTTTATTTTAAATAAAATTTAACTTTTAAACTATATTCTACAATATAGTTCTTGAATAGAGACTCTGAATTGATTCAATGTTTCATTTTCTAAAGGAAAACAGGGAATGGAATTAGTACATCTCAAAGACAGTGTGCGAATTACTGACAAATCAAGATTTTACTCAACTTTGAACCCTGTAAGTCTATTGTTTAGACTACCATAGAAAAACCTTTCTGGTGTTGTTCTAAAACACCATCATTCTTGGAAGCCATTTACATTTATCTTTAGGGATTGATTATCATCATAAAAATGGTTTAAGACTATTAAGGTTTAAATTCTTTGCATTTCCTGAGTTCATTTATGTTTATTAGTCCTATACTAATTTTTCCTATAAAAATAATTGTAAGCATAAAAAAAGCCAAGTGCATAAAGAAAAAAAAGTTGATGCCCCATGTTTCTTTAAATCTCACAATGTCTTGATGTTTGGTGGATATATTGATAGTAGAAGAAATATTTGTCTAAAATGTTTTTGCATTTCCAAATGATAATGAATTTGCTCTTTGACCAAAGTGTGGAATGTTAGACTTCCACTTGGATCTCATCTAACCTGAGAAAATATAAATATTTGAAGTTTGTGTGTTGGAGCTGAAAAACAAATATACTTGAGCTAGAGGCCAAGGAAAGACAGAAAAAAAGGTAGAGAAATAATCTGTGGAAATGTAATATGATCTGTATCTCTGTGTAGCTGGTATGTTTACAATATCTAATCTCTCTATCTGTCTTCCTATCCTAGTGTTCTTTTCCCTTTAATAATACTAAATCCTGGTTTTTTAAAATGTGTTTCACTTATTATCCCTTGCTGTTTATAGAGATACATATCAGATCATGTAAAGAGTTAATTTTTTAAAATAAATACCAGAAGATAAGGACAGCTATGAGAAGTTAGGACCCCAAAGTCCAAAATCATGTTTCATTTCCTCTAGTGAGACAATGCCCAAGATTGAAAATAGAGTATTCATCTTCTTGCATAACAAAATTCCCAAAGCTGTAATTACACTTAAAAAGCAAAGAGAAAATCATAAAAATTGCAGCATTTATGACAGGAAAAGTCTCTTAAAAGTTACATGTTCAATTAATCAGACCAATAAAGAAAAGGAAAAACACAAGCTGCCCCAAATAGAAAATATTTACAACAGATTTGTGTTAAGATAGTGAAAGGTTGATAACAATATTCACATGATCTAACTATAGGGGATTGTTAAATGAATAAGGTAGTAATGATACAATTATTCAACCTTTAAAAATAAGGATTTGGAAATATACTCACCATTGTTAAATCATTTTATGGTCAACAGTATCTGACCATAAAAGTGTTTCAGTTGCTAGCTGAACAAATTGTGACTTCTAAGAATGATAAAAGCAGTTGAACCAGAAATGAGAGCTCTTGCTTCTTTGAAAAGTCTTCAGGTCTAATAAGCCAATAAAAAGTCTGCTCCTGGTTATCAGTCCTTTGTCTGATGTATAGCTGGCAAATATTTTCTCCCACTCTGTGGGTGTTCTCTTCAGTTTAGAGACCATTTCTTTTGATGAGCAGAAGCTGGAGGGATTCCAAGATGGCGGCTAGAGGGAGGAAGCAGAAAGCGTGCCTCTATAATGAAATCTTGGAGAGATGCTGGAGACACACCTGGCAGGCAAAACCACCAAGAAGAGGCAAAACTTTGACCCCTCCACACCCCCAGCCAGCACAGAGAATCTCCCCTTCACATTAAATGAGAAATCAGGAGGGCCCCAAGGCCGCTAGTCGCCAGCGCCCAGACAGCTTGGGAAGACACAGACAAGGAGAGCTTAGTGGTACTGTGGTACTCCCACAGACAACCCTGGGCCAGAGCAGCATAGGCCCCTGGACAGACCGACCTCCACCCGGGGAAAAAAGAGAAACTGAGTAATAAGCAAGAAGAACAATAAAGACACATTGCAAAGAGGGTGGGGCACACTGAGCACTGAAGATTGGGGGAAGGGAATCCTTCCCGGAACTGTGAATAAACAAGCCAGGCAGGCCAGAGAGGCTCCGGTGGGAGCAGGGGCACACACCCAGCAACCTGGAGCGGGAAAGCTTGTGAGAGTGGTGGAGTGAGGAATACTCCACAGGAGAGGGGGGAAGACCCACTTCCCACGTGAACTGTACACAAACACGCAGGCCTGAGAAAGTGGGTGCAGTGTCACCTCCCCCAGTGAGCTTGGAAAAGGGAAAGGTTGTAGCAGAGGCTCGCGCACAGGAGAACTCTGAATAAACAAAGCCTGAGGGGCCAGGTGAGTGCTAAGCTCACCCCTGAGATCTGCATAAATAAAGCCTCCAGCAACAGCAGGCCGACAGCAGCAGGCAGGCAAGCCACAGCACAGATACCATTCACAGAACTGTCTCCAGACTCTTTTTTCTCTCTCCCTACCTTTGATGAGAAAACAACCAAACTACACCTGCATGCTGAAAAACTTACTGAAACTGTATTGCATTTGAACTTGGGACACTTTGTGGGGTTTTTTTTTGTGCAGTTTTTTTCTACTTTATGT
The DNA here is from genome assembly GCF_047511655.1 of Castor canadensis. Taxonomy (NCBI): domain Eukaryota; kingdom Metazoa; phylum Chordata; class Mammalia; order Rodentia; family Castoridae; genus Castor; species Castor canadensis. The sequence continues at coordinate 80,372,473 of NC_133400.1, read as the reverse complement.
GTCCCCTTTGATGAGACAACTACAGAACAACATCTGAGGCACCATCTCCAGGATTGGAGACTGAGACAGACACCAAAATTATTAAGACTGAAACTTCTTTGCATTTGAACTTGGAGGTTTTTTTTTTTTACTTTTCTATTTTTCATTTTGTTTTATTTTATTTATTTATATATATATTTCTTTCAGTTACTTATTTTTTATTTTTTATCTTACCTTTATTCTTTTTATTTTTTATTTTCAATCCTCTCTCTGTCTCTCTAATGCCTGTTCAGCTTACTGTCAATTAGTACACTAAAGCTCCCTATTTACACCTTTGAAACTTTCTTGTTTGATTCCTTGTTTTGTTTTCTCCTACTTGTCTATTTGTTTTTCCCTTTTCTTTAACTTCTTGATTTCCATCTCCTCTCACCCTTCCATTCTAAATATTACCATTGTTATTATTACAGCTAGAAAATACTTAATTGCACACAGTACAGGGACAGTAACAACATCAAGGACAACGATGGGAAGACAGAAAAAACAGGGAAACCAGTTTCCCCACAGCAAAAAAATTAGTACAGGAACCAGAGGGGAATGAAGAAAACAGATACTCAGATCCAGACTCCAACAAAATGAAGATAAACTATGCCAAAGAACCCAATGAAGCCCACAAGAATAATTTAAAAGAAGACATACTACAGGTACTCAATGAGAATTTTATAGAGATGATAGTGGATAGGGTCAACCAAAATGTACAGGAGACACTCAAGAAATTCCAAGACAACAAAAATAGAGAATTTGAAAAAGAAAAAGAAATAAAGGAAACCATAGAAGCACTGTATAAACACCAAAGTGAAACAGAGAACATGATCAATAAACAGATAAATGAACTCAGGAAAAAAAGTAGACAACATTAAAGAAGAAACCACCCAGGATATGGAAAACCTCAGAAAAAAGAACGAAACAGAACTGCAAAACAAAACGGAAGGCCAATCCAGCAGAATAGAACAAACAGAAGACAGAATCTCAGAACTTGAAGATGAAATGGTAGTTAAAGGAAAAACTGAAGAACTATTAATTAAACAACTCAAGACCTGTGAAAAGAAAATGCAAGAACTCACTGACTCCATCAAAAGACCAAACTTGAGAATCATGGGCATCGAAGAAGGAGAAGAGGTGCAAGCGAAGGGAATGGGTAACATATTCAACAAAATAATAACGGAAAATTTCCCAAATCTAGAGAAAGATATTCCCATACAGATGCAAGAGGCCTCCAGGACACCAAACAGACCAGATCAAAATAGAACTACCCCATGACATATCATCCTTAAAACAACAAGTACAGAAACTAGGGAAAGAATATTGAAGGCTGTAAGAGAGAGGAAAAAAAAGTAACATACAAAGGTAAACCCATCAAAACCACAGCAGACTTCTCAACAGAAACATTAAAAGCAAGAAGAGCATGGGGTGAGATCTTCCAGGCACTGAATGAAAATAACTTCTACTCCAGGATACTCTAACCAGCAAAATTATCATTCAAAATAGATGGAGCAATAAAAGTCTTCCATGATAAGCAGAAACTAAAACAATATGTGACCACAAAGCCACCACTACAAAGGATTCTTCAAGGGATTCTGCACACAGAAAGTGAAACCCAACTTAACCATGAAAAGACAGGCAGCACCAAACCACAGGAAAAGAAAAAGCAAGACAGTAGAGAGTAACATCAATTTAGTTACACACAATCAAACCTTCAAACAACTAAGACAACTAAATGACAGGAATCACCACATAACTACCAGTACTAACACTTAATGTTAACGGACTTAATTCGCCCATCAAAAGGCACTGTTTGATGAAATGGATTAAAGAGGAAGATCCGACAATTTGTTGCTTACAGGAGACCCATCTCACCCACAGAAATAAGCATAGGCTTAGGATGAAAGGCTGGAAGAAGATTTACCAAGCCAATAGCCCCTGAAAACAGGCAGGAGTAGCAATACTTATCTCTGACAAAGTAGGCTTCAAACCTACATTGATCAAATGAGATAAAGAAGGACATTCCATACTAATAAAAGGGGAAATAGACCAAAAGGAAATAATAATCATCAACCTGTATGCACCCAATGTCAACGCACGCAATTTCATCAAACATAACCTGAAAGACCTAAAAGCATACATTAATGCCACACAGTGGTTGTGGGAGACTTTAACACCCCATTATCATCAATAGATAGGTCATCCAAACAAAAAAATCAATAAAGAAATCCAAGATCTAAAATATACAATAGATCAAATGGACCTACTTGATGTCTACAGAACATTTCATCCAACTTCTACACAATATACATTCTTCTCAGCAGCCCAAGGAACCTTCTCCAAAATAGATCATATTCTTGGGCACAAAGCAAGCCTCAGCAAATATAAGAAAATAGAAATTATACCGTGCATACTATCTGATTACAATACAGTAAAAGTAGAACTCAACAACAAAAGTAAAGACAAAAAACATGCAAACAGCTGGAAACTGAATAACTCATTGCTTAATGAACAATGGATCATTTATGAAATAAAAGAGGAAATTAAAAAGTTCCTGGAAGTCAATGAAAATGAAAACACAACCTACCAGAACCAATGGGACACAGCAAAGGCAGTCCTGAGAGGAAAGTTTATAGCCATGAGTGCATATATTAAAAAGACTGAAAAATCCCAAGTCAATGACCTAATGATACATCTCAAACTCCTAGAAAAACAAGAACAAGCAAATTCCAAAACAAATAGGAGAGAAATAATAATGAAATAGAAACCAAAAAACCATACAAAGAATTAATGAAACAAAAAGTTGGTTCTTTGAAAAAATAAACAAGATCGATAGACCCCTGGCAAACCTGACTAAAATGAGGAGAGAAAAAACCCAAATTAGTAGAATCAGGAATGCAAAAGGGGAAATAACAAGAAATACCGTGGTAGTCCAGGAAATCATCAGAGACTACCTTGAGAACCTATATTCAAATAAATTTGAAAATCTTAAAGAAATGGACAGATTTCTAGATACATATGATCATCTAAAACTGAACCAAGAAGAAATTAATCACCTGAATAGATCTATAACACAAAATGAAATTGAAGCAGCAATCAAGAGTCTCCCCAAAAAGAAAAGTCCAGGACCTGGTGGACTCTCTGCTGAATTCTATTAGACCTTTAAAGAAGAACTGATACCAACCATCCTTAAACTGTTCCACAAAATAGAAAGGGAAGGAAAACTGCCAAACACATTTTATGAAGCCAGTATTACACTTATCCCAAAACCAGGTACAGGACATCCAAAAAGGAGAACTATAGGCCAATCTCCTTAATGAACATTGATGCAAAAATCCTCAACAAAATAATGGCAAACCGAATTCAACAACACATCAAAAAGATTATTCACCACGACAAGTAGGCTTCATTCCAGGGATGCAGGGGTGGTTCAACATACGAAAATCAATAAACATAATAAACCACGTTAACAGAAGCAAAGACAAAAACCACTTGATCATCTCAATAGATGCAGAAAAAGCCTTTGATAAGGTCCAACACAATTTCATGACAAAAGCTCTAAGAAAACTAGGACTAGAAGGAAAGTTCCTCAACATTATAAAAGCTATATATGACAAACCTACAGCCAGCATTATACTTAATGGAGAAAAACTGAAACCATTCCCTCTAAAATCAGGAACCAGACAAGGATGCCCACTATCTCCACTCCTATTCAACATAGTACTGTAATTCCTAGCCAGAGCAATTAAGAAGAAGAAGGAATAAAAGGAATACAAATAGGTAAAGAAACTGTCAAAATATCCCTATTTGCAGATGACATGATCCTATACCTTAAAGACCCAAAAACCTCTACTCAGAAGCTTCTAGACATCATCAATAGCTACAGCAAAGTAGTAGGATATAAAATCAATATAGAAAAATTAGCATTTCTACACACCAATAATGAACAAACTGAGAAAGAATATTTGAAAATTTTTTCCATTTACAATAGCCCCCCAAAAAATCAAATACCTGGGTGTAAACTTAACAAAGCATGTGAATGACCTCTACAAGGAAAACTATAAACTTCTGAAGAAAGAGATTGAGGATGACTGTAGAAAGTGGAGAGATCTCCCATGCTCATGGATTGGTAGAATCAACATAGTAAAAATGTTTATACCCCCAAAAGTAATCTACATGTTTAATGCAATTCCCATCAAAATTCCAATGACATTCATTAAAGAGATCGAAACATCTACTGTGAAATTTATATGGAAACACAATAGGCCACGAATAGCCAAGGCAATACTCAGTCAAAAGAACAATGCTGGAGGTATCACAATACCTGACTTCAAACTATATTACAAAGCAATAACAATAAAAACAGCATGGTACTGGCACAAAAACAGACATGAAGACCAGTGGAACAGAATAGAGGATCCAGATATGAAGCCACACAACTATAACCAACTTGTCTTTGACAAAGGAGCTAAAAATAAATGATGGAGAAATAGTAGCCTCTTCAACAAAAACTGCTGGGAAAACTGGTTAGCAGTCTGCAAAAAACTGAAACTAGATCCATGTATATCACCCTATACCAATATTGACTCAAAATGGATCAAGGATCTTAATATCAGACCACAAACTCTAAAGTTGATACAGGAAAGAGTAGGAAATACTCTGGAGTTAGTAGGTATAGGTAAGAACTTTCTCAATGAAACCTAGCAGCAGAGCAACTAAGAGATAGCATAGATAAACGGGACCTCATAAAACTAAAAAGCTTCTGTTCATCAAAAGAAATGGTCTCTAAACTGAAGAGAACACCCACAGAGTGGGAGAAAATATTTGCCAGCTACATATCAGACAAAGGACTGATAACCAGAATATATAGGGAACTTAAAAACCTAAATTCTCCCAAAACTAATGAACCAATAAAGAAATGGGCAAGTGAACTAAACAGAACTTTCTCAAAAGAAGAAATTCAAATGGCTAAAAAGCAGATGAAAAAGTGCTCACCATCTCTAGCAATAAAAGAAATGCAAATTAAAACCACACTAAGATTCCACCTCACCCCTGTTAGAATAGCCATCATTAACAACACCACCAACAACAGGTGTTGGCGAGGATGCAGGGAAAAAGGAACCCTCTTACACTGTTGGTGGGAATGTAAACTAGTACAACCACTCTGGAAAAAAATTTGGAGGCTACTTAAAAAGCTAAACATTGATCTACCATTTGATCCAGCAATACCACTCTTGGGGATATACCCAAAAGACTGTGACACAGGTTACTCCAGAGGCACCTGCACACCCATGTTTATTGTGGCACTATTCACAATAGCCAAGTTATGGAAACAGCCAAGATGCCCCACCACTGACGAATGGATTAAGAAAATGTGGTATCTATACACAATGGTATTTTATGCAGCCATGAAGAAGAATGAAATGTTATCATTTGCTGGTAATGGATGGAATTGGAGAACATCATTCTGAGTGAGGTTAGCCTGGCCCAAAAGACTAAAAAGTGTATGTTCTCCCTCATATGTGGACATTAGATCAAGGGCAAACACAACAAGGGGATTGGACTTTGAGCACATGATAAAAGCTAGAGCATACAAGGGAGGGGAGAGAATAGGTAAGACACCTAAAAAACTAGATAGCATTTGTTGCCCTTAACGTAGAGAAACTAAAGCAGATACCTTAAAAGCAACTGAGGCCAATAGGAGAAGGGGACCAGGAACTAGAGAAAAGGTGAGATCAAAAAGAATTAACCTAGAAGGTAATTCACACGCACAGGAAATTAATGTGACTCAACTACCTGTATAGCTATCCTTATCTCAACCAGCAGAAACCCTTGTTCCTTCCTATTATTGCTATACTCTCTCTACAACAAAATTAGAAATAAGGGCAAAATAGTTCTGCTGGGTATTGAGGGGGTGGGGGGGAGAGGAAGAGGGGGAATGGGTGGTAAGGGAGGTGGTGGGGGCAGGGGGGAGAATGACCCAAGCCTTGTATGCACATATGAATAATAAAACAATTAAAAAAAAGCAGAAGCTTTTTAGTTTTATGAAGTCCCATTTATCTATGCTATCTCTTAGTTGCTGTGCTGCTGGGGTTCCATTGAGAAAGTTCTTACCTATACCTACTAACTCCAGAGTGTTTCCTACTCTTTCTTGTATCAACTTTAGAGTTTGTGGTCTGATATTAAGATCCTTGATCCATTTTGAGTTGATATTGGTATAGGATGATATACATGGATCTAGTGTCAGTTTTTTACAGACTTCTAACCAGTTTTCCCAGCAGTTTTATTGAAGAGGCTGCTCTTTCTCCATTGTATATTTTTAGCTCCTTTGTCAAAGACAAGTTGGTTATAGTTGTGTGGCTTCATATCTGGGTCCTCTATTCTGTTTCACTGGTCTTCATGTCTGTTTTTGTGCCAGTACCATGCTGTTTTTATTGTTATTGCTTTGTAATATAGTTAGCAACACCACCAACAACAGGTGTTGGCGAGGATGCAGGGAAAAAGGAACCCTCTTACACTGTTGGTGGGAATGTAAACTAGTACGACCACTCTGGAAAAAAATTTGGAGGCTACTTAAAAAGCTAAACATTGATCTACCATTTGATCCAGCAATACCACTCTTGGGGATATACCCAAAAGACTGTGACACAGGTTACTCCAGAGGCACCTGCACTCCTATGTTTATTGCAGCACTATTCACAATAGCCAAGTTATGGAAACATCCAAGATGCCCCACTACTGATGAATGGATCAAGAAAATGTGGTATCTATACACAATGGAATTTTATGCAGCCATGAAGATGAACGAAATGTTATCATTTGCTGGTAAATGGATGGAATTGGAGAACATCATTCTGAATGAGGTTAGCCTGGCCCAAAAGACCAAAAATCGTATGTTCTCCTTCAAATGCGGACATTAGATCAAGGGCAAACACAACAAGGTGATTGAACTTTGATCACAAGATAAAAGTGAGTATATTAAGGGAGATATGAGGATAGGTAAGACACCTAAAAAAGTAGCTAGCATTTGTTGCCCTCAACGCAGAGAAACTAAAGCAGATACCTTAAAAGCAACTGAGGCCAATAGGAGACAGGGACCAGGAACTAGAGAAAGGGTTAGTTCAAGAAGAATTAACTTAGAGGGTAACACACACGCACAGGAAATTAATGTGAGTCAATTCCCTGTACAGCTATCCTTTGCTCAACCAGCAAAAACCCTTGTTCCTTCCTATTATTGCTTATACTCTCTCTCAACAAAATTAGAGATAAGGGCAAAATAGTTTCTGCCGGGTATCGAGGGGGTGGGGGAGAGAGGGAGTGGTGGGGGCAGGGTGGAGAAATGACCCAAGCATTGTATGCACATATGAATAATAAAAAAAGAAAAATTAAAAAAATGTCTGCTCCTGTATGGTGATCATTAATGCTGTTCACCACATACACCTACTTCTACACAGTGGGAGGATAGCACTTTTCTGATACCTTGGAGTTAATGTTGGTCACGTGACTCATTTCAGCCAATAATATATGAACAGGGGTAGTAACTGTCACTTTCAGGAAGAAGCTTTGTGACCCAGTGTAATGTTTCTGTACTATCTTCTTTTCCTCACTCTGGTGACTGGTGATATTCCAGATGGTGTGTCTGTTCTGCCAGCCTGGCTTCTGTAATGAAGAGAGTGTAGTTCACACACACAGTGGACCAAGGATGGTTATGTAGCACCATGAGAAATAAAACTCGGGTGTTAAATCACTGAGATTTAGGGGTTGCATGTTTTTGTGGCATAACCTAGCCTATCCTTGCTGATACATCCTCTTCTGAAGTAACGAGCTTTGTGTCTACTGAAATAAGCCCCATCTGAGTCCTTTTCCTGCCTATCCCATGACTCTGTGATCCTAAGTAAATTATCTCAATGAGTTGAAAGCATGAAGACAATATTTCATAGGGTTCTTAAGCTTATTAACTAGAAGAGTGGTTAACATAGTACTTCACACACAGTAAAACCCCATTAGACATCAGCTATTATAATTACTACCATAACAAGGAACAATTAAGAAATACACTCACTACTCCCTACTTCTGATGGACATGAGTTGGTAGAAGTATGTGGGTGGGAAGCAAAGCGAGCTGAAGTCAGATTCTAAGATAAGGCTATTTAAATTAGGCCAGACTCCATCTCATTACATTCTCTTTAGAACAAGACAGTCTTACACTGACCAAGTCATTATCCCAAAGGACAAAATCTTTGTCCATCTTCAAGCATGTCCAACACAAAGAAGATGATATTGAGAACATTTTAGTTTGACAATGTGGCAGGAAATTAGGAAACATAGGCAATCAGTGACCTTATTTTGCTTTCTGTATCTCTTTGACCATTACACCAGAGAATAGGATTATTTCCCCCCAACTCTCACCTTTTTTCTTTTTACCAATGTAAAATGTGATACCAGCAGTGTTCACATCACTCATTCCATTTAGATAGACTGAGTGGTGACTGTTTAAGGTTCTTTTCCTATCTTGCTCAGAAAAGGCATCTCAAACAGCAAGGAAACATCTCTAGGGATTGTCCCCAATTTACTGTCAATCCTCATTACTTACAGATTCCCTAATTGTGACTTTTCCAACTCGTTAACATTTATTTTTAACTTCCAAGCCAAAAATCAATCAAAGTCATTAAATTGGGGGTTAAAATAAATGTTAGTGGGTCTGAAAGTGTCTGTGGTTGGGTTTCATGGTCATTCATAAACACCGCAGAATGTCAAAAAAAATCTGTGTCTTCGATGAGCACATTGCCGGCTGAAATTGAACGGGCAATGCTCGTTTTGTTTCAGCTCACAGACTGTAAACAGTTTCCTTTCTTCAGTCTTAGAGCCACATTCTTGGTCTAAAATGTCTACAATGGTCCCAAAGAACTAAACTGCTGTCTAATATTCCTACATGCAAGAAGGCTGTGATGTGCCTTACAGAAAAAAATGTGCACGATTAACTTTACTTCAAACTTTAGGAATAGTGCTGGTTGGCTGTGAGTTCAATGATAATGAGTTAAAAATACATACTAAATAAGGTGTGTTTGAACAGAAACACATAAATCAAGATAAAATGTTGATTGGTATAACCTTTATTTTCTCTAGAAAAATGGCTACATATTCACTAATTTAATGCTCTCAGTGACTTTAGAGAATATAACTATTGTGAATAATAAATGCTTATAGCTGTTCTCAAGTTTCTGTTCAATTGTTTGAAAAAGCATACCAAATGGCAGCAGAATATGGAAGCTAAGGATAACATTTAACCATTTTCTAGGGACTAGTAGGAATTCCATGAACTATATAGTAGATCAAATAGTCTCTCAGTCTCATTGCCATTGTTAGTAAAACCTCAACCATACTTAAACTTAGCCTATTCAAGGCCTATATCTGTGCCACTGAACCTGACTGGAGAAAAATACCCAACCATGCTAACTGAACCATCAATCACAAACGTCGTTTGGGATTGTTAGATATCTTTGTTCATGATTCTCTTTTTCCTCTTCCTTCTTTTTCTTCTGATGAGTTTGTACTTAATCATCTCTCCTTAAACCTTCAACATCCCCTTAGCAATTCCCATCTTTTCAAATGGTCTTGCTTCCCACAGCACTGCCAAAATAGAAAGAACTGAGATTCACTAGCTCCCACTCTGTCTTACCTCCAGTTTCCATGGACAGATTGTCTACATTCCTACCTAAAGTCAACATCTCCACTTGTATTCTGCATCCTACCTTCTCTTTCCTGCTTATGAGCATCAATGCAATGATAATCTTTTCTCTACTTATTAAAAGGAGACTCCTCCTTTACTTCCATATGCCTCATTGCAAATGTCCATCTCTCCATTTCTCTTGGCACCAAAACTCCTTAGAGGAATTCAATATTGCTGCCTTCACTCCTCTTTCTATGTTTTTTGGTTGGTTGAAAAATCCTCCAAAGATAGAATTCAATTATAGGAAATGAGAAAGTGGATGAAGGAAGAGCAAATATAGACAAAACATCTTTGAGTCATACTTCTACTGGGTCCCTGTCTCTTTAAGCTCAATCCTAATAAATAACCAACTGCCCATTTCACCTCGTCCCCACATCTTCCTTTTCCCCTTTCTTACCATTAAGAGAATCCTTATGTTCATACTTGAGTCAGAGTATTAAGGCTGCTTACCTAAACCTTTCTATGTGGACAGAATCAGAAGTAGACTCTTTAAGCAGACAATAAATCTCAAAGAACATATTTCTTCAAGCTTCTGTTTCCTTTTGGTCATCAACTCATACAAATTCAGTTTGGGTATAAATAACAATGATTTACCCTACAAAATTAAGCAAGCATAGGATAGGAATAAAAGCACAAATTGTTTTCCACTTCTTTTTTTGAGAGTTTTGGAATGTTGTGCTCCTTAGCTTCAAAGAACTATGAGAATTGAAGGGTGGTTCAGCAGATTGTATTTTAAAATTAAATAAAGACTTTTACTATTTAAGCTGTATGGAATGTGTAGGTAGCCATATTTTCTAAACAGCCTGCATTTTTATGTTCCTTTCAGCTACAGTTAGAAATTAAAGTAAACATGCACTTTCCCATTTTGGAAACACTTCTACACTTTTTCCTAAAATTCCACAGGTTTAAGCTAATATGACTTGCAAATTACTTTTTTTAATGAATCATGTGTCTTCTCTATAAAACTTTTGAGTAACAAATAGATCCCCTATTCAAGGTCCCTTAAAATAACCTTGAAGCCTCCCTTGAATACTCATTTTTAGTCTGTCTAATCTTGGATGATGAAATATTTGAAAACTTCTAATCATAACATACAGAAACTTCCTGAGTGAATTTGTGCAGTCATGAATTTTGCTTTTCTGGTCCCCAAAAGCTTAATTTATGTGTCCTGGCTTTTCTTTTGAAGAGAAGGGAACCAATTAGTCACATTCTAATCAGAATTCTTGGTTTGAATGTGTAATGCATCACTTTTTTTTGATCAATCATTAGTTTTTTCTCCAAGAGCCAACTCTGACACAAATTGGGATGGATCATTAGGAAGGGATAACAAGAAGTAAGTGTTCCCAGAAATGAAAGGCGATCCATATATTTTCCAGATGACTTCTGCTATGAGAGGCTCTTATCTTATTGACTCTTACTCTTCCATGTCTAACTTTCTAGGCTTACATGCCAGACTTTCTGTCCTATCACAGAAGAGACATCACCATTAAATATTTCAAAATGCTTATGAATTTTCAAGGCTTATCCTCTTCTTTGGGTGATCATGCTTAAGAATCTTAAGTAAGAAATTAGAATATTGTAAGGCCTCCTAAGGACTCTAAGTCCTTCTAACAGATCATTGCCTACTATCCTTCTAACCAATACGTAATTAGATATCATCAGGCCACCTACACCTATTACCACTGTGATGTAAGAATGATAACTTACATTATTCATTAATTCATTTATTTCTCTGTTGAGAAATTTATTTCTTTGTTGAGAATGCCTGTCTCTTTACCAGGCACTAAAGACATATACGTGATTAAGACATGGCTGATGCTCTCCAGGAGCTCACATTTAGTTGGGAAAACAGAGTAAATTAGTAATGTAATATAATTTAGTAACAGACTATTGTGACTCCATATCTGGAGTTCTTATCATAGTTCTGCCAGAATCCTTCTTGAGTGGATATTTGCAACTTTTTTTCAACTCAATGCCTGAAATCCTTCTGTTCTGAGTCTTGGTAACAGGGAGAACCCCCCTACCATTATAGAAGCTAAACATATACTGGGTATTTCCTTCCCTAGACTCTCCCATGCAGTGAGGTTGTGAGCACATTACTTAGGTCACTCTGGTTAAATGCCTTGTCTGTCTTGGGGTGGGAGGTCCAGGGTGATAGAGATAGCAGTGGAGTTGCTAGGCCATATGGGTATATTAATTATACAAAGCAGGGTGTTTCATTATGATATTTCTATGTTAAATTTTTTGAGGAACCTTCATACTTATTTACACAGTAGTTGGACTAGTTTACATTTCCACCAGCGTTGGGTAAGACATCCTTTTCTACCCTGCATCCGCATCCTTGCCAGAATTTCTTGGTGCTTGCTGGTATTGTTTTCTTGATTCTTACTGAGGTGAGGTGAAATCTCACCCTCTTTCCCTGTTGACTAAAGATATACATTATTTTCATCTAGCTATCAGCCATTTGTATTTCTTCATTTGAAAAGTGTCTATTCAGTTTCATTGCCCATTATTGATAGGATTATTTGCTTTTGTTGTTTAATTTTTAATTTTTCTTTTATATTTTAAATATTAATCCCTTCTAGGATGAATAACTGGCAAAGATTTTCTCTTATTGCACAGACTGCTTATTTACTCTGTTGATTGTTTCTTTTGCTCTGAAGGAGCTTTCAATTTGACACAACTCCAGTTGTCAATTCTTGCTTATATTTCCTGAAGATTTGTAGTCTTATTTAGGAACTCATTACTTATTTCTATATCTTGAAATGATTCTCCTGTTTTCCTCTAATAGACTCAAAATTTCAGGCCTTACATTAAGGTCTTTGATCCATTTTGAGTTGGTTTTTATACAGGGTAAGAAATAGGGATATAGTTTCAGTCTTTTACATATGGATATCTAGTTTTCCAGGGTGGAGGTGTGGCTCAAGTGAGAGAGCACCTGCTCTGCAAGTGGGAAGACCTAAGTTCAAACTTCAGCCCCACCTAAACCAAACCAAAACAAAATGAAGCAAAAGATACCTAGTTTTCCCAGCACCACTTATTAAAAAGACTGTCTTTTCCAAAGTATGTTTTTGGTGCCTTTGTCAAGAATTGGGTGATTAGCTTGCACTTAAGTCAGGACCTTCTATTCTATTCCATTGGTCTATTCTTGTTTTAATCTTTTGAGTAACCTGTCATGGTGTTTTCCACAGTGGCTGCAGCAAAGAGGAAAAGAATTCCATTTCCACCCATGGTGCATAAAGAGTTCTCTCTCTCCACAACCTTTCAAATACTTGCTATTTTCTCTTTTTAAAGCTATCATAGCCATCCTAAGAAGCGTGAAGTTATGATATCTCCTTGTAGTTTAAATTGCATTTCCTTAATGATTAGTGGCATTGAGCATCTTCTCATGCATTTATTGGTAATTAATATATTTTCTTTGGAGAAATGCGTATTATAGTTCTTTGCCCATTTTAAATGGGATTTTTGTCATTGTTTTGGAATTCTCTACATAGTCCAGATTGTAATCCCATATTGGATATGACTTGTAAACCTTTTTCCACTCTGGGTTGTCTTTTTTCTATGCTGCTACTGTCTTTTGATATTCAAATTTTCAATTTATTAATGAGTTACATTTTGTCTGTTTTTCTCTTGTGTTTGTGATATCTCATCCAAGAAATCTTCCCAAATTCAATGTTGTGAAGTTTGCCCTACGTTTTCATTTTAAGATTTTCACTGGATCCATTTTGAGTTAGATTTTATATGTAGTGCTTGCTAAGAATCCATCTTACTTTTTGCATGTGGGTATCCAGTTTCCCCAGCTCCATTTGTTACAAAGTCTGTCCTTGATAATGTACTTGCTCTTGGCACACTTGGCCACATAGGAGAAGTTTTATTTTGGGATTCCCTATTCTATTCCATTTGTCTGTCTATTTTTATGTCAGTGCCACACTGCTTTAATTACTTTAGCTCTGTAGTAAGTTTTGAAATCAAAAGTTTGAGTTCTCTAGCTTTATTCTTTTGCAAGATTATAGATTATTTTAGGCTATTCTTGATCCCTTGACATTTGAAATGAATTTTTCAATGGGTTTTCTTTTATCTGCCAAACCCAAAAACAAACCAATGTGACTAATCATCAGAGAAATTCAAATCAAAACCATGAGATAGGGGGAAATATGAAAGAGTAAGAGAGGCATGAATTTGGTCAAAGTACATTATATGCATGTATGGAAATTCACAATTTAAGGCCAACAAAAAGTAAATAAGTTTTTAGGCCAACAAAAGTAAATAAATTATGAAATAGTATCTTAACCCCCCCAAAAAGTGAAATAAATGCTAAAATAAATGTAAATTAGTGTAGCCACTGTGGAAAACACTATGTAGGTTCTTCTTCAAAAAACTAGAAATAAACTTACCATATAATTTATCTCAGTTTTCTACTTTATATAGCAGGGATGCTAAAATTTAAAAAAGAATTTTTAAGAATTAATCATAAGTTATAGAAAGATAATTTCTTTTAAACTATAGTTTCTTTTAAAATTATATTCTAAAAATGATTATGATCACTTGGGGGATATTTATTTTATTTCCTAATCCTGCTCAGAGCCACTGTGACTTTTCATGGAAAAAATAGAAGCACAACTTGGTTAAGCTCTCTAAAAACACAGGCTTTATGTGGTACAGAAAGTCAGACATCAGCTTCCTTTGTGTTTTCATATTATAATCTTCTCATGTAAAAATACAGCTTTTCCTTAAAATACATGAGATAGAAATAAAGGAGAAAGTTACTTTATTATAAATTTTAGAATCACACATCAATGGTAAAATGATTAATTCTGTTACAAAAGTCAAGACAAATGTATTTGTTATAGATGCTGAAATTCAATATAATCATAGCGAAGTGGTCACGATTTCATTTATGATTATATACGATGCAATTATGTAGGAGGTTTGAACTGAAAAGAAAACAAAAGGGACATAAGTGGATGAAAAAATAAATAACAATAAGAACACCTGACTTTTTTTCCTTAAAGAGAAGCCAGTTAGGAAGGGAATCAGGAACATTTAAAATGTAATATAGCTGTGTGTGATTTTCTTCTAGGACTGAGAGCCACACTGTTATCTGGTGAAAAATGAATATGAGACATTTATTGCTGCTCTGGGATTCCCTGGGCTGCCTATGATAGGCCTGGACTAAGGCTTTGCCTGAAGGTTATGTGAAGACTTTGTCATTCAAAGTCAGTACCACTGACAAGCACTATCCTCAGTAGGGTTAGACTGTGCTTCAGTGGATAAACAAAGGGGCAAGATATATTAGAAAGTGTGTGGAATCCTCCTCCCTCCTCACCATTACTCATTCAGATTGATGGTGTGTGATTTTGACTCCCTCTGGTCAGGGTCACTGGCCGTGTTGTAAGGAGACTCATCATCAATAAATCTACATTGATCACGTGTATTGAAGCATGCACAAGCCGGGGTAGACATCACTAAAGATAACCAGTTATTAAATCATGACCAAACTCATTTTTGACCCCAAGTAATAATTCCCTAGTTTGACCAACTACCATTTTCAGCAGGCAACAATATTAAATAATTTTTGGCTCTTTAAAAAATATCTAATTCATCTTCACAGATTAGAGATTTATTGCTCCAGAAGAGAATAAGAAAAATCCTGTAGAGTGTAGATTTTGATAGTCCCCAAATGATGTTGGAAATGCCAACATTATTGAAATGAAAGAAAGATTTCCCATGATGATTTTCAAATAGAAAACTATGATTTGGCATGCATATGTATATATTTGCATTTGCAAGTTCTGAAATCCTCATCAAAATATGAGGTGTTTTGCCTTATAGTACCTCTACACCTGATTCTGCACTCAACTGGCTGCTCTACTAGTTTGTCAGCTCCCAAATATTCTTAGATTCCCATTAATTTTTCATAATTTGCATAATAGCAAACCTAACCATGGCAATGTGGCAGTTTGGGCATTCATAGGTATATCTTCAAGTATATTATATCTTCATTATAGATAACCTATAATTTATTTCCTTATTTCTACTTTAATTTACTTGTCAGCTGCTACTTAAAAATATAAATGAGGTAATGAGGTTTCAGTACATGTTTCCATTATATATTGTTTCTGTAATAAAATATTTAAATCACATTAAACATATCTATCTCTTGAAATATTTATTATTTATTCATGGTTAAATCTTTCAAAGTCTTTTCTTCCAGCTTTTTGAAGTGCACAGTACGTTATTGTTATCTGTACATACGTACTGTGCAATAGTTGCAAAACAGAGCTTCTTGTTCCCATCCGTCTGTAACTTAGTATCCATCAATCAGCTTTTTTCCATTCCTCCCTTGCCCTACTACCACCTGGTACCACCATTCTAGTCTAACTTCTATGAGATCAACCTTTTTGGTTCTCTACACAGGAATATCATTATGTGATAGTTGTCTTTCTGTGCCTGGCTTTCCAATGGAAATACTTAAGTGTCTATGATCCTTGATGTTGAACTTGCATTTTAAGGAACCACAAAGGAATGCAGAAGAGTCAAATGAAAGCCTGTGAATGGTGGGAGATGGAACTGAAGATTTGGTGCAGGAGGCTCCTCAGATCCTGTCAGTTCAGGGATCTGGGTGAACAAAAAGAAAGAAGAGCTTCCTAAGAATTCTTTACTATGTGCTCATATTCAGAGGGGTTGGGGACCTGAGTTTATACTATATGTACGGTCTCAAAAAGCAAGCAAAAATATTTTTTTAAATCTTTTAATAGGTTTCTATTTCTACCTTGACCTCAACACAGTTGCAGTCCACTCTCAACACAGTAAATAAGTGGGTTAAGCCTCTTAAAATAGAAGACACATCATGTCATTTTTCTGCTCACACTTTGCAGTTGCTCACATTGAGTAAAGTCATGCTTTTGTAGTGGCCCAGAAGGTCCCACGGAATTCAGCTATTCTACCTCTAGAACCTCACACGCTGCTATTCTTCTCTCTTCTCCCTCAGCTGCTCTAGCCACACTGCTGTTCCTCATGTTTGGGAAACACGTGGTGGACATTCCCACCTCAGTACTTTTGCAGTAATTTTTACTTTTTGTGGAATGCCATTGGTTCAGATACACACAGGCGTTGCTCCAGAGCTTCCTTCAAAAGCTGCCATCTCTACATGACAAGGGGAGAACATATACGGGAGGCACAGGGTTAGATAGAAAACCCAAAACATGAAAGCATGTGATGTCCCCATTCCAGAGGAATTAATACAGAAACCTTAAAGTGACAGAGGTCAACACAAGAAGGGGATCAGGAACCAGTGTAAAGATCAGTTAGAGATGAATCAACCTGGGTTGTAATAAATTTGTATATGAAAGCAATGCTAAGAATCTCTCTGTATAGCTGTCTTTATCTCAACTAGCAAAATGCTATGTCTTTCTTATTATTGCTTATTTCTACTCTTCAACAGAACTGGAGAAAAGCGCAGAGAGGGGAGGGGAGAGGGTGGGAGAGTGGGGAAGGGCAGGGCAGGGGGGAGAAATGACCCAACAATGTATGCACATGTGAGTAAATAAATTAAAAAAAAGTTGCCATCTCAATGACAAGTACCCTAACCTCTCTTTTAATTTACAACTCGTCCCCTCACTTGCAACCCTGATTCTTTTTCTCTATGCTGTTTTTTCCCATAGCATATATTTCTTCTAATACACAGTATAGTTTTACTATTTATTATATTTCCTATTCATTATTTGATTTACTAGAACAAAAGGTAATCTCTATAAAGGCAGGGATCTTAACTGCTTTGTTAATTTCTACAAAGAAACAGAAAAACATTTAATTTATGAAAAGCAGCAAATGAAAGAACTAAATAAGGGTAAGATCCATGATAGCCAAATAAAAGATGGACAGCATAAGAAAAAAATCATAGGTGATTTCCATTCATAAAAATAGATATAAAACCTCCAAACAAATTTTCACCAACCTAAATTCTCCAATGTATAAAAGTTGGGTATAGTATAAATATCTAACATGGTTTCAATAAAAAGTCATAATTTTGTAAATTTGTTATATGATTATCTCATTAAATAAGGAAAATCACTTTATAAAATTCAAAATTCATGAGTCTCTTTGTAAACTAGAAAAGAAGAAAATATTCTCAACTTCTTAAAGGAGCTATTACAACATCACACTCAGGGCAGACATTTTAAAAGGTTTTCTTTAAAACTGAGAAATAAGAATCACCACTATCACTACATATACACAACATTTTCCAAGGTGTTTTGGCTAGTGATGTAAGGCAGAAAGAAGAAATTAAAATCATTTGAATAAAAGAGGAAATTACCAATATTAGTAGGTGATAAAAGTCAAACATATGATTACCAAAATGTTGGTTTGGTGAAATTTAAATAAGGAGAAAAAAACATGCTCATAGTTTGAAATACTCAATACTGTAAATATGGAATTTCTCTTCAAATTGATACATGACTAGATATATTTGTAGTTAAAATCTAATTAAGAGAGTTGCTCTTTTTGTGCAAGTTGACAAGCTGTTTCCAAAATATATTTGGAAAAGCATCATATTTAAAGAGCTGGGGATTCAAACCTGTCTTACCAGCTAAGAACACTTATTGCAATGTGGCAGTAATTATGGAACTATAGTCATATTTAGTAATTAGTTAGGGGTAGGAGCTAGCAAACAGAGCAGTGGAACACAACAGCCCAGGAATATGTGTGTCAAAAACTGATGTATTGCAAACTGTCAATGTAGGTCAGTGGGAGAAAATATGAACTATCCCATAAATTGTACTCTGACAATTTCTTATGCACAGGGGAAAAATTAAAGTGGATTCTTTCCCCCACCATACATAGAAATAAATTCTAGATGGCTCATTGATTTAAAGTGTTAAATACAAAGCTTTACATTTCAAGTGACAATATACAAACATATTTTTATAATGTGGGATGTAGGGAATAATTCTGAAATAAAATCCCAAAGCACAAATAATTGTTTTATTGCATTAACTTTATTGTATTTTTTACATTTTTTCAAAAATGTCTGATTATCAAAAGACTGAATGAGGAAAATTAAGACAAAAAATTGAGTCATGATGTTTGCATTTCTTCTAACTAATAAATGATCAGGACCAATTTTATATAAAGTACTACTACAAATGAACTAGACAAAGATGATCAACCCAATAGAACCATGGGGCAAAATCATGAACTAGCCTTAATTGGAAGAGGATGCAATTGTTACCAAAATATGTGTGAAAAAATGTTCAGTTACATTAGATCTGGGAATTGCATATTATAGCCATAATAAGATATTATTTTATACCAAAGGTGTTGAGAACAACTTAAAGAACTGAAAATGCCTACTATTGATAAAGATATAGAAACAAAACCACTTTAACATTTTTCAGTGCTGTGTAATTCGGCTTTATCTCTTGAAAAAACAATGTGGTGTTATATACTGAAGGTGTGACCTAGGAACTCTGCTTCTAGATGTATCTCCTAAGAAAGTCTTGAACAAGTGTTCCAACAGATTGCACGAGAATGTTCATGCTATGCTATCAAGTCAGGAACTGTGGAAGGGTCTGAGCTTGCATCCTGCTTGCAAGCTAACAATTTAGAATATCAAAGTTTCATAGGCCGAATAATACAAGGTTATCAGGGTTAGGAACAAAATATAGTTTGCAGAAGCAACAGTCAGAGTAACATTGTAGCTCCAAATCCCAAAGAGCCATGTGTTGTCTGTAGTCTGTCCAAGCAATAGGAATGCATTATAGAGAGGAACCCTGAGATAAGAGACTAGTTTTATACAATGACTTCTGGCAAACTTACCCATCCTCCCTTGCAGAGAATTACACTACGTTATTGTTTGAATGTAAGCAACTCTCTCTGGGGAAAAGAGGGAGGCATTTCTATCTTTATTACTGTGAAATACCTTTGAGAGGCAGATGCATCTAGTTTTATTATTTGGGAAGGCAAATAAATTAGCTCATGAGCAGGTCAATGTCGTCATTTTTGCAGGGCTATTTGCTTATACAAATATTCCTGAAAAGATAGGGAGTAGAGCAAATTGACCATTAGTGCCTAGGTGTTTGGTCATGAGAGAGGGGAGAGGGAGAGAGAGTAAGACAGAGAGAGAGAGAGAGAGAGAGAGAGAGAGAAAAGTAGGGAAATGTTGCGAATGACTCATAACAGCAGGGTTTGTAATAACAAAAGAAAGCAAAACAAAAGCAACAAGGCTTAAGGAGAGAATCCGGGTTACTATATTGTAAACTACCTGGACAAAGACGTAATTGAAGTACAGCTTTCAGCATGTATGAATTGGGGTAAGACAAAAGAGAAATGCGCAGAAGAATTTATACTTATTAGAGTTCAGAAGCAAGTAACAGTAGTAAAATACCTGGATTATAGATCTACACATAAGAAATATGATTATAAAGGAAACAAGACAATGATTGACATAAACTACTGTTTAACTCTGAGGGAAAAGAAACAATATAATTAAGAAGCAAAATACACGATACTCTGAAGCTCTTAACAGCAGTGTATTTCTTGAGCTTGGAGGTAATATTCTTTTTATTAATACTCCTAAACTGAGCGTGTAAAGTAGTACATGATATTTTACACATCTGATATATTTCATGATTAAAAATCAACTTAAAAAGACTTCAAAGGCTGGATACAAGTCAGGGGAGAGAGAAAATGTGTAAACAATATCGACATGAAAAAATCTCAGACTTGTAGACTTGCATTTTCGAAGAGAACTCTCTGTGATTGTGAAGATCTATAACGCTGTAATGATCCATAGCTCCACAATAGTGAGTTATCTTGGGAAGATGCAAATCACATTATTCATTCTTCTGCGTAAAAGCCAGGAATGAGAAATTTAAACCCCATGTCTATGGTGTTTCTTACCACCCTACTCTTAATATTATTTAATTATTATTATTATTATTAAAATTATAGCCCTTTTTTGTCTCCATTTAAGAACTACTTTGGAAAGACAATGGTTTGTGTCAAAAGAGAGAAAAATAGAATTAATCTTTGATTATTCAAAGAAAAGAAATTGTTTCTTTAAGCCAAAGTGAATTTTTAAATTTTTTAATTCAGTGGTAGCCATTAGACTTGTGGTATTCAGATTTAAATTATTTAAAAATTTAAAAATACAATTTTGTTCTTCAGTTGCACTAGCTCCATCCCAGCAGCTGCTTGCTACTTCATACTAAATGCTTCAGCCAGGCTGCACTGCTATTCCCTCCCATAAGCCAGTCTTACTCTGTTTCACCTTTGAAGTTACTCATATTTATATTGTTATTGTGTTACTCAGACTAACTCTGTTTCACCTTTGAAGTTACTCATATTTATATTGTTATTGTGTTACTCAGACTTTTTGTATCTGTGACAAATACTTGAGAGAAGCACATTAAAGGAGGAAAAGTCTATGTTGGCTCATGGTTTCAGAGATTTCAGTCCATGTTTGGCTAGCTACATTGCTTTTAGGCCTCTGGAAAGGCTGAAACATCATGGTGGATGGGCAAGGAAGAGGAAATCTGGTCACCTTGTGGTGGCCATGAAGCAGAGAGGAGACAAGCAGGGGTCAGAGCCAACATAGACCCTTCAAAGCCACACCTCCAGTAACCCAGTTTCTCAATGAGACCCCAACCTCCAGAAGTATGCTGTACTAATCTATTACTCCCAACCCAATCAAGTTCAAGTTGAATATCAAGTTGAACATCTTAGTTATTCTTACATATTTAGTTGCCTCTGTCCCATTCTAGACTTTAAACTCCTAGAAGTAAAGATTACATAGCTTTTCTTTGTCATATCTGCATCACTTAATGCAGTGCTTCTAACTTAGAAGTTATTCAGAGAATAGTGATTGACTGCATGCATTAAGCATGAATAAATGCAGCATTTTACCCTGAGGCAACCCTGGCTCTCAACATGCTTTTTCTTTTTCTTTTTTTCCTTATTGGCCTTACTTCAGTCACCTTTGCTCTTTACTGTGTCATAATAGTCTCTTGTCTTGTCTCTGCTACAGGGTTTTCCCCTTCCATGCCTTGTACACAGCTGCAGCGTTATTCATAAGGCAATGCTCTGATCACACTACTTTTTTGCTGAGTAATTTTCAGTGATTCTTTACTGCTTCTATGATAAAGATAAAAGTGCTTAATACACTCCCAAAGAATTTCTGTAGGTTTTATCTCTCATTACTCTCGTTCTCCAAATCTCCACTCCACTAACCAGACTACATGCTCCCTGACTTGCAGTTCATGCTGTTCTCTTTTGGAATATACTTCCTCTCCCTCTAATAAAAATTGAGCCATGCTTCAAGGCTCAGCTCAATTGCTATCCTTTCGTAAATGTTGTTCTGATTCCCCTGAGGGACAATACAGTTTCTTTCCCATGTTTCCAAAGCACTTTGTTCTTAGGCACTTTTTATATATCCTACCTTCTGTTAAGGATATTTTTGTACTTGCAATTCAGCAATAAGGTGAGAATGGATCTTAGCCATTTTTGTATTCTCTAGAGTGCTTTTTCCATATGTGTTCAATAAATGTTTGTTGGTTCGAATATATTAATCAAAGATGTCAAGACTTAAGAGTAAGTCACAGTAAGTAAAGTATTTTACTCTTCAAACAAGTATTTCTGGATGGTAGCCACACCCAAAAATCTAGTGGTGGTTTCATTATTGTTTTGCTTTTCTAGGCTTAGGAACATTTCTAAATTATATGAAAGGAAAATTAGCTTCATTTACCAGGGCAGGAAATTCATGTACTCCTTCATATATATTATAATGAATAAGAGTGGTGAATACTTAAGATGCTTCCCATGTTTAAAAATTGATTTAAAAATATAGATCCAAAAGTATTTAGAAAACAAATGAGGTTCATTTAGAATTTCAGAAATTTTCCTCTGCAATGTTTTAAACTCTTCATGTACCACAAGTTGGTCAAAGGAAAGAGCCATTGTTTCTATTATATTTTACAATAGATATTCCTTTTAGGTTCCTAACTCCATAAAATATTTGTTGCTTAAATAACCGCCTGTGCTTAAGTACAACAAACAGGGGTTCATGTTTTTCTTTCCATTTCTTCATTTCATTACTTTCTTTGAACCAAAGTGAATTTTAAATCCAACAGAAAAAGTTAAGTCCATTTTCTGTTTTACTAGAACAAAAGGTAAGCTGTACAAGGGCAGGGATCGTAACTGCTTTGTTCATTTCTGCAGAGCAACAGAACAACATTTAATGCATCAAAAGTAGCCAATGAAAGAAGTAAATGAGGGTAACATCCACAATAGCCAAACAAAAGATAGAAAAGTTATTTCACATCTTCAGAAGGGAGTCATATTGTTAGTAATATGGAGATAACAAAACCTTATCTGAATGAAGGCAAGGATTTTCCATGAATGAACAAAGATACTCTTACTCTATGTTATTTTTCACCTGCTGTGAAGGTCTCATTTAGTCATGAGCACCCTAATCTCTGTTAATGAATTCCTCAAACACTATTAGTGATACTATAATTACAAATGCTTTAATGAAGTTTTGATAGTGTCCTCAATATTTCATGGAACTTAATGTCAGATTTCAATCTTTGCCTAATAGAAGTACTCTGGGTATGAGAAAGTAGAGAGAACTGTTCAGGAGAGGTTACAGACAAGGCAGAGACATCTATGTCCTTGCCATGCATAGTGATGATCAAACATCACAAGAGATTAACCACTCAGATAAGGAATTTGCTTTTTTGAAAACTCCTCAAGGATGGACTGCGGCCACTCTTGCATCTGCTGTGGAGCATACACAGCCTGGCCAGCTACTTCAGGTCAGTAGTCAGCAAGCATTTCTTCTGCTAGAATGAACTTCATGTACAAATATTCTCTGAAATATGAGCCCAAAGCCATATTGAGTATCATCTGCAAGTGACAAAAATTATATCTGCTCGTTAGCAGGGTTAATAGGCACCTTTCAGCAGGTCCTATTTCAAATTGTGTTTTTCCAGGCATGAATGAAGGGGCTTTTGAAATTTAATCAGGCACGAGAAAGTTACACATATTGTTCCTATGATGAGTGTGTTCACCTTATAGAAGCATTATAAGCAAACTATGTTTTAGTGACCCCAACATGATTTCACAGAGATTTATCAGTAGCCACAAATGGAGTTTAGCAATCAAATCCACATTTCATGGGTGGCCTCCTTTGCTAACCCCAAACGAGTTCATAGACAGCTATGGATAGTGATTCACTTCCTCTCAGAAGGCACTGAATTGTTCAATGAAACAACATTGAGATGATGTGACACTCTTTTTCCCAGTGGGACCAATAGCCACCATCTCCTGGATGCATGGAGGTTTTTAAAGCAATTTTTACTGTAGAAAAGAATGCATTTCATTATGACATTTTCATACATGTATGTAATGACTTATCATATTTACCTCCATTACACATTTCTGTCCACACTCCCCCTCCTGATGGTCCCCTTACTCTTCTGAAGTAGGTCCCCTTCTACTTTCATGTCTCTTGAAAAAATCTGGATTCCACATATGACATACAATATGCAATATTTGTCTTTTGAATCTGGCTTATTTTGCTTAACATGACAATCTCTGTGATGGATGCATTTTACTACAAATGACATAACTTTGTTCTTCTTTGTGGATGAGTAAACCTCTATTGTGTATACATGCCACATCTTCTTTATCCATTCATCTGCTGACAGGGACCATTTCATAACTTGGCTATTGTGAATATGGCTGGAGATTTTGACATGGGTAAAGTGAACCAAAATCTGCCTGGGACATCCAGGTGGGGTTTTCTGAATGATGCTCTGGACAAGTAGGATAGGAAAATATGACTTGGTGGGCTTCCTTTTCACTTTACTTTTTATTTTTAATTGACACAATCATTTTACATATTTTGGGTGTATGGTGTGACATTTCTCTCTCTCTCTCTTTGTGTGTGTGTGTGTGTATGTGTATGTGAATTGGTAACATTCATAGTTCTCTCTACTAGCTGTCAGTGAAGGATAAGAATGCAAAACAGGTCATGCTTATGGGAGGGCACTAATTGGAAGGGGAGGGTAAATGAAGAAAGTAAAGAAGGTGAAAATAGTTGATGTACTTTCTATACAAATATGAATATGGGAACACTCAAACCTGGTGAAATCACCATAAGAAGGGGACTAAGGTAGAAAGAAGAATAATGGAGGGGATGAACAATTCAGGGTATTATATATACATATATATACATGGAAATGTCACACTGAAACTCTGTATATGACCATCATAAATAAACAAAAATGTCTTTTTTAAAAATGAAGGACAGGAAGGTTAAATAAGTCATATCTGGGGATTGGTACCGGGGGATGGGGAGGTCATAAGGAAAGGGTGAAGGAGGGCAAATATGGTGGAGGTACTAATTACTCATGTATGCAAATTGAACAATGAGACCTGTTGAAACTGTTCTAAGAAAAGGAGGAGAAGGGGCAAAGGAAAAAAGATGGAGGCGATGAATCTAAGGTACACAGTATTTTTTGTAAGTGTCATAGTGTGCCATCGGGAAAATTATGGTATTCGAATAAATAAATAAAAGGAAAAAGAAAATAAATGAATGTTACCAGTTTTTAAAAAAGAAATATAAATTAATTGTTGTCAACCATAGTTATCCTACTGTAGTATACAACATTGAACTGAAGTCCTGTACTTATTAGCATCTTCTTTCCTTCCCTCCCTCCCCTACAGTCTTCCCAGAATCTGGTAGTGACTATTCTATTCTTTACTTCTTAAACTAGCTTAAACTACTGAGCTTCCATGTATAAGTGAGAACATATAGTATTTGTGTCTCTGGTGCCTGAGGTATTTCACTCCAGTTCCATCCAAGTTGCTGCAAAGGGCAGAATGTCATTCTTTGTTATGGGTAAGTAATATTCCACATGTATTTGTACCATGTTTTAATTGTTCATCCATTGATGGATACTTAGATTGACTCCATTTCTTGGCTATTGTGAAGTGCTACAATAAACATGGGAGTGTTAGCTCTTCAACATACGGTTCTAATTTCCACTGGATACCTACCCAGTAGTGGAATTGCTGGATGAGATGGCAGTTTTTAGTTTTTTGGGGAATCCTCCAGACTTTTCTAATATTGACTAGATTAGGTTAAATTCCCATCAACAGTATATGAGATTTATTTCTACATCCTTGCCAGCATTTATTATTTTTGTCTTTTTGACAATGCTATTTTAGCTGAAGTGAGACAGTGTCTCATTGTGGTTTTGATTTCCATGACTCTGCCAAGTAGTGACAGTGAGCATTTCTTTATATTGCAGGCCATTTGTATGTTTCCTTTTGAGAAATGTTTTTTCAGGTCATTGCTCATTTTAAAGCCAGACTGTTTGGTTTTACTCTCCTACTATTGTTGTTTGCTTCTTTTTCTTTTTTTGTAATAACACTTACTGTGAAATCAGCCCTTTAACAAACTTCTAAGTGCATGATACAATATTGTTAACTACAAGTACGATGTTGTCCAATAGGTCTGTAAACATAGTTATTATGAATAACTCAAACTTTGTATCCACCAAATGGCAACTCTCCACTTTCAATTCCCTCCCATGGAACTGCCATTCCATTCTCCATTTATCTAACTTTGATTGCTTTAGATTCCTTATGTGAGTAGAATCAAGCAATGTTTGTCTTTCTATGACTTGCTTATTTCACTAAGCATAATATCCATCATTTTCATCTGTAATATTACATGTGGCATAATTTTCTTCTTTTTATGGCCAACTAATATTCCATTGTTTTATATGCCACATTTTCTTTATCCATTTCACAACCAATAGACATTGAGGATGTTTTCACATCTTGATTTTGTGAATAATGCTACAACGAATACAATATGCAGCTATTTCTTCAAGATCCAGATATCAGTTATTTTTATATATACTCAAAAGTAGATCACATTAGTTCTATTTTAATTAATTTGTGAATCATATGATAGTTCCATTTTAAAATTTTTAAATAAAACTCCAAACTGTTATTCCTAATACACCATTTTGCATTCCTACTAATAATGTACCAGAGTTCCAAGTACTACCCATCCTCATGGGAATTCATTATCATCTGTCTATCTATGTATCTTTCTATCAATCAATTATCTATATTTCTATCTATCATCTATCTACTCATCTACCCAGCAATCTAAACAGGTGTGAGATGATATCTCATCATGGTTTTGATTTTTGTTTCCCTGATAATTAGTGATGTTGATCATCTTGTTTTATACCCATTGGTCATTTCGTGTATTATTTGAAATAATGTATATTTAAATCTTTTGCTCATTTAAAAAATTCAGTTATCATTTTTTAAAAAAATTTTTATTCATTTATTCACATGTGCCTACATTGTTTGTGCCATCTATCCCCCAACCCCCCTCACTTCCAGGCAGAATCTCTTCTGCTCTTATCTCTAATTTTGTTGAAGAGAAGACATAAGCAATAATAAAGACAAAGAGGTTTTGCTAGTTGAGTTAAGGATAGCTATACAGAGAGATTCCTAGCATTTCTTCTGTGTACAAATGTGTTACAACCCAATTGATTCATCTCTAACTGACCTTTTCTATAGTTCCTGATCCCCTTCCCATATTGACCTCCATTGCTTTAAAGTTTCTGTATTAGTTCTTCTGCAGTGGAGACATACACTTTCATGTTTTGGGTTTCCTACCTATCCCCATTCCTCCCATATGTGCTCTCCCCTTATCATGTGACCAAGTCCTACAGCATTGTTGTATTTGCCCTAGATCTAAAGTCCACATATGAGGGAGAACATATTATTTTCAGTCTTCTGAGGCTGGCTAACCTTGCTCAGAAAGATGTTCTCCAGTTCCATCCATTTATTTGTGAATGATAAGATTTCATTCTTCATGTCTGAGTAAAATTCCATTGTGTATAAATACCACATTTTCTTAATCCATCTGTCAGTAGTGGGGCATCTTGGCTGCTTCCGTAACTTGGCTATTGTGAATAGTGCTGCAATAAACATGGGTGTGCAGGTGCCTCTGGAGTAACCTGTGTCACATTCCTTTGGGTATACCCCCATGAGTGGGATTACTGGATCATATGGCAGATCTATGTTTAGATTTTTAAGAAGCCTCCATATTTTTTTTCCAGATTGGTTGCACTAGCTTGCATTCTCACCAGCAGTGTATGAGGTTTCCTTTTTTTCCACATCCTTGCCAACACCTGTTGTTAGTGGTGTTTTTGATGATGGCTATTCTAACAGGGGTGAGGTAGAATCTTAGTGTGGTTTTGATTTGCATTTCCTTTATGGCTAGAGATTGTGATCATTTTTTTCATGTGGTTTTTTGGCCATTTGAATTTCTTCTTTTGAAAAAGTTCTGTTTGGTTCAGTTGCCCATTTTTTTATTGGCTCATTGGTTTTGGGGGAGTTTAGTTTTTTGAGCTCCATGTACATTCTGATTATCAGTCCCTTGTCTGATGTATAGATGGAAATATTTTCTCCCAGTCTGTGGGTGGTCTCTTCAGTTTAGAGACCATTTCTTTTGTTGTGCGGAAGCTTTTTAATTTTATGAAGTCCCATTTGTCCATCCTTTCTCTTAGTTGCGGGGCTGCTGGGGTTTTATTGACGAAGTCCTTGCCTATACCCATTATTTCCAGAGTATTCCCTGCTTTTTCCTGTACTAACTTCAGAGTTTCCGGTCTGTTATTAAGGTCTTGATCCATTTTGAGTTGATACTAGTACAGGGTGATAAACATGGATCTAGTTTCAGCTTTTTGCAGATGGATAACCACTTTTCCCAGCAACATTTGTTGAAGAGGCTGTCTTTTCTCCATCATGTTTTTGGCGGCTTAGTAAAAAATAAGGTGGACAGAGCTGTGTGGATTCATATCCGGGTCCTCTATTCTGTTCCACTGGTCTTCATCTCTGTTCTTGTGCCAGTACCATGCTGTTTTTATTGCTATTGCTTTGTAATATAGTTTGAAGTCAGGTATTGTGATACCCCCAGCATTGCTCTTTTTGCTGAGTATTGCCTTGGCTATTCGTAGTCTCTTGTGTTTCCAAATGAACTTTAGGGTAGATTTTTCAATCTCTGTGATGAAAGTCATTGGGATTTTGATGGGAATTGCATGAAACATGTAGATTGCTTTTGGTAGTGTTGCCATTTTTACTATGTTGATCCTTCCAGTCCATGAGCATGGGAGATCTTTCCATCTTCTGTAGTCTTCCTCGGTCTCTTTCTTCAGGAGTTTGTAATTCTTGTAAAGGTCATTTACATCCTTTGTTAAGTTTACTCCTAAGTATTTGACTTTTTTTGAGGCTATTGTAAATGGAATTGTTTCCATATATTCTTTCTCAGTTTGTTCGTTATTGGTGTACAGAAAAACTAATGATTTTTGTAACTTGATTTTGTATCCTATTACTTTGCTGTAGCTGTTTATGGTGTCTAAGAGTTTTGGGGTAGAGTTTTTTGGGTCTTTAAGGTATAGGATCATATTGTCTGCAAATAGGGATAGTTTGACTGTTTCTTTACCTATTTGTATTCCTCTTATTTCTTCTTCTTGTATAATTGCTCTGGCTAGGAATTCTATTACCATGTTGAATAGGAGTGGAGATAGTGGGTACCCTTGTCTTGTTCCTGATTTTAGAGCAAATGGTTTCTGTTTTTTGCCATTAAGTATGATGTTGGCTGTAGGTTTGTTGTATATAGCCTTACAATGTTGAGGTACTTTCCTTTTATTCCTAGTTTTCTTCGAGTTTTATCATGAAGTGGTGTTGGATCTTGTCGAAGGCTTTTTCTGCATCTATTGAGATGATCAAGTGGTTTTTGTCTTTACTTCTATGAATGTGCTTATTACATTTATAGATATATGTATGTTGAACCACCCCTGCATCCCTGGGGTGAAGCTGACTTGGTCATGGTGAATGATCTTTCTCATGTGTTGTTGGGTTCTGTTTGCCATTATTTTTTTGAGGATTTTTGCATCGATGTTCATTAAGCAGATTGGCCTATAGTTCTTTTTGGAGGTATCTTTGTCTGGCTTCATAAAATGAATTAGGCAGTGTTCCTTCCCTTTCTATTTCATGGAACAGTTTAAGGAGGGTTGGTATTAGTTCTTCTTTAAAAGTCTGATAGAATTCAGCAGAGAATCCGTCAGGTGCTGGACTTTTCTTTTTTGGGAGACTCTTGATTGCTTCTTCAATTTCATTTTGAAATTCATTGTTTACTATTATTTTGTGGCAGTTTTTTCTAAACCTTGCGGCTAATCTGCTTTCATTTTTTTGTATGTTTTCATTAGTATATAATAGTTACATAGGGTTTTTTTGTGGTATTCCCATATATGCATACAATGTACCCTGGTCAGTTTCATTTTCTCCATTATTCTCACTCTTCCCCCTCACTCTTCTTAAAATGACTTTGACAGGTTTCAATCTTCCATGTTCATACATGTGTAGAAAATATATTAACCATATTCACCATTCTTTATCCCCGCTTCCACTAGTACCCTCCTCTTAACGTGATCTGTTTTACATTCCTGTCCTTCATTGTTTAAGTGTCTGTTTATTGTTCAGTGAGATTTTGTGCCTTGGTAAATCACTTGTAAGTATATTGCACCTTAATTCACTTCTTATCAGATATGTTTGTAAATATTTTCTCTCACTCAGTAGGTTGTATTTGCACTTGATGGATTATCTCCTTTCCTATGCAGAAGATTTTTAGTTTTGTGTAATCCCATTTGTTGATTTTTGCTCTTACAGCTAGTGCTATTGGTGTCATATATAAGAAGTTAGTACCAAGACCAATGTTATAAGCTTTTCCCTTATGATTCCTCCATGAATTTTACCATTTCAGTTCTTATGTTTAAGTCTTTAGTCCATTTAAATTAGTTTTTGCATATGTATGCTTCCAATTTCATTCTTTCATATGTGGATTTCCCGTTTTACCAAGAACTGTTTTTGAAGAGAATAGACTCTTCAAAAAAAAAAAAAAAAAAGAGAGAGAGACTAGATTGCTTAGAAAGCAGGAAAGCATTTTTTGGTTGGGGGAGGGGTGTGGTGGGAATCTTGTCTATCCATAGCCAAAGGGTTCTCTGATTCTTTTCTATTTTCTCCTTTTTCCTTAGAATATGGAGTTGGACATGCTCTTGGAGGTCACAAGGTCCAACCACTCATTTTGTAGATAAGCAACCATTTCTGAGGACTTAAAAAGGTAGACTGAGCTGGTTATATGGTAACTTGCTGGGATAGGAATAGCATCTAAACTTTCCAATTCTAAATTCAGTGAATTCTTTTGTAGTGAAATTGTGACTCTCTGAACTAAGGTATACATTTTGTTATATACAGTCAATTTGGTCTCTTATTTTTTAGGTAAACAACTCTTATAGATTGGCTACTTCCTACATGATTACTACTTACTCTATTTTTCTTAAATGTATGGAGCATATTCTTTATCACCTATTCTGACATGAATTAGACATATGAGCCATCTAAACACATATTGCCTTTCTGAACATCTGCCTGGCCTTTTTATGCCAGAAATTAAATTTCATGAGAAATTCCTTCTTAATTATTCTGTAAACGCTCAAGCAGTCATAATATTTATAGATGTTCATTAAACATGAGTTGATTATGCTGCTTGCTTGACATTATTTATTAATGCAAATGCTCATCTAAAGCAATCTTTTAACAAGGAACCATTATTAGGGTCAAAGTGTCCATTACTCATGGCTTTATTGATTCTCCTGGGACACAGGAAAATATGTAGAGGCACTAGTTTGTATAATTGCTATTTTTCCCTATGACTTTACTAATAGAACATAAGACTATATTCAAAGTGGAAAAACACAACAAAACATGATAAAAGAAAACAAAAAAACCCCAAGCCCTCATAATTTCAGACAACCATGTTGACCATAATTTTTTGCTGAGGGTAAAGAAGAACACAAAATGGTAGGCCAGAATGATGAGTCTACTAAGTGTTAGAGCTATACCATGATGTGCGGTCTTTGATTCAAACTCTAGAGAGTCAGTTAAGAAAGAAAATATAGATGTAGGATTCCAGGAGGCAGGAAAAAACTTTCTTTGAAAAATGAGCTCCTCATAGCTGAGCTCTAGAGTGAAAACAACTTGATTTATATTGAAATAAATTACTGGGTGCCATTTTTGAAGACCCAGAAGATTCTGTACTTTGAATATTAGTGAACTTATATATAATTTTAGGGACCCGGACATTTCTGTTCTCATCACCATTTTTCTTGCCATACAAAAGGAGAGCAAAATAAATGCCATTTCCTGGAACTGATGGCTCCCACAGGTTGCAATATTTTAATTAGAGAGATAAAATTAAAGACCAGATTCTGGTGTTCAATGAAGAGTCTTGTATAAAGGCTTATAAATGCATGAGACAGATTTTTATTTGATATTGAAGAACAAAATGAGTAAGAAAGAAATTAGGAAAAAGACTTTCAGTGATGGAGTAAGATTAGATGAAGTTTCTTTTTCATGAATAGTTTTAGAGGAATTGATACATTTGTAACTACAGTTACATTTTCCATATGGAAAATCATCAAAATGTTTTTGAACTGACTAGACTGAGAAATGGGGCACAATGACTTACCCCTGGATAATTGTTAATATTTGGTTCTTGTGCTTCCCTTTGTTTTCTTTCTTATCCAGTTTTCACCATCTCCCTAGAAGAAATGATCTTTGCATAAAAAGATTTGCAGCCATGTAGTCTGTAAGGAAAAGAAATTGTTTTGATATCTGGATTGTTAAGACATTAACTGAATGTATTTTTCATTGAATTATTTTAATTATAGCAACAAAAGTGATTGGAAGTTATAAGGAAACATTTTCTTAAGCCACTTTGGTGCCCAATATTTTATAAACCAGATTTATAGAAATCTTATAAAAATAAGAAATTTATATTTATATTAAATTTCAAGTCAGTTTTGATAACACTTTTGCTAAATTTTCTAACCACAGATCTGATTTTCTAAAAAAGAGAAGGAAATAATTATCTCATAATATGCATAAAGAAAGGTCAGGAAATTTTACATTCTCTTTGACACTCACTGAAATTAAAACAAATTAAAAAAAGCCATTGACCTTTACTTCTCCTATATTTGCTTGCAAATATAGAACACTATGTCAATATTATTTCAATAATTAGCATTAAAAGAAAGCAAGTAAACAAAACAAATTTTTACTTATTCAGCTGGTCTCCTTAGACTCTCTCCCTGGACCAGTAGCTGGATGTTTGGGAACAAGAAGCTAGGTCTGCTTTGCCTTTCTATTTAATTTTACACAGTACTGGGACAGTGGCAACATGTCATCGCTGAGGGCACGCTGTGAAAGATTTATCTTCCTGTGTTCAGACAAATCATTAGATTTATCTTTTTTGGTATCATAGGTCTTCATTGAGTCAAATAAACCATATTTTGTTTACTACACTGGAAAGATATAAATGCTAAATACTGTTTAACTTTGTTTTATGAGAGTGAATATTATATTCTTCTTTCCAGTGACCTTTTATTGCCTCGTGAATAAAGAAATAATTTGCTAGACAGAAATATCAGCAAGAGAATGATGGAACTTATGAGCAGACCAGCTCTCTTAAAACTAAGAGATAGACATGACAGTTTTGGAATAAAAATAGGGAATTTTCTGTATCCCCATCTTAAAACTTTTACCAACTTTGTATCATAAAGAAAATATGTAAAATTTAAATGGTAGACAACTCATCAATCTTTTGTAACAGATAAAGTCAAAAACAATGGTTGAAAGTTTACTATGCCAAACTCTTAAGCATTTGCTCCTTTAAAAAAAATTAAAGAAAAAAAATACAGAAGGCAGCAGTAAAGCATAGTGGTCAATACTGGAGTATGTAGTTTATGTACAAGATTTTACAGTATGTGATATTGGACAGGCCATCTACTTTCTGAACCTCACCTTCATCTTATATAGTGAAGATGATCTTGCTTCCTATCTTACAGTGGTACTAAGAGACCCAAAAGAGAGGATATATGTAAAACACTTTACTTTGTGCTTCACACAATTTAAGTACTTGATAAACATTAATCATTATTAATTTTGTGTTTTATAAGGATTCTATCATCATTGTGGTATTATTCAACACAAATTTGCAAAATACAACTCATTATACAATCTCTCTTGATATGCACTGGATAAATTTTATAGTTTGAGAGAAACTTAAATACTACGTATTCAGAGATTTTTCATTAAGATGTAGAAGGCTAGAAAGAATAGGTCTACTACCATTACAATAAAGTGCATAGTCTATGAAATTTTAACCTTTCTTGAATGCATTCGAGAGCTGAAGTCACAGAAAATGTCTCAAGCTGAAGGTAAAATGGGAATCATCATAAAGACACTCCTACAATTGCAGTCTCTACCCTAAACACAAAATATTAATGGGAGAATTTTAATCTCAGAATGCACTGAATGTGACCTCAGGAAAATAAAACCCTAATCCTTGTAAAGCTATTGGTACATAGACTCAGTCCTCTATACTAATAACCTACTAAATGAAGCATTTGTGCCCATTTGTAGGCACATATACTACCTACTTATATACATTATGGGTCTATGCAAGATGTCTGACATTCAAACAAGAATCAGAGACATTAAAGATACAAGAAAAAAACAAATGTATTGTCAAGAAAATTAATAAAATCAGACTTACATGATTCGGAGAATGGAAGTCACAAAGAATTTAAAATAACTATATGAGTTAATATGACTAGTAGTGAAATAAAACTACACAGCATGTGAAGAGATGGGGTGTTTTAGCAGAGGGAAGAAAACTATAAAAAGTGAATTGAAATGCAAAAATAAAAAAACATGAAACAAATGAAAAATGCTGTCAATGAACCCAGCAGTAGGAAAGAATTTGACGTGAGCAAAAGGCAGGAGACAATTGAGAACTTTAAAGCACTGAAATTTGAGGCTCAATGGTGGCGTGCTTGCCTAGCGTGCACAAGGCCTTGGATTTGATCCTCTTCACTGAAAAAAAAAAGCTGAAATTTAGAGCATACCTGTACTCTAATTTCTATGCTTAATAAAAATGTCTTTGAAGGAAAATAAGGAAGTCTTCAGATAAAAACTGAGAGAATTCATAACCAAAATATCTGTGTTATAAGAAATGCTAAAGGAACTGTCGTCTATACACAGAAATGAAGAGGGAAATGGCACGGATGAAGCTATAAAAAAACACTTATTTTCTTATTTAAATTAGTCTAATATAAGATCATCTCTTGAAAAAAAGTACTAATGGGTTGCGTTAACATTTTCTATAATGTATGGTAAGCTTTAAAAGGCCTATGTGGCAATCACAGTACAGAAAGTGGAAATGAGAAATTGGAAGTTCATTGTTGTAGAGTTATTAAATATATATGAAATTTTATAAATATTATTTAAAGGTAGTGAGTGACTAATCAAAGATGTATATTATGAACTCTAACGAAATAACTAGTGTCTTTTAGGGGTGCTATAATTAACAGGCTAATAGTGGAGATAAAAATGTAATCATCTTATCCAACATGAGGCAGAAAAGAATAGGAGGGATAAGTAGAAAAATCTAGAAAGGTGGTATATTTTTATTAATAAATAAATAAGTACACTAAATATAACTAGTATCAATAGATTCATTGAAGAGCAAAGATTGTCATATTAAATTAAAAATTAAATGACTCTACTATATGTTATCTACATGCAACACATTGTAAGTATGAGATAGGTAAAAAGAGAAAGGATATAAAATTATTTGAATGATAACCAAAATAAAACTAAAGTGACTATATTGCTATCAGACATATGTGATTTCATAACGAGGAATATTTTGAGAAATGAATATTATTTAACAATAAATGGTCAATATACCAAGATAGAACAGTCCAAAACATGTATCTACCTAACAGCAATGCATCAAAATACATGAAGCAAAACCTTTCAAAATTTGTAAGAGAAAGGTACAAGATCAAATGGAGATTTTATATTAAAGATTAATGGAGACTTTATGCTTCTCTCTCATAATAAAACAAGTAGTCAGTCAGAATTTCAGCAAAGACATTTGTATGAACAGCACTATCAATCAACCGATCTGGTTAGCATCTTATAACACACTCCACTCAATAATAGAAGAATAAATATTCTTTTCAAATGAACTAGAATATTGACTGAAAATTTCTGGACCATGAGAGAAATGGCAAATTGAAGAGACAAGAAACCATGCAAAATATTTTCAAAAACAGAACAAGTTAGAACTTAATGCCAGAAAGATATAATCTAAATATATTTGCATATAACTAAAAGATTACATTTAGTATATTGAAGAAATCCTACAAATCAATGAGAAAAAATACAGAACAACTGAGTAAAAAATGACCAGGTGACACTTATGGACAATAAATAGAAAAGAAAACCTAAATAGCAAATAAATACATGAAAAGATATTTAAGCTCACCAGAATCCATGTAAATGTAATTTGAAGCAACAATGAGATATAATTTTGTTATCATCTTACTGCCAAAAATTCAAACTCTTGATAGCATTGTATGTTGCCAAACATAGGTTGGAGCAAGATCTTTTTTGTTGGTGGTGGAAATGTATTTCGTTATATCTCTTTTTAAAGAGCAATTTGGCAATAATTTCCAGTAAAGTTGAGGAAGCAGGTACCCAGTAATTCTACTCTGGCTACACAACCTAAAAAATTTTTAGATATGTATACTAAGAGGTGTGTTTTTCCAATATGTTATTTTATTGGTGAAAAAACTGAGAATATAAATATCAGTAGAATAGAAAACTTGTGCTATAATCACTCAATGAAATTGACAAGTCAATTAATTTCAAAAGCATAATGTTAAGTGATAGAAAAATTATAAAGAGATAGGTTCAGTATATAACTTATTGAATTAAAAATTCATACAGCCATATTCTATATTAGTAATGTAACCATAATTATTAGTAGTATAAAATTTCTGGAAGGATATTTTCCAATTTCAGGAGGGTTTTTGCTTCTGGAGAGGGAGAATGAGATGTGTAGTAGTGATAGTGGTGGAGATGAAGGGACAATTTTTGATGCTTTGTGTCCTTTTTTTAAAAAGGGGGATGTGTGTAGTAACACAGTAAAACATTAAAATTTGTGATATCTAGATGTTTTCACAGATATTCCTTAAATTTGTCACTAGTTTTCTTTAAATTTGAAATATTTCATAATCAAAAAGAAAATAACTAGAGTCAGCAAGGGTACTTCATGATAATCACAGTTCAACCAGAGCAATTAAAGAAACTAAACTCTAAACTTACAAGTCTCTGCACCCACCTGTTAAATAATGAGAGGAGAAAGAGGTAGTAATAGAGCTAGAAGTATAGGGTTGGAGGAGTGGCTCAAGTGGTAGAGGCCCTGCCTAGCAAGTATGAGGCCCTGAGTTCAAACCCCTGTACTACCAAAAAAAAAAAAATAGAGAGCGAGAGACAGCTAGAAATACAGAGGGAGGCAGATGTAGAGAGACAGGGTCAGGGATAAGGAGGAGGGGAATGAGGGACCTATGTAAAGAGAGAAATCAAAGATGAAGTTAAAAGTGTTGATCTTAAGTGAGAAAGAATGTTAGAGTGGACAGGGGATGAAGGGTGGATTTGGGGTAATGGTACTCTTAGCAGAGACAGGGGACAAGGGGCAGGAGGATCATGAAGGAGAAGACAAGTTTAATTTTTTAAAAGAAGTGAATTGGGGAAGTGATCACACATCTGGTTATGAATGTCAGTAGAGAGTTGAAAATGGTCAAAGTGGGGAGAGAAATTAGGGATGAAGCTATAGTGTTTGAAAGCAATTGAATTGATAACTGAATCTGTAAGTTAGATATGTTTTCAAGGAAGAGAGGGTTAGGAGAGGAAGAAGAATATACACAGACAAGTTCTTGACATGATGTCTATATTGTAATATGGACCTGTGAAGAAGAGCCAGGACAGAAGAGGCAAAGAGACTGGAGGAAAGTCAGGAGCACCTAGTGACCTAGAAGTCAGTAGAGAAGGGAATTTCATTAAGTGATGGTCTTCAGTGAGAAAGAAAGGAGAGTGAGAACATAGGTAAAAGTCTTATGCTTAGCAACTAGGTCCCTGGTGACATTAGGGAGAATGGATCAAGTGCTGGAGGTGTGACTCAAGTGCTGTGAATGCTTTCCTACTAAGTGTGAAGCCCTGAGTTCAAATTCTAGTACCACCAAAAAGAAAAAAAAAGGAAGGAGAGATCATGATGGCCTCCAGGATGATTGCTTGACTCATTAGTTTATTCATAAAGGATCAAGGGGCAGAACCAAGTCACTATTCCTGGACTGTCTCTGTCAGCTGCTGTCATCCTTTCTGCCCATTCTGGCCGCTCTAAGACTGGCATTCTTCCAGACTGGAGCAGTTCTCATCCAGCTGCTGCCACTGTCCCTCCTCTCACCTTCTTCCTGTGGGTCTTTGCTGAAGGGAGTTGGGGAGCAGACTCAAGAATAAAATGATTTTTCCCAGCTCTGCATAAATAAATGTCACTTCACTATTTGCTGCCTCTGAACCATGGATATCCTATATTTTGTTGATCTTGTTTATCCTTGAAATTGTCCTCAAACATTTCCCATTCTCCTGAATTGCATACAAATGGATGAATATTTGAAAAGTATAATTGCTGTTGTTTGTTATTTTGTCCTGCCACTGTGCTTCCTTATGCCATCTGGACTAGAGGTGGATTTACTAAAGGAAAAAAAACACGCACACACACAGAAAGGACAGTCTCACTAATTTAAGCCTTACAGAGTGAAGAAGTCCTTAGTTTCTCCCCAGAAAACAGATCTTTATAGGGTTTCCTGGCTGAGCAGGCAGCCAAGTTGTTGTTAAATCTGGGAAGCTTATCAAGTGCAAACCAGGAGTCTTCTCTCATGATTGTGTTCAAGTACACGTGATCTGCTTGTTGCCTCAAATGAACATCACAGGAGTAATCATTGCAGACACCTGTGGGATATTATGCACTTTTCAAGATTTTTCCCATGCATAGAAGAAAATTTCATCATTACATGAATTCTAGCACGTCCTGGTAGTCTTGGAGGCTTCATATCAAAGTGAAAAGCATGTGACCTCAGTGCTGGTCCCAGGTCTTTTGATTGCTATCCAGTGCTCTGCACTGTCTTCCACAGTCTCTGGCACAGATTTAAGATAATGTGTGTATGTGTGTATATATGTATATATTTAAGATAATGTGTGTATATATGTGTGTATATATATGGAGGAAATTAAAAGGACAATTTTTATCCTACCCTGATAGGATATATGACTGATTCACTACTTTTTTGTTCCAAATGCAGAACACAAGGTATCTACCAGTGTTCCTTTCAAGAAGAGCATTGTAATGCTAGGAATCTCTCTATAGAACTAACTTTATCTTATCTAGCAAAAATGTTTTGTCTTTCTTATTATTGCTTATGTTTTCTCTTCAACAAAATTAGAGATAAGGGCAGAACAGGTTCTGCCTGGAAGCGAGGGGGATTGGGGGATAGAGGGAGGGTAGAGGGGAGAAATAGCCCAAACAATGTATGCACATGGGAATAAATGAATAAAAAAAAAAAGAAGAGCATTGTGATTTTTTTTGAGGAAATTACTTAAGTCAATTGTGATAAAGGCCTGGGTCACAGGGGTTGAGTGTGCCCTGCAAGAGTCCAGGAGAGAAACTTCCTGATTAGATCAGAAAGAAAGGGTAAGAAACAAGAAAAAGATAATAAGGGAGTAGACACAGGGAAAGTCAGAACCTTCATGTTCTGGATCATGACTCCTATTCCTCATCCCTCCAGTCTGTAGGTAAATTATGAGTCATGTAGAAAGAGTGCTTTTTTTTCTTTGGACAATAGGTGGATACTTTGAGTTCATAGTTAGGAGGCTAGAGCCACCTGAAGAATGAGAGTTCAATCAAGAATGTCAGAAAAAATGAGAGGGCTCTGAACTGTCACAGGCTATGGATTTGGGATTTGGATCAAGTTCAACCACATTTACGGAGGACAAAAAGGCCTTAGTAGGGATCTGGGTTACTTTAAAAGTCAAAGAGCATTTTAAAAAGCATCTATTTTCTTGTCTTTTGATCCAGTGTGCATTTAAATCCACTAAAGAGGGTGAGTGCACATGTCTGTAATCCCCGGCACTGCAAAGGGAGAGGTATGAGAATCATAGTCTGAAGTAGGCCAGGAAAAAGCATGAGACTCCATATAAAAATAAAAGGAATGGGGGAATGGCTCAAGTGGTTGAGTATTTGCCTAGCAAGTGTAAAGACTTGGGTTCAATCCCCAGTTTCACTTAAAAAAGTACACAAAAGAGAAAAAATATATTGATTGATTGAATGTATTGACTGATTGATGAAATGATTGATCTACATATATATGCACACATACATTTCCTTAGAATAATTGATTTGACTGAGCAAAACATGTCATTGTGATGTAGAATTTTAGTTGAAGAAAGAGGAAGCACAGTAGTGTCACTTGCATCTCTCACAAAGGCAGCGTTGGCTGACAAGGGATGCATGCTGGTTGAACACCTTTAACAAAGTACTGGTAATGAGTGTGGAGGACATTGTAGAGAATCTCTAATCTGGTTAGAACATTGACTCCCATCTACTTTAAAATCTTCATAAGAGAAAAATCAAAGGACATGAAACCATCAGAAATGGCACCTAAGACAGCCTCCAAATCTTAACAACAACAAAAGACAAGCATAGCAGAAAATTAAATGCAATTTGGCTGTAGGCTTCAGTTTTCTGACAAGGTTACTCATTTTCCCTACTGAGTTGCCAGTATCAGTTTGATACTGAATCCATTTGTCCTTTAACTCAGACTGCTTAGATTCTGAGAGAAAGGGATAGTGAAGTTTCAATACACTCAGAACTCTTTTCTGGTCTTTTATTTCACACTAGAGATGGCCCTTTCCTCTTCCTTATTATTATAGAGAAAAGAGATGTGTTTCTATTTTTTATTGCAAGAGAGACATTGTGCAAAGATGGTTTACTGGATCAAAAACCCAAGGTTAAACAAAACACAGTAACAACACAACAACAAAACCCAAATAACCAAACCCTTCTGTCTGTTTTGTCTGCTAACAGAAAATAGTGAAATCGAACCCATCCAAGAGATTGAGGTCCAGGTGAAGAAAGTGGGTAGCTACCTATAAAAATTGAGGTGTGTAGGGAAAAGTTGTAGAATTTAAATGTCACGTAAATAAGATCATGAAATACTTGAGACATGAAGTAGAATTAATCCCTGAAATGAGGAAAATGAAAGAAGAAGAAAATAAACTCATGGAACATGAAGTGGATGTCATGGGAAGGCAAGCAACATGAAAAACAGTGATTTAAAATCATACAAATTATCAGCTTACCGTTTTGGAGTTCAGGAGTCTAAAGTCAGTCTCTATGAGCTACCGTCAATATATCATAGGGCTCTGTTCCTTCTGGAGGCTTTCTAGAGAATACATTCCTTGCCTATTAAAGCTTCTACAGATACCCCTTGCCTTATGGGGTATCACTTCAACTTCTGCATCTATGATCACTGCCTCCTCATGTGTCCCTCTTAAAAAGATCCCTGTGATCCCATTCCAGGTAACTGGATGATTTAGAATAACCTCTCCATCTCAAGATCCTTCATTTAATCCACATTCACAAAGTTCCTTTTACCACATAAGGTACATATAGGTAATTTTCTGGGATTAGAAGTGGAAATCTTTGGGGGAGCCCTGACATGGTGTAGCCTATCACAGTATACACAAAAATATCACCAGGGGTGTGTGTGACCTTAAAGTATATGAATGAATATTTTGGTAAACAGGGAACACCTAGCCCAATTCTCTTGGACATCTTCCTCTTAAATGAATAGTTGATGCCAATATTCATTGGTAAGGTGACTGCTTTTTGCTAGGAACAGTGTAGAGGATTTGGAGGGAGAGAGACTTAGCTATGATCCTAGCTGTGGAGAAAATGCCTCTCTCTCTCTCTCTCTCTCTCTCTCTCTCTGTCACACACACACACACACACACACACACACACACACACACGCCCTTGACACGTCAACTTTCATTTTCCTTTCCTGGAAAATTATTTACCTTTCAGTTCCTTATTTTTCCTAGAGAATTATTTCCCTCAGGAAGTTTTAAATGAACAACAACATCTCCCTTGAGACAAAGAATCAGTGACCTCTTTCAGGAAGGAAAGAGGACAGTCTACTTCCTGAAGCTCAGGAAGGCAGACTTCAAAGAAAATCCCTTGTAAAGCTGGTGAGTCTCTGAGCTGCCCCTGATCCACTTCACTGGATCTAGCATGATCTGTTCTGAAACTGCAATGTGCCTAATTCTGTTGAGATGTGGAAAAAGGAGAGAGAAAGATGCCAATGGTGACTGTAGGAACAGTATGCAGGCAGCCTGTCTTTCCACTATTTATATGGTAAAGCTGTCTGATTTTCTATAGGTCAAGTAGACACTAAGAGGTGTAGTTTGAGTTCCTTTGTGTGTGTAAGACTGGGATTTTCAACTCAAGTCTTCATGCTTGCAAAGCAGG
Source organism: Castor canadensis (assembly GCF_047511655.1). Lineage (NCBI taxonomy): Eukaryota > Metazoa > Chordata > Mammalia > Rodentia > Castoridae > Castor > Castor canadensis. The sequence goes on along the minus strand of NC_133400.1, from coordinate 80,330,135 downwards.
TGCTCTACTACTTGAGCCACACCTCCAGTTCATTTTCTTCTGGTTATTTTGGAGAAGGGTTATTCATGTTATTTTTGTGAACTATTCAACCAAGCTAGCCTTGAATTTTGATCCCGAGCTCAGCCTATTGAGCAGTTAGGATTATGGGCAACAGCCGCCAGCTCATTGTTTGACTCAATTTAAGGTCATTCCATTGAAAAGCAAGAAATGCCACTTTAAGACATCCAGCAGCCAGAAGCCATAGTACAATCCACCTGTGTTGTGAGCTATGGAATGGAGGGAGGATGATAAAATTGGTCAAACCAGCACTAAAATTTCCTGTATTCAGAAATCAAGACCTGGGGAGGTTCTCCCTCAAGAATGTGCATTGGGTGTCCTGAAATATTAAAAATAAACTGTATTGAAACTTAAATACTGGGATGAGACATTTCAAATAATTGCATGTGTCAGAAAAAGTAGCACAGAAGCTGTCCAATATATGATAAAGGAAGTGCTATTGAAATAAACCATTTCATATTTGTATAACAGGTTGGTTCTAGTTCATAAACTGGTCACAGAAGCAATTAGGTCACATACTTACATTTAAAACTTTACTTTCACTATAAACTCCTGGAGGGTAGGGCTTATTGTGTCCTAGGGCATATTAATTGCTAGGAACTTAAACTTGCTCAAATTACTTCACAAAAATATATTATTGTAAACATAAAGACCTCACTGAAATCAAAAGAGCTGAAAATGCAATCCTTATTAACCAAGTAACTCTGTACACTTGAACTGGGAGTTCAAGTTCAAATGAATGCTTTACCATTAATGAGATTTGTCTCAGTCTCTGTATATTTTACCTCAAATTAGAGAAGGAGAGAAAGAGGATGTGTTAAAGGGAGAGAGAGGAAGGGATAAGGGAAGACAAAGAGAGGGAGAAAGAGTGAGGAAGAACACAGAGAAAGAGAAGAAGGGAGGGAGAGAGAAACTTGGTGAAACTCAAGGACTTGTTCAATTGAGGTGCGATGAAGGATTACTTTACAAGTAGCATTTTTAGGTTGCATAAATATTAAGTGATTTAATAAATGGAATGTGTGCTTAACAATCTTCTATTTTATTGGTTCATGATAGTTATGTACTTTGTGTCTTCTATCCAGTTCATAGGACAGTCTTTAAAATCCATAAGAAAAATCTTATACCCTATTTCTTGCCTCATGGAAACTTTTCATAATCAGTACTTTCTTGATGTCACTATTTTTCTGGAACTATATCAACCAGCTGTATTGTAGGGACTAGTCAGCTTGCCACTGCAATTTTTCCACCCACTTTTGAGATGTTTATCCTGAGAAACTTCTTCCTTTCCTCTTTTCATGGCATTTAAGTATCTTGTAAAAATAAGTTTGTTGTTTTGGCACATCATGATAAACATCAAGAGATTAAGAAAACAGCCTCAACTGGGTGAACCGTGCAGTTAGGGAGTGGGAAGTGGAAAAATTTGTCTCCTCAAGGAGTTTTATTCAGAAAATGTGAAATTTTCAAATTATCGACTTCCATGACCCTAGAGATTCTGATATACAACCAATATGATGTAATTCTATGTACCATCTGTCTCCAGCCTCTCTGAATAATTCCTAGCAAGGCAATAGCAGCAGAGCTGGAACCCAGTGAAATAGAACATCTGAGCTGGGTCGGTTACTCCCTACCAGTTACAGAAATACAAGATAGAGAATTTCAATTACATAATGAAAGATACAAAGTGACAAGAGATAAAAACCGTGGTGGCTTTGAGTTTAGATCCTCACAACTTAGGAAAATTCCAGACTAGCTCTTTCAAGGTTGTCCTACCTGATTGCTCTTGAATTAATGGCTTTACCTCAATAACTTTGTTATTTATAGACAACCTCAAGTTCATATAAGTTATTTGTGTTTTTAAATTTACAATGACTTCTATATAAACTTTGCTAGATACGGGAGGAGAGGAAGCATATGGAAGTGTCACAAGGAAGATTCTGTTGTAGAAAAGGCAGATATTGATGTAAGACATCAGAAAATGGTGGAAAAATACAGTTCAAGAAGACTTCCTCTCTGGCATGGTGCCAGTTTGTAAATGCTTTGGCAGGAAAGAAACTTCAACCAGAACTGGTCTCAGTAGCTCTGAAAAGCTTCTTCCTTCTTTTTCATGTCCCAGACTCAAAATAGTCTTGTTTGCAATTATTCTGTTAAGGGAGGTTATGAAGGAAAAATAGGTCCAAAAAATGGAGGAAATTGGAAAGTACCATCAAATCATTATCAGAAGGGAAATATGTATAGAACACACACACACACACACACACACACACACACTACATTTGTATATACAACATCACAGTTAATTGGTAACAATAAAAATTACTTCTACAGTTCCTAAAGATGGAGCAAGGCAAATAAATGAGGTCCTTTCACATCATCTCCAGGAGCCGTTATCCACTTTCAGGTTGCCCTGGTGCCTAACACCCAGCCCCTCTTTTCTTCAAGTCACTTATTCAAGCCTTCACACTAAACTTTAGTGAAACCAAGGCACTAACCAGGAAGGTATGAACCAAAAAAGCCTCTTACCTTTATTTGGCTATTAGAGAAAAAAAAAGATTGGTGAACTGGTGAGAAAATATGGTTTTCATGTAATTAGCATAATGGATATGTCTTTCTCTTTTTCTGCAGGTAGGCAAGCAGTTTTCTACTATTATGTTTTAATTAAGGGACCACTTTGGCAGGTGGACACTTTTTACTGGGGCTTTAGGGTAAACTCCCTATCTGTATAGTTCCTGACACACTAGGTTATGCCACTCATCCCAAGATGCCTAAGTGATGAGCAGTGGTGAAGACAGGAAGGGAACTTTAAACAGTGTGGCCACACCAGGAAGATGGGATGAACTTTCTCCATCCTGTCTTCAGGTGTATTTCCATTAGCTTTAGGTTTAAATAAGGGCAGATCTCAGGCAGGAAAAAAGAAGTATAGCACTTACACAATCTGGATCATTGTTTGGTTGATCATTGTCTCAGTTTTGATTATGCAAATTCCAGGGAAGTTGTCATCACTTGAGAAGACAAGTTGGTTCCCATCATGGGATAATTGCTCCTGCACAGGGGAACAGTATTTGTTTCCAACATGGGTTAATTGTTCTGGCTTGGGGGCAGTCTCATTGTGGGGTGATCTACCTATAAGGATTCACTATTCCTGGAAGGCTTAGGGCAATGAATAGAGACTTCTAGGCATCTCTCTGGATAGGGGTGTCTGGAACAGGTTGTTGGTGATCTGTTGAAAATACCTTATATTTATCTTAGTGTCTTCAGTCTTGAAGGGAGATGAGATAAGGAAGGTAAATTTATAGCTAATAAACCTGGTATTACCAGTTTTTACACAGATACACCTTAAGTGATTAATGTGCCTGTGTATAGAGCTGAACATGAATCTGACCCAAAGTTTAAAGTAATAAAGGAGAAAGATAGAAAATGGAGGCAGAGATCTTCTTTATTTTCCCATTCATGAGGAAAGCAGTGTGAATTATCCCAATCTGGTCTGTAAAAGACCACAGGGCATAGGCGAAGTTGTGTTATTACATTCTTCTCTTCTGTAAAATGGGAATCAGTGCATATTTTGCTAACTTCATAGAAATTACTGAAGCTCATCCTGAAAATGAACATGAAAGCACATTGCACACAATACATCATTAAATCATCACTGTTCCTTCTCTTTACTATTTTTGACAACAGAAGCTACAAAGTGGGGCCCTCTGGATTTAGGTAAAATGGACTTTATTGGACTTAGCAGAATGTAACCATAGACGCATTTTCTTCTTTTCAGATAATTAGGGACACAGTAAGAGAAAATCTATAAGACCTCTGCAAAAGTGAGTTCAGTGTTTTTCATTTTTCTCTTTTGGAAGTCACCAAAAACCTACTGAAGGATGAAGACAAAGTATTACTCATCTTCAGCAATCTGAGAAGACATATCTAAGCAACACTTGCTGAAATACATGTGAGAGCTTCCAAAACCAGCTGAGATCAGGCAGAAGCTATGCATCAGTGGTAAATAATAAATATGGAGTTTGGCTCTGAACTGTCCCCGCAAAAAAAAAGTAACAACAGCAAAAATACACATGTTGAAATTAAGGGGCTACCTTGAGACATATGGCTTGCTTGCAAAAATGGGTGTGAATGAGAAGAGGAAGAAATAGACATGACCTGGAGGGTGACTTGACCTTGGCAAAGCATCTTGCCAAGAAACCATCTCAGGAGTGGGAAGTCACAAATTAAAAGAATTTTTGGAAGGGGGAACTTGGCTAGTATCAAAGAATAACCCAACCCTGCGCAAATATCAGACCCAGAAAAATTCATCTTATTCTACGAAAAGTAAGGAAAAAAATTAGCTCAGTGACAATTCATAGATACCATGAGTTAAAAACATCATAAAAGGTAGAGGGGAAGCAATATTTATTAAAAGATGATATAAAGTCATAAAAATGTAATCGTGGCACATAATAAAGTTGTAACAAAATACTTGGGTACACATTTCCAAAAAATCTTAAATAACCAAATGAAATCAGTTTCTCTGAAGGAAGAGAACTCAGAAAAGAGAAACTGAAAATAAAATATGAGTTAGCAGAGTTCAGGAAGTTAAAAAAAATGTCATTTCAGGAAGGAAGACAAAATCAGAAGGAAAACAAAAGTCAATGAAGCAAAGAAATAATAAAAAATTAAGAACTCATTAAACAGAAATAAGGTTTAATAAGGAGTAATAAAGAATAAAGAAAGGAAACAAGCAAAAGAAAATCTGCATAAGTTTAATTGTAACCACTGATAAGAAATGCTAAACAAACCAATGTAACAGGAAGACAGATTTAAAGGTCTAACTTCAGAAATTGCATAAAACAAGGTTGATTTGAGCCTAGATTTTGGGTGTCATAAAATTTTCTCAGAAGTTTTCAACATCAATATATACCATAAAAGTGATTGAACTTTATAGCTCCTTTAATAGCTGTATTTTCGGTGAAATGTATGAAGAGCCTTGTCACTGTAAGGTAGGATGATCGCATCACCCAGACCAGGGCACTTTTTGAGAGAGAGAAGAGAAAAGATCAAGGCTAAACGACATGGTGAGGCAGGCCTACGGCAAGACCGTTTTGTACAAGCAAGGACCTATAATCATGCTACTTGAAGAGGGAAATGTTAGGCTGACATCAGATTTCTCAATAGCAACATTCAATGTCTGGTGACTCCAGAACGTTTGAAATTTTGAAATCAATTTGATATCCATAAATTTTTTCAAGTATATAGACAATGACCATGAAACATACCAGAATTCAAGGAATATTCTCCCTCTAAATGCTTCTTGACTATAATATTAGAGGATGACTTTGGCCAACCAAAGCATGAATTGAAAAATTATGATGAAAGTACTGTTGGTAAATACTGAAAATATTTAATTGAGAAGCTAACACAGATATGGGGACTGGAAGATGGGGGCGGAACGTGAATACTTTGTGCCCTGATTATGTAGAAATGCCACAAATGCCAAAAACTGGGAAGAAAGGAGATATAGGTGGAATTCCCTCATCACTAATTCCATCAGCTCTGATATCTGAGAGCTAAGGATATCATTTAATGACAACAAATCCAGTAGTATCAGCATTTACTTAAATGAAAATATTTAAGAGTATAAAGTAAAGTATTAGAAAGTATTGACTAAAACGGAATGGAGGAAAAAAAGAAGAGAAAGGAATAACATGAAATGTATTGATTCAATCAATGGTTTTGGCAGGAGATTAAAGTCATTACCTAAGTGTCACTAAATAAGACCTAACAGAACTGGTTGGTGGTGTTCTGAGGCTCTGCCAGTGGGGGTTGGGCAATGGAAAGAGATTGGTTAGTGGAACCAAGTCACAGCCAGACAGGAGGAATAAGTTCTGGTGTTCTACTACACAGAGGGTGCTTATTGTTAACCATAAATATTGTATCATATAATTCAAAATATCAAGAAAGGACTGTTTTAATGTCTTTATCACAACGAAAAGACAAATGTTTGAGATGATGAGTAATAGAATCCTGAGCTGAGCAATGCATATTCTGTAAATATACCAAAATGACATACTGTCCCCATACAGTTATTCTCTATCAATTAAAAATAAATAAAATAGGACATAAGACCTAAACTATAACAAAGCAAAGCAAAATATAGCAAAACTCTCAAAACACAACTAGTAAACTCTAAAACAGATAAGAAAAAAACAACTTCATAGAGAAATGAATAAAAGTCATAAGTGAAATACACAAAAGAAATTATTTCATGCATAAGAAGAGAAATAAACATTATGACTGCCCTGAGATATGATTTTCAGCTACTGCTTCGACAAAAATCCAAACATTTCATCACATATTGTATGGGTGAGGCTTTGGGGAGATATTTTTAAAATACACTGTTTTTTTTTTTAAATTCATGTGTGCATACAATGTTTGGGTCATTTCTCCCCCCTTCTCCCACACCCTCCTTTACCCCCTCATCCCTTCCCTCTCCCCCCCCCAACCCCCTCGCTACCAGGCAGAAACTATTCTGCCCTTATCTCTAATTTTGTTGTAGAGAGAGTATAAGCAATAATAGGAAGGAACAAGGGGTTTTGCTGGTTGAGATAAGGATAGCTATACAGGGTGTTGACTTGCATTGATTTCCTGTGCATGTGTGTTACCTTCTAAGTTAATTCTTCTTGAACTAACCTTTTCTATAGTTCCTGGTCCCCTTCTCCTATTGGCCTCAGTTGCTTTAAAGTATCTGCTTTAGTTTCTCTGCATTGAGGGCAACAAATGCTATCTAGTTTTTTGGGTGTCTTACCTATCCTCATACCTCCCTTGTGTGCTCTCGCTTTAACATGTGCTCAAAGTCCAATCCCCTTGTTGTGTTTGCCCTTGATCTAATGTCCACATATGAGGGAGAACATACGATTTTTGATCTTTTGGGCCAGGCTAACCACACTCAGAATGATGTTCTCCAATTCCATCCATTTACCAGCAAATGATAACATTTCATTCTTCTTCATGGCTGCATAAAATTCCATTGTGTATAGATACCACATTTTCTTGATCCATTCGTCAGTGGTGGGGCATCTTGGCTGTTTCCATAACTTGGCTATTGTGAATAGTGCTGCAATAAACATGGGTGTGCAGGTGCCTCTGGAGTAACCTGTGTCACAGTCTTTTGGGTATATCCCCAGGAGTGGTATTGCTGGATCAAATGGTAGATCAATGTTTAGCTTTTTAAGTAGCCTCCAAATTTTTTTCCAGAGTGGTTGTACTAGTTTACATTCCCACCAACAGTGTAAGAGGGTTCCTTTTTCCCCACATCCTCGCCAACACCTATTGTTGGTGGTATTGCTAATGATGGCTATTCTAACGGGGTGAGGTGGAATCTTAGTGTGGTTTTAATTTGCATTTCCTTTATTGCTAGAGATGGTGAGCATTTTTTCATGTGTTTTTTGGCCATTTGAATTTCTTCTTTTGAGAAAGTTCTGTTTACTTCACTTGCCCATTTCTTTATTGGTTCATTAATTTTGGGAGAATTTAGGTTTTAGGTTCCCTATATATTCTGGTTATCAGTCCTTTGATGTGTAGCTGGCAAATATTTTCTCCCACTCTGTGAGTGTTCCCTTCAGTTTAGAGACCATTTCTTTTGTTGAGCAGAATCTTTTTAGTTTTATGAAGTCCCATTTATCTATGCTATCTCTTAGTTGCTGTGCTGCTGGGGTTCCATTGAGAAAGTTCTTGCCTATACCTACTAACTCCAGAGTATTTCCTACTCTTTCCTGTACCAACTTTAGAGTTTGTGGTCTGATATTAAGATCCTTGATCCATTTTGAGTTAATATTGGTATAGGGTGATATACATGGATCTAGTTTCAGTTTTTTTACAGACTGCTAACCAGTTTTCCTAGCAGTTTTTGTTGAAGAGGCTGCTATTTCTCCATCATATATTTTTAGCGCCTTTGTCAAAGACAAGTTGGTTATAGTTGTGTGGCTTCATATCTGAGTCCTCTATTCTGTTCCACTGGTCTTCATGTCTGTTTTTGTGCCAGTACCATGCTGTTTTTATTGTTATTGCTTTGTAATATAGTTTGAAGTCAGGTATTGTGATACCTCCAGCATTGTTCTTTTGACTGAGTATTGCCTTGGCTATTCGTGGCCTCTTGTGTTTCCATATAAATTTCACGGTAGATTTTTCAATCTCTTTAATGAATGTCATTGGAATTTTGATGGGAATTGCATTAAACATGTAGATTACTTTTGGGAGTATAGACATTTTTACTATGTTGATTCTACCAATCCATGAGCATGGGAGATCTCTCTACTTTCTACAGTCTTCCTTAATCTCCTTCTTCAGAAGTGCATAGTTTTCCTTGTAGAGGTCTTTCACATCTTTTGTTAGGTTTACACCTAGGTATTTGATTTTTTTGAGGCTATTGTAAATGGAATTGTTTTCATATATTCTTTTTCAGTTTGTTCATTATTAGTGTATAGAAATGCTAATGATTTTTCTATGTTGATTTTATATCCTGCTACCTTGCTGTAGCTATTGATGATGTCTAGAAGCTTCTGAGTAGAGGTTTTTGGGTCTTTAAGGTATAGGATCATGTCATCTGCAAATAGGGATATTTTGACAGTTTCTTTACCTATTTGTATTTCTTTTATTCCTTCTTCTTGCCTAATTCCTCTGGCTAGGAATTCCAGTACTATGTTGATGTTGAATAGGAGTGGAGATAGCGGGCATCCTTGTCTGGTTCCTGATTTTAGAGGGAATGGTTTCAGTTTTTCTCCATTAAGTATAATGCTGGCTGTAGGTTTGTCATATATAGCTTTTATAATGTTGAGGTACTTTCCTTCTATTCCTAGTTTTCTTAGAGCTTTTATCATGAAATGGTGTTGTATCTTATCAAAGGCTTTTTCTGCATCTATTGAGATGATCAAGTGGTTTTTGTCTTTGCTTCTGTTAACGTGGTTTATTATGTTTATTGATCTTCGTAGGTTGAACCACCCCTACGTTCCTGGGATGAAGCCTGTTTTGTCATGGTGAATGATCTTTTTGATGTGTTGTTGAATTTGGTTTGCCATTATTTTGTTGAGGATTTTTGCGTCAATGTCCATTAAGGAGATTGGCCTATAGTTCTCCTTTTTGGAGGTGTCTGCCTGGTTTTGGGATAAGTGTAATATTGGCTTCATAAAATGTGTTAGGCAGTTTTCCTTCCCTTTCTATTTCATGGGACAGTTTAAGGAGGGTTAGTATCAGTTCTTCTTTAAAGGTCAGATAGAATTCAGCAGAGAATCCATCAGGTCCTGGACTTTTCTTTTTGGGGAGACTCTTGATTGCTGCTTCAATTTCATTTTTTGTTATAGATCTATTCAGGTGATTAATTTCCTCTTGGTTCAGTTTTGGATGATCATATGTATCTAGAAATCTGTCCATTTCTTTAAGATTTTCAAATTTATTTGAATATAGGTTCTCAAAGTAGTCTCTGATGATTTCCTGGACTTCCATGGTGTTTGTTGTTATCTCCCCTTTTGCATTCCTGATTCTACTAATTTGGGTTTTTTCTCTCCTCATTTTTGTCAGGTTTGCCAGGGGTCTGTCAATCTTGTTTATTTTTTCAAAGAACCAACTTTTTGTTTCATTAATTCTTTGTATGGTTTTTTTGGTTTCTATTTTGTTGATTTCAGCTCTTATTTTTATTATTTCTCTCCTATTTGTTTTGGGATTTGCTTGTCCTTATTTTCTAGGAGTTTGAGATGTATCATCAGGTCATTCATTTGGGATCTTTCAGTCTTTTTAATATATACACTCATGGTTATAAACTTTCCTGTCAGGATTGCCTTTGCTGTGTCCCATTGGTTCTGGTAGGTTGTGTTTTCATTTTCACTGACTTCCAGGAACTTTTTTTTTTTCATTTTTCTTTTATTATTCATACGTGCATACAAGGCTTGGTTCATTTCTCCCCCTTGCCCCCACCCCCTCCCTTACCACCCACTCCACCCCCTCCCGCTCCCCCCCCTCAATACCCAGCAGAAACTGTTTTGCCCTTATCTCTAATTTTGTTGTAGAGAGAGTATAAGCAATAATAGGAAGGAACAAGGGGTTTTGCTAGTTGAGATAAGGATAGCTATACAGGGCATTGACTCACATTGATTTCCTGTGCGTGGGTGTTACCTTCTAGGTTAATTCTTTTTGATCTAACCTTTTCTCTAGGTCCTGGTCCTTCCAGGAACTTTTTAATTTCCTCTTTTATTTCCTCAATGACCCATTGTTCATTAAGCAATGAGTTATTCAGTTTCCAGCTGTTTGCATGTTTTTGTCTTTACTTTTGTTGTTGAGTTCTAGCTTTATTGCATTGTGATCAGATAGTATGCACAGTATAATTTCTATTTTCTTATATTTGCTGAAGCTTACTTTGTGCCTTAGGATATTATCTGTTTTGGAGAAGGTTCCATGGGCTGCTGAGAAGAATGTATATTGTGTAGAAGTTGGATGAAATGTTCTGTAGACATCAATTAGGCCTATTTGATCTATTGTATATTTTAGATCTAGGATTTCTTTATTGATTTTTTGTTTGGATGACTGATCTATTGATGATAATGGGGTGTAAAAGTCTCCCATGCCCACTGTTTTGGAGCTAATATATGCTTTTAGGTCCTTCAGGGTATGTTTGATGAAATTGGGTGCATTGACATTGGGTACACATAGGTTGATAATTATTATTTCCTTTTGGTCTATTTCCCCTTTTATTAGTATGGAATGTCCTCTTATCTTGTTTGATCAATGTAGGTTTGAAGTCTACTTTGTCAGAGATAAGTATTGCTACTCCTGTCTGTTTTCGGGGGCCATTGGCTTGGTAAATCTTCTTCCAGTCTTTCATCCTAAGCCTATGCTTATTTCTGTGGGTGAGATGGGTCTCCTGTAAGCAACAAATTGTTGGATCTTTCTTTTTAATCCAGTTCATCAAACGGTGCCTTTTGATGGGGGAAGTAAGTCCATTAACATTAAGTGTTAGTACTGGTAGTTATGTGGTGATTCCTGTCATTTAATTTTCTTAGTTGTTTGAAGGTTTGATTGTGTGTACCTAAGTTGAGGTTACGCTCTACTTTCTTGCTTTTTCTTTTTCTGTAGTTTGGTGTTGCTTTCCCTTTCATGGTTAAGTTGGGTTTCACTTTCTGTGTGCAGAATCCCTTGAGGAATCTTTTGTAGTTTTGGCTTTGTGGTCACATATTTTTTTAATTTCTGCTTATCATGGAAGATTTTTTATTGCTCCATCTATTGGGTAGAGTATCTACTGGGTAGAGTATCCTAGGGTTGAAGTTATTTTCATTCAGTGCCCAGAAGATCTCACCCCACTCTCTTCTTTCTTTTAATGTTTCTGTTGAGAAGTCTGCTGCGATTTTGATGGGTTTACCTTTGTATGTTATTGTTTTTTCTCTCTTACAGCCTTCGACATTCTTTCACGATTCTCTGTATTTGTTGTTTTAATGATAATATGCTGTGGGGTAGATCTATTTTGGTTTGGTCTGTTTGGTGTTCTGGAGGCCTCTTGCATCTGTATGGGAATATCTTTCTCTAGATTTGGGAAATTTTCTGTTATTATTTTGTTGAATATATTATGCATTCCCTTTGCTTTCACCTCTTCTTCTTCAATGCCCATGATTCTCAAGTTTGGTCTTTTGATGGAGTCAGTGAGTCCTTGCATTTTCTTTTCACAGGTCTTGAGTTGTTTATCTAATAGTTCTTTGGTTGTTCCTTTAATTACCATTTCATCTTCGAGTTTTGAGATTCTGTCTTCTGTTTGTTCTATTTTGGTGGATTGGCCTTCTGTCTTGTTTTGCAATTCTGTTTCGTTCTTTTTTCTGAGGTTTTCCATATCCTGGGTGGTTTCCTCTTTAATGTTGTCTATTTTTGTCCTGTGTTCATTTATCTGTTTATTCATCATGTTCTCTGTTTCATTTTGGTGTTTATACAGTGCTTCTATGGTTTCTTTTATTTCTTCTTGTGCTTTTTCAAATTCTCTAATTTTGATGTCTTGGAATTTCTTGAGTGTCTCCTGTACATTTTGGTTGACCATATCCAGTATCACCTCTATAAAATTCTCATTGAGTACCTGTAGTATTTCTTGTTTAAATTATTCTTGTGGGTTTTATTGGGTTCTTCGGCATAGTTTATCTTCATTTTGTTGGAGTCTGGATCTGAGTATCTGTTCTCTTCATTTCCCTCTGGTTCCTGTACTAATTTTTTGCTGTGGGGAAACTGGTTTCCCTCTTTTTTCTGTCTCCCTGTCATTGCCCTTGGTGTTTTCATTGTCCCTGTACTGTGTGTAATTAAGTATTTTCTAGTTTGTAATAATAGCAATGGTGATATTTAGAATGGAAGGGTGAGAGGAGAGGGAAAGCAAAGAAGTTAAAGAAAGAGGGAAAAACAAATATATATGTAGAAAAACAAAATAAAGAAACAAATGTTTCAAATATAAGCAGGGAGAGATAGTGTACTAATCAAGAGTAAGCTGAACAGGCATTAGAGAGACAGAGGATTGAGAAAAAAAAATAATAAATAGAATAAAAATAAACAAATAAATCTCCAAGTTCAAATGCAATAAAGTTTCAGTCTTAATAATTTTTGTGTTAGTCCCTCAGTCTCCAATCCTGGAGATGGTGTCTCAGATGTAGTTCTGTCATTGTCTCATCAAAGGGGAAAATAACCAAACCAAGCCAAACAAAAAAAACACCATAAAGTTCCCCAAGTTCAAATGCAATGCAGTTTCAGTAAGTTTTTCAGCATGCAGGTGTAGTTTGGTTGTTGTGTCATCAAAAGAAGAGAGAAAAAAAATTCTGGAGATAGTTCTGTGAATGGTATCTGAGGCTGTAGCTCACCTGCCCACTGCTGTCAGCCTGCTGTTGCTGGAGGCTTTATTTATGCAGATCTCAGGAGTGAGCTTAGCACTCACCTGGCCCTGCAGGCTTTGTTTGCTCAGATTTCTCCTGTGCGTGAGCCTCTTCTACAAGCTTTCCCCTTTCTAAGCACACTGGGGGAGGTGACACTGCACTAGTTTTCTCAGGCTTTTGTGTTTATTTACAGGTCATGTGGGAGGTGGGTCTTCCCCCCCTCTCCTATGGAGTTTTCCTCCCACCACCACTTTTACAAGCTTTCCCGCTCCTGGTTGGTGGGCGTGTGCCGCTGCTCCTGCCTTCTCCAGCTGGCTTGTTTATTTACAGTTCCGTGAGGGATTGCCCCACCCCCCCCTTTGGCACTCAGGGCACCCCGCCCTCTTTGCTGCATGTCTTTTTTGTTGTTATTGCTTATTATTCAGTTTTTTTTTCTTTTTTCCCTGGGTGGGGGTTGGTCTGTCCAGGGGGCTATGCTGATGTGCCCCAGGATTGTCTGTTGGGGGACCGCATGCCGCTTAGCTCACCTTGTGGTCTGTGTCTTCCCAAGTGGTCTGGGAGCTGGCATCTGGAGGCAGCACGGGAGCCCTCCTGGTTTCTCCTTTTAATGTGGAGTGGGAATGTTACGTGCAGGCTAGGGGTGTGGAGGAGTCAGTTTTGCCTCTTCTTGGTGGTTTTTCCTGTAAGCTGTATCTCCAGCGTCTCTCCAAGATTTTACTTTAGGAAGCATGCTTTCTGCTTCCTCCCTCTAGCTTCCATCTTGGAAATGTCCAATACACTGTTTCTTAAGAGCAATTTTAAGTTCACAGAGAATCTAAATGGAAAGTACAGAGAAATCCCACAGTTCATAGTCTTCCCTATTATCAACATCTAGCACCAGAGTGTTACATTCCTTACAATCAGCAAACCTATGTTGACACGATTATTATCCAAAGGCCATGGCTTACACTAGAGTTAACTAGAAATCAGGTGCATTTGATTTAAAATTATGTGAGAATTCGCATGTGAGCCTCCTTAGAAATGAAACTGGAATTAAAATTAAAAAGGTAGAAAAAATTATGAATCAGTGGAAAAAGTCCTACTTCCTCAAGATATTCAGATGAAGTCAGAAAATAAGTTATAAAACAGAAAACTCTTACCATTGACTCTGTCCTCTGGTGTCCCAAAGGCTCTAGAACATAAAGAAATTGGAATTAAACCAAAACTTCCTCTAATGGAGACACAGTTGAATGAGGCTATGCTGTGCATTTCAGTGACAGGAATGCAGCAAATAACCTGTGCTCTATATTAGATGAAATGCTAAGATATTTCTATACAGAATCAGAGCAATCCCACATCCAGTGAAGCATACTGTTCTATCTAATCCCGTTGGTGGGAAAAATAATAATAACAACATCTATTTCTCTTTTCATGTTCACTATGTATAAAGTCACATTAACGAGCATCTAGGAATAAGGTAGACAGATTACACATATGTTTATTAGATATATTTTGTCTTTCATTTTCTTTTTTTATTTTTTGGCAATAATTGGGTTTGAATTCAGGACTTCACCCTTGCTAGGCAAGTGGTCTACTGCTTAAGCCACACCTTCAGCCCTTTTTCCTTTGGTTATTCTTCAGATAAGTTCTTGCTTTTTGCCCAGGCAGGCTTGGACTGTAATTCTCCTATTTTAAGCTCCCTACTGTAGCTGGAATGACAGGTACACATTACCAAACTCAGCTTTTTCTTTTGAGATGAGATCTTGTTACCTTTTTTACCCACAGTAGCCAGGAATCACAATTCTCCTGATCTCAGCCTCTCAAGTAGCTAGGATTACAGGTATGAGCCAGAAGCACCTGGCTTCAACTTTCTTTTCAAAGCAAGAATGAATCTAGTGTTATGATTCTGATAATTAATAATAATTTACTAATCACATTATTAATTCAGTAGTGATAAAAATCACTAGAAAGTTCTGGAGAGTGATGAGTATATTTTACACTCCAAAGTCAACAAAGTTAAATAATTGAAAATGTCATCTCTAACATCTCCTATTCTTCCAGTCAAATAGTGGAAACAGTTATTCCAAGCTTTAAGTCACTATTCTGTTGACCAGTCAAAAATTCATGTGAGCAGATGGCCTTTCTGGCAAGGTAGTAATGGATGGCCACCTACATAAATTTGCCACATTTGTCCAATATCCCACATAATGTCAGATTTCATTGTTTTCTTTTTCAGGGGATCCAACTGTGCATCTCTATTTTTAATTGGATATAAGTTTTTTAGCCACTGACTCTTACTTCTCATATATTAGGAGTCTATTTATGTTCCAGTGTTTCATTAATTAAAAACCCTGTAACAAATTTCAAGGGCTCAAAATCAACTCATTTTATTGGATTATATTTTTAAAACTTAATAGTTGTATATTTATAGTTTTCAGGGAGGTAATTATATTTCTTAAGTATTCCATTTTATGGGTAACTTTTAACTTTACTTTATTACAAGCTCACATTTGTAATTCCAACTACTTGGAAAGTGGAAACCTGGAGGATCAGAGATCAAGGCCAGCATAGGCAAAAAGTTACCGAGACCCCATCTCAATAAATAATCCAGGCATCTATAACCCCAGCTATGCAGGAGGAGGCATAGGTAGGAGGTTTGCTGAGGCAAAAAGTGACAAACCCTATTTGAAAAATAACCTAAAGCAAAAAGAGATGGAGATAAGACCCAGTGGTAGAGCCTTACTCAGCCAGTGAAAGACCCTGAGTTTAAACCCTAGTACTGCCAAAAGAAAACCATATCATTATTTATATTGCAAATGGTAACTTCATATCTGAGATAAAAATGAAATCAGATGTTATGAGTTATCTTAACGATTGTTGAGCTAACATGCAGAATTTTACTTCATTGTCGATTCTCCAGACCTGTCTCAAACTTATATAACATCTTTCTAGGATTTACTTCTTCCATATTGTTTTAGGAATTTTTAAAATTTTATTGTTTTTACATTTACTCACATGTGTATACATTGTTTGGTCACTTCCACTGCCCACCCACTTCAAGGTAGAACATGTTCTGCCCCTTTCTCCAATTTTGGTGAAGAGAAACATAAGAGATAATAAGAAAGACATTGCATTTTTGCTAGTTTGAGATAAAGTTAACTATACAGAGAGATTCTTAGCATTGCTTCCATGTACATGTGTATTGCAATCCACATTGGTTCATCTCTGCCAGACCTCTTCTCTGCCAGACCTCTTCACTACTTCTAAGTCTCCTTCCCATAGTGGCCTTGTTCTGTCTCAGACTTACATATCTATATAACATCCTTCTAGATTCCAATGTCTTATGTTTTTATTTCTTCCACTTTTTTAAATAAAATGGTAGTTTTCAACTTGGATACAAAAAGCTAAGACATAACACTTTTTTTTCATCTTCATTTAAAGCGACCATATTTGATCTATTGAAGACAGAAATAGCAATTCCTATGGTTTGGATGCTGACTGTCCCCCCAAGTCCCATGTGCTAACAGCTCTGTCCCCAGAGCTTTATGAAGTGGGCTGTAGTGGAATTTTATGCTAGTTTGCTTTTTTTGTCCCTTTATTTTTGTGCTAGGTGGGGGCACATTGTGGCATTTATCAAAGTCCTTATAATGTATCAAATATATCATACTTGAATTCACCCCTCCACCATTCTCCTTATCCCCCACCCCACCCAGATTCCTGGAATGGTTTCAACAGGTATCATTTTTGCACTTACATACATGTGTACACATTTTTTTACTGTATTCAGCTCCTACTCCCTTTCCCTGCCACCACCTGCCTCCCACTGGTACCAACATTTCCTCTGGGCAGGAACTGTTCTGTCCTCCTGTTCTCCAATTTTGTAAAGAAAAAAGAGGATGGATAAAAAGAAAAACATGACATTTTTGCTTGTTTGAGATAAAGGTAGCTACACAGGGAGTTCCCTTGTCATATTTCCATGCATAGATGTATTGTAACTTCAATTGGTTTATCTCCTCTAATTTTCTTTATTCTACCTTAGTCCCTTTCTTATGGTGGTTTCAGCTGGTTTAAAATTTCTATATTCATCCTTGTATAGAGAGAGTATATCAAACAGATTCAAGTTCTTAGTTTCCCTCATTTACCCTACCTCTCCTGTGCATTACCTCCCCTAAGTGTGACCAATGTTTCATAATATTGCTGCATTTGTATTAGGGCTATATTCCACATATGAGAGAGAACATGTGGCTTTTGGCTTTCTAAGCCTGACTAACTTCACATAAATGGATGGAACTGGAGAACATCATCTTATCTACAAATGACAAAATTTCATTTTACTTTGTGGCTGAGTAAAATTCCATTGTATATAAATACATTTTCTTAATCCATTTGCCAGTAGTGGGGCATCTTGGCTTTTTCCATAGCTTAGTTCTTGTGAATAGTGCTGCAAATATGGGTGTGCATGTGCCTTTGTTGTAAGCTGACTCACATTCCTTCGGGTATGTACCTAGGAATGTTATTGCTGGATTGTATGGCAATTCTATTTTTAGTTTAAGGAGATTCTGTACTGTTTTCCATAGTGGTTGTACTGGTTTACATTCCTACCAGTAGTGTGTGAGGGCTCCTTTTTCTCTCACATCTTCACCAACATTTGTTGTTGTTTGTGTTCTTGATTATAGGTATTCTAACAGGAGTGAGGTGGAATTTTAATGTGGTGTTGATTTGCATTTTCTTTATGGCCAGTGATGGTGAGCATTTTTTCATGTGTTTTTTAGCTATTTGGACTTCTTCCTTTGATAAGGCTCTGTTCAATTCTTTTGCCTATTTCTTCATTGGGTCATTGATTTTTGGGGAGCTTAGTTTTTTGAGCTCTCTGTATATTCTGGTTATCAGTCCCTTGTCTGATATATAGCTTGTAAAGATTTTCTCCCATTCTGTGGGTGGTCTCTTCAATTTATAAACCATTTCTTATTTTGTACAGAAGCTTTTCAATTTTGTAATTTCCTTTTGTTACTGTGACATATCTGAAGTAATCAGCCTGTGTTAATAAGTGTTCCATTGCTGTGACAAAATGCTTGAAAGAAACAAGTTAAAGGAGGAAAAATTTATTTTTGACTTACAGTTTCAGAGGTTTTTGTCTATGGTGGACTGGCCTCATTGCTGTGGGCCTGAGGTGAGGCAGAGCATCATGACAGTGGAAGCATTTTAATGAAGGATGCTCACACATGGAGACAGAAAGCAGAGAGAGAGAGAGGTTTCAGAGAAAAGATATACCCTTCAAAAATATGACTCCAGTAACCTCCTTCTCAAACAAGGTCCCACCTCCTGGTTTCCCTCACCTCACAATAATGCCATCAAGTTATGAATTCATCAATAGATTAATCCACTGGTTAGATTACAGCCCTTAAGATCCAATCATTTCCAAAAAAGACCCATCTCTGAACATTGCATTGAGGGTCAAACCTTTAACACATGAGCCTTCTGGGGATGAGATACAAATGATAGTAAAGCTTACCAATGCAAAGTGTTTATTTAAACTTACAGTTTTGGGAGTTTTAACCCATGATTGGTGGCCACATCACTTTCAGGGCAGCATATTGTGTTAATAGCACTTGGCAAAGGCCTTCACCTCATGACCAGGATGCAAAAGGAGGAAGAGAGAATCTGGGATCCCACTACCCCCTTCAACAGCACATCCACATGACTGGGAGACCTCCCTCTAGGTCCCACCTCCTCCCAATAGGCCACCCTGGGGAACAAGTCTTTAAAACGTGGGTCTTTAGGAACATATAGCATCTAAACTCAAAATCTCGCAATCATATAGAAACTGATTTATTTGAGAAAGAGTGAGAGGAACACAAGGAAAGAATCAAAATAGTGAGCAAAATGGCTAGAAGACATGAGTCAAGACCACATTGTAAAGGAATTTGTCACATGGTGAAATCTGACTTATCTTTTTGGAAAGTAAGTATGATTTTTGAAAAAGATAATGACATAACTTAAACACAACTTAAGGAAGTTTAAGCTGACTTGTGTGCACATAAAGGCTCTTGTAAAAATGATACATGAGCGTTCAATATGTTGATATACCCTTATCTGAAATTTCCCCTTGATCTAAAGGCATTACTTTTCAGATTCATGTCCAACTATTTTGTTGTCTGTTTCCCCCAGTATTCCCACCAACTTATCATCTTCCTTTCATTCACTCATCCTTCATCATGTATTCATTTAAGACAAATATTTCTATTGTGGGGTTGACAACATGCTTGATATTGGGGTTAGAACAGTGAACAGAGTGATTTTGGCCTCTGCGTGTTTGAAGTTAAATAGAATATTTCATTGTTCAATCTTGGTTATATTCTTGTCTAATTTTGCCCAATACCACAGATTCCTAATGACTTTAATGAACCCCAATTCATCCCCCTTATATGGCTTTTTATGCTAAATTTCAGACTTAAAGTCCCCTTTGTTGACTACCCCAAACTAAACTCATCTCATTAACACTCTTCACATAAAACCCTTCTCAAAGATTTCTATTTGGTCAAAAGCCAGAAATACAAGGTAGAAAACTTGAAGTTATTTCTCTCTACTGTTCACATTTAAGTGATTTCCAATCCTACACATAGTAGCTTTATTACAATGATTTTGAACTGCACCATTTCTTTTTGGTTCTTCCTCAGAAAGAACCAAAAGAATTTCCATCTTTCCTCTTAGATTGCCTTTTTTCCCAAATGCTATCTACATTATCCATTAGTTCCCTTAGCATATTTTTTCTTAGCATAATTTTTTAATTAAATTTACTTTTAGCCAATTTTCAAAATCATAAAAATTATACAAATCTGTGGAGTATACTTTTATAATGTTTTGATACATGTATACATTGTGTAATATTGAAATCAGGTTAAACACATCTTCTCAAACATTTATCATTTCTTCATGAGGTAACCATTCAGAATTCTTTATTCTAGCATTTAGAAATCTGTAATACATTTTCATTATCTATAGTCACCCTACTGTACAATATAGCACACCTATCTAACTATAACTTATTACTCATTGATTCACCTTTCACCACTTTTCCTTCCTCATTACTTTCCCCAGCCTCTGGTAGCCACTATTCTACCTTCAGCTTCTGTGAGATCAACTTTTTTTTATTCCACATATTAGTGAGATCACATAGTACTTGTCCTTCTGTGCCTGACCTCTTTCACTTACCATAATAATCTTTAGTTCCGTCCATGTTGCTGTAAATGACAGGGCTTTATTCTTTAGATGGATGAGTAATATCTCATTATGTATCTGTACCACTTTTCTTTATCAACTCATCAGTTGATAAATATTTAGGTTATTTCCATGACTTGACTATTGTAAACATTGCTGTAATAAATATGAGTATGCAGATGTCTCTTCGAAATCTTGATTTGATTTCCTTTTGATATATACCCAGTATTGGGATTGCTGGATCATATGGTAATTCTCTTTTCAATTTTATGAGGAAGCTTCAAACTGTTTCCTTAATGACTGTACTAGTTTACATTCCTACCAACAGTGTGCAAAGATTCCTTTTCCATATCTTTACCAGAGCTTGCTACCTTTTGTCTTTTTGATAAGAGGCATTAACAAGAGTGACAAGTGAGATGGCCCTTAGCATATCAGTTATAGTGGTTCTAAATTTTCTAAATTCTTATTCTGATAATTCAAACATTCCTGACATCTGAGACATTTCTGAGTTTGGCATTCTATGGTTGCTCTCTCTCTTCCAACTCCATTTTTGGCATTTAGTATGTCTTGTAATTCCTTCTTGGTATCTGGATGTGATGTACTTGGTAAAAGAAACTGCCCTAAATAGCAACATGGTAGGAAGATCTGGGGAAGAAATATCATATAGTCCTATGGTGTTTGACATCTTTCCATCACTGTAACAAATACCTAAGATAATCAACTTATGAAGACAAAAGGTTAATTTTGGCCCACAGTTTTGAGGTTCCAGTACCTGGTCAGGTGGACCCATTGCTTTCAGGGTGTCCCATGGCAATGGCCAGGAGCACATAATGGAACAAAACCACTTGCCTTATGGCCAGGAAGTGAAAAAGAGAAAGAAGGGACTAGAGTCTCCCCTCTCCTCTTTCTGCTGGAAATTTTTCTCCAGTATTCATTGTAAGGATGTGGTAGATTCAAGAAGAAAACTCGCAAAAGTGTGAGACTGTTCAATGACTAGGTCTCCCTAGAGATTTTAACTCTCAAACTTCTCTACTCTAAACCTCCAGGAATTCAATTGAAGTTGAGGTGTTACTACCTCAATACCTGGTTTTGTGCTACATGATGTTCTGCTAGGTTGTGATTCTCTGTATTTGCTTGCTGGTCTTTCCAATTTCGGCAATAGTGGTTTGCCTTGTGATTTTACTTCCCATAAAACTAAGAAGAGTTGTCAATTTTTCAATTTTTTCAGCTTTTTCCTCATTGTTAGGATAGAATAAGAACACTCATGATAAACCAATCTAGAAGAAAATGTGACCAATCTAGGATAGTGAGGGGTTTCCCATATTAGTGTTAATTGATTTGAACTGTAAATATTTTATAACTAAGCTGGACTAATCTGAAGGGAAAGAGACAAAAAGTCTATGACAGTAATACATGCCCAGGACTCCATAAAACACTTATGCTTGTATTGGAAATAGACAGTTTTATATGCTGTCTCACAAAGTTGTTTTATATCAACTTTTACTGAAAAAGATTAGTGAAATTCAGAAGACATTGATTTGACCCGGGTATATTAATGAACAAGCCTTATTGTAAAGGGACCTATATGATTTATGTTTTAAAGGTGATAGTGACATATAGCAGAAGAAACATTGGCTTTGATGTCAGAGCTGGATTTGAATTTTGACTAGCTGAATGACCTTGAGTAAATTACTGACTTTCTCTGTGCTTACTCTACAAGTCTATCTGGGAAATTAGATAAATGAGATAGCACTGTACACTTATCAGCCACTCAGTAACTATAACTTTCCTTAAAGAATTATGTATTTAGATGATCTCACTGTCCTATTGGCTGATGTTCCTTTGTGTTTTTATATTTTTAATGATTTAATGAATTAGTTTAGCATATAATTGTTTGCAATAATTATTTAGGTGTGTGAACAGATTCATTCATGCTGCACCATTTTCATATGTTTAAGTGGCACTATTATTCATTTACCTTCTCAGGGATGATTATTGATAGATTATTTAATCTAGCAACTAAAATTTGATATCATAAAATGCCTTCATTGTTTTTCAGTTTAAGTTCATTGCCTTGCTGCTATGGTTTGAGTATGTCCCTCAGACGTTTATGTGCTAGAGACTTGGTACCTAGTGTGGTGATGATGAAAGGTGGTGGAGCCTTTAACAGGTGAGACCTAGTGATATAGTTTTGATCTTGGATGTCCCCCAAAGGTCCATGTGTTAGAGGCTTGTTCCCCAGAGTGGCACTATTGGGAAATGGAAAAACATTAAGAGGTGGGGCTAGTGGTAAGTCTTGCAGACATAGGATACTTGCTCTTGAGGGAGATAGTGGGCCTCGGCCTTGATCTGCTTTTTTTTTGCATTTTGGCCATGAAGTAAATGGCTTTCCCATGTGTTCCTATCATGATAGGAGCCTTATCACAATCCCAAAAACCATGAGGCCAACCAATAAAGGACTGAAACTATGAACCAAAATAAACCTTTTCTCTTATAAGTTTATTATCTCTGATTTAAAACTAATAGAGGAAACTGATACTGAGAGTGGGGTTGTTGCTGTGACTATACCTGAGCTGATGTGGAGAAGCCTTTGGAATTGGTTCAAAGAAAGAATTTGGAGAAGTTAGGAGAAGTGAGATGGAGAAAGTCTAGACTGGTATAAATAGCACTTAATGAGAAAATTCTGGTAAGGGCTCAGAAGATCAGAATGCTGAGTAGGAACGTGGACAGTAAAGGTTATGCTCATGGTTTCAAGTGGAAATCAGGATTTCACTGGAAACTAAACTAAAGGCCATGCTTGTTACACGATGGCAAAGAAGTCAAATGCATTTTATCCATGACTTGAGACTTTGAGGGAGATTCAACTTAAACGAAGGTGCACTAATTTATCTGGATGAAGAAATTTAAGAGCAGCACAATACTCAGGCAATGGTATGGGTGTTACTGACTACTTTTAGACAAAATTACAGTAAGAATCAGTACAAATGGATTTGAAAAAAATTACATTTGACTGGAAAAAGATCATATTTAAAAATATAGCTAAGGAGAGTACAGGTACTAAAGAGATTAGCATTGTTAAAAGGAAGTCAAACAATTAGAACCAGTAGGATATATGCTTGAGCAAAACCCCACTCCTCATGAGCCCAAAGGTGTAAAAGTGCAAATTTGTTTCAAAGATTTTCAGGGCAGAGTATTTTGAGACAAGAGTACCAGGCACACTCTTGACTAAGAGTATGTAAGCCAACGAGGCACTTGAAGGCCACAAGAGCCACTGTTCAAGCAGGTCAGGGTATAACTCATGCTATGGGATAGACCTTGATATCATCTTGTGTTACTGGCTCTGTAGGCATGCACAATGCAAGAGTTATAGGGTCATGGAAGCTCCCACTGGGGTTTCAAAGGAAAGCCAGGGATGTCAGGGAATAGTGGCAGTTACAGTGTCTCTTCAAGTAGCCCCTGAAGCAATGATGTATAGAGCTTTGAGACTGATTTCAAAGAGGCACTGGAGACCCCAGAAAATTTAGATTCAAGTTCATCTAAGCCTCTAGGTTTTTGATGGTGCCGTACTTTGTTTTTAAGTCTCTGGAGGAAATTTAGTGTGTTCAAAAGGGCAAAAATAAAGTAAAAATAAAAAAAGAAAGGAAAAGACAAGACATTAGGAGTAATACTCTAAAGATGATGTTCAACACTTATGCTGAATTTAATGGAATGGATTTTTGGGCAAGATAATGAGCAGAGAAAAGATATTTTTATGACTACTTCCCAGATTCCTGTGAAAACAGCTAATTAAATATAGTAAAGATATGTAAAAAGCTAATCTGAGAAAGATCTTGCTTATAAGAAAGAGCAGTATCCCAAGAAAATAAGTGAGAAATATTAGCAAAAAACAACCATTAACTTGCTACTCAGATAAATGGCAGAGAAAGGAGGGAAAAGGTGGGAAGCAAAGGTGAATTACCACACATAAAACCATCTGCAACTATGGGTGACTCTGGAATATGTATTTGGAAAGAAGCTGTAATAAACTGAGTAACAGCACTGTGGGAAGAAGGGCATGACTCTTGCCAGTTATTGCTGCATCCATATCTGGCCCTGTACTAGCCAAACAAACTCATTGTCCTAAGAGTTGGAACCTAGCATCGCAGTTCCCTAAACACAGAGAATGAATGACTGAAACTGATTTGTGCTGGGATTGCCCAGTGATTCAGCTTCTGCTCCACTTCCTCAGACTGCTGCATTGTAAATTAGTAATGATAATTTACAGTAGGCTCATACTTTCCCTTTCCCTATTGTCTAAACAAGATAGAATTGGGCAGAATGCCACATCAGTCTTTGACAGACCCCACTTCATGTCAAATTCATCTACAAACTAGTGGATGGATCTCATGCTGTAAGAATAAGCAAGTAGATGTAGGAGAAAATATTCCTGACTCAGGTAAAAAGAAGACTATCAAAAATCAGAGTAGATAACGTTCCCTGAAATAGACAAAGGATTCATTTATGTATATGATTCAAGAGAATATCACATCCAAAACAAAAGAAAAAACATTTAGATAAGGAGATAATGCATGGAATTAAAAATGAATGCAGAACAAAAATATTATACTGGAGCAGTGTACATCAGCTTGGATACTGCAGAAAAATCAAAACTATAATGCAAAATACAAAATTTGAAAAATCCTTCCATAATCCAGGAAAAAAGAATAAAGAATAAAAGATACAGAGTATAAATGCTGCTACAAGTACATCCACCTGACCTACACCAACACTCCCAACACACACACACAATTTTAAATTTTGTATGCACAGAATGACACATTCCCAGTTTTCCTTTTCACAGGGACATGGTCTTTTCTCTCAGCCCACAGAAAAAATGTGAATGAGTTAAAGAAGACAATAAGGAATTAGGATTTATTCTCTATGTATTTCCTGTTATTTAGATATATGTAAATGATTCTTGGATATGTCTTTTATTCCACCAGTAAAAATGTTAAGTGTGCAAAAGCAGCAATTTTTCTTACTACCCATCTTTGATTTAATTCTTATTTCCTGGCAACTGCCTATTGGAGAAAAATTGTACCCTGTGTTCTGACTGACCAATCAGGAAGTACTCAAAGACCTCCAAAAGTAGCAGACTTCAGAGATCCAGTTCTATAGAGATTATAACATTGACTCTTTCAAATAAATTATTTCAGCTCTGTATTCCTCACATCAAAAAGAGTAAGATTAGTCATAAATTACATTCATTCTTAGTCATCTTTCTGTGATGGGCCTTGATATATTTTATACTGTGGCCATAAAATATCTAGTTCTTCTCTAGGCTGATGGAAACTATGAACCAATGGAGTCTAGAAAAATCCTTATGAGACATACCAGACTTACAGCAAGAGAGAGAAGTGCTTAGAAACCTATATAATCAAAGTCCAGCCTTCCTAGACCCAGTGGGATAGTGTGGAAAGTAATCACATCTTAAAAATTTGTTTGGAGATCAGGGCAACATGACCAGAAGAAATAACAACTTATATATTTTTAAACTATTCAGACCAAGAAAAAGATTCAAAATCATGAACCAAAAAAGTTGACTATGTTGTTAAAAAAAGAGAAGTACATGCAAACTTACCTGGTAAAACTTGTGCAAAATAAAGAAGATTTGATAAGCATCCAAGTTAGAAAAAATACACCATCCTAAGAAAATAGTCAAGTTCGTATTACAAAGTAATAAAAATACATATGACCAGAGAGTTGAAAGGAAAATCTGAATGCCAAGAATTCTGCATATCCATATGGTAAATCTATGAAGGAAAAGAAAAAGGTTCTTGGATATTTAAGGGTTAAAAAATTAAACAAATGTCACATTTTTCCTAAAACTATTACTCAAAATTTTACACTCTAGTAGATCAAGAATGAGTCCAAGAGAAGTATTTTAAGAAGAGAAATTGTAGAACTATGTCAGTCAGCATTGAAACCAGATTAACATGGATTTAAACTTAAATAAGTGTGGTAAATATAGATAAAGACCAATATAGGAAATTCCTAGAAGAGAAAAATGCAATATATAAAAAAGGCTTCATTGACTTCTGCTTCCAGGAAGATGTAAATGTAATTTTGTCTATTCATCCTACTTTGTATGAACAAAACCATGGCTATTTCATATAAAAATATGAGAAGGATATGGAAGGTAGAAAGATAATGACCAACTTGCAAGACCAACTAAGAGCCTTGAAACCCAGAAATAAGACAATGAGTCTCTAGGTTTTATATTTTAAATATATAACCTAGGCTTAGAACTGAATAATCTGAGAACCTAGAAATACAAATAGGTGTGGACAAAGAAAAGATTTGACAAAATCCCATTAATAGACTATAATTGCTTCACTACAGACAAACACCATAGTAAAAAACTGTGGTTCTATCACAACTCATGACTAAGGTGGGAGCCTACACATTCCTCCCTCTTGCTAGAATGAAAGTGATAAGGTACCAAAACCAACCCCTTGCTGGGTTGGAATTCAAGTAGGCTTGTAGGAAGTCAAGACTTGTACCCTGACTCGGCTGTACCAAGACCATTCCTCCTCCTACAGTGTCAGTGAAAGCCTATGGGGAGGAGAAGCAGGCACTTCTACTTCTGCCATCCTGGGCAGCTTCAGAGGAAACAGAAGAGGTGAACTTGCTTAGTGGGAAATATGTCTGACTGATACATATTTTAACAAATGCATTCATGTTTTAGCATAAAATTGAGCATAATATCCAATTACTACCTTTAAAGATGTCTGCAGAGTTCACTTATGTTTCTCTTTATATTTTTGTTGTTGATTTTTTAATTCATAAGATCTATTTTCTCTATATGTGGTTTTACAAGTATAAAAATTAACTTATAATCTCAAAAAGAAATATGTAAAAAGCTAAAGGGGACATACAAGGGCTGGGGGTGTGGCTCAAGTGATGGACCATTTGCCTGACAAGCACAAGGCCCTGAGTTCAAACCCCAGTACCACCAAATAAATAAGCAAAGGGAAGGTATAGAAAGGAACAGAAAGGTAGACGGTTGATTTTCTGATATTTTTGTTCAACAAAATTATTAATATTTGTAAACAAATATCACAAAAATTATCTATGGAAGTAATTACTCAATCTCATTCAGGGAACCATTAACATATCATTCTAGTTAACTGTAGCTAATTTTAATGCAAAATTAAATAGATTAAAATGATAATTTGTTATCATCTTTCATTGTTATGTAGGTCAGTAGTTGAGGGAAGGCTCAGCAGATGCCACCCAGGTGGACTGAGGAGAGACTAATTGCTGCTTTCCACAAGGTCTCCACTGAAAGGAGATTATTTTTTCCACATCCATCTGTTTTATGCATTGATTGGAATAATCGTATATTTTTCTTCTTTACTATGTTAATCTAGTGATTGTTCTGATTAGGATGTTTTCTTATAACTATTCTTGACATTTATTCTAGGATACAGTTGAGTTACCTAGGAATTACTTGGTTCTGCCATGTGATTTTTAGCTTTGTTAGTTGTGGCATATGCAGCATTTGGTTGGTGTTCAGCCACTTCTGTTCCATTTCTGAGTTCACAATCATATATCCTAATCAAATTCATGATTAGGGAATTTCCAGTGTAGATAGTGGAAACAAGTACTATTCCCAGTCTTAGGCAAGTTTGGCATATTATTTCTTGTCAAATTCTTTCAGGTGGTTCCTACCCCATCCTACATGGGCAGTTCCCTATGTATGTATGTTGATTAGGAGAATACTTGAGGAAACCTGTTGTAGTTCTCTGGAGTTCACTCTCTGTGGCATCCCTCTTTTCCTGTGACCTTTCCTGTAAAGACCCTAGACACAGTATCCCTGGTCACTTCAGCATTGTTCTCCCCTGGGCATAGGCTGCCTCTGCTCCTTAAGAAGACTGCCACACTGTACTTGGATCAGCCTCCTTATTCTGTGATCTGGAAACTATTTTAGGCAGTAATTTGAGACACTTACAGAGTTCACTTTGCCTATATCCCATGGCTTTTTTATTATTAGCACATATTAATTATAGAGTAATGAGTTTGATTGTGATAATTTCATACATGTATATAACATTTTGATCTACCTCTCTGTTACCCTCCCTTACCCACCCTTCACCCCTCCCCTGACCCCTTCCATTTCTCTAATAGACCCCTTGTATACTTTCACATTCTCTCTTAAAAATTCCACATAGGAAAGAAAACATGACAATTGACTTTCTGAGTCTGGCTTATTTTGATTAACATAAAGATCTCCAATTTCATTCATTTTCTTGCAATTGACATAATTTTACTATCCTTTATAACTGAATAATACTCCATTGTGTGTGTGTGTGTGTGTGTGTGTGTGTGTGTGTGTGTGTAGTGACACAATAAACAGGGATGTACAAGTATCTTTATTGTATGATGACTTGGATTCTTTTGGATATATGCCCAAGAATCTTTTGGGCATATATTGGGATTAGAGAGTAATATAACAGAATCATAATACAGTTCTATTTGTTTTTTAAGGAACTTACATACTGATTTTCACAGCAGATGAACTAATTTGCCTTCCCCTTTTTTCTTGAAGAAAATGTTAATAGCATTATTTGAAATTTATTAGCTCTGTCAATGAACATCTTCATCTTTGTCACCTTCCCTTTTCTCTGCTACTCTACACTTTAGCAGCTCTTCCATACTTCTATCTCGTAATATCTCTATATTGAGTCCTGGATAATTTCTCCAGATTTACATTGCTATGTTTAGTTCTTTATTCAATTATCCATGTAATTTTTATTTCAATTATTATATATTTTCTATTTGGTTGTGTTTCAGATTCTGCTCAGTGTTCTTCACCACTTCTTTTTTCTTTGCCTGTGTTTTTAATCTTTTTTTGTACACATACCCGACATTGCCTTCTATGGTCAGGATTTGACATGAATCTATAAATGTACTTCCAGGTTTATTTGGTTATTCTTGTTACTGAGAAGTACTCAATTTCCTTATAATTTTCTTTTTTGAGAATTCTTTAGGCTGAAATTGGGATTATAATTAAAAATAGGTAACAACTGCTATGGTGTGGGCTCTATGAAATCAAAACTGATGCTAGTCCCCATGAGGTTCATAGTAAAATATTTTTTATTTATTTTTATTTTTTAAGTATTTCTATTATTGTGCTGGGGGTACATTGTGGCATTTACAAAAGGTCTTACAATATATCAAATATGTCATACTTGAGTTCACTTCCTCCATCACTCTCCTTTGTCCTCCCCTCCCCCCATTTCTGGAAAAGTTTCAACAGGTTTCATTTTCCCATTTACATACACGTACATACAGTATTTGCACAATATTCACTCTTCCATGTCTTTTCCCTCCTCCAGCCCTTTCCCACTGGTACCAACACCCCCCTAGGCAAGATCTATTCTGCCCTTCTTAGTTCTCCGATCTTGTTAAAAAAAATGACATTTTTGCCTATTTAAGGTAACTACACAGGGAGCTAGACTGTAGCATTGTTTCAACAAGGCTTAATCAACAAAGTTAACTAGAGAAGGCACACTGGTTTAGAACAATTTGGTGTTTGGTGCAATTACAAGAAAAGCCACAAAAAATTTTACCTTAAAGGCTTTGCTTTCTAGGAAGGAAGATAGATTCTTTGCCTCTAAATGAAATGCATTTTAAAATTTTGGTTGGTGTGCAATGTGATTGTAAAATCAGTAGTCATTTTTAAAAAGCAAAAACACATTTTAAATGTTAATGATCACAGTTGAAATTACTGCATTGATCACAGCATTTAAGAAACTTTCAATGTTGACATTGAAGCTTGTTGGTCTGTTCATTATGACATATGGATTATTTTTGGGTAATCAATGAAATTGTCATTAAATTTCCCAAAAGATGTAGTATCACATCTGTAAGAGGAATAGAACCAATGCTCAGTGAGATCTAAGAGAAGAAAGGCTTCATTACATGCAGTCTAGGGAATGAACCCGAAGCTGAAAGTTTCCAATAAAATATGGGCTTATTAAATATCTTTAAACTCAAAATGTGAACTCATTATTGCTATATTTTTCACCATCAATAAACAGTTTGATTCTCTAAGTACATTTTACCAGAGGCATTTGGCCCAAACACACTAGGGAAATAGAATTAGCTTGGAACACAAAGGGATTTGGATAAAAGATTTTCCTTGTTCTCTACTTTTCTGGGCAAATTACAACTCAGGAAAGAATGAGGAGAATGTGAGGATTGTTTAAAGTAGAAAAATGAAATAAAATTTCCATTCAGATTGAGAGAAATTTGAAGGAATCAAAGAAACTGCTATGTTTTATGTTCTGATTAAAAAAGAAAGCAAAACCAAAATATTTCTGAGCTTTGGAAAGCATTTTTATTTAACACAAATCAAGTACTCAGGGTAAGAGTCTCTCTAAACAATTTATCATACATAACATTTATATACTATGATATATTATATATATAAATTTTATTCAAATCTAATGAAGTATCTAGCTTTTTGACATACTAGCCTATAATTCAAAGAACTTTTTATGAAGCTCAATTTGGGTGACTTTCATTGACAAGGAATTTGTTTTGATTAATGTACTGTGTGTAATTATTTTATTATTTTATATCCATGACATTTAAAATGACTAATAAAGATATAGTATGCAATACTCTCATTTTGCTGCTGTGAACCACCCAATAGCTGATAGCTGTCCAACGATATTGACAATTTTTTCTTAAAGCTCTTCTGTTTTTCCCAGACAATTGGTTCTAGAACAGGATTAAGTTAAGTAGCCTAAACACATCTCTCTATCTTCAGAAGCAAGTGCATTTTTAAAATACTTGCACCAAGCCCATCTTAAAAAGAAATGAGACAAGACAAGGAGATTAGTCATATAGTCACACATAAGACCAGAATTATGGGTTGGCAAGATTAGATTTCTTTTTATTGGGATTGGGTCCTCATCAATTTCAGATTGCAGTTATTTTCATTTCTGAAATTCAACTGAGTGAGCAGTGCCCCTTGCTAGGTTTGAATTTCTGGTCCCTCACATGGTGCTCAATCTATGCAGGGTGAACCTCTGCAAGGAAGGAGCAGTAGGCTTGGTCATAAATCATGCACCTTCTGTTTACACCTATGACTGATCTCTAAAAAGAGATCAATGCACTTCATTCCTGAAACTGAAAACAAGCATCTATGAGACAGAGTGTCAGACAGACAATATTAAACAAAGGTCAAACCTTAATTCATTCACCTTGGTTACCAAAAATATTCCCTACAGCATTTTGATGAAAACAATTTCATAGCCCTTGATGATTGTATTCAACAGCACTGCAGTCAGGAACATTAAGATGAGTTATATGCTTATTTTTATCCCAAAAGTTCTTAGCTTTTCTAAAGCAACACCACCACCCTCTTTCAAGCTCAGGAAAAATATAACATCTGACCAATTTCTTGAATATAGATTCTATATAAGTACTGATGTGAATGTATGTTAGGCAGTAGCTTCTACCAAATAGAAGAGTCATAGCTTTTCCAAAATGCGTGTGTTGTATGCAAAATGTATGCAGTAAAAGAAATAAGAAGCCTATTTTTTTCTATTTCATTTTCTTTCTTTGTGTTTTAATATCAATTATATTGCAAACATTCTCTTGCAATTCATCTGTGTAAAATATCAGTAAAATTACAGCTTTGAGATGAAGTTGGAATTAAAAACTTATATTTTAACTACTGTAAAACATATTTCTTGACCCAGACCCCACCACTTCAAAATATGCAGTTTGGACAAATAGCACTCACAACTTCTTATATAAAAACTTTTATGAATGCAAAGTTTGAGAGATTTTCTGGTAAATCTAATTTATTTAAATTAGCTTTATTTAATTATACATACAGCTGTTCTGTGCCCTGAACACAGCCCAAGGGACTATTTAAAGTGCTTAAGTCTAAATGTCATGTTTTATCACTATGTAACACATAGCAAACTACAAAAAAAATTTTGCTGTTCACTGGGTAGTACTGCAAGAATAGAGCATTCCCTTATTTTTTCCTAGGGCATTATAGTGATTATGGAGCTATAGACTAAGGGTAAGTAAGACTGACTTTCCTTTCATGTCAACACCATTTTTAGTTTACAGGTATAACCTTGTTGAGACAAGACTCTTATTTCAATAGCTTTAATTATCACCTATGACTAGATTTCCCAAATCTATGGACAACAGCCCTGATTTCTATTTAGTTCTTTAGACTTCTACATCTAATATCAACTATATACGTCCTCTTAAGTAGTCCTATGTCCAAAGTAAAACTTACCATCTTTCAAACAGCTCATTCTTGTATTCTAAACTCCTGAAATTGCCATTTAGACTACTGGCTCTTGAATGACTTGGGGAACAAGATGACTTAAAGTTGACATCATCTCTATCCTCACCTGGAACAAACAGTTTAGCATACTGGAAAGTGCTTAGACTCTGGAGTTAGATAAATGGACTCTGTCCTGTTGTCATTGATCAAGTGATTTGTACAAATTATATTTGGAAGTCTTAGTTTCTTCATCTACAGTACAAATGTCATCAAATTTCTCAATGATACCTGGAGAATTCAAGAAGGAAATATATTTGTAAGTGTTGGATAAGATATAAGACTTGATGTAAATATTAATAATTCCTATATTACATATTCCTAGAAGAAGATTCTGAGGAGCAGTACTGGCCTAAAAGCAGAAGAAACCATTTTAGTTTATAAAATAGCAATATATAAACCACCACTGAGACATAGTCACATGTAAGAACCTGGTTCTCTGGAGTTCCATTAGGATTTGCCCATTTCTAGTGCCAAGAGAAAATTACCCGTGTGCCAAGTAAAACAGCACACTTCAGAATTGCTTGATCCATGTACAGATATCCTTAGAAAAAGAAGATTGTGTTTCTGGGTAAATATTATGGAAGCTTTTAGGCCAATAGAAATTAATGAGTAATTGGCTTGAATTAGCGCACAAGTGAGAAGCATTGTTTCTATAATTTACATTTAGGAAATGGTTTACTAATTTCAAAAACAGGATCAAGATGTGATTGTCCTCAAAAGTTATTTGTTTTAGTCCAAGGCTCTTCCTCTATAACTTAATGTAACTGAGATTTTGTCATAAGATTAACTGAATTATTATGCTATGCAGTCAGGCCAGGAGGCTCACTGTTTCCTTTGCTAGGTTGGTGTGCTAGTGATTTGGATGGTGCTCATTTCATAGTGTACAGATTCTTGTTATGATTGTAAGATCCAGTGGGTCCTCTGACAACCTGAACTCACCATATTTTAATATCCCTGAACCCCAAACACCCACATTTTCATTGCACTTTCATTGAACTTGCTTGTACAGGTAGTTTCATCGTATGCACTAATCTTTATCTGTCCAAACATTTGAGGGTTGACAGTTTTATCTCCTACCAAATTATGGCAGTCCTTTGCAATCAAGATGTAGCAAGTACCTGAACATCTTGGGGATAATTACTCTTCCAGTAATTTGCAACATTAATGATACTTTTCCAGTTTTTTATGGTGCAAGTGTTTTATGCTTTATTAATTTGCACTTGGTCTTTTCTTTGATATTTTTCCTCGTGTCAGAGACTTTTACAGGACTACTGATCGTACTGTTCCTAGGAAGAATGTT
Source organism: Castor canadensis (assembly GCF_047511655.1). NCBI lineage: Eukaryota > Metazoa > Chordata > Mammalia > Rodentia > Castoridae > Castor > Castor canadensis. The sequence goes on along the minus strand of NC_133400.1, from coordinate 80,296,354 downwards.
TTCTACCCCAAAAGAAAGAAAATTATTACAGTAATACAAAAGGCCAGGTGCTGGCCTTTATAAGCAAAAATATATTACAAAAGTTGGTTTTGTGTCTTTCCTAGAATAGGGGTTAAGTAACAAGCAGAAGGTGTTCATACCTCAAGGGTGTATACCAACCAACATTACTGCAGATGGACAATGTATCGTTAAGGGAGTGCAAGCGCAGGAGACCAAGTCCCCTCCATACTAAGCCCTCAGATCTGGTCTTATGCGGGATCTAAATTCTCTAGGTACAGAGAATAGGTAATGCAGGTTAATACTTCTAAGTAAGATGAAGGTATTATCACTGTTTTCTCCCCTTGTAGCTTTGCTTTTTCCAAAATGTCATTATAAATACAATAATGAAGTATATTGCTTTTGGAGTCTGGTATATTTCATACAGGAAAATGAAATTAGGAGTCATTCAAGTAAGTTACATGAATAAGAAGTTTGTTTCCTTACATTGTTGAGTAGTATTTCATTCTGTGCTCACCACAGTCTGTTTATTTATTTGTCAAAGGTGTGCTTGTAGTTTTCATTTTTGCAATTACTAGTAATGTTTCTATAAAATTTTTTCTCCAGGTTTTTGTGTAAATATGTTTTCATTTCACTTAGGTAAATGCCTGAAGTAGGATATTTGTATATTTAAACTAGAAAGAATCTACCAAAAATATTTTCCAATGGGGCTGTACCATTTAGCATTCTAGTAGCAACATATCATCATTCTTATTGCTTATTTTCACCATCATTTGTTATTTTCAGTTTCTTTAAAACATGTTTAGCCATTCTAATAGGTATATAGCAGCAACATATGATTTAAATTTGTACTTCCCTAAAGAGTAATGATGTTAAGCATATTTTCATATGCTTATTTTCCATCTCTGTATCTTCCTATTCAGGCCTTTTGTCCACAACTTACTAGTTTTGTGTAATTATTGTTGAGTTTTAAGGTTCTTTATATATTGACAAAAGTCCATTAAAAGTTATATGAATTCAAATATTTTATGTCTGTGGCTTTTCTTTTCATTCTCTAGTGTGTTTCACAGAACGATACTTTTAAATTCGATGTAGTTAAATGTATCAAACTTTTTGTGGTTTTGGAGTAGTACACAAAAATTCATCAGCAATGTGAATAACATGGCCTTATTCTTCTTAGAGTTATTTTGGCTATTCTATATCTTTTGCCCTCCCATGTAAATTTTAGAATTTAGCGTGGCATTATCTTCTAAAAAAACCTTGCTGGGCTTTTGATTACTATTGAGTTGAAGCTACACATCACCTTGAGGAGAAGTGAAATCTTAATATTTCATTTTCTAATCCATAAATGTAGTATGTCTCTATTTGTACACACCTTTGGTTTCTTTCATTTTATAGTATTTTATAGTTTTCAGCTTACAAATTCTGCACAGATTTTCTTAAATACTCTATTGTTTGGGTTTTATTGCTAAGTGATATTATTTTTCAAAGTATATATATATATATTAAATATTCATTTCTGATATATAGGTATACAATCATTTGTATATTATTTTGATATATCATTACCTTTCTCAATCACATTTTTAGTCATTGGAGTTTTGGTCAAGTCTTTGGGATCTCCTACATAGATAATTTATTGTCTGCAAAGCCTGGTATTTTCTTGACAAAATCATGCTGATTCTCAAAGATATATTCCATGTATAGGATATCAGTTCATCCAATCTCTTCACTTATAACACCTTGCACTCTCTTATGTTTTACTTATGTAAAAACATAAGTTTTTACTTACCTATTTTTCTCCTCCATCAGACTATCATATCTCTATAAGCAGAACCTGCAGTTGTGCCCTGTCATTCTATGGAAACATGGATTCTTTCCACACTACTTAGGAGCCATAGCAGACTCAAGAGGCCTACTCTGCCTAGACATGTGATAGCATAGACTCAGCCAGCATGGTGGTTTGCTCTTAGAGTTAAGTGAGAGCACAACATTTGTTCAGTTCATTTGATCCTTCTTATGACATTTTGCAACTAGAGGAGATTTTAGAATGGAATGAATGTATCTTTCCAATGAGATTGGATATTTAAATATGTTTGACAATCTGAACCAACTCTTAGACCCAGTTTGGCATAAAAAAGTAAAAACAAATGCAAATATAACTTGACACAATAAGGTCTAGTAGGGCAATTATTCAATAAAGTTTGCAACTGAAGGATGCAGTTGTAATTCCCCACTGTAGCATGAATAGGTTGAAGCTATAAATACAAGAGAATTTAGCTTTTACTCTTCATTTCTTGTGTTGGATTTTAAATTGAACCAGCTTGGCAGTCATATAAAACACTTTACCTATGCCGTGTCTTACTACAGCTAATGACTCTACTAAGATGTACCAATTAAAGTCAGTGATCCCTAATCTCTGGGTTTAATTCATAGATTTTTTTCCCAAATTATCACAGTCATAAAAGAATAGTGGTTTAGTGGTTAAAATCCATAATTATATATGTATTTGTTAAATTATACATGCAAAGTTATATATTATGCATATAAACATGAAATGCATATTTAAGAAATTCATTAAGTGCCTTATTTCTCATTTACTATATGATGAATAATGATTTCTATATTTTCATGTACTTTCTGATTTCTATTATTCCAAACTCAAGAGCAATGAGAAAATTTCTCCAAACACCTGTACCTCAGTCCTTTAGTCTCTATGGTACAGTTTTCCAGTCCTCAAACCTCATGCTCTCCCATTATAATTGCTTGAGGCATTGCTCCTCCCCAATTAAAAATTCTTTCCAGTGGTATGCCTCACTCCTTTTAAAGTATAGCATTTGTGTTTCATGAAATGATGTTTTCTAATAGTTTTCCTGGTTCCATTGAATTATGTTATAAGCCTATTCTAATCAGGCTCATTTTCACATATTCCCTTCTTTTCCTGCAAAAAAAAAATGCCCTCATCCCATGTGTTACCACAGAAGTTCACAGTCACATAGGAGAGAGGGTGTGAAATTGGTGGAAAAGGGTCCCATGGAAAGTTAAAGACCTTCAGTAGTTTCAAGACCACTACCTGGATTCACTCCAGAAAGTAAGCACTGAACAGTTCCAGCTGCAGTGAAGTATTGATATGGTTTTCTGGTGAGGACTTTTGATGAGTATGTGGTTGACTTGGCCCATTTCAGCTCTTGTAATTTTAAAACCAAAAGGAGTCATGAAGGACATCTATTGCAGCCCATCTTAAAGCACACAGTGTGTGCGCTCTACTTTTTTGAGGTGAGAGTACAGGATCAAATATAATGATCTGGCATTTATATCTCACCATCATTTTATAATGACACTGACTACACTAACACTAGGAAATGAGAAAGGGAAAGAAGAGAAAAAAGTTGAGCTAGAGGTAGAAGAAGGATCAGCCAACCCATCTGGAGCCAGGACTCTGACCACAGTGCCTGTGAGCTTTGCCAGGGATGGGGATGAGGTAGGAGAGGGAACCAATGGGAAAACACTAAAGAGGGAGATGATGGACTCCAGAAATTAATATGAACTTTCTGGTCCTTCTTTGTGCCTTAGGATTTTGGCTGGAGAACTCAACATCCCAATGGAGCATCTCCTACTGAGAGTAGATTGTCTGGGAAGATGATATGTAGAATAGGAAATGAGCAAAAAAGCTTCAAAGGACAGAGAAACAGGTAATGCAATTAAGAGTGGGAGAGTTGGAGTTTCCAGGAAATAGGGGTTGTTGGGGAGCAAGAAGACAGTTGAACACTAGCAACATGAGTGAAACTGGAGAATGGTGTGGCGAATAGGATGCTAGGCTGAAAGTCAGAATAACAACATCAACTTCATGATAGGCAATAAGATCATTCTGGAATCTGGGGCAAAAATCAGCCTAAGTCCTCTTGGCTCTCTTGGGGCTCTTTCTTACTAGTCCTATTATGACTAAGTAATAAGAACAATTTCTAAATTAATATTTAAAATGATTATTTTAAGATATTTATTTTTAAAATTAATGCTATTAGTTAATGATTTTACTAGTTATTTTTAAAACTAATATTACTTCATTATTAAAACTATTAATTTATTTTGAAATTAAAAGCTTCTTTTCTTTCTTTATAATTTATAGTAGCTTTTGTTTATGGTGATGGCATTGATTTTCTACTTATTGTTAGTCATAAGTTTTCCTCTAAAAACATTAAAATAAAAAAGGACAAATTTAGGGATTGATGTTAGTATTAAGAAAAAGCTTAAATTGCAGCATAACACAGTCAATAACAATATGAATTGTAGAAGTGGCTTGTTTAAGTGGAAATCCAAGTTGTACCACTGTGTAATCTTTGCCAAGCTCTCTGTGCCTCCATTTGTGGATCTGTATTTTGGGGTGACAATGGCACCAATGTCACAGTGTTGCTGTGAATGTTAAATGAGTTAATACATGGAATGTTCTTAGAAAAGAACCTGATATATTTGTGTGTGTTGTTTCTATATTTGCGAATATGCTATAACATATTGGAAAGGTATTAGAATGAACAGAGCATGATTGCTTACAACTGTAATCCTAGCCACTGGGAGGTGGAGATCAAGAGGGTCACAGTTCAAGGTAAGCCTGAACAAAAAGTTAGGGAGATGCCATTTCAACAAATAAGTGGAGCATTGTGGCTCTCTCTATAGTTCCAGTAATGCAAGTAGACATTGGCAGGAGGATCGTGGTTCCCTGGCAGGCATGGGCAAAAATGTGAAATCCCATCTGAAAAAAAATAAAAAGCTAACAGAATAGAAAACACTTCTCTAGTCAAATACTCTTTTTCTACAGAAACTTAGGAATTATAAAAGTTGCTCAACAGTATGGATTAGAGTCCAGATTTCTTGCATCTCTCCCATCTTCTAATTCCTCCCATTTAGTTCTTATCAGTGCTTACCTTGCCACTGCCATAGGAGCAGGCAAAATGAGGCACAGCTAGAATCTGACCTGTGTAGCGAGAAGAGATGTACCTCCTCTTAGCAGAAATGCCTCACATGGCACAACTAGAAAAGTTTCACGAGTTATTTCATGCAGGCATCTCAGATATTTCCTATCATGTAAAATGGATTTCTATTGCCAGTTTTCAGAGGAAATGAAAAGTGAATAAGTGGCTAGCCAGTAACAGATATAGACAGCAGTGATATATGTCTCCTCTCCTGGCAGCAGACAACATTGCAATGTGAACCTAGAATCCTCAGCCATGGACTCACCTGCCAAGACCACACCATTCCTGATTCATTGTTTCATGGGTTTATAATTCTTAATTCTTCATTAACCATTTGGTCATAGAGTCTTCCTCAACTCTTCATTGGTTGATATTTAAGTCAATTAAAAGAATGCATTTCATTTGTTTCATTCAAGCTAATTTGTGCCAGTTTGGTTAACACAGACATAGAAAGAAGCCATAGAAAGTGAAAATTAACCTATAGAACTGCTCTTACTAATTCACTTTTCACAAGGCAATCAGAATATGAGCCTCTGCCTTGTGGGACTGGGTGTTGCCTTAAATGAGTACAGTCATTGTGCTCTTATTAGGAGCTTCTTAAAAGCTTTCAAGAGATGGAATTCAAAATAAATAATGCTGATTAGACACCCTCCCAGGAAAGAAATAATAGAAAGGGATCAAGTGATAAATGAAATGAATGTGGTCCTGTCAAGGCAAATGGTGATAAATGGAAGTCCAGAGCTATAGCTTACGCTGGCACTTCCCTATGCTGGTCAGTACCATTTTTAATTGTGTTTTAGGGTTTTCCAGCCCAGTCATTTCATTTAAACTAATGGTAACGTTAAAGTGATAAATGAGGAAAAAGCAGGTTGTCTAATCAGCAGATGAGCAGTGGTACAGCTCAAATCCAAAGGAGACCCATTCTGTTGCTTTGCTGTATTAATAATTAAGGAGTTGGAAGATCATTTGGTTGAAGGGAAATTTGCCAAATGTGCAATCACTCACATATTGATATTTTTAAATTTCCTTTCTTTTCTTTACAAATTCTCTTTTTACTTTTTTTCCCTTTCAAATAATCTACCTTTTGACCTCCTGAAACAAAAAGAATTGCAGTGTCAGTGTTATAAAAAGGTTATGTTTCACACCTTAACTATTAGTTGTTTTAACTATTAGCTGTGTTTTTTAAATTAATATTAACTGCAGGCCATCCTGTGGTGACTTGTGATTCTTCCAGAAAGTGTAGCCAGCAATTTTGTTCTGTGTTGGACTTTGTATCTCTTAAGGATATTCTTAATTGAAGACATACATATCTTACAAATAATGAAAATTATTTCAAGAAATGTACATACATGCATTTTCCTTAAAACATTCACTAATAAAAATCCACTAAGAAAACTATCGATGCAGATTTCATGCTATATAGTTTTTGCAAAATAAGTTTACTAAATAGTAAAGTTTATTTACTTTCAAGCAGCAAAACTACATTTCATTAACTCTTTGATATTGTAAAGTGATTTTATTCTAGGTCAGAAATAAGTTTCCTTTCCCTCAAGATTAACAAACTGGATGAGGGGATAGATACCCCAATCACCCTGATCTGGTGATCAGTACATGTTTTATACATGTGTTGAAATAGCATATTGTGCTCCCATGTAGGATTATTATGCATCAATTAAAAATAAATTAATTTTTTTAAATGATTAGCAGACTTACTTTCCATTGAGGGGGTTCATTAGCTCTTATTTCCAGCCAGACTTCAATATTACGTACTATTAAATTTTATATTATTTTGTTTTTCCCTCGAAGTTTGTATATCAGAAACCCGATCCCAGATCCCATTGGTTCTCTGTGCACATTATGTTGAATCCTTTTTTAAAAATGTTTTACATTGTGTTCCTTTTGGCCTGCCTGTCTGTCTCTGTTTCAACCTATTTGACCAGTTTCTTTTGAACTGCACCACAAGCTACTTCATATGTCTAAAATTGTGCTTTTCTTATTATGAATTTCAAAACAGTAGTGGAAACTCTTACTTGCTTTGGAAACTCAGCACCACAGTATGACTGATGGAGTACTAGTGGTGAGTGATGTCTGTTTATTTAGATCTGTGTCAATTAAGTGTTAGCCTCTTAAGTCCACTTATGGACATACAAAGAAAACGTGAAAAAAGAAGCAAAAGAAACCACTACTTGGAGTATAATAACTAGTTTGAATAACTTAGTCTCCTCCATTAAAAAATAACTAATTGGTTTCTGCCTTCCAGTTTTCAGCTTGGATTCCACTTCTCCATGTAAATGTCCTGACCTATCAAGAATGAATTGAGTGCTCCCATAGTTTACCCCAAAATAGCTGGTCATAGCTGCTGTTGTGAGTGCATAGCATCAACTCACTCATCTGGCTTTTCTGTCTGGCAGTGCAATGTTATCACCTTTAAGCAGGGATAGAGTGATGTTCAGTTACCACAAAGAAAGTGCTCAGTGCATCGTAATGTTCTGTGGTTTTTGAAATGGCAGATTTTCAAGAACCTACTCTCACTAAAGTATGCAGTGTGGGAATTTCTACAGAAGTTTGAAGTTAACCTTTATATTGTGTTGAGAACAGACAGTGGAGGGAGATAGATGTTTGGTTGTGACTGCCTTGGAGAGGTAGTCACTTCTTTGTGTCAACATTTGCAAAAATAAGACAAAACCAAAATGTAAAACTTGAACCAGTGTTAACGTAAATAGATCTTCCATTTGGTTTTCTGATTTTTCTGTTGTGAAAATAGAAAAGCTGCCTCCAAGTTGAACCCATGACCTATTTTTCCTGTGATAGGAACAATCCATGGGTGATAGCTAAACGTTTTCCTTTTTGACTATTCTTCCTACCAAAGTCCTTCACCATTTCTTAGATTGGAAACTTCAATGTCCTCTATGGACCATTTGTATTTACCTTAAGTTGATGTTTTATTGAACAAAGAAGTACTAAATATGCCCTGTGGTAAAACACAGTCTCAGTCATCAAAGAGGTTCACTTGATGCTTGTTACCGCAATTGTTTCTTATCATGCTCAAATATCTTTGTAACAGCTAACAGTGTGATAGGAAAAGGGTCTAAATTTGTTTAGATAAAAAAATTGGTTCTAAGTTCTAAGTTGGAATGGATCAAGCTCTTAGTTTTACATTGGAAAGGATTTGGCTGTTCTGAAGTCTAGAAATCAGAAGAAAAGTGTAAATCAAGTGTTAGAATCCTACTGAAAATTAAATATATCTAGTGTTCTCTTGTTTAAAGGTGAGCAATATTCTAAAACTAGATACTGACTCATCCTTCCTCTTTAATTAATAAGACTAAGTGTATGTTTCCTGTTCAGGGTTATTTTTCAATTATTTTCTTAACAATGACTCTTAGTAATGAATGCCAAACACCATGAGATCATCTCTTTGCTCAGTTTTGCTTTGGTTGGCTCAGTTGGTACTCTGAGTTACATATGGAAAAGGGATGGTAGCTGAAAAACAGGGCCACCCAATATGATGATAGAAATTTTCCCAGGGCAACACAGGTAGATTGTCTTTAGCATTCAGCATTTGGAAGCATGCTCATTATTTCAACTAGGTTATAAAGAGTTCAGCAGAGTCAAGAGCAAAGCATTGATAAACATGGTGAGTGAGCAATAAATAGGGATGATTTGAGACACGTGATTTCGTTGGTCTGTCTTTCCAAGGTATTAATTTTTAAAAATTAAAAAGCAGACTTCACAGAGTGAACTATTTCACTTTCTGTGGAATATCCACAACTCAAATAACATTAAGCACTTGAGATTTTCAGCACCTGAATAATGCAGCCTTTTATTATACATGGCTTCCCTGATAAGGGGCAAAAATTACATTTCAGATTCTGTTCTATCTCTTGCATCGTTGCTATATATTGTCTCCAGATTAGTGTCATTAATCATAGTTTTTGTCGACAAAAATGAGATGCACAGTAAGGAGTAATTTTATTTCTGAGATTTTAAAAGTAAAAATAAGATTTTTACTTAATTCTAGCTTATACCCATTTTTTAAGAAAGCACATTTAGTAACTTACAAACAATTTGAGGAGAGGCAATCATAAAAGTAGGAAAATGGATTCATTCTCCACTAGCTTTTCTTACTTATAATGAAATTGCTAAAATAATAATAATGTATTATAATCACTGACTGCTATTGAAGCTGGTGTTTTTATTAGAAAAGCGTTTTTATCTTAAGGAGCAAATTATATATAGGTAAGTTGAAGAAATAGTCAAAAGTTTGGTTGTAGGGAAATAGTTCTCCTATTTATATTTCATGTTCATTTCTGCCAATAAACATCCTCAATGATGGAGACTATCTGAAATTAGGTTCTAGTCTTCAAATGCTAAAGACATGAGCAAGTAAAATGCTTTCTTATCATAAGAGCTATCAATAAGATTGTGAGGGAAGTTCAATGTGTAATAATAAATCATATTTCTATAGGTAATAATTCAAAGATATGTTTTTAAATACCACTTATATAGAAGAACTCTAGTATAGCTAAGGAATAAACCTCTTAAAAGATGACTAAGACCATAAAGTGGAGAATTATAAAATTTTAATTAAGGAACAGAAACAAGGTCATAATAAATTTATATATTTATTGCATTTGTGGGCTTAGCCATTTAATATTGTAAAAATAGCAATCAGAGTAAGTTGAAGCAAAATCTCAATAGCTTTTAAGTAAAAACCATCAAGCTAAATTAAAAACTCACCTAATAGAGAGCCCCCCAAAAAGTGAAATTGGGGGTGAAAAAGAATGAGGCTAGGAACTCACTGTAGCCCAAAGCATAAATAAACCATGAGAGTTAACAAAGCATGATGTTGACACAGGGATAGTCAGAAGTAATCAAATAGACAAATGGGAGTGGTACTTTGTTTTAAAATTTTAAAGATATATCAAATAGAGAAGATTTTCAGACAATGTAAAATATACCAAATGAAAGAGGTAAAGATTAAATTTCTGTTTAAAGAAAGTTATTAATAGATAGTTGCTAGAAAAACAAATGTATTAGTTGCTAATATAGATACATGAGTCTATATATAAGTATTTTTAAAGTATTTAACCCAGAAAAAAATGGACAAAGATGCTTACAAGTAATGTATGGGAGAGGAAATCTAAATGACTTCAGTACACGTTATAAAAAAGGCTTTACCTTGTGAATACTTAGGTAGATCAAAAACAATATCAAAATAAGATATCGCCATCCTTATACTGGCAAAAAAATGATAAAGTCTAGAACTTATTTCTAAGATCATTACAAGTCAAGGACATTATGCAAATTAAGGACCAATTATGTTATAAATATTTTATCATTTGACTTTGTACCTTTTTACCCTGAGATGTTTTTAACTTTTATGAACTCAAAAAATACTTTTCAATTTAATCTTTTTTCCTAACCTATTCTTATGGGCTTGTAATGTTATCGCACTATCCTTGAATATGATACTTTTTCCTTGGCTTGTACCAATCAGAATAGAATCATCAAAAGTTAGCATTTTTGTTTAAGAAGAATCTTAAATATTTTGCAATTTGATATATTGTAGGGTTATTTTTCCAAGTATTCTTCATTATATTTGAGCATTTTTCTTTATTCCTAGTTCACGTAGAGTTTTATTGCTTTGGTTGTGTTATTATGAATGGATGTTGAAACTTAACATGTGCTTTTACTATATCAAAACATTTTTTCTTTTGTATGTGAATATGCTGAATTACATCAATAAGTGTTTTAATGACAGACCTATCTGCATCCTTGAATTAATGAACTGTGGTAACAATATGTAATCTTTTATACATTACTACATTTTCTTTCTTTGTTTTCTGTGTAGTATTTTTTGAACAATGGTAACAAGGTTTGCCTGTAAATATTTCTTTAACTATCCTTTTCCACTTTGTGTATTGAGGTTATATTAGCCTAATCCCATAAATTGTGTTCAATTTTCTGAAAGATGTGTTCATTTCATATTGAGTCCTTCACTCTTATCCGAGCTCTGTGAAACGGGCTGGCTTAAATTTCTGGGATGGTTGTTGCAGTGGGAGAGATTCAAGTTATTATTAGCATTTAAGTTTTTTATTATTTTATGAATCAATTTTAATAATTTTTATTTTTCTAAAAAATTATCCGTTTAATGAAAGTATTGAAATTTATTGCTATAAGTTATTTATGGAATCATTTTCATAGATTTTCCTCAACATGATATTTATTTACTTTTCTAATATCTTAATTTTATGAGATGTGATTTATGTAAAATACAGCACTTTATAAGAGTCCTGTATGATGAGTTATGAAATATGTACAGAAATGTGTATGTAATACCCCACACAAGACAGAGGTTTCCTCACTATAGAAACTTCACTATGCTCCATTATGGTCTATTTTTATCACCAGACACTGCTATTCTGATTTTGATAAGATACAATATTGAATGGATGGCACAGAGGTTTCCCATATACCCCTGGCCAGTACAAAGTGATACAGTTTTCTTTGTTTTTCATTAGTTTTTAGTTTAGCTACAGTTTATAGATTTCATTGATCTTTCCAAAGAACCATCATTTGGATTCATTGATTTTTCTTTTTCAATATCTTGTCTGTAATTTCATTGGTTTCTGTTCTAATTTTTGCTATTCCTCTTCTTTCTGCTTACTTTTGATTTAATGTGCTATTTTTATTAGTTTCTAAAGGTGGAAGCTTAAATGATCAATTTCAGATCTTTTCTAATACATGCATTCACTGATCTAAATTTTTCTTTTAACCACTACCTTCACTCATCCTACAAATTTTGATAAATTGTGTTTTCATTTTGTTAGCTCAAACTATTTGAAATATTTATATGTATTTCTTCTTCGGCCCATCTGTTACTTAGAAATGTGTTGTTTAATCTCCAAATACGTTTTGGATTTTTCAGCTTTCTTCTTGTTATGTCTAGTTTAATTTTAGACTTTTAGCTTAATTTCATTGTGGCATGAGAACAGACCTTGCATGATTTCTATTAATTTAATTTTTAAAGTTTTGTTATGTTTCAGAATGTGGGCTACCTTGAGTTTTCAAGCTCTACTTTGTGATTTTGGGAAGAATATGTTTTATGCTATTGTTGGGTGAAATAGTCTATAGATATCCTTTATATTTGGTTTGTTGATGATATGTCTGAGTTTAACTCAACATCCCCTACTGGGATGATCTATTTCTGATATAGTTTCCAATGATAATAGTGGATTCATCTATTTTCCCTGAATTCTATCAGTTTTGTCTTCTATGTTTTGATGTTCTGTTAGGTACACACATATTAAGAATTGCTATGCCTTCATGTATAATCAGCCCTTTATGCGATGCTGTTTTCTTTATATTCCCCAATACATTTCCTTGCTCTGAGGTCTTCTTTCTGAAATTAATATAGCTATTCCTATTTTCTTTTGATTACCTTTAGCATGGTATATTTTTCTCTACTCATTGACCTTTAATCTGTATGTGTTTTATATTTAAATTGGATGTCTTAGAGATGAAATATGTTGGGTTTTGTTTATTGATCCACTTTGACAATCTGTATTTCAATTAGTGTGTTTACACCATAGGTTCTTAACTGATGTATATTTTTTGTGGTACTGGGGTTTGAACTCAGGGCCTACACCTTGAGCCACTCCACCAGCCCCCTTCCTTTTTTTTTTTGAGATAGGGTCTAGTGAACTATTTGGCCTGACTGAACCATGATCCTCCTGATCTCTGCCTCCTGAGTAGCTAGGATTTTAGGCATGAACCACCAGTGCCCCTGAAAATCTACATTTTTAATTGTTCTCTAGTTCTTACCCTTGTTCTTTGCTCATTTTTGTCTTCCACTCTAATTTTTTTTTGTGGTTTTAGTTATTTATGATTCTCTTTTCTCAGCATATCAGTTACTTTTTAAACTTTTTAACTTTGTGGTAGTTGCCTTGTAATTGGCAATGCAGAATTATAACTGATCTCAAATATCCCTATGCCTCTTCACAGGCAGTGTGAGTACCTTATACCTTAGTTACAAAACAATCCTAATTAGTGAGGAGGGTTAGCTCTGTTTCTCCCACTCCCTCCCTTGCTGGAGCGAGCTTTCTCTCTCATTCCTTGGTTATTATTGGACCTGGGGGCAACTGGAGACTCAGAAAAGACACAGGATAGACAGAAAGTTGGGGTCAGGTGTGTTACACGCTCAGCTGGAGACACACAATCCTCATTGTTTCTCTTCTCTATCTTGATTCTCTAAGGCCTTACTCCTCACAGTTCTTTAAAACCTTGCTTAAGACCTCTTTCTTTAGGCTCCCAATGTCCCATGTTTGCTCTTAGCTTAGTTGCTCTTAAAGTCTTTTGCCCCCAACTCGCACTGTCACATCTCTCTTTAGCTCTCTCAAAGGCTGGGTGCTCAAACTTGCAAACCAGCAGCCGCGCCTAAAAACTGCATATATGTAAATCTTCAGGTCTCGGTCCTTAGACTTGCACTGTGCACTATCCCATGTTCTCTTTGGCTTTTCTTTAGCTTTAGTTTTCCTAAGGCCTATGTATGAAGTTCTTTCTCAGCTTTGCTTTCTGAAGCCTATGTTAAAGTTCTCTGTGCAGACTTTCTATCAACCCCTCTTTAGCATTTTCCCTTCAACAATTCTTTTCCCTTCCAAAAGCTTCCCACACCAAGAGGCCCAAAGTAAAAGCTTCTTCCCAATATTCAAAGGCAAAAACTCCCCAAAGTAAAAAGCCAAAAGCCAAGCAAAAAGCCCAAAGTAAAACCCGAAGAAACAAAGCCTCTCTTCCTCCTACAGGGGTCTTTTATAGCAGCAAACATGGTGGAGCCACAGGTAGGGGCGTGACATTATAACAGAAGAAACCTGTGTTTCTGCTTCTCTGAATGCAATTTAGGAAACACAGCTGTCTTTTCGTGTTTTGTGGTGGTGGTGGAGGGGGGTGGGTGCTGTGCCTGTCTCAGCCTACAGGTAAAAGCAATTAACTGCACCTTGTCTTGCTTGTGTCCAGTTCTCATAGGCTTTAATCTGCTCCCCACAAATTAGTCCTTCCCAATCCTTGTATCACAACTCTCATTAATTTCACACACACACACACACACACACACACACACACACACACACATAAAGTATATAGGAGGGTGGATATAGTGCAAATGCTTATGTATATATATATATATATATATATTTATATATATGCATACATAAAGATATAGATAACACAGAGTTCAATGTATTTTTGCTGTTATTTTGAGCAAATTCTTATCTTTTAGATCAATTAATAAGACAAATAAAAGATTTTATTTTACCTTCACTGCTTCATTTTCAAAGTTCTCCCCTTCTTTAAGCAGGTTTGGTTTTCTGATCTGTGTCATTTTCCTGCTCCTTAATGAACTTCCTTCATTTTTTCTTAAAAGCCAGGTCTACTGCAGGCAAATTCCCTCAAATTATTTTTGCCTGAAAATTTTTTCATTATTCCCTCATTTTTGAATAATAACTTTGTTGGGAACAGCATTTTAGGGTGGTTGGTTTTTCCCCTTAACACTGATTGGGTTCCCCTGAGATTTTTCTTTTTTTTTTTTTCTCATTACCTTCTTTCTTTCTTTCTTTATTTTTTGCATTATTTTATTATTCATATGTGCAACAAGGCTTGGGTCATTTCTCCCCCCTGCCCCCACCCCCTCCCTTATCATCCACTCTGCCCCCTCCCTCTCCCCCCACCTCAATACCCAGCAGAAACTATTTTGCCTTTATTTCTAATTTTGTTATAGAGAGAGTATAAGCAATAATAGGAAGGAACAAGTGTTCCTGGTTGAGATAAGGATAGCTATACAGGGAGTTGACTCACATTAATTTCCTGTGCGTGTGTGTTACCTTCTAGGTTAATTCTTTTTGATCTAACCTTTTCTCTAGTTCCTGGTCCCCTTTTCCTGTTGGCCTCAGTTGCTTTTAAGGTGTCTGCTTTAGTTTCTCTGCGTTAAGGGCAACAAATGCTAGCTAATTTTTTAGGTGTCTTACCTATCCTCACCCCTTCCTTGTGTGATCTAGCTTTTATCATGTGCTTAAAGTAAAGTCCAATCCACTTGTGTTTGCCGTTGATCTAATGTCCACATATGAGGGAGAACATACACTTTTTGGACTTCTGGGTCAGGCTAACCTCACTCAGAATGATGTTCTCCAATTCCATCCATTTACCAGTGAATGATAACATTTCGTTCTTCTTCATGGCTGCATGAAATTCCATTGTGTATAGATACCACATTTTCTTGATCATTCGTCAGTGGTGGGGCATCTTAGCTGTTTCCATAACTTGGCTATTGTGAATAGTGCCACAATAAACATGGGTGTGCAGGTGCCTCTGGAGTAACCTGTGTCACAGTCTTTTGGGTATATCCCCAAGAGTGGTATTGCTGGATCAAATGGTAGATCAATGTTTAGCTTTTTAAGTAGCCTCCACATTTTTTTCCAGAGGGGTTGTACTAGTTTACATTCCCACCAACAGTGTAAGAGGGTTCCTTTTTCCCCACATCCTCGCCAACACCTGTTCTTGGTGGTGTTGCTAATGATGGCTATTCTAACAGGGGTGAGGTGAAATATTAGTGTGGTTTTAATTTGCATTTCCTTTATTACTAGAGATGGTGAGCATTTTTCATGTGTTTTTTGGCCATTTGAATTTCTTCTTTTGAGAAAGTTCTGTTTAGTTCACTTGCCCATTTCTTTATTGGTTCATTAGTTTTGGGAGAATTTAGTTTTTTAAGTACCCTATATATTCTGGTTATCAGTCCTTTGTCTGATGTGTAGCTGGCAAATATTTTCTCCCACTCTGTGGGTATTCTCTTCAGTTTAGAGACCATTTCTTTTGATGAACAGAAGCTTTTTAGTTTTATGAGGTCCCATTTATCTATGCTATCTCTTAGTTGCTGTGCTGCTGGGGTTCCATTGAGAAAGTTCTTACCTATACCTACTAACTCCAGAGTAGTTCCTACTCTTTCCTGTATCAACTTTAGAGTTTGTGGTCTGATATTAAGATCCTTGATCCATTTTGAGTTAATATTGGTAAAGGGTGATATACATGGATCTAGTTTCAGTTTTTTGCAGACTGCTAACCAGTTTTCCCAGCAGTTTTTGTTGAAGAGGCTGCTATTTCTCCATTGTCAAAGACAAGTTGGTTAGAGTTGTGTGGCTTCATATCTGGGTCCCTGGGTCCTCTATTCTGTTCCACTGGTCTTCATGTCTGTTTTTGTGCCAGTACCATGCTGTTTTTATTTTTATTGCTTTGTAATATAGTTTGAAGTCAAGTATCGTGATACCTCCAGCATTGTTCTTTTGACTGAATATTGCTTTGTCTATTAGTGGCCTCTTGTGTTTCCATATAAATTTCACAGTAGATGTTTTGATCTCTTTAATGAATGTCATTGGAATTTTGATGGGAATTGCATTAAACATGTAGATTACTTTTGGGAGTATAGACATTTTTACTATGTTGATTCTACCAAACCATGAGCATGGAGATCTCTCCACTTTCTATAGTCTTTCTCAATCTCTTTCTTCAGAAATTTATAGTTTTCCTAGTAGAGGTCATTCACATCTTTTGTTAGGTATACATTTAGGTATTTGATTTTTTTTGAGGCTATTGTAAATGGAATTGTTTTCACACATTCTTTTACAGTTTGCTCATTGTTAGTGTATAGAAATGCTAATGAATTTTCTATGTTGATTTTATATCCTGCTACCTTGCTATAGCTATTGATGATGTCCAAAAGCCTCTGAGTAGAGTTTTTTGGGTCTTTAAGGTATAGGATCATGTCATCTGCAAATAGGGATATTTTGACAGTTTCTTTACCTATTTATATTTCTTTTATATCTTCTTCTTGCCTAATTGCTCTGGCTAGGAATTACAGTACTATGTTGAATAGGAGTGGAGATAGTGGGCATCCTTGTCTGGTTCCTGATTTTAGAGGGAATGGTTTCAGTTTTTCTCCATTAAGTATAATGCTGGCTGTAGATTTGTCATATATAGCTTTTATAATGTTGAGGTACTTTTCTTCTATTCCTAGTTTTCTTAGAGCTTTTATCATGAAATGGTGTTGGATCTTATCAAAGGCTTTTCCTGCATCTATTGAGATGATCAAGTGGTTTTTGTCTTTGCTTCTGTTAATGTGGTTTATTAAATTCATTGATTTTCGTAGGTTGAACCACCCCTGCATTCCTGGGATGAAGCCTACTTGGTCATGGTGAATAATCTTTTTGAAGTATTGTTGAATTCGGTTTGCCATTATTTTGTTGAGGATTGTTGCATCAATGTTCATTGAAGAGATTGGCCTATAGTTCTCCTTTTTGGAGGTGTCTGTGCCTGGTTTTGGGATAAGTGTAATACTGGCTTCATAAAATGTGTTTGGCAGTTTTCCTTCCCTTTCTATTTCGTGGAACAGTTTAAGGAGGGTTGGCATCTGTTCTTCTTTAAAGGTCTGATAGATTTCAGCAGAGAATCCATCAGGTCTTGGACTATTCTTTTTGGGGAGACTCTTCATTGCTGCTTCAATTTCATTTTGTGTTATAGATCTATTCAGGTGATTAATTTCCTCTTGGTTCAGTTTTGGATGATCATATGTATCTAGAAATCTGTCCATTTCTTTAAGATTTTCAAATTTATTTGAATATAGGTTCTCGAAGTAGTCTCTGATGATTTCCTGGACTTCCATGGTGTTTGTTGTTATCTCCCCTTTTGCATTCCTGATTCTACTAATTTGGGTTTTTTCTCTCCTCATTTTAGTCAGGTTTGCTAGGGGTCTATCGATCTTGTTTATTTTTTCAAAGAACCAACTTTTTGTTTCATTAATTCTTTGTATGGTTTTTTTGGTTTCTATTTCATTGATTTCAGCTCTTAATTTTATTATTTCTCTCCTATTTGTTTTGGGATTTGCTTGTTCTTGTTTTTCTAGGAGTTTGAGATGTATCTTTAGGTCATTGATTTGGGATCCTTCAGTCTTTTTAATATATGCACTCATGGCTATAAACTTTCCAGTCAGGAATGCCTTTGCTGTGTCCCATAGGTTCCGGTAGGTTGTGTTTTCATTTTCATTGACTTGCAGGAACTTTTTAATTTCCTCTTTTATTTCATTGATGATCCATTGTTCATTAAGTAATGAGTTATTTAGTTTCCAGGTGTTTGCATGTTTTTTGTCTTTACTTTTTTTATTGAGTTCTACTTTTACTGCATTGTGATCAGATAGTATACACAGTATAATTTCTATTTTCTTATATTTGCTGAGGCTTGCTTTGTGCCCTAGGATATGATCTATTTTGGAGAAGGTTCCATGGGTGCTGAGAAAAATGTATATTGTGTAGAAGTTGGATGAAATGTTCTGTAGACATCAAGTAGGCCCATTTGATCTATTGTATATTTTAGATCTTGGATTTCTTTATTGATTTTTTGTTTGCATGACCTATCTATTGATGATAATGGGGTGTTAAAGTTTCCCACAACCACTGTGTTGGCGTTAATATATGCTTTTATGTCTTTCAGGGTATGTGTGATGAAATTGGGTGCATTGACATTGGGTGCATACAGGTTGATGATTATTATTTCCTTTTGGTCTATTTCCCCTTTTATTAGTATGGAATGTCCTTCTTTATCTCATTTGATCAATGTAGGCTTGAAGTCTACTTTGTCAGAGATAAGTATTGCTATTCCTGCCTGTTTTCGGGGGCCATTGGCTTGGTAAATCTTCTTCCAGCCTTTCATCCTAAGCCTATGCTTATTTCTGTCGGTGAGATGAGTCTCCTGTAAGCAACAAATTGTTGGATCTTCCTTTTTAATCCATTTCGTCAAGCGGTACCTTTTGATGGGTGAATTAAGTCCATTAACATTAAGTGTTAGTACTGATAGGTATGTGGTGATTCCTGTCATTTAGTTGTCTTAGTTGTTTGAAGGTTTGATTGTGTGTACCTAAGTTGAGGTTACTCTCTACTGTCTTGCTTTTTCTTTTCCTATGGTTTGGTGCAGCCTGTCTTTTCATGGTTAAGTTGGGTTTCACTTTCTATGTGCAGAATCCCTTGAAGAATCCTTTGTAGTTGTGGCTTTGTGGTCACATATTGCTTTAGTTTCTGTTTATCATGGAAGACTTTTATTGCTCCATCTATTTTGAATGATAGTTTTGCTGGGTAGAGTATCCTGGGGTTGAAGTTATTTTCATTCAGTGCCGGAAGATCTCACCCCACGCTCTTCTTGCCTTTATTGTTTCTGTTGAGAAGTCTGCTGTGATTTTGATGGGTTTACATTTGTATGTTACTTGTTTTTTCTCTCTTACAGCCTTCAATATTCTTTCCTTAGTTTCTGAACTTGTTGTTTTAATGATGATATGTCGTTGGGTAGTTCTATTTTGATCTGGTCTGTTTGGTGTCCTGGAGGCCTCTTGCATCCGTATGGGCATTTCTTTCTCTAGATTTGGGAAATTTTCCATTATTATTTTGTTGAATAGATTACGCATACCCTTCACTTGCACCTCTTCTCCTTCTTCAATGCCCATGATTCTCAAGTTTGGTCTTTTGATGGAGTCGGTGAGTTCTTGCATTTTCTTTTCACATGTCTTGAGTTGTTTAATTAATATTTCTTCGGTTTTTCCTTTAATTACCATTTCATCTTTGAGTTCTGAGATTCTGTCTTCTGTTTGTTCTATTCTGCTGGATTGGCCTTCCGTTTTGTTTTGCAGTTCTGTTTCATTCTTTTTTCTGAGGTTTTCCATATCCTGGGTGGTTTCCTCTTTAATGTTTTGTCCTGAGTTCATTTATCCGTTGATTCATCGTGTTCTCTCTTTCACTTTAGTGTTTATACAGTGCTTCTATGGTTTCCTTTATTTCTTCTTTTGCTTTTTCAAATTCTCTGTTTTTGTTGTCTTGGAATTTCTTGAGTGTCTCCTGTACATTTTGGTTGACCCTATCCAGTATCATCTCTATAAAATTCTCATTGAGTACCTGTAGTATGTCTTCTTTTAAATTATTCTTGTGGGCTTCATTGGGTTCTTTGGCATAGTTTATCTTCATTTTGTTGGAGTCTGGATCTGAGTATCTGTTTTCTTCATTTCCCTCTGGTTCCTGTACTAATTTTTTTGCTGTGGGGAAACTGGTTTCCCTGTTTTTTCTGTCTTCCCATCATTGTCTTTGGTGTTGTTACTGTCCCTGTACTGTGTGCAATCAAGTATTTTCTAGCTTGTAATAATAACAATGGTGATATTTAGAATGGAAGGGTAAGAGTAGATGGAAAGCAAGAAGTTAAAGAAAAGGGAAAAATAAATAAACAGACAAGAAGGAGAAAACAGAACAAGGAATCAGACAAGAAAGTTTCAAAGGTATAAACAGGGAGTGTTAGTATAGTAATTGACAGTAAGCTGAACAGGCATTAGAGAGACAGAGGATTGAAAATAAAAAATAAAAAAAGAAAGATAAGAATAAAAATAAAAAATAAGTATATGAAAGAAATATATATATATAAATAAAATAAAATAAAGTGAAAAATAGAAAATTAAAAAAAAAACCCAAAAAAACCACAAAACCTCCAAGTTCAAATACAATGAAATTTCAGTCTTAATAATTTGGGTTTCTGTCTCAGTCTCCAATCCTGGAGATGGTGCCTCAGATGTTGTTCTGTAGTTGTCTCATCAAATGGGATGCATAAAGTAGAACAAAACTACACACACAAACACACACACACACACACACACACACACACACAAACCCCACCAAGTGTCCCAAGTTCAAATGCAATACAGTTTCAGTAAGTTTTTCAGCATGCAGGTGTAATTTGGTTGTTCTGTCTTCAAAGGTAGGGAGAAAAAGAAAAAATTAAAAAAGAGTCTGGAGACAGTTCTGTGAATGGTATCTGTGGCTGTGGCTTGCCTGCCCGCTGCTGTCAGCCTCCTGTTGCTGGAGGCATTATTTATGCAGATCTCAGGGGTGAGCTTAGCACTCACCTGGCCCTGCAGGCTTTGTTTACTCATAGTTTTTCTGTGCTCCTCTGCTACAAGCTTTCCCCTTTGAAGCACACTGGGGAAGGTGACACTGCACCCACTTTCTCAGGCCTGCATGTTTATTTACTGTTCATGTGGGAACTGTACCCTGAGATTTATCTACACTAACTGAGTTAGCATAGAAATGATGGCATACTCCCTTTCCCACAGACAGCAAGCAAACAAGGGTAAACAATTAGCTCAATGTTGTGTGCATCTGTGTGTGTGTGTGTGTGTGTGGTAGGAGAACCACAATTGCATAACTGATAAGAAACAGTGAAATGTGCTTAGTATTTCATAACATACTTGACACCTTGACTAGCAATCACTTTTAATTTTTATAACAAACTTGTGATAACATGCCTTTTTAACCAATTAGGATCCATCAGGCTTAAGAGATAGGCAAAAGCTTGCTAGGCATTTGGTAGCAATGAAAAAGCAGGCAGTCTGAGGTCTGTGTACCTGGTCTTCATCAGATGTGTTAGAGACCCTCCCAGAATTCAACAACGTAACATGTGATTTTCACCATTTAAGAGAAATGGTATCATAGAGGAGTTTAATATTTTAAAATAATTTTTGGTTAAGTAAGTAGTTATGCAAATGTTGGTGTTTCCACATGTGGTGATGTGATTCCTTTTTGGTCATTTAAATTCCCTGCCAATGACATCCCTTTATTTTGGTGGTTTTTTCACCCAGGGAATGTTCCTTTTGGATTCCTTCTTATGGTAGAAAGTCTTATGAACATTATGCAGACTAAAGAACTACTGACTATTGCTGAAGTCCTAGGTCTCCAAGATGTAGAACTGTCCTCCAAGATGTCTGGAGTGGGGTTGGTACCAGTGGGAGGGGGAGGATGTGGAGAAAGGGTGTGGGTGGGTGGATATAGTGCAAATACTGTGTATACAAGTATGTAGATGGAAAGTGGTACCTGTTGAAAATACTCTAGGAAGGCGGGAGTAAATTAGAATGATGGAAGGGGTGAATTCAACTATGATATAGTTGATATATTGAAAGAACTTTTGTAAATGTCACAATGTACCCCCACCTAGCACAACAATAAAAAAAGAAAAAAGATAGAAATATCCTCCTTTGAACTGTCTCTGCCATTATGTTTTTCATTTTGCCTTCTAAATAATTTATAAAGTTTGTTTTAGCTGATAAATAAAACAATAAAATCACACATATTAATGCAGTACCACATAGCATTTTGATGCATGAATACCTCCCATTATGTTTAAATCAATTTAAATATTACCATTTCTTTGTGGTGAAAGTTTCAATATCCTTTCTTTTAGCCTTTTGAAATGTACAGTATGTTATTCTTTGCTACAGTCACCCTATGGTGCAATAGCACAGCAGAACAACTTGGTCCTCTCTAACCGTAACTTAGAACCCATCAATCAACCTTTCCTCATCCTCCCTCCCACTTACTGTCTCCAACTTCTGATAATCACCTTTCCACACTCAATTTCTATGAGATCAACTGTTTTTGGATTCCATGTATTAGTGAGATCATTTGGTGCTTGTTTTTCTGTGCCTGGCTTATTTCACTTAGCATAACGATCCATAGTTTCATCCATGTTGCTGCAATTGACAGGATTTCAATTTTTAAAAAATTCTGCCATTGCTTTTCAGATGAATATGCCACTGAGAGTTGGAGACAATAAGAACTGATAATTCATCAGTTTAATGAAGAGGCAAAAATAGATCAACAATAAAGGTAACAATAGACCAATAATAATTTAAGTGCTATTCCTGTATTAATCAATTTATAAATTATACATGTGCATTTATAATATAGCAATGTGGCATTTGTGGATTTATTTTCTTGGTATGTACCCTACGGTTCCTAATGGAATCCCAGGATGCAAAGTGCAATAGTAGTACACTTGAAAGCATTTCACGAGTTCCTGCCCTAGAAAGAATCTGAAGTTTTCATTATTAGAGTTTATAATGGTTGTTTCTCAAAAAGAAAAAAAAAGAAGTGTATGATTTTGCTGAATTGGGTTATCAGTGGAGGATATGTAGCATCCATCTTGTAACCAACTTTAGTTAGAACCTTTAATTAATGGCTGGGGAATCTGCTTTATCTTTTAAAAGGATAAATCTAATTGTGGTTCAAATTAAACAGTCTAATGAAAGTGACCACAAAGCAACTGATCAAAACTAATGGGTGAGTAGCTTTGCTTTAGTTAAGTAAACCTCTTGTTTGTTTAGCATAAATACTGTAAGGGGCATGACTGGGTTATTGATGTGTCAGAACCTCTAGAGGAAGCAAAGCCAATTATTGTTGGGTCTATTTTTAAAAGGGGAACTGAGCTAAAAAATTAGGTGTATTTTCTTGTTTTTCTATTCAAAAAATATTTATAACAATTTATAATATATTCTTAATGCTTGGACACAAAAGAAAATAAATAATATAGCCCATAACAATAGAACAATAAAAATAAAAGCAGTGGATTTTTGTCATCTTGAAATGATTAACTTCAATGAATTATATTCTTCCTGCATTACTTTCAAAACTGCTTTTCTAAATTTTAATTCATTCAAAATAAATAGGATGGTGTGCTAATTATCATAGCTATATCTATAGATTACAGGAATAACTGTTATTAAGATTATCTTAATATTTGTGGCACAGAATCCTTTGAGGGACTAGGTGATTCAAACACTGGGGCTTTGACTTGTTGAGATAATTTACTGCACCTCCAGTTCTCTTGTAAAATAAGTCCCCACTTCCATTTCTCATTGTCATGACTTCTACATGGCAGTTTTAAGAAATGAGTGTCTAAGCAGATCCATTCAAAATTTATTCAAGTTCAGTTTACATTTTGTATGGGTGACTAAATGACAGACTGCCATTTAAAAACTAACTTTTAATCTTAAAATTTTATGCCTTTCCATAAAATAAGACCTTTTTATTCCATAAAATAGAAGTACTAATTCTTCTTTCTTAAAAGTCTTCTATGGAAATATGACTGATCATTCAGAGTGTTTTTAAAAATGACAACATATCCTCTTCTTCTTGTGTTTATCCAATTGTCTAAATTGAAAATATTTAGACTAACTTCTTGTAGAAAAGGAAAATTGCCATCTTATTTTTAGATGGATTTGGTATCTGTTAATTTTAAGGACTAAGACTATGGATTATATTTGAGAGAAAACTAATGGTAACAAAATATGAAAAAATAAAATGCAAAATTAAAAATGGCCCACATTTTTCCCACATAAATACATCTTCAGTGAATTTATACTAGTTCTAAGTATCAATGAAGATGGTGATTGGTCTTTTAAAAAAATTCTGTGAAAGTCTTTGTTTGAAGGTGTTTGTTTTCAAATACGCAAACAATTGGAGGTTGAACAATGCATTGCTCAATAATCGGTGGGTCATAGAAGAAATAAGAGAGGAAATCAAAAGTTCCTGGAATTTAATGGAAATGAAACACAACCTATTAGAACCTGTGGGATACAGCAAAGACAGTCCTAAGAGGAAAGTTTATAGCCATGAGTGCATATATTAAAAACACAGAAAGATCTCAAATAAACAACCTAATGCTGCATCTCAAACTCCTAGAAAAACAAGAACAAGCTAAACCCAAAGCAAGCAGAAGGAGAGAAATAATAAAAATAAGAGCCAAAATCAATGAAATAGAGACCCAAAAACCATACAAAGAGTCAACTAAACAAACAGCTGATTCTTTGAAAAAATAAACAAGATTGACAAACCTCTGGTAAATCTGACTAAAATGAAGAGGGAAAAGACCCAAATTAGTAAAATCAAGAAACGCAAAATGGAAGATAACAACAAACACCAAGGAAATCCAGGTAATCATCAAGGACTAATTTGAGAACCTATATTCAAGTACATTGGAAAATCTAGAAGAAACGGACAAATTTCTAAATACTTATGACCATCCAAAACTGAACCAAGAGGGTATTAACCACTTGAATAGATCTATAACACATAATGAAACTGAAGCAGCAATAAAGAGTCTCCCAAAAAAGAAAAGTCCAGGACCTGACTGATTCTCCATTAAATTCTACCGGACCCTCAAAGAAGAACTAATACTTTCCATGAAAGAAAAAGGGAAGGAACACTGCCTAACTCATTTTGTGAAGTCAGTATTACAATCATCCCAAAACTGGACAAGGACACATCCAAAAAAGAGAACTACAGGTCAATCTCCTCAATGAACATTGATGCAAAAATCCTCAATAAAATAATGGCGAACTGAATCCAACAACATATCGAAAAGATCATCCACCATGACCAAGTCAGCTTCATCCCAGTGATGCAGGGATGATACAACATACACAAATCATTACATGTAATGCAGCACATTAATAGAAACAAAGACAAAACCACTTGATCATCTCAATAGATTCAGAAAAAGACTTTGATAAAATTCAACACCACTTCATGATAAAAGCTCTGATTAAACTAGGAATAGAAGGAATGTACCTCAACATAATAAAGGTTATACAAACCTATAACCAACATCATACTTAAGGGGAAAAGCTGAAAACACTTCCCCTAAAGTCAGGAACGAGACAAGGGTGCCCATACTCCCCACTCCTATTCAGCATAGTCTTGGAATTCCTAGCCAAAACAATAAGGCAGTTAGAAGGAATACAAACAGGTAAAGAAGTAGTGAAACTATCCCTCTTCACAGATGACATGATCTTAAACCTAAAAGACTTGAAAAACTCCACGCAAAAACTCCTAGACAGTATAAACAGCCTCAGCAAAGTAGCTGTAAACAGCCTCAGCAAAGTAGCAGGATACAAAATCAACTCACAAAAATCAGTAACTTTTCTATACACCAACAGTGAACAGATTGAGAAAGGATATAGGAAAAAAATTCCATTTACAATAGCCTCAAAAAAGAAATCAAATAACTAGGTTAGCCAGGCTCAGAAGACAAAAATCATATGTTCTCCCTCATATGCGGACTTTAGACCTAAAACAAATGCAGTAATATTATTGGTCATGGGTCACACTAAGGGGAGGCCATGCACAGGAGTGATTGGACAAGGAAAGGAAACCAAAAACTTGAATGTGGTTGATGTGCTTACAGTACAGAATGAATATAGAAATTTTAAACTGGTCAGCACCATCATGGGAAGAGGACTAGGGAGGAGTGAAAAGGACTGGTAGAGATGAACCAGTTGGGGTTGTAATACCTGTAATACCTGTTTGCAAGGAAACAACACAAAGAAGCTCCCTGTGAGTAGCTATCTTTATCTCAAACTAGCAAAAACACCATGTTTTTCTTTTTATTTTTTATGTTTTTTTTCTTCTACAAAATAGGACAACAGGAGGGCGGAACAAGTTCTGCCCATGGTGGAGAGGTTTGGCACCAGCGGGAGGGAGGAGGTGCTGGGGAAAGGAGTAGGTGGGTGAATATGGTGCAAACAATGTACACACATGTACGTTATTGCAAATATGATACCTGTTCAAACTGTTCCAGGAATCCAGGATGGGGGGTGAAAGAGAGCAGTGGAGGGGAGTAATTAAAGTATGATATATTTGATACATTTTAAGAACCTTTATAAACGCAACATTGTACCCCCGCCCAGCTTGTGTTTGTTTTCATGGAAACTATCCTGAAAAATTCTGTGTTTGATTGTAGAAACAAAAGTCTCCTGAAAATTTGTTCATTTCATATAAATCTTGCCATATTTATGTTTACTCTTTTTGTGGGGAGTGAGGGCAGTACTAGGAGTTGAACTGAGGTCCTTGCACTCTCTAGAGAAGCACTCTATGACTTGAGCCATGCCCCAATCCCTTTGCTTTTTTAGTTTGTGTTTCAGATCAGGTCTTGTACTTTTTCCTGGACCAGACTTGGACTGTAGTCCTCCTACCTCCACCTCCTGATTTGCTGGGAATACAGGTGTATGCTACCATACCCAGCAGGTTTATTCTTTATACAAGTGCCTTTGTTAATTCTTAATTTAATGTTTTCTATGTCAAATATAAAAGTAAAAATGTACTTCCATGAACATAAATTTCTATACCAAATCATTTTGAGCAGACATTTATAAATCACACTCTTTGTGCCATGCATTGTTTCAAGCACTTGGAATTTTTGAGTGAGCAAGAATCCCTGGCATTGTGGAAATTACAGTTTAGAAGGAAAAAAATCATATACGATTCACATGATGAATTAGTAACATATGGAATATTAGAAGGCTTTATGTGTCAGGTGGAGAAGAAAAGGTAAGAAGTGGGAGGAAGACAAAAGTATGAGAAGCATGTTAAGAAGTGAGAGCAGAGGAGTCCTATTATAAATATAATATTTGGGCAGGACTTGAGGGCAGTAAAGAAGTGAGCCATGCAAAGAAATCCTGGGAGAAGAGCATTTCAGGTAGAAGTGGCAGTCACTGTCAAGGCTCCTACATAATGGTGAAATTTGTAAGAAGCACAAAGAATAGCACTTGAGCAGAGTGGAGTTAAGAAGAACCTTAAGAGTTGAGATCAGAGAGGGAAGGGAGGAGGAACTAACCTTGCACAGCTTATGCACAGCGGGGATGAAACTTCAGGGTGCACAGCAATGCCCAGAAGGTAAGACTCACAGAGATGCTCATCTAGAAGGTCTAGGTATGGAGTGCAGGACTCCAGATTTTAACCATCACAACCTACTCACTATCCAGGATTCAGATGCAGAAACTATTGAGTCAGTACTGTGAGAACTACTTATAGGGTAAATGTTGGCCTGAGTAAAATGGAACTTACTGCAGAGTTTTCAGCAGTGTCATGGACTGAACTACATTTCAAACCAATTATATTGACTCCTGTGCTGAAATTAAATAGCAGAGGAACAGTGTTGGATGTGAGCAGTCCCTTCAAGATCAATCCAGGTGAGAGATCATAGTGACTTAGGTGAGAGTGACAGCAGAAGATTTGGTGAAAGTGGGTTCTGGGTATTTTACAGGTAGATCCAAATGAATTTGGTGACAATTTATATGGGGATAGTGTGAGGCGATGAGTCAAGAATAATTCTAGGTCTTTTGCTTTGAGCAAGTAGAAGACTGTAATCAACAGAGATGAGGAAGACTTCCAGAGGCACTCATTTGAAGAGTAAGATTAAGAGTTCTGAGTTCTGTTTTGAAAATAAAGACTGAGATGCCCATTAGACATATGAGTGGGAATGTACAGTTAGGAGTTGGATTTTGGAGTTTGAGAAGTCTGAACTTGAAATATACATTCAGGAATGATCACTATATAGATGGATAGAAGATAAAACAAGAAGCAAACTGGACAAAGAAAAAGTCTGAAAGCTAGTCCTAAGGCTCCCCAATTCTGTCAGAAAAGGGTGACTGACAGGAGATAAAGAAAGAAGGAAAATAAACTCAGTGAAGTAAAAAAATTTTGGTGGCAGTCTTTGCCTTGGTCTTAAGGCAACATCAACCCAGACCCTACTTACCTCCTTCAAATCATAGAAAGAAAAGCAGACCTTATTTGGGAATGATTGTATATGTCTATTCTAACTTGACTGGGGAATGTCTAGATGATTTACATATGGCATTACTCTCTGTCTCATCTAACTCAGAACTAAGTGGGATAAGTGGTTACACTGCTCATGAAAGCTGAAAAACACCAACTAAGAGCACACAGGTGTTGAGGAAAGAAATTATGGATAAAGACCTACAGTAGAAGACATTTGATACTCAGAGGAAAAACTCCTGCAGGAAGGAGGCAAGATAGAAGATTGCTAATAATCACCACTTCTTCAAGTCTCAATAGGCCTGAAGAAAAACCTCAGTTTGGTGGCTGCAAGGATAGGCAAGCAAGCCAATACACTAAAAAAGAGGGTGCCAGCATAAGAACAGACCATAGCTAGAGTTACCAACTTCTAGCTAAGCCTCTAAGAGTACAAATCTGCAGAAAAAAGCATTTTGACTGTTGTCTGAAGTGATATGGAAGTTACTAGAGACACTGATTAGAGTATACTTGAAGACTTCTAGAGAAACTGGGAAGATAAGAATTGGGTATAGTGAGACTCTAACTCTTTCAAGGAATTTTTATGTGGCAAAGAGGGACACAGATATATGTTAGTTACTGGTGATAGAATGATCAAAGATTAAAAAATAACTCAGAGAAATAATGATCAGTTTGCATACTGATGATAATAATTCAGGATTCTGCAAAAAGTTGACAGTGAAGGGCAGAAAGAGACATGCTGTGTTTTGTGAGGTAAGGTGAGATGGAACTTAACACTCATGGTAAAGGGCTACCTTTGGAGATGATTATACATAGTCCAATTATGCAATAGCATGAAAGGGGAATAGTATATAGTTGAAAAAGAGCAGAATAATATGTGTGTATGAGTATGGTAGTGGTGTATATACCTGTAGAAATTCATTTGTAATTTGAATGTGAGGGAAGGGGAGAAAGTAATGAAAGATTAAGAAGAGAGAGAAAGGTGTGAAATAGTGATTGAAGAGTACAAGAGGGTGGATGAAGAAGTATGACATGGTTATCTAGAAATATTGAGAATTCACTGATATTGTGGTCTTGAACTTAAAGTGTGTCTATGTTTTTTTCAAGTGATGTTCAACTACATTGCTGCTGATCTGTCTAGTGTTAGAAGAAACCTGTAATGAATCAAAGCTGTGGTTTTTATAATTTAACATGAAAAAGCAAGAGTTACACAGAAGAACGAAGGGTAAGTGTAGTGTTTATAAATTGAGTAGGAACTTGAGTAAGAAATGAGAGGAAAGGATAGAGAACACTAAAATGGATGAAGGATAGTTAAGTTGATGATCTCCAGTGGTTGCAATGGAAAGTTGGAGTTAAAGAAATAGAGGGAAAGGAAGCTGTATATTAGGAGGTGGTGGTCATGGAATGGAATGGATGAGATTGATATTTTGTAGAGGTTTTATATATCTGTCATGAGAGGTTCTAGTGTATGACCATGAGAGTATAAGATTATTGTTGTAGAGTGGCTAGTGGAATTTTATGTTCAAGGGTTTAAGAGATATCTCTTTTCATGTTAAAACAAGCAAAATACATTAGAGAGGTTACCATGATAAAGGAACTAAAATAGTGGAAAAATACCAGACTCAGGTAACAGCGACATTGAGTAATGATGGATGCTATAATCTTAAAAAACAGGATATAATTATAGGTGGAGAGGTGGGAGGAAGGATGACCTGGAAGCTTTATTGTAGAGTAAAGACACAACTTACCCCAGACCCAGTCATATTAGGCTGGTGGGAAAATAAAGAACATAGAGAGGAGATTGCAGACAAAGAGCATTTTGCTGAATATGGGCTATGAATTCAGTGGACACAAAGGAAGGGGTTCAGGAGTCAGGTAGAAGTACCAGGAAGGGGCAGAAGAAGGGATGAATAGAGTCCTGGGAAGGAAAAATATGAAAGAAGAGGGTGATCTTGGAATCTTGGGGTTTGTGGTGACTGATACCTAAAGAAAAAAGGACTTCATGAAATTACTGCTGGTAGATTTAAAAGAGATGGTACTGGTGAGGATGAGGCTGGGAGTGTTCAGGATATCAGAGGAACAGCTTATAGGGTCTTTTGTTCCCTCTAAATAGTATAAGAACTACTGAGGAATGCTCCTAGTAGATGGGTTCACTCTTGACTCTCTGATGATGGAGGTGAATCTTGGGATCAGCACAAGTGCCTACACTGATCCCAGTTGAAGGACTTCCAGATACTCCACAACTTACACCAAGCTGAGGCCCCCACTTCACTTCTGACTTGATTTGGCTGTAATCCAGTAGAAACTGGTGAAACTTAATTTAAATCGTTGTTTCCTTCTACTCATGACTTTATTAAATCTAGACCATTGGTCAGCACCACATGTCATGCAAATAAAAAGATATAACCAAGGCAGTTCATCCTCCTTAAAATGTCATTTTTTGTTTGTTTTGGGGTGTTTAACACTGTTTACATTTCTCTGTGGTACTACAAAGAAACTTTAACAAAAGTATTGTGGTCAAGGTAGGGACAATATACTATTTGTGAGAGGAAGTTTTTCACTAATTCCACCTTTTCTAATACTGCATACTGATGGGTTTCATTGTGCTTTGGATTCTCCACTAAATATATTCAGAGAATTTTCATCATTTCTGTTGTAGGTAATTGTATGTAATTGATGGTCTTGCTTTGAAAAAAAGCATGCATGTGTGTTTGTGTGTATATGCATGTGTGTATTTAAACATCCACTCCAATTTTTTTCTTCCATTTACTTCCATTTCTATTAAAATAAAAAACACCTGTGGTTCTAATGCTGAAGCCAACTTTTTGCTTCTTAATTTAAATCCTATTTCTATATTTTAATTTCACAAATCATCATGCATTTTTTACAGTTAGTTCTTAAATTTAGCCATACTCAGCAGATTCATCATCCTTTATCCTCTCCAGTTTTAAGTTTATTTCACAGATTTGTGTTTCAAAAACTATTCACATAGTACAGTAGGTAGTAGTGAATTTTTCAAAGATTATGAGATTTTTGTACATATTTCTCTTGCCCAGTCCAACCTTTGCAAAAAAACAATGAATTTGCTGTACATAAACCACTGCCAAGTGACATTAGAACTTATTCATATTGTTCAACAAGCATTCTGTGGGAAGAGGAGACACATTTTAACCCAATTGGCAGCAGAGATAATTATTCAAGTGAAAATAGTAAAGAATAAATGCTTTATAACTTTGTAAGTCAAGGACATCTAACAATTGCATTGTGGGATTCTTTGCTTTCCAGAAAATCATGTTTCTGTGGTTTTAATTTTCAAGGGTCTATACTTTGGAAGGTCATAAATTATAATAACAAGAAATAGGGAGGTATTGATTAACTTCAAGATATAAAAAAAATAGTATCCAAACTATAGGCTTCTCTTCACTAATGAGGAACTGTTAGAAAGCATGTATAGATTTTTTAAATATATATGCAATAAAGACCTTATTTATATGTTATTGCAGAAAACTTAGTGAGGCAGTGGAAATCAGAAGGGAATGAATTTCCTTTTTTTGCACACATTGTCAGTCTCTAAATGATGAGACCCAAAAATAAAACCAATGAATCAGCATCACAAGAAATGGGATGGAGTGGAGGATGTTTCTTTCCTCAGTAAAAGTGACATTCTGCAAAAACACTAAATTGACAAATTGAGATTTTTCTGGAAATATATCTGTCACAATTATTTCACTTTTAAGAAAATTTTGAAAGCAGTACTTACTTGTCTCATTGAGTATCTGCTTTTGAGATGAGGATGGAGATTAAGATACATAATCTTTTGGCAATTTATCATGAACTGATTCTTAAGAATCTCACCTGACAGGGTATTATGTTGTTATCTGCTAGATATAAAAGTCACTTTTCTCACATCTCTCTATTAAATTTCTTTTAAAATTTTTTCTCTTTATTTGCTTTCCTTTTTAAAGAAGGAGAAGGGAGGGAGAGAGAAGGAGAGGCAGAAAGAGGGAGGAGGAGGTGGAGAGGAAGCAAGAAGGGAAGGGAGAGTGGGGAAGGAAGCGAGGAAAAGCTGAATTTCTTACAGTTTTTACTTTTCCTTAACATACTCACAGCTCTGGTATTTTAAGTTTAAATGATTAATTTTTTTTCCCATCCAATTCAATATTTTTGCTTACTTTCCTCTAGGATGCTTCCTTTTAAGATACATAATTTTCAGATTACTTCATATTGTTTTAATGTTTATATTTTCTTCTTGTGTATTTTTGTGTTGTTTGTACCAACATTAGACATTTTAGTTTTTAAGTTTCTAGAGTGTAATTTGACTAGTTATTGTGACAGGGTTCTTGAAACAGCTGCATTCTTAACTCATATTCATATTTTTGTGATTTTGACACAATGAATACTGTGAAGTCTGAGGCAGTGTGAATAAGTTTTACACATAAAAGTAGCTCAAGAGAGGTAATTATTTTAAGAAGAGTCATTCTATTCTAGGGAAAAGCTAACTGCATGGATAGGACAATCACTTCAACTCTGTGTCAGCATTGTGGCTTAAACTAACTAAAAATCCAACAAAGAAAGACAAATCTAGTTAATTTTCTCATATAACAAAAAATCCATAGGTAAGCAATCAAGGCCATCATTACCTCTTTATTACTTTCATCACTGCACTCTACCTACCACACCTCTAGGCCACATTCTAGAGAAAACAAAGGTGAAAGACCACTGGGGCAAAAGAATTACTGGGGATGTAGCTTAGTAGTGGAGCACTTCATGCGGGAGTCCCTAGGTTTATTTGGTCCCCAACACTGATAAAAAAACAGCAGAGGGAGGTGGAAGTGGGGAACTTACTCTTTGAGAGCCAAGGACTTTGGCTCATTGACCAAAAATGTATCACTCACTCATCATCCCCAGCTGAAGCCAGGCAACAAAAGTGAGAATTTTAGTTTTCCAGAATCCTAAGTAGAAAAAGGCAATGAAAGAGGGGAATTTGGTTGGCATTCATAGCTTCACTCTTCACTCTGTTGGTGCAGGGATGTTTCATGGATGTTCTGTCCAAATAGAAACTCCATTTTCTTTCTTTCTTTCTTTCTTTCTTTCTTTCTTTCTTTCTTTCTTTCTTTCTTTCTTTCTTTCTTTCTTTCTTTCTTTCTTTCTTTCTTTCTTTCTTTCTTCTTCTTTTTCTTTCTATCTTTCTTTTTCTTTCTTTCTCATTTTCTTTCCTTTCTTTTCTTTTCCTTCCCTCCTTCTTTCTTTTTCTGGGGGTAGGATTGAGGTTTGAACTCAGGGCTTTCTGCATACAAAGCAGGTGCTCTGACACATGACTTACACTTCTAGTCCAAGAAACTCCATATTTTTCTGACCCTCATACTACTCCCTATATCCCAGGAGTGGCTATGTGCCTAGTTTTCTCAAAGGAATGTAAGTGGAAGTGATGTGTGTCACTTACAGGCCAGTGTTTTAGGGAACAATGGATTTATGTTCCAAACTTGTCTTCTTTCACTGCTAGTGGGATATAAAGAATTCCTTGATTCTAGGCAACAGTTAGATATTTTGTTACTAAGAAGTAACCACATGCTGGCAGAGTGGCCACTTGAGTGGGAGACCCTTAGCAAGCTTGAGGCCCTGAGATGGAACCCCAGTACTGCCAAAAAAGAAAAGAAATAATGTAAAGTCACTGAAAGTTATGTGTTTTGATAATTTTATCTGAATAAACAGTCCTACTTGGAACATAACTCAGACTCCATTCCTTTAATTAATGTGCAATGTTCAAATAAGAATATTTTACAATCCATTTGTTAGTAGTATTTTCTCTTCCCAACTCCATTCTTTGATGGGAAATACAGAATATGGTGGGAAAATATTCAACTCTTTTTTCATGTTCTGTTCTTGTTTCATGTTTATCAAGCCAGGATAAAACAATTTTTAAAAAATACCTTTTTATTTTTCTCCCCAAACATAAGAAACTTAGGCAACAGTTTGGGTCTATACATTTACAAATGGTTATCCTTAATACTCAATAATACTAGACTTGCACCTTGTGTTACAAATCCATTCTACATCTTCATTGTTAATATGGGCCTTTCAGGTGACCATACATATTGCTTTTTTCTGGGACCACTCCCAGGTTAATATACACAGACTCACCTTTAGGTTTGTATACACAGAAAAAAATACAACATTTGCATTCTACTGCTTACTAAAACCAGCCTAACTTGTAGGTTATGATCAATTGTTACAACAGAAATGGGCAGAAAACAAAAATACTATGTACATCTCTAGGATTTATGTCCAGATATGTGTGACACTGAAATGAATGGCTGACAACAGAATAGGAGCCATTGGGTAAAGCAAAACTTGAAGGTTTAGAAATACAAAATTATCACCAAACTGGGACTGAAAAAAAATCACCAAAGATACCACCATTAAACTTAAAAGAATGACATATAGACATCTGGGATAGTAGGAGAATGGATTTTGTATGGCTTACTTATTGACAAACATCAGTAAGTAACCTGTAAAGAAGGAACCAGAAGATAAGAATACAAAAATAAAAGCAAAGTACTGCTAATTAAAGTTAAGAATAAAAATATTAAAGATAAAATATTATACTACAGAAATATAGAGGATTATGAAACTACTATGACACAACTTGGATAACTTAGAAGAATAAATTTGTACACTTACACAATCATGAAGAAATAGAAAATATAAGCAGACCTGTAAATAGTAAGGTGATTTGTTAGTATCTAAACACGAAACAAGACAACATTCACACTGGTGAATTCTAAGAGGACTGTTAAAGAATACTGCCAGTCCTGCTCAAGCTTTCCACAAAGAAAGGAAAGAAGACCACACATCCAAACGAAACCACTATTACCAACAATGCTACAAGGAAAGAAGTTTATAGTACAATATCCCTAATGAACACAGATGCAAAATTTATCAAAAACATCAGCAAATTGAGTTAAGCAGTACATTAAAAAGGGTCCTACAGTTTTCATTGTTCTATTTTCATACAAGAATACAAAACACATCCACCGTATTTGCCCTACCTTACCCTCTCCTTATGACTTCCCTCTCCCACTGGTACCCTCTTCTAGACAGGACACATTTTGCCTACTTGTTCCTCATTTTAAAAGTGTATATTGATAATTCAAGTGATATTTTACACATGTATATAACACACTTTAATCATATTAAACTGCCCCATTACTTACTCTCTCTATTGCCCTGATCCCTATCATTTAACAGTTTACAATGCATTGTGTTATATTATCTTCATACACAGATGCAATGTTTCAATGTTGCTCACTCTCTAACATTTTCCCACCTCCCAGTAGTTCCCTCAGACAGACACACTAATACAATGATATTCTCTCACTCATATATATACATGTGTGTATATGATCATATACGTTATTTATGTGTACATTTATCTTATAGGTCTAGCTTCCGTATATGAGGGAAATCATGTACCTTTGAAGCTTATGTTGCTTACTTCACTTAACATGATGTTCTCTAGTTCCATCCATTTACCTGCAAACAAAATAGTTTTGTTCTTCTTTATGACTGAACACTGAATAACACTCCATTGTGTACATATACTATATTTGCTTCATCCATTTATCAGTTGTGGAGCACCTGAGCTATTTTCAAAGCTTGGCTATTGTGAATAGTTCCGCAATAAACATAGGTGTGTGCAAGTGGTTTTATTGTATTTAGGCATATATTCCTTAGGGTATTTGCCCAGGATTGATATGACTGGATCATATTTTTAGTGTTTTGAGGAACCTCCATATTGCTTTCCATAGCAGTTGTACTAATTTACATTCCCACTAACAATGTATGAAAGTTCCTTTTTCCTGCATCCTCACCAGCATTTGTTTTTGTATGTGTAATTGATGGTAGGTAGCCATTTTGACTGTAATGAGGTGAAACCTCAGCGTCATTTTGATTTGCACTTCCTTTATTGCCAAGAATATTGAGCATTTCTTCATGTATTAATTGGCCATTTGTTTTTATTTTCAAAATTGTTCAGTTTATTTGCCCATTTTTTTCAGTGAGTTGTTGATTCTTCGCAGGTTTAATTTTTTGAGCTCCCTATAAATTCTGGTTATTAATCTCTTGTAAGATATATAGCTGACAAATATTTTCTCCCATTCTGTAGACTGTTTCTTCAGTCTGGTGCCTGTTTCCTTTGCTGTGCAGAAGCATTTTAGTATCATGCAGTCCCATTTGTCAATACTTTGTCTTAATTGCTGAGCTATTGAAGTTCAATTCGTAAAGTTATTACTTATGCCTATATGATCCAGTGTGTTCTCTATTTTTTTCCTGAAGTAATTTAACTGTCTCAGCCTTTTATATTAAGGTCTTTGATTTACAAATATGTAAATGTCACAACGCATCCCCCCTGAACAAACGTTATATGCTAATAAAAATACTTAATAAAAAAAGTTTTAAAAAAAGGGTCATACATCAAGACCAAATGGGATTTGTCTCTGGAATCAGAATACAGTTTGGCACACAAAAACCATTTAGTGGGATGCACATTAACAAAATAAAAGATAAAATTACATTATCATCTTAATAACTGCAGAAAGAGTATTAAACAAAACTCAAACCCTTTCATGATAAAAACTCTCAAACTAGGAACAAGAAAAAATTACCTCAGCATAATGAAGAGCATATATGAAAAGTTCACAGGTAACATTATACTCAATTATGAAAACAGAAAACTTTTCCTCTAAGATCAGGAGAAGACAAGGATGTTCATTCTTACTGTTTCTATTCAATCTAGTGATGGCAGTCCTAACCAGAATAATTGGGCAAGGAAAAGAACCCAAAGATATTCAGATCAGGAAAGTGAAAGTAGCATTATCTCTGCTTGTAAATGACATGATGTTATATATAGAAAATTCTAAAGATTTCACATAAAAACATTTGGAGATCAATGAACAGAGTCAGTTAAGTTGTAGGACACAAACATTAACATGCAAACCCCAGTTATGTGTCTGTACATCAATAATAAATTATCTAACAGGGAAATTAAGGAAACAATTCAAGGTATACTATCATCACAAAAGGCTAAAGTATTTACAAGTTAATTTAACCAAAGAAACAAAAGACTTATACACTGAAAAACTATAAAATATTGATGAAGAAAATTAAACACAAATAATTAAAATATATCTTGTGTTCATAATCAGAAGATTTAATCTTGTTCAAGTAGTCATATTACTGAATTGTTTGAATGTCTGCACTACAGGTTCAGTAGCCACTATCAAGACTCCAATGACAGTTTTTATGGAAATAGAAAAAATAATCCTAAAATTGATGTGGAACCACAAAGGACCCTTGCAGTTAAGACCATCTTGAGAAAATGAAACAAAGCATGAGGCATCATACTTCTTGATTTCAAAATATATTATTAGTCTGCAGTAATTAAAAGAGCATGTTAATACCATAAAGATAGACATATAAGTCAATTGGACAGAAAGCTGCTCCTTTAACATCAGGAACAAGGAAAAGTTCAGAAATAAGCATAGATATAAGGTCACCTGTCTTCAACAAAAGTGCCAAGAATTATACAATGAGAAGAGCACAGTCTCTTCAACAAAATAGGATGGGAAAACTGGATATTCACATGGAAAGCATGAAATTGGAGACTTATCATAACATACACAAAAATTAGCCCAAAATAGATTGAAGACATAAACATAAAATCTTAAAACTGTAAAGCACCTAGAAAGAAAATTAAATTAAATAAGTTAGTTTTCTCTTACTAAAAAATACAGACTTTTAAGAACAAAACCCAATACATACAGCTGGCAAGTTTAAATATTAAATAAACACAGATAAACTTAAATAAATAAATAAATGAATACACAAACCCAAAAACAGCAATATAAAATTCAGGTACAAAATTTATGACTAATAATATTTAATAAGTAAAACTCACTTGATATTAAGGATAAATTGATAAAAGCATATTTTATGTCAGTGATTTTTCCAACTCTATTTGCTTGAAATTTCATGCAGACATAATAAAAGTATAATTTTTCTAGTTTAAGTTTAAGATGTTTAAGTATTCACTTACCTCCCTATTTTTGACCTGAGGTGGCTTTCAAATCACATCTTAAAAACTAAAATTAATAGTTAAAGTCCTAAAACCTAAAATCACTCTAACAAGATCATGAGACTTCATCTTCATATTTTACTAGCACATAATGTAAAGCATGTAGCTGTAATTTCAAATGAAACACAGTAGTTATGTTAAAAAATAACCAAAAATAAATCCTCAAGCCATGTGTGGTGATACATACCCTACATTTAGAGTACTAGGGAGTTTGAGGAGGATCATGAGTTTGAGGCCAGCCTGGGCTGCATAGTAAGACCTTTCCTAAATAAATATATAAATAATAAAATGTTCATATAAATTTAAAATAAGTGGAAAGAATGTATTATTACACATGGAAACTGGTGAGGAATTTGAGCTTTGAGCTATGACATGGAAACTGGCATTATTATGGATTAAACTTGCTGTGATTAAAAAAAAACCCACCAAACCAGACAAAATATGTGACAGTGATTATCAGGCATGGAACAACAGGAAGTACAAAACAATAATCCCTATCCAGATGTGGGCCCAAGTTAAACCTACTGTCTGGGAACAATTTCCATACTATAACACAGAGATCTGATGTGCCAGCATTGGTGACTCTTTTGTTATAATGAACAGGGAGCAGCCAGAGTTCAGACAAGCTTAAGTTGCTGGAGATGCCAAGACAGGAAATGAAGAGAAAGGAGATGTGAAGAGTAGGGCAGAAATCTGTGTAGAGCTTCTTCAAAGGCCTTGGCTGGGGCTGGACTGCTTATATATAAAATCTGACTAATTAGAGTCTACCAACAAGTCACTGATAAAAGTGTGTTAGTGGAACAAAGTACTGGAAATTGAGCAGCACTAGGTGTTGAATTTCTGACTCACTATGCATGGAATATACTTATTTACAGCTTGGATCAAAGAAGAAGTCCTCACTAAATTAAAATGAGAATATTAATTTAGTAATTTTAAGGCAGGAATGCAGCTAAGATAAATTGCAGGAAAATTGTGGCATTTAATGCTTATATTAGAAAAGAACAATTCAATGTCAAACAAATACAAAATGGAAAATAAAAATAAACTTAAAATAAATGGAAGGAAGAAATAATAATGATAAGCCTAAAAACAAATGATGCTAAAGTCAGGGAAATAATAGAGAAAAAATAAACCAAAAGCCAATTTTTTGATAAAAGCAATATAATTGATAAACATCTAGCAAGCAAGCAACAAAGAGACTGAGAGATATATCAAAATTACCAAATTAGGAATGAAAGAGGCTTTCCCAGTAGACTCATTGACATTTAAAAGATAATAAGGAAATACTGTAAACAATTTTATGCATGTAACTTTGCTAAATTGGATAAA
This sequence comes from Castor canadensis, assembly GCF_047511655.1. Classification (NCBI taxonomy): domain Eukaryota; kingdom Metazoa; phylum Chordata; class Mammalia; order Rodentia; family Castoridae; genus Castor; species Castor canadensis. The sequence goes on along the minus strand of NC_133400.1, from coordinate 80,256,479 downwards.
ATGAGCCAATTCCTTAAGAATAAAAAAAAAACAAACTGACAGAAGATGAAAGAGATAATCTGAATCCTTTGAACTAAGTTAAAAACAACAAAATGTATATTCTGAAAAAAGATCACCAACCCAAATTTTTCATTGTTACATCACTAAATTCTATCAAATGTTTAGGAAAAAATTAACATCAATTCTAAACCATATCTCTCAGAAAATAGATTATGGAATAGTAGTGAATTCATTTTAAGGTACAAGAAATGCCCTGATTTAAGCCAAAACCAAACTAAAACAAGCAAAACTGAAAGAAAACTATAAACTAACATCCTTCATTAACATAGATACAAAATATCAATAAAACATTTTCAAATTCAGCAGTGTATATAAAGAATAATGCACTGAGTGAGGTTTATCATAGGATGCAAGACTATTGGAAAATCAATATTTTCCCATATTAGCTGTCAAAAGAAAACTCCATGATCCCATCCATTGATACAGCAAAAGCTATTTACAAAATTCAAAATCCAAAATCCATTTAAAATAACATTTCCAGAATTTATGTGTCCATCAAGGTGATCAGATACAAGGACAACACACAAAAGTCTGCTTTATTTTGATGGTTTAATAATTAACAGCTGAAAACAACAATAAAAAATACTATGAAGTCAGAAACTGTACAGCTAGAAAAACTTCTTATAGTTAGATGTGCATTTATCATATATCTAGCAATTCTACTCCCATTTACTCATGAAAAACAAAAATAAATATCCATGACAAAATCTTGTGCATGAATGTTTATAGTGATTTTTTTCATAATGACCAAAATTTGAAGTAGCACAAATAGGTACAAGTGATAATATGTCTATGCATTGCAACAACAATGGAAATTATTCAATTTTAAGGCAGGAGATACTAGCAACATGAATGAGTTTCAAACATGAATTCAGCAACATGGATGAATTTCACACACATTATGGTCAGTGAGAGAATCTAGATTCCAGAATTCACTTACAGCATCATTATGTTTATAATACAGATGATCTGGAATGAAAAGCTATATGGACAGGGTACATATTAGAGGCTTCAGATTGCTGGGATTACAGTACAGGACTGACTACCAAACAAAATGAAGCAATTTATTGCAGCACTATAAATATTCTGTATCTTATATATAAAGTTTTGATTATATGGCTATGTATATTTCACCAAACTGGACACCTAAAAAGGGTAAATTTTAATATATGTAAATCTAAACTTGGAAAGGAAAAGTACACTTAAAAAATAGGAATGGGGCACCCCTCAGGCCTGCCAGGCCAACGATCCATAGGCACACATGATCTCCACCGGGATCAAGCCCCTCAGGCCTGCACAGGCCTGCATGATCTCCACTGGGTCATGCCCCTCAGGCCTGCCATGCCAGCAATCCACAGGCATGCACATCTCCACCAGGCCCCTCAGGACTGCCAGGCTGGTGATCCACAAGCACTCATGATCTCCACTCTGCCAGGCCCGCACCCCCAGACACATGAGGCCCATGCTCCAAAAGCCCACTAGAGTGCTTCAGTGACAGTCCTCCCCTGCAGGCCCGTGGGACCCCACCCACCTGTCACCCACCACACTAAGGCTACAAACCTGCCTAGGAGACACAGACAGGTCCAGATGCTAAAGGAGTAACAGCAGAACAACTAAGACTGAAAATCCACTGTTGCTGAACTGGTGACTTTTTAAAAAATTTTATTATCTATTTATTTATTTTATTTTTGCCTTCCTTTAAAGGTTTGACTGTCTGGTTTGCTCTTTGATCATCCACCATCTCTCCCTGCTGTTTTCCTTGGTACTCTCTTTTTTTTTCCTTCTATTTCTCTTTCTTTCTCTATATTCTCTTTCTTCCTTGGTTTTGTTAGTTTCACTATTGTAACTCAGCTAACACTAAATTACGCATAGCCCAGGGACAGAAGTGGTACCAAGTGGAAATATGGGAAGATGAAAAAGGGATGGAAACCATTCTCCACCCCCAAATAAATTAGTACAGGATTCAGAGGGAAATGAAGAAAACAGATATCCAGATCCAGATTCCAACAAAAAAAGCTAAGCTATGCCAAAGAACCCAAGGACGCCCACAAGAACATGCTGAAAGAAGAAATCCTGCATGTAATCACTGAGAATTTCATGGAGATGTTATTAGACATGGTCAACCAAAATGTACAAGAGGCACTCAAGAAATTCCATGAGGACAAAAATAAAGAATATGAGAAAACAGAAAAACAAATAAATGAAATCATGGGAGTCCTAAATAAAAACCAAAATGAAACAGAAAATACAATAAATAGAGAGATAAATGAATTAAAAACAAAAATTGACAACATTAAAGAGGAAGTGACCCACAATATGGAAAACTTCAGAAAAAGTAATGAAACAGAAATACAAAACAAAATGGAAGGTCATTTCAGCAGAATAGAACAAACAGAAGACAGAATCTCAGAACTTGAAGATGAAATGGTAATTAAAGGAAAAACTGAAGAACTATTAGTCAAACAACTCAAGACCTGTGAAAGGAATATGTAAGAACTCACTGACTCCATTAAAAGACTAAACTTGAGAATCATGGGTACTGAAGAAGGAGAACAGGTGCAGGCAAAAGGAATGTGTAATATATTCAACAAAATAATAACAGAAAATTTCTGAAATCTAGAGAAAATTATGGCCATCCAGGTACAGGAATCCTCCAGAACACCAAACAGACTTGACCAAAATAGAACTACCACACAACATATTACTATTAAAACAATAAGCACAGAGACTACAGAAAGAATATTGAAGGCTGTAAGAGAGAAAAAACAAATAACATACAAAGGTAAACCCATCAAAATCACAGCAGATTTCTCCATGGAAACCTTCAAAGCAAGAACATGTAGTGAGATCTTCCGGGCACTAAATGAAAATAACATCAACCCTAGGATACTCTATCCAGCAAAACTATCATTCAGAATAGATGGAGCAATAAAAGTCTTCCATGATAAGCAGAAACCACAAGAATATATGACCACCAAGCCACCACTACAAAGATTCTCCAAAGAATTTTGCATACAGAAAATGAAAGCAAACAAAACCATGAAAGGGCAGGCAATTCCAAACCACAGGAGAAGAAAAGGCAAGAAAGTAGAAAGTAACACTGATTCAGCTGCACACAATCAAGCCCTTAAACAACAAAGACAACTAAATGACAGGGATCACCACATACCTATCAATACTAACACTAAACAATGGATTTAATTCCCCATCAAAAGACACTGATTGGCACACTGCATTTAAAAGGAAGATCCAACAATCTCCTGCCTACAGGAGACCCACCTCATCGACAGAAACAAGCACTGGCTGAGAGTGAAAGGCCGGAAGAAGATCTATCAAGCCAATGGCCCCCATAAATAGGCATGGGTAGCAATACTTATCTCAGATAAAGTAGACTTCAAACTTGCATTGATCAAACAAGATAAAGAAGGACACTGTATACTAATAAAAGGGGAAATACACCAAAAGGAAATAACAATTATCAACTTATATGCACCCAACGTCAATGCACCCAATTTCATCAAACATACTCCAAAGGACCTAAAAGCATATATAAGCTCCAACACAGTGATAGTGGGAGACCTTAATACCCCCTCCCCAATCACCAAGGGATAGGTCATCCAAACAAAAAATTGATAAAGAAATCCTAGAACTAAATCACACCATAGACCAAGTGGACCTAGCTGATATCTACAAAACATTTCATCCAACTTCTACACAATATACATTCTTCTCAGCAGCTCATGGAACCTTCTCCAAAATTGATCATATCTTAGGGCACAAAGCAAGCCTCAGAAAATAAAAGAAAATAGAAATAATCCCATGCATTCTATCTGACCACAATGCATTAAAATAGAAATCAACAACAAAAACAGCACTAAAAAACATGTAAATAATTGGAAGCTGAACAATATATTGCTCATTGATCAATGGGTCATTGATGAAATAAAAGAGGAATTCAAAGGATCATGGAAGTTAATGAAAATGAAAACATGACCTACCAGAACCTATGGGATACAGCAAAGGCTGTCCTAAGAAGAAAGTTTATAGCCATGAGTGCATATATTGAAAGGTCAGAAAGATCTCAAATCACTGACCTAATGCTGTACTCAAACTCCTAGAAAAACAAGAACAAGCAAATCCCAAAACAAGCTGGAGAGAAATAATAAACACAAGGGCTGAAATCAATGAAATAGAAACAATAAAAAAAAACCATACAAATAATCAGTGAAACAAAAAGCTGGTTCTTTGAAAAAATACAGACATGAAGAGCAGTGGAACAGAATAGAGGACCCAGGTATGAATCCACACAACTATACCCACCTTATGTTTTACAAAGGGGCCAAAAATACACAATGGAGAAAAGACAGCCTCTCCAACAAATGCTGCTGGGAAAAGTGGTTATCCATCTGCAAGAAACTAAAACTAGATACATGTCTATCACCCTCTACTAGTATCAACTCAAAATGGATCAAAGACCTTAATATTAGACCCAAAACTCTGAATTAATACAGGAAGGACCAGGAAACACTCTAGAACTAATAGGTATAGGCCAGGACTTCCTCAATAGCACCCCAGCAGCCCAGCAACTAAGAGAAAGAATGGACAAATGGGACTTCATAAAATTAAAAAGCTTCTGTACAACAAAAGAAATGGTCTCTAAACTAAAGAGTCCACACACAGTGTGGGAGAAAACATTTGCTAGCTATACATCAGACAGAGGACTGATAACCAGAACACACAGGGAACTTAAGAAACTAAACTCTCCCAAAATCAATGAACCAATTAAGAAATGGGCAACTGAACTAAATAGAACTTTCTCAAAAGAAGAAATTCAAATGGCCAAAAAACACATGAAAAAAATGCTCACCATCTCTAGCCATAAAGGAAATGCAAATCAAAACCACACTAAGATTCCACCTCACCCCTGTTAGAGTAGCCATCAACAAAAACACCACCAACAACAAGTGTTGGTGGGGATGTGATAAAAAAGGAAACCTCATACACTGCTGGTGGGAATGCAAGCTAGTTCAACCACTCAGGAAAAAAAATTTGGAGGCTTCATAAAAATCTATTCACAGATATGTTGTATGATCCAGCAATCCCACTCCTGGGGATATACCCAAAGGAATGTGATACAGGTTACTCCAAGGCACCTGCACACCCATGTTTATTGCAGCACTATTCATAATAGACAAGCTATGGAAACAACCAAGAGGCATCATTACTAATGAATGGATCAAGAAAATGTGGTATTTATACACAAAGGAATTCTACTCAGCCATGAAGATAAATGAAATCTTATAATTTTCAAGTAAATGGATGGAACTGGAGAACCTCATTCTGAGCGAGATTAGCCAGACTCAGAAGACCAAAAATCGTATGTTATCCCTCCTATGTGGCCTTTAGATCTAGGGCAAATACAGCAATGTTGTAGAACTTAGGTAACATGACAAGGGGAGAAATATATGGGAGATATGGGGTTAGTAGAAAATCCAAAACATGAAAGCATTTGATGTCCCCACTCCTGAGGAACTAATACAGAAACCTTAAAGCAACAGAGGTCAACACAAGAAGTTTATCAGGAACCGGTGTAAAGATCAGTTAGAGAGGAATCATCCTGGGTTGTAATGCATTTGTACATGGAAGCAATGCTAGGAATCTCTCTGTATAGCTGTCCTTATCTCAACTAGCAAAAACATTATGTCTTTCTTATTATTGCTTATTCTACTCTTCAACAAAATTGGAGAAAAGCTCAGAACAGGTTCTGCCTGGAAGCAAGGGGGGCAGTGGGGACAGAGGGGAGATGGGGGTTAGTGGGGAGAAATGACCCAAACAATGTATGAATAAATGAATCATAAAAAAACAAAAATAAAAAATACCTAGAATAAAAAAATAGGAATGGAAGGAAATATTTTATACTATCTGATAATAGAAACGAATGTCCAATTTATACATAAACCATACAGATGGATCTTAAAAACATTATACAGAGTGAAATAAGTAAAATAATGCTTGCTGAATATGTCTACCTTTGTATGAAATTCTAGAATAGGCAAACTTAAGCTGAGGTGGTCAAAATAAAATGTGGTTGCTTAGAGGTGGGGGATTTAGGAAAGGGACATGAAAGAAAGGATAGAAATATTCTGTGCCTTCAAAGTAGGAGGGGTTATGCAAGCTCATAATCCATGCACTTAAGTTTAAACATTTAATAAAACACAGGCAAACCTTAGTAAAAAATCTGAGTAAAGACTACAGTGAATAATATCTCTTACCCAGTACATTAGCAAAGATCTGGAAACTTAATGATATACTCCTTAGACAAGACTGTGGGGAACACACTCTAATAAACTGGTGCTGAGGATATAAATGCAGATTGTCATAATCCTCACTGCAGGAGAATTTGACACTATTTAGAAAACACATTGTATTACCATTTGATGAAGTATCCCCACCTCCTGCATTCTACTCCAAAGATATGTTTACAAAAATACAAAATGACTGATGAATAAGTCCTTTATTGTATATTATTTTTATAATAGAAAGACCTTATAGCTCTACCCACAGGTGGTTGATTTATAAACTTTTATAAATCATGATAGATTTACACAGGGCATAGTATAAAAACTCCTCCCAGTCATTCCTAAAACTTGGAATCTCTTAACCTGAGTAACAATAGTACAAAAGGAAGGAACATCACTACTTTTGTGGCAGATAGAAAGATACCAGAAGGCCATTATGTTAATTAATCAAACATCACATTTATTCATAATCAGACTTATTTTTAAAAATTATGGAATATTTCTAAGCCATGTTCAAGAAAATTTACATATCTATATTTTCTATTATCAGAGATAAATGAAATAAGGGGGCAATTTCAGAAAGAAAACAGCCACTATTATAACAAAATAAGTAATAAATATAACAACAGAAGTAGAGGAAACAACCATTCTCACGTATAAAAGTAGAAACTATATTCTTTAAAAATCTGGAGATACACCTATAGCAATTGAAAAGAGAGTGATATAAGGAATTAAATTTATAAGAAAATAATATTCATAAGAGTGTGTGATACCATTGAAAATCTTAATAAACTAATTGTGCTCTTAGAAAAAAAATGAAATGGCCAAAATTTTATTCAAGAAATAGCTCAAATAAAATTTAAAATTTGTCAAAAAATAGTGCTTTAAACAGAAAACATGATTAATAAATAGATAAATGAACTCAGGACAAAAATAGACAACATTAAAGAGGAAACCAGCCAGGATATGGAAAACCTCAGAAAAAAGAACAAAACAGAATTGCAAAATAAAACAGAAGGCCAATCCATCAGAATAGAACAAACAGAAGACAGAATCTCAGAACTTGAAGATGAAATGTAAATATCACCATTGTTATTATTACAAGCTAGAAAATACTTGATTGCACACAGTACAGGGACAGTAACAACACCAAAGACAATGATGGGAAGACAGAAAAAACAGGGAAGCCAGTTTCCCCACAGCAAAAAAATTAGAACAGGAACCAGAGGGGAATGAAGAAAACAGATACTCAGATCCAGACTCCAACAAAATGAAGATAAACTATGCCAAAGGACCCAATGAAGCCCACAAGAATAATTTAAAAGAAGACATACTACAGGTACTCAATGAGAATTTTATAGAGATGATACTGGATAGGGTCAACCAAAATGTACAGGAGACACTCAAGAAATTCCAAGACAACAAAAACAGAGAATTTGAAAAAGCAAAAGAAGAAATAAAGGAAACCATAGAAGCACTGTATAAACACTAAAGTGAAAGAGAGAACACGATGAATAAACGGATAAATGAACTCAGGACAAAAGTAGACAACATTAAAGAGGAAACCACCCAGGATATGGAAAACCTCAGAAAAAAGAATGAAACAGAACTGCAAAACAAAACGGAAGGCCAATCCAGCAGAATAGAACAAACAGAAGACAGAATCTCAGAACTTGAAGATGAAATGGTAATTAAAGGAAAAACCGAAGAACTATTAATTAAACAACTCAAGACATGTGAAAAGAAAATGCAAGAACTCACCGACTCCATCAAAAGACTAAACTTGAGAATCATGGACATCGAAGAAGGAGAAGAGGTGCAAGCGAAGGGAATGCGTAATATATTCAACAAAATAATAACGGAAAATTTCCCAAATCTAGAGAAAGATATTCCCATACAAATGCAAGAGGCCTCCAGGACACCAAACAGACCAGATCAAAATAGAACTACTCCACGACATATCATCATTAAAACAACAAGTTCAGAAACTAAGGAAAGAATATTGAAGGCTGTAAGAGAGAAAAAACAAGTAACATACAAATGTAAACCCATCAAAATCACAGCAGACTTCTCAACAGAAACAATAAAGGCAAGAAGAGCGTGGGGTGAGATCTTCCGGCACTGAATGAAAATAACTTCAACCCCAGGATACTCTACCCAGCAAAACTATCATTCAAAATAGATGGAGCAATAAAACTCTTCCATGATAAACAGAAACTAAAGCAATATGTGACCACAAAGCCACAACTACAAAGGATTCTTCAAGGGATTCTGCACACAGAAAGTGAAACCCAACTTAACCATGAAAAGACAGGCTGCACCAAACCACAGGAAAAGAAAAAGCAAGACAGTAGAGAGTAACCTCAACTTAGGTACACACAATCAAACCTTCAAACAACTAAGACAACTAAATGACAGGAATCACCACATACCTATCAGTACTAACACTTAATGTTAATGGACTTAATTCACCCATCAATGTTAATGGACTTAATTCACCCATCAAAAGGCACCACTTGACAACACGGATTAAAAAGGAAGATCCAACAATTTTTCTTACAGGAGACCCACCTCACTGACAGAAATAAGCACAGGCTTAGGATGAAAGACTGGAAGAAGATTTACCAAGCCAATGGCCCCTGAAAACAGGCAGGAGTAGCAATACTTATCTCTGACAAAGTAGACTTCAAACCTACATTGATCAAACAAGATAAAGAAGGACATTCCATATTAATAAAAGGGGAAATAGACCAAAATGAAATAATAATTATCAACCTATATGCACCCAATGTCAACGCACCCAATTTCATCAAGCATACTCTGAAAGACCTAAAAGTGTATATTAACTCTAACACAGTGGTTGTGGGAGACTTTAACACCCCATTATCATTAATAGATAAGCCATCCAAACAAAAAATCAATAAAGAAATCCAAGATCTAAAATATACAATAGATCAAATGGACCTACTTGATGTCTACAGACATTCCATCCAACTTCTACACAATATACATTCTTCTCAGCAGCCCCTGGAACCTTCTCCAAAATAGATCATACCCTAGGGCACAAAGCAAGTCTCAGCAAATATAAGAAAACAGAAATTATACTGTGCATACTATCTGATCACATGCAATAAAACTAGAACTCAACAACAAAAGTAAAGACAAAAAACTTGCAAACAGCTGGAAACTAAATAACTCATTACTTAATGAAGAATGGATCATCGATGAAATAAAAGAGGAAATTAAAAAGTTCCTGGAAGTCAATGAAAATGAAAACACAACCTACCGGAACCTATGGGACACAGCTAAGGCAGTCCTGAGAGGACAGTTTATAGCCATTGAGTGTACATATTAAAAAGACTGAAAGATCCCAAATCAACGACCTAATGATGCATCTCAAACTCCTAGAAAAACAAGAACAAGCAAATCCCAAAACAAATAGAAGGAGAGAAATAATAAAAATAAGAGCTGAAATCAACAAAATAGAAACCAAAAAAACCATACAAAGAATTAATGAAACAAAAAGTTGGTTCTTTGAAAAAATAAACAAGATTGACAGACCCCTGGCAAACCTGACTAAAATGAGGAGAGAAAAAACCCAAATTAGTAGAATCAGGAATGCAAAAGGGGAGATAACAACAAACACCACGGAAGTCCAGGAAATCATCAGAGACTACTTCGAGAACCTATATTCAAATAAATTTGAAAATCTTAAAGAAATGAACAGATTTCTAGATACATATGATCATCCAAAACTGAACCAAGAGGAAATTAATCACCTGAATAGATCTATAACACATAATGAAATTGAAGCAGCAATCAAGAGTCTCCCCAAAAAGAAAAGTCCAGGACCTGTTGGATTCTCTGCTGAATTCTATCAGACCTTTAAGGAAGAACTGATACCAACCCTCCTTAAACTGTTCCACGAAATAGAAAGGGAGGAAAAACTGCCTAACACATTTTATGAAGCCAGTATTACACTTATCCCAAAACCAGGCAAAGACACCTCTAAAAAGGAGAACTATAGGCCAATCTCCTTAATGGACATTGACACAAAAATCCCCAACAAAATAATGGCAAACCGAATTCAACAACACATCAAAAAGATTATTCACCACGACCAAGTAGGCTTCATCCCAGGAATGCAGGGGTGGTTCAACATACGAAAATCAATAAACGTAATAAACCACATTAACAGAAGCAAAGACAAAAACCACTTGATCACCTCAATAGATGCAGAAAAAGCCTTTGATAAGATCCAACATCATTTCATGATAAAAGCTCTAAGAAAACTAGGAATAGAAGGAAAGTTCCTCAACATTATAAAAGCTATATATGACAAACCTGCAACCAGCATTATACTTAATGGAGAAAAACTGAAACCATTCCCTCTAAAATCAGGAACCAGACAAGGATGCCCACTATCTCCACTCCTATTCAACATAGTACTGTAATTCCTAGCCAGAGCAATTAGGCAAGAAGAAGGAATAAAAGAAATATAAATAGGTAAAGAAACTTTCAAAATATCCCTATTTGCAGATGACATGATCCTGTACCTTAAAGACCCAAAACACTCTACTCAGAAGCTTCTAGACATCATCAATAGCTACAGCAAGGTAGCAGGATATAAAATCAACATAGAAAAATCATTAGCATTTCTATACACTAATAATGAACAAACTGAGAAAGAATATATGAAAACTTTTCCATTTACAATAGCCTCAAAAAAAATCAAATACCTAGGTGTAAACCTAACAAAAGGTGTGAACGACCTCTACAAGGAAAACTATAAACTTCTGAAGAAAGAGATTGAGGATGACTGTAGAAAGTAGAGAGATCTCCCATGCTCATTGATTGGTAAAATCAACATAGTAAAAATGTCTATACTCCCAAAAGTAATCTACATGTTTAATGCAATTCCCATCATAATTCCAATGACATTCATTAAAGAGATGGAAAATCTACCCTTCAATTTATATGGAAACACAAGAGGCCACGAATAGCCAAGGCAATACTCAGTCAAAAGAACAATGCTGGAGGTATCATGACCTGACTTCAAACTATATTACAAAGCAATAGAAATAAAAAAAACATGGTACTGGCACAAAAACAGACGTGAAGACCAGTGGAACAGAATAGAGGACCCAGATATGAAGCCACACAACTATAACCAACTTGTCTTTGACAAAGGCGCTAAAAATATACAATGGAGAAAAAGCAGCCTCTTCAACAAAAACTGCTGGGAAAACTGGTTAGCAGTCTGCAAAAAACTGAAACTAGATCCATGTATATCACCCTTTACCAATATTAACTCAAAATGGATCAAGGATCTTAATATCAGACCACAAACTCTAAAGTTGATACAGGAAAGAGTAGGAAATACTCTGGAGTTAGTAGGTATAGGTAAGAACTTTCTCAATGGAACCCCAGCAGCACAGCAACTAAGAGATAGCATAGATAAATGGGACATCATAAAACTAAAACTCTTCTGTTCATCAAAAGAAATGGTCTCTAAACTGAAGAGAACACCCACAGAGTGGGAGAAAATATTTGCCGGCTACACATCAGACAAAGGACTGATAACCAGAATATATAGGGAACTTTAAAAACTAAATTCTCCCAAAACTAATGAACTAATAAAGAAATGGGCAAGTGAACTAAACAGAACTTTCTCAAAAGAAGAAATTCAAATGGCCATAAGACACATGAAAAAATGCTCACCATCTCTAGCAACAAAGGAAATGCAAATTAAAACCACACTAAGATTCCACTTCACCCCTGTTAGAATAGCCATCATTAGCAACACCACTACCAACAGGTGTTGGCAAGGATGTGGGGAAAAAGGAACCCTCTTACACTGTTGGTGGGAATGTAAACTAGTACAATCACTCTGGAAAAAAATTTGGAGGCTACTTAAAAAGCTAAACATTGATCTACCATTTGATCCAGCAATACCACTCTTGGGAATATACTCAAAAGAATGTGACACAGGTTACTCCAGAGGCACCTGCACACCCGTGTTTATTGCAACACTATTCATCCATGTTAATAGCCAAGTTATGGAAGCAGCCAAGATGCCCTGTTACTGATGAATGGATCAAGAAAATGTGGTATCTATACACAATGGAATTTTATGCAGCCATGAAGAAGAACGAAATGTTATCATTCGCTGGTAAATGGATGGAATTGGAGAACATCATTCTGAGTGAGGTTAGCCTGGCCCAAAAGACCAAAAATCATATGTTCTCCCTCATATGTGGACATTAGATCAAGGGCAAACACAACAAGGGGATTGGACTTTGAGCACATGATAAAAGAGAGAGCACACAAGGGAGGGGTGAGGATAGGTAAGACACCTAAAAATTAGCTAGCATTTGTTGCCCTCAACGCAGGGAAACTAAAGCAGATACCTTAAAAGCAACTGAGGCCAATAGGAGAAGGGGACTAGGAACTAGAGAAAAGGTGAGATCAAAAAGAATTAACCTAGAAGGTAACACCCACACACAGGAAATTAATGTGAGTCAATTCCCTGTATAGCTATCCTTATCTCAACCAGGAACACTTGTTCCTTCCTATTATTGCTTATACTCTCTCTATAACAAAATTAGAAATAAGGGCAAAATAGTTTCTGCTGGGTATTGAGGGGGTGGGGGGGAGAGGGAGGGGGCAGAGTGGATGATAAGGGAGGGGGTGGGGGCAGGGGAGAGAAATGACCCAAGCATTGTATGCACATATAAATAATAAAACAATAAAAATTTAAAAATACATAAATAAAAAAAATAGTGCTTTAAAACACAGTCTTCCCAGGTAGCATAATGAATGATTTCTTTCAAATTAAACCTGTAATTTTAAGTAACAGAATGCAAAGAAAAAGATGAAACTATTTATAATGCATCCAAGCATAGAAAAGAAACTCTGATAATCTCATTTCTGAGAGTGGCTGTTAAAATCCTAAATAATACAAAAAGCTGAAATCTGACTATATTGTATATTAAAAAATAATCCAGTATAGTCAAATAGGATTTATCTAAGAGTTGCAAGTGCAATTTCTTCCCCTGAGTTTTCTATTTTCTTCATGTACCTCAAAATGTACATATGGAATATATCTTGAAGGAAGTACCAGAATTTCAAAAATTCTACAGGCAGGTGTCTCAGTTCTGTGAATTCTGATAGAAGGAATTTCACATGTAAATGAATGGTGTAGGATATCTTTGTTAAAGTTCAGCCTCCAAGAGCAGCCCTGAAACAAAGTAGCTATAGAGAAAGTATAGTTTTGTCCTTGAAAATTATCCAAGAACATATATCTCTAGCTGTAGATAAATAATTATAGGGTCCATGAGAGCAAAATTAATATGATATGCACTAGGGCATTGCTTGGTGTGTGATATAAAATTTCTCTGAGTTGAACAATTAGTTCATTAGTAGACCTAGCTCAGTTCACAACTACAGGGCCTCAAAAGGAGTAAGCTAGATTCTTTTATATTTTATGAGAGAGCATACCATGATAATTCCTCTAGCCTTTCCTAAAGGGATATGGAGTTATTAACCTTCATACAATGGCCTAACTTTGGTGATGAGTAGAGAGATTGAAAAATGCTCATACTAACTTAGTACCACGATTTGAGTTTGATTTGAGTTTGTCCCCATTAAAATCCATGTTGAGACTTGTTTTCCAATGTGGCAATGTTGAGAGGTGAGATGTAGGGGGAGGTGCTGGGTCATGGAAGCAGAGGATGAATGGATTAGTGACTTTCTTGTCTGAGTGGGTTTAGTTGCTGCAAGATTGGATTGTTATAAACTGGGTTTATTCCTCATATCTTGCTTCTTCCCTGTGTGCTTATTTGCCCTTCTTATTTCTGCTATGAGTTGTAGAAGCATGAGACTTTCACCAGCTGTGAGTCAAAATAAGGCTCTTTCCTTTATAAATTATTTAGTTTCAGGTATTATTTGATAGGATAGAAAACAGGATTGTGTGATACACAGAGGAGCAGGCAAGAAATTTATAGATGGCAGAGACAGACTTCTTGCAGCATATAAGAAATAAGTCTTGTTAGAATTAGAAAGTTTGACATAAATACATGACCAGTTTTTCCTTAACACATTTGCTAGGTATGGTAGTAAATAAAAAGTTAAGTTTAAGTCTCTAAGGAAATGAACTGATTCTTGTGTAAGTTTTTAGGGTTAAAGAGATGAGACTAACCACATTGTCAATCAAAAGCCAAAGAATAATAGACCCGAAGAAAAAGAGTTAACCAAAATCAGAATGTTATACTAATAGCAAGTCACAAATTGAAAAAGCTCAGGAAAATTCAAAAGGATAAACAAGAAAAAAAAGTCAAATTGCTGAAAAACAAAATGCTTACCTTTGTATTTTTAATGGTGACCCTAGATACTACAACATACATATTTATATTATAGTCTACCTTGAGTTAATATTGTAGAACAAAATGATGTAATAATTTTATAACTTTCTGATTACCTCCCACAAACCACTTATGATATTACTGACCTATGTTTTATTTCTGGATATACTTAAAATTTCATAAGATACTGTTTTTATATTTGCTAATTGACTTCCAAAAAATTAGAAAGAAAGATCTTTCATATTCACTTACATTATCTTTCTATGCTCTGTTTTAGTGCTTTGTGTAGTATAGTTGTGGGTGATGAATTCTCTTAGACTTTTTTATTTTGGCTGTAAAATATTTTGTTTGTCTTCATTTGTGAAGGTTGTTTTCTCCACACATAAAATTCTAGGTTGATAGTTTTTTTTTTCTCTTTGTTTTCTTTCTAGTGCTTCAAAGATAATCTATTCCCTGTGGCTTCTATTGTTTCTTATGAGAAGTCTGCTGTCAATCTTACTGTTCTCTGAATTTGATGGTTTTTTTTGTTTCTGACTAAAAGGCTCAATTGCTTTTAGTTTTTAGTTGTTTGAGTATGATAAGCTTTTGTGTGTTTTTCCTGTGTTTGTCCTAACTGGGATTGCTAAATTTCTTGGCATTCTGAGTTAATTTAATTCATCAATTTGGGAAAAAATTTTTTGCAGTACTGGGAATTGAACCTAACTCTAGGCAAGCTCTCGGCTACTTGATCAATGCCCCTGGCTCCCCTGTTTTTATTTTGTTTTTGAAACAGTGTCTCTCCACTACCTTTGTCTGGGCTATCCTCAAATTCATGATCCTTCTACCTTATCCTCCTAAGTAGCTGGGATTACAGTTGTGAGTTGTATACCACCACACTTAGCTAATTTTAGAAGTTTTGACTATTATCACTTCTAATATTCTTTGTCTCTCTCTCTCTCTCCTCTCTCTTCTTTCTGGGAAGAAGTTAGGTGTACATGAGTCTATTTTAAATTGTCACATAAAGGTTTTTGATGACCTGTTTTATTCATTTTATTCACAGGTTCAAGTCATTTTTATTTGACTGTTTACAAATACTACTGTTTTTAGTCTCTTAACCTAACCAATGAATTTATTTTTCAGATATTATATTTTTTCAATCCTATAATTTTCTTGACTAAAGAATTAGTTAAAAATCTTTGAAATTTTTTTTTGGTACTGGGGTTTGAATTTACAGCCTCATACTTGCTAGGCAAGTGCTCTACCATTTGAGCCACTGTGCAGCCCCATCTTTTATGAAATAAATGAGTGTTTCACTTGACTTTTCTTCCAAGGTTTCAGGTGCACTACTAGAACTACTATTCAATGTTCTTGCCAGCCTTTGTCATCCATGGGTATGCTCTTCTTTTCCATGGTTTATTTCTTGATTCGTGGACCACACATTCCTTCTTCTTTGCATGTGTCATAACATTTATTTTATGCTGAACAATGTGAATAAAACACAAGAGACCAAAATAGTTATTACTTGGCTTCCAGAAAGGGCTCAATAGTTCCTCTGTCAGGGATCTAATGGGATCAACTCTGTCTTTGAGCCAATAAGAGGAGCTGTGTCTGGTTTTGGTTAGTGTAGTTCACCTCTAATTTCAAATGTCTTGAGAACAGGACCACCTCTTTCCTTCCAACAAGACTTTTGGATTTAAGAACAGCAAGATTAGAATATCTCTCTTTCTCCCTCCTCCTCTTCCCCTTTCTTCCTCTCTCCCATCTTTCTACAGCTCCTTCCAGTTTCCTATATGGTTCTGTATTTAAGGAAGAATTGCTAAGTAGAGAAAACTAGCTCTGAATCTGAAGATACTCAATATTCAAATCTTCCATTCCAGATTATAGGTGGCCATTAAATATCTGATGATTTCTTTTTGTTCAGACATAGTTTTCTTTTGTCTACAGCAGGCATACTTCTCTCTCTGCTCATGCATGGAGTTTTTTCAAATGTACCCAGAAATGGAAAAAAGTCACTGGTCCCTGCTGACCAGTGAAATACAGGTCTCTCTAGAACTTTAATTGTTTAGATTTTTGTGCATCCACAGATTTTTATGCCTTTGAAGATTTGTTTTTAAAGTATTCTGAGCACGTTCTTTTTGTTACATCAGTAATGAATGGTCTTTTATGATAATATAGAAAATTTCAAAGTTTCATTCAATAACTTGAATACCCCCAATGTTTCTGTTTAAGAACCAGCTTAAGAACTCCCAAACATCATGCTTTCCTCACTGCTCTAGGTACAGTAGTAAAAGAAGGGCATGTATAGGTAGACTAGCAAAGTGCTTAGGAGCTCAGGCCCTAGAGTCCAACAACACATGCCCAAATTCTAGAACTACCACCTACTAGCTTTGGGCAAGGTATTTAAATCTCTCAACCTTCAGTTTTCTTGTTTATAAAATAAAGATAATGATAGTATGTATCACATATAGTTAAATGCAGAAAAACTACTAAGAGCAATCTATGGCATGGAGAAAGCAGTTGATAAACACTGGCTATTTTTATAAAAGGTCAGGCCTGATTGTGAAAGACAATTTACTGGAACAAAGTTGGGATCTGTCTAAAGATAGCCCTGATCAAGTATTAATATACTAGAGTTTATTATTGTTTTAATCTGTGAATCCATTTGGTAATTTCTTCCTTTTTATTGCAATGAACTATTATGAGGATTCAAACTGAAGGTCACCTCCTCTGAAGCCTTGCCCTTATTTGGCCCTATTAACACCAAATGTCTGTTAAGAATGAGGTTGTGAATGAAATGTGAAATGCAGTTTGACCTTACCTTGTGGTGATGCTGCAGCTAAGACTGACAGCTTATTATGCAGTTTGGAGTGGAATGGCCGATTACTGCTGGTTGGACAGCTACCTGTACTAATCCAGGCTTTATGAGATTTCAAAGCAATTTCAGTTTGATACTTATTTTGAATTTACTACATGGCTAATGATAGGGATATTGCATTTATGTTTTTAAGCTGATAGCTATTCTTTCAAACAAATGATCAATGCCAAACAAATCACTTAGCTGACTAAAAGAATTTTGCTTCTATGAGCCTTTCTGCTACCTGAGGCAGAAGAGGAAGAATAGAATTAGGATCTAAAAGAGATTTGATGGCTGTCATATCCACAATAGGAATGTTGACAGGTGGAATAAATAACTTCTGGAGAGCAACTTGTTAAACTGGGTTAAAAGAAGATCTGTGTGAGTGTGGCCCAGTCTGATGCCGCCTGCCAATCTGATTATATTTTATTACTCAGCTGAACTGTACACCATGATTCAGTTTGTGGTTATCCAAAGGGGTCACAAGCTTCAGCAGCTCATATTTCCTGAACATATTTTGGCAGAAATTGTAGATTGCTTTACGAGAATGCCAACCAGTGTCAGAGATAAAGACAAAGGGCTTCTTTATAGATACTTAACATTACCAAACTACAAACCAAGGAGAGGCAGGCAGCCTCCTTTGTGGGACTCCAGAGCACACTCAGGCACACTGCAGAACCATTGGATGTCTCTTCCACTGGAATCCAGACTGTACCCATGGAGGATTTAGACATATGCAATCACGAAGAGCTTGTCTTTCAATCCTGTTTGTCTAGGTAGCCCTGCCCAGTATTGTTTTGAGATTTCCATCCTAATCAAACTTCAACAACTTCCCTTGGGTCTTCTCATCATTCACTTCACTCATACCTCTGAAATTATTAACTTGGGTTTTTTGTTTTTCTAGCTACCTTATTCTCATTGATTGAAATATTTTCCAATTCTTCAACTCTTCTTTTTTCTCTCTCAGCAATATAAGTCTCCTCCTATTTTCACATATTTACTTATTCAGTATAGCAGTCATGGTTAACCAACTTATTTACCTCCTTACTGGCATCATCAATTATTCTTTCCCCTTAGCTTTCAGCAGCAACTGTTCAATATTGGGTCAAAGTAAGCATTCATCTGTTCTGCCCAACACGGAGGCTGCTTCTCCTCCTGAGAAGCACACACATAAGTAAGTCATGCACACACAAACACACATATTTCTGCAACCATGTTTGTCCTTTTAGCTCTGAAATAGCCTCAGAATGTGCAATACTAAGGCCTAGTACCAAAGTACTCAGTAAATGTCTACTGACTCACACCTGTAATCCCAGATACTGGGAAAGCAGAGATAGGGAGGATTGCAGTTCAAGGTCAGCCTAGGAAAAAAGTTAGTGAGATTCCATCTCAAGCAATAAAGCTGGCTGTGCTAGCATGAGCTTGTCATCCTAGCTATGTGGGAGGCATATATAGGAGGATCCTGGTCTAGGTTGCCTAGGCAAGTTTGGAAGAACTTATTTTAAAAATAATTAAAGCAAAAAGGCTCAAGTGGCCAAGCAGTTGCATAGCAAGCACGAGAGCTTGAGTTCAAACCTGAGCACCACAAATATAACAATAATAATGATAATAATTTCTATTGTTACATCTACATTCATCCCTGCATCCTCTCCTATCTCAGAGGAAATAGTATGGTTCTATCCAAGATTATGGACTCATTACATTAGTTCCTTACCATCCTTACATGATTTTACTTTCTGTGGTTTCAGTTACTCATAGTCAATCATGTTCTGAAAATACTAAATGGAATAATCTAGAAATAAATAGTTTATAAGTTTTTAATTGCATGCTATTCTGAGTAGCATGAAGCAATCTCTGTGTTCTGCTTGGAATGTGACTCATCCCTCTGTTCAGTGTATCCACACTGCATATACTACCCACACATAGTTGCCATTCTGGTTATCAGATGAACTGTAGCAATACCATAGTGTCATGCTCAAGTAGCACTGACGTAGTACCCTAAATCTATGTCACATGTGTACATCATTCACCTCATTGCATCTCACCATGGCGGTATTACACCATATCACATCATAGCAAGAAGGATGTGTACACTACACTAAGAATTTCTGAGAAAGTAATAATAGTCACATAACTTTTATTAAAGTATATAATTATTCTATTTTATTATGAGTTGTTATTAATATTCCTGGGTCTAATTTATAAATTAAATTTTATCATAGATATTTGTGGATAGGAAAAAACAATATATGTAGTAGCATCTGGCTAACTGTGGATTTAGGCATCGATTAGGGGTCTTGGAACATATACCACAAAAATAAACTACATATGCTTCTTTGAAACCATATGCCATTATTTCTGTCTTTCTTAACCTGCATTTTTCCATCTCTCAGCACATAAATAAATCATACACACACACACTTCCTATGGTTTATCTGCCCTTTTTCCTCTAACCTCTTTTCACAATTATGATTCATTAAGTTAGTTTGTACTCATTAATTTCCATTCCTTGACTCCACTCTTATTGTTGCACAAAATTTTGCATTTGACAAAATAACAATTTCTATCTGTTAAGTCTATAGACATTTTAATACCACTTTTAGGTTGCCATTGATTGAACATACATGTCTGGCATGGTGCTAGGTAGTTTTATGCCAGTCTGTTCATTTAATTCTCACCACAATGTTAAGAGGTAGGTAGCAGAAAAAGAGAAAAGAGAAGTTAAGTGGTATTATCCATTCAGTCACCATCTTTTTATTGAGGGCACACTGTTGGATAGTCACTGTCCTGCTTCCTGAGGGAGCTTATGGTTCAGAAAGGGAGATAAATTCTAAAATAATAAACAAACAGCAAAACTATAAAAACTATAAAAGAAACAAAGATGGTTCCATGATTTATGACAAAGATAACCCCAATTACAGAGGCCAGAGGGAACTCCCTAAGGAGTTGCAGTTAACATGGATGGTAGCTGGAGGTTGAACTGTGTCTGCCGTGCAGAGTAGTGGAAGTAGTACTGCCAGGAAAAGGTATTAATCAAATGCTACAAGTTGGACAAAAACTTTGGGAGCTGGAGTTTGCCCTGGCCTTGCCTAATGATGTCAGGCAGCATTAGCCATGGATCCTTCTCTCCTACTACACTGTACATACCATTTCCATGTTTTTCCTAATAGATTATAAACTACCTGAGTCCAGGTGTGCAGCCACTAGCATGTGGCTGATACATAAGAAATAATAAACAGTAAGGAAATATGTACTGAAACAATTAATGGCAATTTATATTAATGCATATTGTCCACCTAATTCTAGGGAAATTGAGAGGTTAGTAATTTTCCATTCATATACTGTGTGGCCAATGTCTTCACATCAGCTTTCTTTTACTTGGTTAACATAATGAGTTGTGTGCAGGCAGGTGCTGTTAATCTAGATGATTAAGGAGGCTAAGAGTTTGAGGTCTGTGTCCTATCTTGATACAATTTCAGTATTTCCCCATAAGTTTTTACCATTGGGTTTTATATCAAGCCATCACTAATTAGCATAAAATTTGACTGATGAAAACACTGAAAAAATCATATATTTTCTTGGGAGATTTATGAATATGCATGTTAGACACTGTTCTTCCTTCAGCTTGGCCTCCTGGAGAGAATACTAAACTGGAAGGTCAAATCCCTGAGTTTTATTCTTGGCTTTGCCACTCATTCACTCGGTGACCTTGAACAAGTTGCTTAGCCACTCTGCAGGCAACTGTTTCT
The DNA here is from genome assembly GCF_047511655.1 of Castor canadensis. Classification (NCBI taxonomy): domain Eukaryota; kingdom Metazoa; phylum Chordata; class Mammalia; order Rodentia; family Castoridae; genus Castor; species Castor canadensis. Next base: position 80,235,175 of record NC_133400.1, on the reverse strand, counting down.
GAGTGGATAAAGATGTGAGTAATGATAGCTGAAACCTTCTTCCATATTGGGAAGTTGTGAAGATTAATGAGATACTGTTTATAAAGCACCCTGAACTCTCAGAAAAAGAAGAGCTGTGTAAATACAGAGTGTTGCTATTGTTATTCAATAGCATCTTTACTACAGATCCCCTGTAGTTTTCTAAAAAATCCAAGAAGGGTGGGAAAGTCAGGATGTGTACATAACTTCATATGACATCTACCTGTGGTAAAATGTGAGCTGAGTTTGTCTCTATTGGATTTCATATACATATGATCGATCTTTGGAATTGAAAAATACAATTTTTTGAAAATGCGAATTATTTTGGAAGATATCATCTTTATTAGTCACTTGTGGAGCTGGGACAAAGGGGAATCATTTAAGAGTGAAAGCATAGGACCCCCACTTTCCTGGTAAGCTACTTGAAGGACAAGATAAGGGTAATACTTTGATTGATGACAATTTCAATCTGGTCTTGCATCCACATCTCCTAAGCCAGCAATCGAGCAATGAATTGGAAACCAAATTGCCTGCTCTCATTTACTTCTCGCTGAGCTTGAAAGTCCTTAGATGGAAGGGGCTATAAGAAAGGAAGGGGGAAATGAGAGACAAAGTTCATATTAACTCTCAGTGAGTAGGCCCTGAATAATCAGGAATTGCCTCCTCTGTGGTCATGCATACTGAAGCTGTGAGACTTGTCAGTCCTCCCATTTGGATCCATTATACTTCAAATAGTACTTTTTTCAGTACTAGCTAGTCTCGTAAAATGTGACGCCTTAATATTCAGAATGTGTGGAATGTGGGGAAATTGATGCTCCTCTGAGAATCTCGATTTTGCATTAGCAGACTCTTTTGCATTTAATTTTATCCCGTTTATATTAAAGGCAGAAAAGGCTTCTTTTGACACGAGGAATTTTAAAATGTATGTAGGGAAAGTCCATTTGAGTATCTTATTTTTCATCTTATTAGAACTGATGGGAATACCTCTTCTAAAATTCCTGGTGACCCCAGTTGTTGTAAATACATTGACCTTATTGTGTATTTGTTTCTAAGAAAGAACCAGAACAAGTCATCTACTAAATGCATTCAATTGCAGCTATTGTATCAGCTTTTGAAAATTATTAGTTGTCTGTAAGATACATTAAAACTTAGGAAAGCATGTACTCAGTTGTCAAATAAATCTGAGTGTAGCAGAATTCAGTCAGTATCCCATAAAAAAAAAGAACTAACCCCATGTAATAACTTTTCCTATCCTAATTGAGATAAGGATATGGGATATGTTTTTAGGGTTCCTTAAATAACATATTGTAGAGGAAGTTATTTCAAAATAGTTAGAATTATTATTCTTAAATTTTAGAAACTGTCAGTATGTCCTTTGCATTACCTTTATTTTAGACCAGAATGTCTATGAAGAAGGAACAACAAAACTTATATACATTTCAATGACTATAAAATGCGTAATCATATTTGCATTTCAGATCTGTGACAAAAAATAGAGGGTAACTTTTCTGATTCCTTGACATCATTGGAAGAGTCACAACTAGACCCAGAGTTCATAGATTATCACTTCATTTAATCTTTTAAAATCCTATAGCCTACCTTGCATAATAGGACAACATCTCATCTTGAAAGATGGAAGGAAGTGAGAGAGGAAAGAAGGAAGGAAGGGAAGAAGGCAGGGAGGGAGGGAGGGAAAGAAAGAGACAGAGAGAAAGAAAGGAAGAAAAAAAAGAAAGGGAAAGAAATGAAGGGAGTAAGAAAACAGGAAAAGAAAGATGATTAGTCTATTTTTTTTTCTACCAGTTCTGTTGTCAACATGAGAACACAGATCATTTGGGGTAGGCTGAAAATAGCTCCTCAATGATGCCCACATCCTAATCCCCAGAAACAGTGTGCATGCTACTTTATAAGGTAAAAGAGATTTCTTTGATGAGATTAAGTTAAAGATTTTGAGATTATACTTGATTATGTGGGTGGACCCAATGTAATCACAATGTGACAAAAGGAGGAGGAAGCAGAGAGAGGAAAGGAAGGGAGAGGAGAGGAGAACAGAGAAGAGAAGAGAGGAGAGGAGAGGAGAGAAGAGGAGAGAAAAGATGTACAGACAGAAACAGAAGTTAGAGACATGAGAAAATACATTTCTGGCTTTAAAAATGAAGGAAGTGGCCATGAGCCAAATAATATAAATGACCTCTAGTAGCTGGAAAAGTCAGTAACAGATTCCCCACTAGAGTTCCCAGAAAGAATGTAGGCCTGATGACACCTTGACTTTTGCCCAGTAAGACTGATTTTGGACTTCTGATCTTCAGAAGTAAATGATAAAAAATTTGTTTTGTTAGTGTATTGCTACAGTTTATGGAAATCTGTGACAATAGCAATAGAAAACTAGTACCTTACTATAAAGGTGATCTACCTGGTGCCATTGCTGCTTCATGGTGGGTTGGTGAGCAAGGTGTTTCTAGTGAACTATGAACAGAGGCTGTGAGCTCTACTTTGACCTCGTGGTGTAGAGACAATCAGGGTATACTGTCTGAAAGCATGCCAACTAAGGGCCAGAATTCAACATGTTACTTGGCTTGCTTTGGGAAAGAGTAGGATCCCTCACCACGCTCAGAAACTAAAATTCTCCATAAACATGAGACTGAACTCCCTAACCATCCCATACACATCAGATTTACATAAACTGAAAAAATATTATATGGCTGTGTCAGGCCTCATTTTAGCAATCTAAGTATGATTGATATGACAGTAGCATCCTAGAAAATAGACAGCTCAATAAGAAACAAGAATATTTGATAGGAAGGCATAATGCAGAAGGAACAAACTGTGTGGGAGAACGCATGTTATAGGGTGAGGGAAGCAGATGCTAAGGAAAAATAGCTCTAATAGAAACAAAATACCATGCAAAAAACCAGGAGGACAAATCTCTAAAATATTTACTAAAAGACTCACCCAAACCTGCTTTTTTTACTCCCCAAAGTATTTAGGTAACACCTCATAATCCTGTCATATTTTAGCAAAAAATACTGATTTGACTAAATTGCTGAATCAAATTTTATGTTGGTTCCCTGTAAGCTTTGTGATGGTACTTCACAAATGCTGTTCAAAAAACCAGAAGAAAATCATCATGGTACAAAGTAAAGAGCAAAAGATTGATTTAAAAGCAAAAAATCCTAGCTCTTATTACCATTTTAAAAACAATCAACAAATTGTTGAGCCTTAGCCCTGTGTCTTTGGACAAGTTATATAACTTCTCTTGGCCTTAGTTTTCTAGTCTATAAAGATGAGGGAAAAACATGTTTACTTTAGAGGATGTTAAAAGGATTATGATAAATAATATATCCTTTTTTGTTTCTTTGGGTTTTTTGAAATAGGATCTTGATATGCAGCCCAGGCTGATCTTGCATTCACTATGTAGCTCAAGCTGACCTTGAATTTGAGATCCTTCTGCCTGGCCTCCCAAGAGCTGGGATTACAGGAATGCACCATTCTGTCCCATTATATCTTTTAAAGTCTTTCCTAGAGGCCACTAAATATTCCTTTTTTAAAAACTTCAGAATTCAGTAAGGAGACTTTAATTAGATCACAGTGAGATAAGCTAGGTAAGCAGGAACAGGGATCTGAAATGAGACTTATTCATTAAGTCAAGATAAGAGGAATCAGGGAAGAAGTGTCCTAACTGTAAATGAACAAGGTGATCTTAGAGGTTGTTTGCATGGCTTCTCATACTGATGTGTAGTTTTAGTACAAGCAAGCAACTGACACCATGGAATTTAAGCTACCCATCGGGTCAGGATGCCAATCAAGACATCAGACAAGAGCCAGACCCTACAATGGATGAATGGGTTAAGAAAATGTAGTATATATACACAATGGAGTATTTTTCAACCATAAAGAAGAATGAAACTGTGATGTTAGGAGGTAAATGGATGGAACTGGAGATCATCATGTTAAGCAAAGTAAGCCAGGTTCAGAACAATGGTCACATGTTTTCTTTCATCTATAGAAGCTAGACCTAAAAGATGAATTTATACATAAATACATACATTATGTATATAATACATACATTACATGTTTGTAATAGTGGGACTGTTTGAGGGGACACTAGGGAAAGGCAGGAGAGGAAAAGAGAGTAGCAGTGAATAATATTAAAATACGTTATATCTGTGATGAAGATGACAGAGATACACTGAAAGCTGTTGGATAATGGGGTAGGGGAAACAGAGAAAGAGCAATAGAGAGGATTAATCTGGTTAAAGTGAAATATATGCATGTGTGAAATACCACAGTGAAACCCCTTTGAACAATGAATATACACTTAAAAAATGAAAGACTATAATGTAAAACTGGTATCAGGAATGGGTACCAGGGGGAGGAGGGAAGGTGAACACAGAGGGTAAAGGAGGGTGAATATGTTCGATGTATTTTATATACTTGTATGACAATAGAACAATGAAACTGGTTGAAATTGTTTTAAGAAAGGGGAGCAGGTACGGGGAATGAGGGAGATGGATGGAATGGGTGAATCTAGTCAAGGTGCATTGTAAACACATATGGAAATGTCACAATGAAATCCTCTTCACCAACGATATATGCTAATAAAATATTTTTTAAAAAGAGTACATTATATGGGAAGTTGATCAAGCTAATTACCCATCTGTGTTGCTTACTGGTGCTATGGAATACCTAGCAGACTGAGACTCTATCTTTCTTGACAGATATATTTCAAAGGAATATCTCCCAGGTCCTTGAGAAATATGTTCTTGGTTGTAAACCAGGTAATAAATTGAGAGATTTACATCTTAATGGGGCAGAGAAAGAATTTATAATTGCAATTATTCTTTATTAATTTTTATTGTTGTGCTGGGTGTGGGTATATTGTAACATTTACAAAGGTTCTTACAACTGTTCTTAAGTAAATGTTAAAGGAAAAGGGAGAACAGAGGTCTATAGCCAGAGGAAACCTATCAAAATTTAGTCAAGTTGAGGAGAAAGCTGAGAATATTTAGCTACAACTATGGAACTTTGAAGGGTAATTCTAAGAAAAATCGGTAGGATGCCCAATTTCACTATACTAGATTAAAAACTAGTGTTACCTTTTCAGTATTTGGTGGTGGTAAAACATAGACTAAAATACACAAATCATGGCTCCCTTTTTGTTTTCATCAAAAGACTACCCTACCATCTACCTTACTCCTTTAATTCGCAAGTCACATCCTTCTAAGGGGCCACAAAATGATAATATTTCTTGGGCCTTATTCTCTCAACTCTGGAACTACTTTCATTCCTGTCAAATTCTCCACCTCCTTCCACCAACTACTTCTAGAGCCCTTGAGATTCTGTTTTGTGTACTTGCAAATTCCTTCAGCCAGCAATAAGAAACTCCCATTCTCCTTGTCTCCTGCTTTGAGCTCCTTGGAGATTTTGGAACTGAGCCTTTGTGTCTGCTATTGCTGAAGGTCCCTGTCAAGGAGAACCCGAGCCATCCTTTGTTCCAGTGTCTAACACCATCAGGCTTGGACGAGACTGCCTCTAGCTGCTACTGAAACTACGGGTGAATGATACTTCCAAAAAAGGATGCAGCTCCCAGATGGACCACAATTGGAGTGACTGTTGAGAATGGTGAGAATGGTGTACTGGAGCCCAACATAGTCAAAGACTCCTAAGGGCACAGAATGCCTTACTTTCATTAAGCCCAAGATCTTTTGTGTCCAGTAACTCTAGGGAGCTTGTAAGAAAATAGCTCACTCATTTTACTCTAGTAGCTTCCTGCTTTCTGGGTCTCAATGTCAATTGGCCGGGAAAATACAAATAACAAACCATGTCCTGTGTTAAGATTTACCATTTTCTAATGACTGAGACTCTTTATTATGCCAAAGTTAATATGTAAGTATTTCTCCTCTCTTAAAAGAGGATCTTTCCCAAGAGGCTACGCAGTTCCCCATACAAACAAATATTTCCAAGGCCTGATCTACTTTCATGTTTACCCAGACAAGCATGACTGTCAGTGGTACTCTCCATCTATGCCAGCCATGAACCACCAGAAACCCAGAGTAAAAATAACCAGCCAAGATGAAAGAACAGCAAGAAGACCCTCTGTAGCATGACGGTTGACTTTCAGCTTAATGTTACTGTTTACAATTCAGTATCAACTTTCAAACTGACATTTTTCTACTCAGTTAAGTAGGCAATTTTAGGGTGAAGAATTGGCATTGCTTTTCCGTAGTACTCAGTAAATCTGATATCATTCTGAATTTTGAAGAAAAAAAAGTTCTCATGAACCATTCCACTGTTTTGAAAGTTGCTCTTTCACAAAATTTTTTACCACCACTAATTTTGGCAAAGAAGGGTTAAGTGACTATCTTAATATCCCATGGCAATCAGTTAGAATGTGCTTCAGAACCGGTATACCTAGCCACTAATTTTTTGTTTGTTTGAGACCAGATATGACATGTTGTCCAGGCTGACCTCAAACTCCTGGACTCAAGTGATTCTACTCAGCCTCCTGAGTAGTTGCTGGAACTACAGGTACATACCACCATACCTAGCTACCCTACTAATTTAGAACCAACATCTTTATATTTCCTAAGAAGACCAGTTTTTCTAGTCAATTTGGAAATGAGAAGAAAGGCATCAGGGCATTGGCCTGCATGGATACTAGCCTCGGCTAACACTGCCTAACTCTAAAGACAGAAGGTGTTAAAGACCCTTATGCATTTCAGGGAGAAGTCTTAAGGAATCCTTGGGCAATAAACAGTCCTCTTCAAATGTGCTAAAATTTCTTTTCCTTAGACAATTGAAGAGGATTCTTTCCCTTTTAAAGTACATATCACCATCCTGGATGAAAGAATCACATATAAGGTTTTTTCTCTCTGTACAGACAAAACATATCCCCAAAGTAATACTCTTTTATCTTTATTAAGAACATTTTGTTGTTTTGTTAAAAATAAAATGATTTTTGAAGGACAGTTAATTTCCTGGGGAGGTTGGAAATGATAGCCAGATGATGGTATGTCTCCTTCTAAGATGCCCCCAATGTCTACCACAGTGCCCAGTACATAGTAGCTTCTCAATAAATAATAAATAAGAGATTAGAGAAGTGAGCGAATTCTATGATTTATAAAGAGATGGAGCTGTGTTTAGTTTAATGAGATTCATAGCCTAGGGTCAGCTCTGAACTTCATTCCATTTCTCTACTTTTCAGATCTGGAGTTTGTTAAGTAATATCTGGGACCCACAGTCTTTTAAATTCCTGTGCTCTCTCAGTTTTCTTATTTGTAAAATTTAGTCTCTAGACAGAAAACTATAAGATTCCTTCAAGTTCTGAAAGGCTAGAGTTTTCAGTTGATTTACTTATAAATGCATTAGCAAATCTAAGCCACTTAAATCTCCTCTTTAAAGGAAATGAGGGTGAATATGTTGGATGTATCTTGTATATATACATGAAAAAAGAAGAATGAAACCTGTAAAATTTTCTAAGAAGGGGAAGGGAGGAAGAGGGAGAACAATGGAGGTGGTAAATCTAATTAAGATATATTAAAAGCACATATGTAAATACCACAATTTATCATCCTGTACAACTATTATATGCTAATAAAATAATTTTTTTTAAATCCCCCCTTTAAGGAATTAAAAAAGCAATTTACAAGTTGTTTCAGGTCCACTAGGGGACAGGTAGTGAGACACACAGGTGGTTAAGAGTGATTAGAAATACACAACAGTACTGCATGAGTTACTGTGGCATAGAAATGCAAGCTGTGTAACACCTCACACTTGAACTTCACAAAATATTTTACAAGGAGAAAACATTGACCTTATTTGGCAGATTATAGAAACTGTGGTGTGTTCAGAGTAAATGACTTTCTTGAGAGCACAGAAATTCAGAGAAATATGTTCTAGGATTCTAACATCTGGCTCCTTTGCTTCAAATATTGACCATTCCTTGGCTGAAATACAGAATGATGGAATCTGAAGTTGTTGGAAAACTTAGGGGTTGTTTCACTCAACACTTAGGATACGATGAGCAACTAATTCACCGGTTTCACATTCTCCAAACAGAGACCCAGAGTCAGCAGAGGATCCAGACTGGAGATGCCCTTCAGGTTGACTTCCTTTTGAAGCATTCAGAAGGGAGTTTTAAAAAATCAAAGAAGAAAACATCTTGAAAAAAAATTGGTTGCTGGTGGTACTGTCTCCTCTGAGTTGATACCATCAATCAACTAACAGTGTAGGAGAACTGTCAAATCCTGGCAGCGTGAGGGACAAGAGAAATAGTCAGATGCTTGAAAAATGGCAAACTACTCTGCAACACAGCTGGAGCCTGGCGTGGTTGTTATTTGGGGGAGAAAAAGTGGTGATGGGGAAAAGAAAAGAAGGGGTGTTTATAAAAAGCATCAATTAAAATGCGTCTGATTCATAATATTCTCTATTTCTTGGCAGAATAACTTTCTGCCCTGCTTTGTGCATTGTACTAGGCTACCTCAGAATTTACTTTTTCAGCTGTTTTTCATACTTCAGTTTGGTGTTTCTGAATGTATTCTCCCTCACAGTAACTGTTGACAGGTCCAGCCCTGTAACCATCTGGCTACTGAAGTAATGAGACCAAATGAAATGGAGCTTGAAGAAATTAACATTCTTTCCTTAATCTATTAATAACTGAAAAGTGTTGATTTTGGTGACAGCTAGATACTTTATTATGAGGCATATTGGTTAATTAAGAGCATCATAATGAAGGTTATAGGAATGCATATCCCTCCAGAAATACACGTATTTTTAATAAGCATAATTTGATTCTTCTCACAGGCTCAAAATAAAAAAGTCAGTGATAATGTTATGCACAAAGAAAGTCTCAACAATGAATAAACACACAATTTTGTATGTATGTATGTACCCTGGCTACTGTTGTTTTATTATGTTGAGTGTGCCTGTGTTTATCAAATACAGCTGCTGCATATCAATGGAAGTTGCAGATAATTACAGTTCTTCTGACTCCATCACTCCACCATCCCACTATTCTTTCCCCATCTATTTGTTATTGGATGATGTTTGTGAGTTTGCAGGATCCTTATGGGGATAGGGAGGAGAGGAATCATCCACTTTGCCAAAACTGAAAATGCACAGACTTTGATATTTAGATCATAGATACTGATATTTCCTTGTTCTTCTCTAATGTTTGCAAACAGTTTCCTTTTGTCTGTGAATTTTTTACAAAAACTGAGTCTTGCAGATAGACAGACCTGTCATTAATAATAGATTAGGTGGTGCATTGGTCCTCTCACCTTTCCCTCATGTCGAGCTCAGAGAAGTTCTGGGTGCCCTGAAAGGCCATATTAATATGCGTTGTTGATACCTGTTTCCAGCCAGTTGGTCCAAGAATTTGCTCCCAGCCCTTATTACATGTTATTTTTCCAATGTTGGCAATCTTCATTCTATTTTTCTAAATGTACATGTGTACTATTTAGTTAAATTCAGCATCACTTTTCTTCCTGACTGGTGTCCCATTTCAAAAACTTGTAAGGTTTTACCTACTAAGAATATTAAATTGTCTGGGTGATTTCACTGGGTGACCGCAGTATTTCTTTCTCCTTATCCTTATCATTTTGCCACTGTTTCTCACATAGCTAGCCAAAAAGTCCCCACAATTGAGGTGATCTGCCCCCCTAGCTCTTTCTCTCATATGACATACTGTAGAGCTTGAGTAGAAAGATAAGGGGAAAAAAATCCACATAGCTTAAGAAAACACTGGCTAAGGACACTCAGGAGTGTGTCTTTCTATTTTTGGCCTTAACTATCCAGTTTGGTTGTCAAAGCTAAAAAATTACTGAGTAAGAACGAGATTTTTAGTATAAACATTGCCTTTTTGAAAAGTGGGAACATATTTTTCTCTTTGTTTCTCCATTCTCTTTGTTGTATTTAATTGCTATTTAAGTTCTTCTTTCTTGTTATACTTTCTGATGCTTTCTATTTTTTCCATCATTTGTATTGTTGATGCCAGAGATATGCTAGTGTCTCACCATTTAGACTCAAGAGACATCCAGGAAGCTCACTTTCTCATTCTATGAAATGTACTTCAATTTGTCTCTGGTGAGTACTTACTTCTGTTTGTTTGGATAAGTAACTACTCTCCAAAATATAGTTGAATAATATCATTAAGCAGAATATTAGAGTCAACTTTGCTTAGGGTATATGGCCTTTTAGAATTCTCATCTAGGGCTCGGCGTAGCAGGATGACCAGGCTGAAGAATGGAAAACAGATTCAAGGCCATTGATAGTTTTCTTATCCTTATCTATTGTGGCCACAGTAATGACTTATTCTCAAGCAAGGGTAGTGAACTTTCAACTTGATCTGAGTTGGGGGTCAGAAGACTTAGGAAAAAGTCAAGAACCACTGTGGCTGGGTCAAGGTCGTACACACACACACACACACACACACACACACACACGATTAGAATAATAGTGTTGAATTCTTTTATTTTTCTTTTTTGCAGTATTGGGGTTTGAACTTAGAGCTTACACCTTGAATCACTCTACCAGTCCTTTTTGGTGATAGGTTATTTGAGTTATGATCTCATGAACTATTTGCCCTGGCTGTCTTCAAACCTTGATCCTCCTGATGTCTCCCTCTAGCTAGCATTACAGGTGTGAGCTACTGATGCCTGGCTGAATTCTTTTTAAAGAGTGAGAATAAGAAAAAAGAAGTAACACTACGTTGTTGGAGAAAATGCTCGGGCTGGCAGAGGGGCTCAAGTGGTAGAGTGCCTACCTCATAAGCACAAAGCCCTAAATTCAAACCCTAGTACTGCCAAAGTGAAAGAAGTGGGTGCGGGGAGAGTGAAAGAGAATCCTATCAAAGTCGGTGACACCTAAATCAATGATAGGGAGTAGACTTCAGGGAATAACGAGAAGTTGTGCCTTCATTTTAGTGATGCTAGATTATTTTAAATAGATCCACTCCTCGGATACAAATATTGCCGTGGTGAGAGTATGAAAGCCCACCATCACTCCCAGCAATCCACCTCTTGGATTGACCCGGGCTTTTGTACCTTTCTTTTCCATCATTAAAGAGAATACTTACTTTAGACACCTTTGATTCCCCTATTTCTTGGCTTTCATGCCTATTCCCAGCTACTACCTTTCTTCTATTCTCCTCTCCCTGAAAATCCATTTGGTCCTTTCCTGGGTTGAATTTGCAGCATTTTCTTTTAGCTTATGTCTTATTCTTTTCTTCAAGTACCATGTGTCTTACAGCTGAGGATAAGAATTATTTCTGCCATTGAAATCAGTTTGGAAAGATTTATATCCATCTCATTGTTAGCCTAATCAGATACCATTGCCTAAATATTAGCTGTAACACCAGACTTAAAATATTACTTTACAGTCTGTTTAGGTCTTCAGGAATAAAATCCACTCAGGGATCATACATCTGTGGTATGACTTGTAGATGGCTTGATTCACATACTAAAACACTGATTTCCTATGAAAGTCTTTTCATTACCAAAGATGAAGGAGAAGTGTTGGGTCATTTGTTACAGGTGAAACAGTACAAATGGAAGACTGATGATGTTAAGTTAGAAACTTGGAATCTTACATGATAAAAAAAGATGGTGACGTTGAGTCTATAAAATCTGCCAAATTCATGTTAAGAAATTCAAAATCAGTATTAGTAGTATTCAAGATGTAAATTTGAGATACAGAAAATAATACAGTCTTCATAAGATACTAATTTACTCAATGGCCAGAATTATTTTCCTTTCTTTTCCCTTTTCACAAAATGGAGTATATGACAAATTAACTAATTCAAATTATGAGGAAGACCAAAACATTAAGAAATGTATTTTAGTGACATTATGTCACTTTTAAGTACTTGTAAGTCAAATTATCTAAATAAATAATGTTAAGGTGAATGTCTTGTTTTGTGAAAATAAATAGAAAATAATTTTGCTTTTCAGTTAGGAAACTATTTCTCCTCGGGTCTTGTTTTGCTCTTAATTTACTTGACATCCCCTCTTTCACAAAGTTAACTCTTTCATTCAATTACTTCAACTCCAAATGAAAGAAGTAGCATTATTTCCAGACTCAATTAGCTTTGGATGTATTTAAAATCTTATGTTGCATCAGAGGCACCCATTTCATTTTGCAACAGATCAGAAGCTTGATATTTTATACCATATACAAATCATACAAGCAAGATTTCAATCAGGGAAGCAAATGCCTATGAGTATCATAAGATAAGAGATTTATTATGGAAATAATAACACACACTCAAATGCACACAATTGTGGAGAAGCTGAAGACCCTGTTGTGAACAGGTGCAAGAGGGAATTGTGAGACTTTGCCAGGATCATGGGGCACTAAGTAAGTTCAGTGTCCAGGGTGGGATGTGAAGGAGAGCTGGTGAAGGGGTCCATGGAAGGCTGTTTGTTGCCTCACCTGTGATGCAGGAGGTAGAGGAGAATGAGGACAGCTGTGTCATTTTCTCAGGCTGCCTTCTGGCATGGTGACCTGAAAGTGAAGTGACTGTGCTTAACCTCCACCTTCTGGATTCCAGATGAATTACTCTTTTGTACCATTTAACCCAGAAGCACACAAGGAAGAGAATTCTGGTAAATGCCGTTCAGCTCAACCCTGTTAATATCATATGAATTGCCACAGTCATGGAACTGCATTTAGTTTACTGAACATCGTGTTAAGGTATTATTGGGAGGAGTTTCAAAGTACACAGCCTATGCTCCGAAGAGGACTTCATCTCAAGGACAAACAAAGCAGCCCAATCAACAGTGTGAGGTAACATTCCAGAATATCAGAATAAATCTTACAGCCAAAGATTCAAAATGCAAAAATAAATAAACTAACAAGAACCTTAAAAAAGAATTTTCTTAAATCAGTCTCCATTTTCATTAGTTCTATTCTCTCGGGAGCATTAAAAAAAATTCTATGTAAGAAAAAAATAGATAAATGCTAGAAAATGCAGAGATCTGAATAGCTTGTCTAATCTCATTCATTGAATTAAAGAATTCATAAATTTTTCTGGTTTCAGACTAACCTTTGCGATATCACATTTGCAGAACATCTGCTCTTCAAGAACCCATTTTGTGGAAAGAATAATGTCTTTTTTAACTTTCAAATCTTTTCATTGATATCCAAGAGAAACAGACTGAGACCATACAGTAAACTTCATTGAAATCTATTTACCAGATGTGTAATTTTCAAGACTCTCCCTTCTTATAACTACCTCAAGGGAGAGACACAGCCTTCGAGAGAGGAAAGATCAGTTTGAATGATAATGAATTTTGCAAAGAAAGACCTTTACCTTTTTCACACAATGGATAGACAGCTTTTTTGATGTCAGTTTAGAACACCCATTAGCTATGATAAGAGTTATAGGTTCATCAAGAGAAGAATATGCCCCTATGGATTAGGTAGCAAAGGTCTCCCTCTCGGTGCTTCCTTATTATTACAAAAGGCTCATTCATATGATGCTAATGTGAGGTAGCTTCAGCGAATCAATCTCTATGGGATGGAGCCCCACTCGGCTACTTTTTAATTCATGCACATATGGAGAGAGAAAGATGGTTAGATTGTTGCTGTGCTTTCTGTAGATCAGTCCCTTTCTGCCCCCTCCCTTTTCCTTTTCACTTCATCACCATTACTTCCTGTTCATATCTGCAGAACTCCCTTGAGAAAGCAGCCTTGAAATGGCCCACCTGTGATCACAAGAAAGAAAACCCCTGGACTTGCCAGAGAGAGAAAGAAAGCATATGAAGATACCTGTGTCCTGCACATGCCCCAAAGATATATTTGCAAATGGGATACTATTTGGACAGAATGACCTCCTGGATACTTCCCTTTTTTAGACAATCTTTGACAGAGTCAAGAAGTCTTAAGTACTATGCTTTGAGAGGAGGGATTGAGAAGTGGTTCAATTATTTATCACAATGTGGAAATCAGTTTGAGAGTATTTCCAAATGACAGGAGAATCAAAGTGATCTTTTCTGGGGCCTGAGAGGAGAGTTCAAAGTTACAAAATCTTATGTAACCAAGTCCAGAGACCTTAGAGGAAGCAAACATGGTAGAATATTTTAGAACATAAAGTTCATACTTTTTGCAATTGCTTTACCAAGTATGATATATTTGATATATTGTAAGAACTTTTATAAATACCACTAAGTACCCTTACCCAGCACAACAATAATAAATAAAATAAAATAAAAGTTTCCTGGAATAAGCGAAGTATTAGAATAGCAAAAAAGAGATCAACTGGAGAGAATAAGTCAGAGAGGTGGTCAGAACTCACAGAATTAATTAAGAGCAGAGAGTCCAGCAACATGCATTTATATGTAAGATGAAAAACAAATATATAATTATAGCTACAAAGTAGTTATATTGTGTGAAGGAGGGCTTCATACTAACTTTTGTTTAACCTTCTTTACATATTTGACATATATTCTTTCCAAGGTCATCAAAAAGGCACCTAATCTAAACAAATGAGAGCCTCAGTTCAGATTTGGCAACATCTCCTGGGATTCTCCCTAAGCATTTGTTCCATCAGAAAATTCTGTTTCCACAGATCAGGAAGAAGTTGCATATTTATGTTGCGTGCATTCATATGTGTCTACACATACATAAATGCATTTTATGGGAAGAGGAATTATTTTTTCTTTTTTCTATTTTTTTAGTAGTTGAAGCCTCAGTGTGCCCCCTTCAATGGGGCTTCAAGAGACAAGAGACATTCTTTAGTTCTGTCCCTCTGCAGATGTGAAGCTACAAGGGGCCTCAACTTGTCATCAGAATCATTTCCTTTCTAGCTATTCTTTTCATTGTGCCTTTGGTGGTCTTCATATCTCCATGGAAACAGGGCTTAACTATAGCACATCATTTTAAATTATCTAATTTAAAATCCCTGGCTATGTGAGGTACTATTTCTTCTTTCATATACTAAATAAATGTTTTTCTTATGACTAATTTCTAATGATCTTTTTAATTCTTCCTCAGATCCTCTACCTCCTCAGATAGCCAGGAATCAGAATCAAGATAATTACTTTAGAATGGGTGAGAATAGGGATGGATATGGAAAAGGGTCATCCCTACAGTGACCCTAAGACCCTTCTACTGTATTGTAGAAAGAATTATTATCTGGTGGAAGAGCAGTCTAGACCTGTAAGTGCAAACTTACAGACTGCCATCAGAATACAATCTGCTCATTTTCATAGGTTATGTTATTGTTTACATATAAAAATGTCAATACGTTCAATGCATTTAGATGCATTTCAATGAATTCCAGTAAAGCATAAACTCTTCCAATCCCCATGAGGTCTATTACTCCCTGTTTTCTTGTATCACATCTAAACCACAAATGGGTATTAATTGCCTACCCCCGGCAACTGAGTTTGGTATCTTAACAATATTGTTATAATAGTGATCCATGCTGAATTTGTGGTCCTCCATGATTGTCTTTTCTGAAGTTGTACACACTAGCCAGTCATTACCCTTCTTTGGCATTATCTCTTTCCTTAATGGTCTGCTTGAGTTGCCATAACAAAATACTGTAAGTTGGGTGGTTTTAAAAATGGGTATTTATTTTCTTATAGTTCTGGAGGTTAGAAGTCCATGTGCAAGATATATGTAAATTCAGTTTCTGGTGAGGGCTCTTCTGGCTTGCAGACCCACCTAGTTGCTGCATCTTCACCTGGCATTTCCTCAATGCTCCTGTGGAGAGAGAAACCAGTGGTGTCTCTTTTTCTTCTTATAAGGACACTAATTCTATTGGATTAGGATGCCACATTTAGGATCTCATTTAACCTTAGTTACATTCCTAAAGGCCTTATGTCCAAATAGAGCCACAGTTTTAAAAGGACATAATTCAGTCCAAAACACTCTTTGTATAGCTTATAGGCTATTTTCCTATTACTATGCAGGTCATGGGTGAGTGTATCACAAATAAAAACTCTTGATCAGATTGCCTTGACCAAAACATGTACCTAAATTTTGAACAGAGAAGTCTGGCACCAATGGCTCACACTTATAATCCTATCTATTGGGAGAATGAGATTGGAGGACTCATAGTGCAGCTTGTGCAAAAAGTTAGGAGGACCCCCCCACCACCACCCATCTCAACCAAGAGCTGGGCATGGTGGCACATGCCTGACTCCCAGTTATAGCAAGAGGCATGAAATAGGAGAATTGGGGTCCAGGCAGGCTTAGGCAAAAAGAAAAATCTTATCTCAAAAATAACTAGAAAAAAAAGGCTTGAGGATTGATGTAAGTGGTAGAGTGCCTACCTAGCAAGCACAAAGCCCTGAGTTCAAGTCCCTCATGCAAAAACAATTAAGAATAGAGTGGTGACTATAGTTTGTTTAATGTGAGAAATAAGAAGAGATCAAACAACATGTAAGATTGTTCTAAGATGTCTACACTGACCTATGGCTAACCTCAAGGATAATTTGTGTTATTCTGAAGCAAAAGTTTATCCTCATCTCCTCTTGCCCTTCCCCTAGGGGGCAGAATGTGCTTCCTTGCCCATTGAGTTTGCTTTGACAATGGGATACTAATAGACATGGTCTGGCAAAAAGATTTTAAATGTGTTTGTGCAGAGGGGCTTGCCTTCTGTGCTTTGGCCATTGCTGTGAGAAAAACATGTTAGTTCCAAGAAAATGAGGAGTACACAGAGCACAGCTGTACTCATTGTACATCCTGGAGCCAAGGCAGTCAAATCTACTCTGCATTAACCAAGCTTTTACTGACCTATACACTTACAAGAATTAAATAAATAATAATACATGCCACTAAATTTGAGAGGTCTATTTTAGGCTTCAGCAATTAGTTAATATACACATCAGTATCCTCAAGTGGGGTCTTTCTATAAAAAAAAATCTAAATTATGTGACAGAAGTCTAAGATACAACACTTGGGGATGAAGAAATGGTTTCAAAAGATTGGATGAATAATAAAAGGAAGGGGTTAGGAAAATTATAATCTATATTATATATTGGCACAATTATGATTAGACAGTCACCTGCAATAAGCTGGAATATATAAAATAAGCAGAATGACCTTTTATAGTTGGATGAGGAGATTTTAAGACAAAAATCTTGGGTTTGGAATAGTTTGGAGTAGTAACTAAACAGACACATTATCTCATGAATTATATACAGCCCCTTTATTTTTTTGGTGAAATTATTTTTGCTCGGTAGTGTTATACTGTGACAATTTACTTCTTCTCTTTTTGTATGTAGATATATCATATCAAATATAAAAATAAGAGGTGGAGGATGTGATTTCCTCTCCAACAACTTGCTTGAAAATTTTAAATGACCTGACACTAAACCAACTATGATATGAAGAAGGAATATTCAGAGTCACATGAAACATTACAAACATAAAAATATGCAACAGTAATTACACAAAGTACATTGTAATGCTCTTTCAGGTAGGAAAAAGTTTCATTCTAGACTCAGTTTCAACTTTTTCTAGAAAGATCCAAATAAACATGGATTTCTCCATCTGGTGTCAGATTTGGTATACTTGAGGGATAATGAGAAGTTTCTACAAACCTTGAAGCAGAAGAGTCAAACTGAGAACGGCAAAATACTATTAAGGAATTTGACCATAGAGTAGGAGCATGTAATAATTCCCTTAGGAAACTTTTCATAGCCACTTGATTCACATATAGAGAAACCAAAAGGATCTAGAAATGTGTTCACTATAAATGTGTTCACTAAAACACAGGTGTTCATAATGTTTACTGAGACAGGATTTAACAGAAAACAAGAAAGGGACCTTAGTCCTGGAAGAGGGAGAATGTTTAAAAACTGGGCAAATAGTATCTCATTAATTTGTACAACTTTTATATTTTATGTAGCAGTTAAAAAACAAATTAATTGAAATTTTTAAAAGGGGGAAGCAGTACAGAAACTACTAACCAGAAAGATTAACACTAGACCCTGCAAAATTGTAGAACTATTTAACAGATGGTATGTGAGATTTTAGAAGAGAAAAACAATCATTACCAGGGTCAGAATGTTTGGTTATGGAAATCATTGCATGCTTTTAAAGCATTGTATTTTCATAAAATTGAAGAAAATGTTATTTAGAAGCATCATGATTTTATATGACATTAGGGAAGAAAAACATTACTCCTTGAACCTTGAGATGCATCTTATTTATGCTAATTTCAAATATGCTTAAGTGTAAAATAAATGTGCA
The DNA here is from genome assembly GCF_047511655.1 of Castor canadensis. NCBI lineage: Eukaryota > Metazoa > Chordata > Mammalia > Rodentia > Castoridae > Castor > Castor canadensis. The sequence continues at coordinate 80,216,956 of NC_133400.1, read as the reverse complement.
TCTCCAAGTGGGAAAAATACGATATTGCTATTTTTTTAAACTACTGCTTAAGGGCTGCCAGGTGGACAATGGAAAGCTAGAAGAGATACAAAGAAATTTCTTCTTCCTGTTTCATTTCCTGTTTTGTTTTTCCTATGCCTCTCATCCTACCTTTAACAAGTGTTGCTTTGTTCTGGCAGTACTGTTTTGCAGTAGGAGAAAATGTTTCCAGTATGCAGATTTACATCTCTGAACCAGCACTATTGCCCCTTCTCAGAGACACCAGCATCAACTAGGTCACAGTTTCAGTCCTATTTGGTTGCATTTCTAAACCACCTGCTTTTACTTATTTGTAATCTTGCCTCTATTTCTCCTGCAACCCTGGGGGTGTTTGATGTTTTCTTTTCCATGATCCAGAACCTAATTAGTTATGATTTATATTAAATTAACTGTTAAAATGATTCATATGGTTTTTTTCTCCAGATTAGAACTCAATTGATACAATGTGTGTGTACACATGGAAGAGATTAAGAAGGAGAGAAATGAATGGGTACATTTCTGATTGTGATAGTTCTGCTGAGTTAAGGGGTGCTACTTTGGTAAGCTGAGCATAAATATGGGGAAAATCTTTTCTTAAAAATGTGTCTGCTGTCTCAAAATGAAATGGGCTTCTGGGTGATGTAATGAACAAGTGTTTGTCATGAACAAACACTTGACTATGATTATATTATGTCAAATGTCTAATACAAAGGAGGCTTTTCGGAAAATAATTAAGGCAAACATTATATGAATATATAGTACATTATTATACATATGTAAATTTGTGACTAGAATGTCTAAAATAATATTACTATTACTCCAGAGTGGATGCTATATGGATTCATCTTGCAATATACAATCAAAATTATAAGTTGCATTAGAAGCAGAAACAAGTATTTAGAAAAAGGAGAAAACACAGATAATGGAAACAGACCCACAGGTACTAAAAATTCCACTTTAAAATACCCATATGCTTAGTAAGTCAAGAACGTATATGAAAAGATGGAGAATTTTGAATAGAGTCTGGGAATTTATTTAAAATGACATGGAAATCTTAGAACTGAAAATTATGAAGAATAAAATGAATCCAATTTAGTGATAGGCTTTAATAGCATATTAGATACAGAAGAGAGGATTAGTGAACTAGAAAAAAGGTCAGTGAAAATGATCCCAATTATAGTATAGAGAGAAGAAAGGAAGGAACTGCAAGAACAAGAAGCATAGGTCAATATGAGATAAAGAAAGTAAAAATCCCTAGCGATGTACAAATGCTTTGCAATTAAGGTATCTATAATGTGACTTCTGTGTAAAGGACAGTCACCGTCAAGATTTTTATAAATAATTCTGAGCTCTCTCAGAGATTCTATTTAATATTCTAATTCAGTGATTCCAGATGGAGTCTAAATACTAGATCTGCTACCTGGAGTTTTATAGTTGTTCTTCATATAGTTCCATGCAAGTATTAATGCATATGTACTTCCAGAAGTCCTGCTTGAGCTCGTGAGTTTCTGGAGGCTAAGAATATGTCTTACCTATCTTTGTATCTTTTAACCTCCAAATAAATGGAAAGACAATCCATGTTCATAGATTGTTGGCTCAATAATATTAACAGATCAATTATTCCCAAATGCAATCACAGTAACCATCCCAGCAGGACTTTTATGGTTGCTGAGAAGCTTATTCTAAACAATATGTGAAAATTTCAAGGGTCACAAATAGCAAAAGAATATTTAAGAAGGGAAAAAATGGAGGGATTTATACTACTTAAAAGCATTGGAAAACAATAAAAATTTTTGCTATTAGTATGATATTAACCAAGGACAAATATATCAATGGACCAAAGTAGAAAGGCAAGAAAGAGACCTACAACCTACCTGATCCTCTATGGCAAAGGCACCATTACGATGCAAAAGAAAATGATGGCTAGGGTGTGGTTCAGGTGGTAGAGCACCTGCCTAGCAAATGTGAGGCTCTGAGTTCAAACTCTAGAGCCACCAAAAGTGAGATTAGATCAATTACACAGATGTGTGGGGAAAAATGTGTCATAATCTCCTTATCACAAAATGCATTTAAAAATTCAGTTGAACTTTTAGAGGTAAAAGAAAAATCTATAAAACATAAAAAACATCTTCATGTTCTTAGGATAAACAAAGAGCCCTTAAATAAGACATAAAAGGAAAATGATAAGTTATATCCTATTAAAACCAAGAAGTTCTCTTCACTGAATGACAATATTAAAAAGTTAAAACACATGCTATTTGAAGGAGGACATATTTACAATACACGTGTCAAAAAAAATCACTCATAGGTAAGACACCCAAAAAACTAGACAGCATTTGTTGCCCTCAACACAGAGAAACTAAAGTAGATACTTTAAAGTGACAGAGGCCAATAGGAGAAGGGGACCAGGAACTAGATAAAAGGTTATTTCGAGAAGAATTAATTTAGAAGGTAACACACATGTACAGGAAAGCAATGTGAGTCAACTCTCTGTACAGCTATCCTTATCTCAACTAGCAAAAACCCTTGGTCCTTCCTATTATTGCTTATACAAAATCAGAGATAAGGGCAAAATAGATTTTGCCTGGTAGCAAGGGGGTGGGGGGGATGAAGACGGGGGCGGGGAGGTAAGGGAGGGGGTGGGGGAAGGGGGGAGAAATGACCCAAATATTGTATGTACATATGACTAAAAGAAAAAAAAATCACTCACTGTCAGAATATACAAAGAATTCATATAAATCAATACATAAAAGCCAGGCAAAAGTGGACATAAGTCATAAACATGGAATATACAAAAGTGGATATACAAATGACCAATAAACACACAAAAAGGTACTTAACCACAGTTATCATCAAAATAATGAAAATTAAATAATAACAAAGCACAATTTTACAGCCAATAGGAAGTGAGACTTCCAAGTATTAAAAAAGGTAGGGAGCAGTCAAAATTCCACACCGTAAGGCTAGTAGTACAAATATATATAACCTCTTTAGGGAAAACATAGGCAATATACACATATACATATACTATGACCCAATATTTCCACTTTTAAGTAATATCCAACACAAATATACAAAGACAGCCCAAAAGTTCATAGCAGTATTCGACATAATTCTCCCAAACTCGAAATCACCCTGCACATCCATTAATGGTAGATTGGTTAAATAAATTATGGCATATTCACACAATAAAATAACACATATAAATGATAGACTACTGTTATATGCAATCATGTGAATTAAATTCTTAGACATGAATAAAAGACAGACATACAAGAGTGATTGCTGCATAACTCTATTTATATCAAGTCCAACAATAGGGAATACAAAAAATACAAATGTATTATGATGGAAGTCAGCAGTTTGCTTTGGGGCTGCAGAGATTGGAAGAGAACTTAGGTAAGAGAGACTCTGATGTAGGCAATGCTCTGTATATTGATCTGGGCAAAAGTTACATTATGTCCTGTAAAATTTTATCCAGTTACACACATAAGACTTGTACACTTTTCTGCACTTACATTAGGGGTACATGGTGAAGTCCTTCTGCAAGTTCCACGTGCTTTGTAAATTTGATGTTTATTTTGTATTTATAGGTATCAAAGTATTTATAACAAGAATATCAAAAGATTGCACAGGAAATAAAATGTCTCAGCTGGTAGCACTAATTATACTCTTACAATAACTTTTTAAAACCTTAAATACTGACTTAAGCAACAAGGAAGTGTTTGTGTTTCTGTTTAGATCATGTGTGTGTGTATCTTTTCACTAATATAAGATAACAACTATATTCATGATAGTTATAAATGTGTTTAGTACCCAAAGAAACAGCCATAGACTTTTAACTTCTGCTTCACAGGAGCAGAAATTGACAGTAGAGGATGAGATTGACCAATTTTCTGTAAAGGATCACATACTAAATATTGTAGTCTTTGTGGTTAGGTTGACTCCATTGGAAGCACTCACCTCTGTCCTCATACTGCTACAGACAGCAGGGAAACAAATGGGCATCACTGTGTTGCAGTTAAAACGTTTTTCTTTTTTTTTACAAAACAGAGAGAGGAGGGTTAATTTTCAGTATCATATTATCATCATCATCAGTAGTAGTATTTGATTTTTATGTTATATGTTGGAATAATGAAATTTTCTTAAAGAAAAAGCTTCAGCGTTATTGTTAGGTTTTATAACATTATGGCAGGGATCTTCAAATATTTTTCTCTATAGCCTTTTCATATTTATATAGTCATCTAAAATATCATAAATTTCAAATGGTGGAAATTTGGATATATTACCAATATTCTCACTTCAAGATAAAATTAATATAGCATAATTCTGTTAAATACAAATGAGCTATAGTAAACCAAAAGATATTAATCATCAAGGAAGTGCAAACTAAAAACCATGCTTGTCAGGATAGCTTTTACAAAAACCAAAACAAAAGGTAGCAAGGTATAGAATGATTGAGACCTTGTGTACTGTTGACAGGAATGTAAAATGGTGCTGTATAAAACAGTATGGAAGTTCCTCAAATAACTAAAAATAAAACTACTGTATGATCTAGTAATTCTCCTTCTAGGTATTTAGTAAAAAGAATTGAAATCAGGACCTTGAAAACATATTAACACTTCCATGGTTTTGTAGCGCTAGTCACAGAATATATGAAGAATATTTGGGATAACATACCATGGAATATCACTGAACTTTAGAAAGATGGAAATTGTAGCCTGTGACAACATGGATGAACCATGAGGGTATCATCTTTAGTGAAATAAGTCAGTCATGGAAGAACAAAAACTGCAAGAACCCACTTACATGAAGTATCCAAAATAGTCAAATTCACAGGAGCAGAGAGTAGGATGGCAGTTATCAGGGCTGAGAGCCATTGCTTGGTGAGCATGAGTTTCAGTTATGCAAGACAACTATGTTCTGGGGATCTCATATTCAACAATGTGCCCGTAGTTGGCAATACTGAATTGCCCACTTAAAAATATTTTAAGAAGGCAGATCTCATGTTGAGTGTTCTTACCACAATAAAATGAAAATGAGTAAAGATATCCAATGAACTCCTGATGGCAAAATAATTTAATATTTGTACCTTGAATTTTAAAAATTCATTCTCATGTTCTTCTTTATTAGGAAAACTTTATAGTATTACATATTATCATTGAAATACTGTTTATTTCACTTTCCCCATATTTTTCTGTATGTTTTTAATTTTGTGTCATATTAAATTTATAAATTATATATCCTCCACAAAAAAGGCTCCAAGTGCTTTAAAATAATATTTCTGAGTTATTAGAATTATTAGCAATACATTAATATAGTACAATTAATAGTATAAATATATTGCAAAATTGGAAAGTGATTTAAGTAAAGTTTAATGAGAGTGAATCTAATATGGAGATAATTAGAGCTGTTTGTTTTAATTTCAAGCTGTTCATGTATTCATGGATGAATATTATTTATTGCTAAGCTGAGACGGGGTCGAACCCAAATCTTATTATCTTGTGTTTATTGTTGTAAAGCCTGGGAGGCCTTGCTCATATTAACAAGTAGATGAGCGTGGAAGGAGTTTTATAGCAATGTTACTTGATTCTTCAAGTCCTTCTTAAACTCTATGCCAAGAGTTATACAGTGATATATCATCAAAATTACTTTTAATGATGTGTGCCCTGACAACTTGACTAGGTGCTCCTTCAAATGTTTTGAAAGGAAAGAGTTAGAAATGACCTGATTTGTCAATAGACTTTTTCAAGTTTAGTAAGAATACCAAAAGACTTCACTAAGATTTATTAAATGTCTACCAATTATGCCTGTGTAACACACTTTGCATAACCAGACAGATTCAAAAAGAATTGGAAAATCCTAACATTGATTATTTCAACATGTTAGCTATAGTCATATTTTTGATTAATTGGTTTTATTTAATCATATGCTTAAGTAATTTTTTGATCCAAATCTTGGAGCTGAAGACTTAATGCCTTCCACTTGTGAAAAATGTTTTATATACAATCTAATAAACAGCTCTTTTTTAATGAACAATCAATCCAATCCAACTTTCAGAAAAATCTGAGTTAATTCTTCAATTCAAATAAAGGTCTTAATAATACCAAGACCTTTTTGAAGACAAAAAAGCCATAAAATTACAATTCTCTAATATAATTCACTATCTGAATCAGCACAAATTTATATAAATAAGAAAATGTTTTCTCAGTACTTAACTTGTTGTTATAAAATATATCATCTAGCTAAGATCACAACTTATTTATGAAGCAAGATGTGGTATCCCTTTATTATATTTTGCTTAGTATGTATGCTTGGCACATAAGACTAATTAGTCACATTATTTAAAGACTAGAAATAACCATATCAATCTATTAAATCATCGCGATTTCACTTTTCCTGACTTTTAATGAGAAAACTACTGCTAATTAATTGGTTGTGTGTTGGAACACAATTGTACTTTTTGGTAACAAGGTAGAAAATATTAAACATTTTATAATATGAATAATTTGATGCTGGAGTGAGACCCCATGGTACAATTTTTACATAGTATAATTCTTTTTGTATAGTTCTTATAGTATTTTTTGTATAGAGAAATTATTTTTTGTATAGTTTCTACAGATTTTTCCTATAGTACAATTCTTTATCTGATTTGATAGTAGGTTTTAAGATTTTTTTGAATAACACATAGATTCTAAAAAAAATTGTGTAAATTTTTATCCATAGGCGTTATTCAGTGTACCTGGAAGAATTTTATCAGTCCCAGGAAAGATTTTCAAGCAACTTTTAAATGAGTCAATTTCACTAAGCTGTATTGCCTCTGATATTTAAAGATTCTTTTCTTTTTTGCTAATACTAAGAGATAGAAATGGAATTGGAAAGTAGCTTTCAAAAACTGCTTATATTGAAGCATGTGGAAAGCAAGTCATTATTTCTTACTTGTGATGGTTTGAGTGGGGGCATTTGTGTCCTATCTCTTAAACAGAAAGGCAGTTATCCTGAAAGCTAAAACAATAGGAGCCTTCACTTGTACAAAGCCTTTGCAAGGCCAGGTCTGGGAGACCAAGAAATGTGTTCACATGGTTGTTATATTTTCCTAAAGTCTATAAAAATAAGATAGTTCAGCTTTGACTGCTGTCTCTCTTACTTTGATTTCAGTTCATCTATACTTTCTGCTGGAGTGCCTCAGGCATTTTGGAGGATCTTACTAAAGGGTGAATTGAAGAAGCTTTCACTTTTAGTTAATGGGGTATTTTTACACAATTCATAACCCCTTATGCTTCTTCCTATAGCTGTGCTAATATAAATGTCTCTTAGGATTACCTCTCACATTGTGAGAGTATGTGAACTTGCAGTGTGACAAAATGAACTTGTCAGATGAAACTTGTGCATAATGTAGGAAAAACAAAGACAGTCCTCTGGGAACATTCTTCCAAATCTCATGACTCATATATGAAAGAAACTTTATGTCAGTTATCACCATTTGACAATTCTAGTAGATCAACTAATATTACAGATAATGAGTTCTGAAACTGATAGAAAGTTTTCTGTTATCACTAAGAACAAAATTGAATCAATCATGCTAGAAAAATTATCTCTCTATTCTGTCCATAGGTCTCTTGCCCATTTTTAAATCTAGTTATTTGTTATTGAGTGACTGAGTTTATTTAGTTCCTTTTATATTCTGGGTATCAACCCTTTGTCAACAGTATTGTTTGCAAATATTTTCTCCTTTTTTGCAGGTTGTCTCTGGACTCTGTGGATTGTTTTTGTTGCTATGCGGAAACTTTTTAGTGTGATGTCATCCCAATTGTCTAGTTTTGCTTCTGTTATCTACTTTTTGGAGCCTTGTCCAAAATATCTTTGCCCATTCCAATGTCCTGAAGCACTTCCTCTGTATTTCCTTCTTGTAGTTTCATGTCTCACATTTACGTCTTAAATCCATTTTGAGTTGATTTTTGTAACTGGTGAGAGATAAGGCTTCTACCTTCATTCTTCTGCGTGAGAATATGTAACTTTCCAGCATCATTTATTGAAAAGACTGTCCTTTGTGCATGCATTTTCTTTGTATAAGAGTTGCTTAAACTTATTTAGCTGAAAAGCAGGGACTCATTCAGGCCTATGAATTAACTAATAGCAGGAGAAAAGCCGGGCATTTTGTCCTCCATTTTTATATCTTTCTTTGCTCTAAGCCATTCTGTTTGCAGTCACCTTGGATTCCAGGAAGGACAGGAATGCTCGATAACATCTTTATGACAAGGAACCTAAACTATCTCCAACAGTAGACTCCTTTAGATGGACTGCCTGCCTGGCTCCAGATAACAACTCTGGAAACTCCCCAGAACCCTTGAACAGAGACCATGGTCAACCAGAACGCACTTGTGACTGGGACTGTTTAACTGTGCATACCTTTGTCCCTTGTCCCAGTTTTTTGTCTACTTAAACCTATAGCCCCTGTCTGTATCCTGAAGATGGTAGAGAATGAACTGAGTGCTTACTCTACTTTTTCCCATGGCATGTCTCAAGCTGTGTAACAAACCTTCTTTCTCTGCCTTTACCAGGCTCTTTATTTGGCATTTAGGGGTGGGTGACCAGACCTGGCATATGGAATATCAAGCGTTTGGGCCTTGGGTCCAAAACTCCTGTTTCATTTGTGCCTTTGTTAAAAAGCAATTGGTCATAGCTGCATTGGATCACCTCTAGACTCTATTCTATTTCTATAGTCTATATGTCTATCATCAAATCATGCTGTTTTGAGTGCTACAGTATATTTTGAAGTCTAACAGTATAATGCCTCATAGAAATGACAGATGATCATTAAATTCAGGCATGACCAAAATATATGCAGCCAAAACATGAGGGAAAAGAATTACGTATTTCTCATGTGGGTTGTTAACAAAAAAATAAGTTATTTTCCTGAACTGTGTGATATTTGTGGCATTTGTTGGCATTTTCAAATTTGAAACAAATGTAATTTGTTGAGTGTTTTTTTCTGAATAAAGCTACTTTTGTACATCATTTTGTAACTGTAAATTTTTATTCTTTTTTATAATGAGAGACCACCAAATTTTATAAGCCTGAACACTAAACTTGTATTTTTTTGAACTCTCAAAGAGGCAGTCTTTTCCTTTGTTTAGGGGATGAAAATGTCTGGCATTAGACAAAAACTGCCATCATTCTCAGTCCTCTAATGCTACAAAGTGTTTAGGTTTAGAACATCCCAAAAGGAAAAAATACTCCTTTGTTTGTTTGTTAAGATACAAGTGTCCCCCAAAGTTTCACGTGTTATAAAGACTTGTTTCCTAGCAGATGGTGCTATTGGGAGCTGGTGTAACCTGTAAGAGATGGGGCCTAGGGGAATGAAGTGAGGTCAACCATGCTTGGAGGGGACATTGAAAACGCAATCCTTCCTCTCTCTCTCTCTCTTTGCTTCCAGGATGTCTTGAGATGAGCAGCTTTGCTTCACCACATGATCCTCACCTTGATGTTCTGTCTCGCCATGGGCCCAAAGCAATGGGTCCAAATAGCCATGAGCCAAAATAAATCATGACTCCTGTTTTGTTGATTTTCTGGGGTATTTTTCCACAGCGACAGACAGCTCATTTGCACAAACTCTAACATTGATTTTTAACAGAAATATGTGTAAAACAAGGAAAGACTAGAAGGTTTATGGCTTTTTGATGACTTGACTGATCATTAAACACAGGATCTCCAGTCAGATATGTTGGCACCGCTTGGAAAACTAAGACAAAAAGGATTGGAGTTTGAGGCCACCCTGGGCTATATGGAGATTTCAAGGCAAACCGAGGCTACATAGCAAAACCCTGTCTCAAAAAAAAAAAAAAATAGAATCACCAAATACATCATCTTGAATTTCCTTTTAATTTGCTTTCTTCATTTTAAAATTTCAATTAAAGTAATTTTTAACGAGTACATAAAAATGTAAAAATTATACCCTCATTTTTTTCAGCATCCCTGGAAATGTATCACTGGCTAGATGGGGAAGGGGGAACCTTTCTTTACAGACTGTGAGAAGGGCTATTGTGAGAAAAGAAGGAAAAGAAAACCTGAAGACCCAGAAATCAGTGATTTTTAAATCATGCTAACCAATGAGTCCTGTGACAAGTCTCTCAAATGCCTCCTAGAGCAGGTGCACCTGAGGTCAAACTCTGCTTTACAGTGGATAAAATGGTGCTCTGAGCAAGTGATGGTGGGTCTACCCTCACCAACGTCACACACTAGACCCAAGTGTGTCATTCACCTGGCACTCCATTTGTCCTGGCTTCTTCCTTTCTCTCTTTCTTTCTAATTTATTCTCCCTCTTTCTGGCTTTCTCCCCTCTTTTTTGCTTTATTTGCTGTATTATTTACCCATAAAATTTGGGTGTCTCCTTATCCAACTACACACCTGATTCTTCTTCCTTTCATTCTTTCCTTTTGCCTTCTTTTCCACCCTAACCTTCCATTTCATCCTCATTTTTTTAAACAGTTATGAGTTGAAGTTTTAAAATCACTGTAATGTTTAGAATGGTTTCAGATTTATAGAAAAATGGCCCACAATTTAGAGTTCCTGTATCCCATATCCACTGTCCTGCACACAGTTTTTCCTACATTGACATCTTGCTTAGAGTGGTGCTTTGTTCCGATTGATATGCCAGATTCACACATTATCAGCTAAAGTCCATGGTTTGCATTGCGGTTTACTCTCTATGTTATGCTGTTTTAGGGGTTTTGATAAATGTCATGTATTCATGGTTATAGTTTCACACAGAACACTTTCACTGCCTTAAAAAATTCTCTGCCCTCCATCCCTTCGTGACTCCCATCCTCCCTCTGCAGTTATTTAAAAAATTAATACCAAGCTGGGCATGGTGATGCATACCTATAATCAGCTACTCAGGAGGCTGAGTTCAGGGCAGCCTGGGCAAGCTTGAGACCTTGTCTCAAAATAAATTTAAAATGTGTTGGGGTGTAGCTCAGTGGTAGAAAACTTCCTAGCATGTGTGAAGCCCTGGGTTTAATCCTTGGTACTACAAAAGCAAAACAATTAAATAAAAAATCACTATTATCAAAATATTGCCTTATGTGTACATAAGAGGAAGAGAATGTTAATTTATTTATTGCCAGGCAGACTTATAGGTGTTTAATAGTAACAGTCCTTATTCTTTTCATTGATTTATTTGATTATCACAATAATTCTCTCTATTTTAAGGATGACTATATTGAATCTCAGAAAAGCCAATTGAGTTTGTCCAGGCTATATATGGCTAGTTGAAGATGTATGGGGTAAAGTCAACACCATGTTTGGTGATAGTTGACCTATGGTCTTTTCACACAGCACTTCTTAGTTTCCCGGGGCTTTATCAGAAATGATTGAAGTGTATAAATGGAGACACATGTATGTGGCTCCCAACTTTGAAGAATTTTGTCAGTCCCTGTCTACAAATCATTTATCAGAAAGCAGAGTTTGTGTGCCTTTAAACAGACTTCAGTGGTGCACAGAAATATTTTAAAAAAATATATATCTAAAAATCCATTTTTAGTGAACTTTTAGATACTCTGCTGTTTTGTCCTGATCCTAACTTTTTCCTCCCAATATTTAGGGGGTCATTACCCTTAGTAAAATGCCAATGCCATATATTTTACAACAAAACCAAATGCAGTGGGGAAGTTTCAGCTTCAATCTCTCAGCTGCACATTTTGTTTCAAGTTGTTCAGGCATTCCGTATTCTGCTGATTCACACAACAAAGGATAACTTTTCAACCTGAGTGGGGACAGACTCTGCCACGCTTTGTTTTAGTTTTTACAAACACTCTCTATGTGATGCAGAGAGCACAGTTTTGTTTATGCTGACAGCTGTGTGTGAATATTTTTACTATTCTGAGAAGTGAACAGGTTGAAGTTTTGGATGTACAGGCAATTCAGTACATCATTACTGGCACAGTAGCACTTCCTTGCAGATTAATAATAGATTTTCTTTTTAACTCCAACTTTTTTTCAGTGATACTACCAGATTATGAAATGTATAATTTCAAAGTTTTTCACTAAACACAATGACGAAATGCAGCTAGTTGAGTGATTAGTCATACAACAGATAGATTTAAGGGTAGGATGATGCAGGAAATAATATTCGAGCTAGAGTGAGAGTCTTAACTGTCTTGTTGTAAGTCAGATGTCTTTAGAAGCAACTGTCAGTTCTTTCAAGTGACTAGGATTTTAGTATGTCAGAATGACAGCTCACTAACATTCAGTCCCTAAATGTTATAAATTGGTCATTGTTTCTTAAGTTCCAAAGATACATCATGAGAACAACTCAACTTGTTTGCTACTCATCAGACTGATTTTTTAAAAATTCATCGACTTCTTCTAGAGTAGTTTTAGGACTGTAGAAATAGTGCACAGAAAGTACAGAGAACTTTTACATTCTCATATACTTCTCTTTCCACCACTTACTCCTCTCCTACTAATGTCTTGCATGAGTATGATAGGTATGCTATCAAATTTGAACCAAATTGGATATATTATTATTAATTAAAGTTAACAGTGCAGATCAGGAATCATTCTTTGTGTTGCACATAGCTATGAGTTTTGACAAATGTGCAATGCCATATATCTATCAATATAATATCACATAGAATAGTTTCAGTGCCCTAAAAATGCCTATATTCTACCTCTTCATCAGGGTTCCTCCTGGTCCATTGACAACACTGATCCTATTATGCTTTCTATAGTTTTGCCATAGTAATATGCACTTAAGGTTTTTCCAGGTCTTTTTGTGGCTTAATAACTTGCATATAACCTTTCATCACATGGATATACCATAGTTTATTAATCCATCCACCTATTTTAGGACACCTTGCTTGACTCCGTTTTAGACAACTAAGTAAAACTGCAATAAATATTTCTGAGGTTTTCTTGAGAACATAAGTTTTCAACTTACTTTGGTGAACGTCAAGTGGTACTGTTGATAGATGATAGACTGTCCTTAGACTTTTAAGAGATTACTCAGTTCTCTTCCAAAGCAACTGTACCGTTTTTCATTCCTACCAGCATGAATCAGGTTGCCCCCGAACCTCACCTGCAACTCTTGTTAACATTTTGAATTTTAGTCATTCAAATAAATATACAGTATTTTCTTATGTTTTGATTTGCATTACCCTAGTGACATATGATGCTTCAATATTTGCAAATGATGATTTGTCATCTGTGCTTTTTTGGTTAGTTCTCTATCCATATCTTTTGCCCATTTTTATTGGGTTGTTGGTTTTCTTATTGTGGAATTTTAAGGGTTCCCTTTGTATTTTGGATACAAATCGTTCAAAAGATATGTGCTTCCAAATATTTTCTCCTAGTCTGTGGCTTTTCTTTTCATTCTCTTAACAATGTATTTCATAAAGCAGACATTTTAAAATTTTTTAAAAGTTCAACTTACCATTTTTTATGTGGATCATGCTTTTCATGTTGTCTAAAACCTCACAGCTAACCCAGTGTTAACTAGATTTCTCTTGTGCTATTGTCTAGAAGTTTTATAGTCCTGCATTTTATACTTGGACTTTGATAAAATATGAGTTTATTTTTTTTTTTTTTTTTTTTTCATTTTTCTTTTATTATTCATATGTGCATACAAGGCTTGGTTCATTTCTCCCCCCTGCCCCCACCCCCTCCCTTACCACCCACTCCGCCCCCTCCCGCTCCCCCCCTCAATACCCAGCAGAAACTATTTTGCCCTTATCTCTAATTTTGTTGTAGAGAGAGTATAAGCAATAATAGGAAGGAACAAGGGGTTTTGTTGGTTGAGATAAGGATAGCTATACAGGGCATTGACTCACATTGATTTCCTGTGTGTGGGTGTTACCTTCTAGGTTAATTCTTTTTGATCTAACCTTTTCTCTAGTTCCTGGTCCCCTTTTCCTATTGGCCTCATTTGCTTTAAGGTATCTGCTTTAGTTTCTCTGCGTTAAGGGCAACAAATGCTAGCTAGTTTTTTAGGTGTCTTACCTATCCGCACCCCTCCCTTGTGTGCTCTCGCTTTTATCATGTGCTCATAGTCCAATCCCCTTGTTGTGTTTGCCCTTGATCTAATGTCCACATATGAGGGAGAACATACGATTTTTGGTCTTTTGAGCCAGGCTAACCTCACTCAGAATGATGTTCTCCAATTCCATCCATTTACCAGCGAATGATAACATTTCGTTCTTCTTCATGGCTGCATAAAATTCCATTGTGTATAGATACCACATTTTCTTAATCCATTCGTCAGTGCTGGGACATCTTGGCTGTTTCCATAACTTGGCTATTGTGAATAGTGCCGCAATAAACATGGATGTGCAGGTGCCTCTGGAGTAACAGTCTTTTGGGTATATCCCCAAGAGTGGTATTGCTGGATCAAATGGTAGATCGATGTCCATCTTTTTAAGTAGCCTCCAAATTTTTTTCCAGAGTGGTTGTACTAGTCTACATTCCCACCAACAGTGTAAAAGGGTTCCTTTTTCCCCGCATCCTCGCCAACACCTGTTGTTGGTGGTGTTGCTGATGATGGCTATTCTAACAGGGGTGAGGTGGAATCTTAGTGTGGTTTTAATTTGCATTTCCTTTATTGCTAGAGATGGTGAGCATTTTTTCATGTGTTTTCTGGCCATTTGAATTTCTTCTTTTGAGAAAGTTCTGTTTAGTTCACATGCCCATTTCTTTATTGGTTCATTAGTTTTGGGAGAATTTAGTTTTTTAAGTTCCCTGTATATTCTGGTTATCAGTCCTTTGTCTGATGTATAATTGGCAAATATTTTCTCCCACTCTGTGGGTGTTCTCTTCAGTTTAGAGACCATTTCTTTTGATGAACAGAAGCTTTTTAGTTTTATGAGGTCCCATTTATCTATGCTATCTCTTAGTTGCTGTGCTGCTGGGGTTTCATTGAGAAAGTTTTTACCTATACCTACTAACTCCAGAGTATTTCCTACTCTTTCTTGTATCAACTTAAGAGTTTGGGGTCTGATATTAAGATCCTTGATCCATTTTGAGTTAATCTTGGTATAGGGTGATATACATGGATCTAGTTTCAGTTTTTTGCAGACTGCTAACCAGTTTTCCCAGCAGTTTTTGTTGAAGAGGCTGCTATTTCTCCATCGTATATTTTTAGCTCCTTTGTCAAAGATAAGTTGCTCATAGTTGTGTGGCTTCATATCTGGATCCTCTATTCTGTTCCACTGGTCTTCATGTCTGTTTTTGTGCCAGTACCATGCTGTTTTTATTGTTATTGCTTTGTAATATAGTTTGAAGTCAGGTATTGTGATACCTCCTGCATTGTTCTTTTGACTGAGTATTGCCTTGGCTATTCGTGGCCTCTTGTGTTTCCATATAAATTTCACAGTAGATTTTTCAATCTCTTTAATGAATGTCATTGGAATTTTGATGGGAATTGCATTAAACATGTAGATTACTTTGGGGAGTATCGACATTTTTACTATGTTGATTCTACCAATCCATGAGCATGGGAGATCTCTCCACTTTCTATAGTCTTCCTCAATCTCTTTCTTCAGAAGTGTATAGTTTTCCTTGTAGAGGTCTTTCACATCTTTTGTTAGGTTTACACCTAGGTATTTGATTTTTTTTGAGGCTATTGTAAATGGTATTGTTTTCATACATTCTTTTTCCGTTTGCTCATTGTTAGTGTATAGAAATGCTAATGATTTTTCTATGTTGATTTTATATCCTGCTACCTTGCTATAGCTATTGATGATGTCTAGAAGCTTCTGAGTAGAGTTTTTTGGGTCTTTAAGGTATAGGATCATGTCGTCTGCAAATAGGGATATTTTGACAGTTTCTTTACCTATTTGTATTCCTTTTATTCCTTCTTCTTGCCTAATTGCTCTGGCTAGGAATTCCAGTACTATGTTGAATAGGAGTGGAGATAGTGGGCATCCTTGTCTGGTTCCTGATTTTAGAGGGAACGGTTTTAATTTTTCTCCGTTAAGTATAATGCTGGCTGTAGGTTTGTCATATATAGCTTTTATAATGTTGAGGAACTTTCCTTCTATTCCTAGTTTTCTTAGAGCTTTTATCATGAAATGATGTTGGATCTTATCAAAGGCTTTTTCTGCGTCTATTGAGATGATCAAGTGGTTTTTGTCTTTGCTTCTGTTAATGTGGTTTATTACGTTTATTGATTTTCGTATGTTGAACCACCCCTGCATCCCTGGGATGAAGCCTACCTGGTCGTGGTGGATAATCTTTTTGATGTGTTGCTGAATTCGGTTTGCCATTATTTTGTTGAGGATTTTTGCATCAATGTTCATTAAGGAGATTGGCCTATAGTTCTCCTTTTTGGAGGTGTCTTTGCCTGGTTTTGGGATAAGTGTAATAGTGGCTTCATAAAATGTGTTTG
Organism: Castor canadensis; assembly: GCF_047511655.1. Taxonomy (NCBI): domain Eukaryota; kingdom Metazoa; phylum Chordata; class Mammalia; order Rodentia; family Castoridae; genus Castor; species Castor canadensis. The sequence continues at coordinate 80,200,557 of NC_133400.1, read as the reverse complement.
GCAGTTTTCCTTCCCTTTCTATTTCATGGAACAGTTTAAGGAGGGTTGGTATCAGTTCTTCTTTAAATGTCTGATAGAATTCAGCAGAGAATCCATCAGGTCCTGGACTTTTCTTTTTGGGGAGACTCTTGATTGCTGCTTCAATTTCATTTTGTGTTATAGGTCTATTCAGGTGATTAATTTCCTCTTGGTTCAGTTTTGGATGATCATATGTATCTAGAAATCTGTCCATTTCTTTTAGATTTTCAAATTTATTTGAATATAGGTTCTCAAAGTAGTCTCTGATGATTTCCTGGATTTCCATGTTGTTTGTTGTTATCTCCCCTTTTGCATTCCTGATTCTACTAATTTGGGTTTTTTCTCTCCTCATTTTAGTCAGGTTTGCCAGGGGTCTATCGATCTTGTTTATTTTTTCAAAGAACCAACTTTTTGTTTCATTAATTCTTTGTATGGTTTTTTTGGTTTCTATTTCGTTGATTTCAGCTCTTATTTTTATTATTTCTCTCCTTCTATTTGTTTTGGGATTTGCTTGTTCTTGTTTTTCTAGGAGTTTGAGATGTATCATTAGGTCATTGATTTGGGATCTTTCAATCTTTTTAATATATGCACTCATGGCTATAAACTTTCCTCTCAAGACTGCCTTAGCTGTGTCCCATAGGTTCCGGTAGGTTGTGTTTTCATTTTCATTGACTTCTAGGAACTTTTTAATTTCCTCTTTTATTGCATCGATGATCCATTCTTCATTAAGTAATGAGTTATTTAGTTTCCAGCTGTTTGCATGTTTTTTGTCTTTACTTTTGTTGTTGAGTTCTACTTTTACTGCATTGTGGTCAGATAGTATGCACGGTATTATTTCTATTTTCTTATATTTGCTGAGGCTTGCTTTGTGCCCTAGGATATGATCTATTTTGGAGAAGGTTCCATGGGCTGCTGAGAAGAATGTATATTGTGTAGAGGTTGGATGAAATGTTCTATAGACATCTACTAGGTCCACTTGATCTATTGCGTATTTTAGATCTTGGATTTCTTTATTGAGTTTTTGTTTGGATGACCTATCTATTGATGATAATGGAGTGTTAAAGTCTCCCACAACCACTGTGTTGGCGTTTATATATGCTTTTAGGTCTTTTAGGGTATGTTTGATGAAATTGGGTGCGTTGACATTGGGTGCGTACAGATTGATGATTATTATTTCCTTTTGGTCTATTTCCCCTTTTATTAGTATGGAATGTCCTTCTTTGTCTCGTTTGATCAATGTAGGTTTGAAGTCTACTTTGTCAGAGATAAGTATTGCTACTCCTGCTTGTTTTCGGGGGCCATTAGCTTGGTAAATCTTCTTCCAGCCTTTCATCCTAAGCATATGCTTATTTCTGTCGGTGAGATGAGTCTCCTGTAAGCAACAAATTGTTGGATCTTCTTTTTTAATCCATTTTGTCAAACGGTGTCTTTTGATGGGTGAATTAAGTCCATTGACATTAAGTGTTAGTACTGATAGGTATGTGGTGATTCCTGCCATTTAGTTATCTTAGTTGTTTGAAGGTTTGATTGTGTGTACCTAACTTGATGTTACTCTCTACTGTCTTGCTTTTTCTTATCCTGTGGTTTGGTGCTGCCTGCCTTTTCATGGTTAAGTTGGGTGTCACTTTCTGTGTGCAGGATCCCTTGCAGAATCTTTTGTAATGGTGGCTTTGTGGTCACATATTGTTTTAGTTTCTGCTTATCATGGAAGACTTTTATTGCTCCATCTATTTTGAATGATAGCTTTGCTGGGTAGAGTATCCTGGGGTTGAAGTTATTTTCATTCAGTGCCCGGAAGATCTCACCCCACGCTCTTCTTGCTTTTAATGTTTCTGTTGAGAAGTCTGCTGTGATTTTGATGGGTTTACCTTTGTATGTTACTTGTTTTTTCTCTCTTGCAGCCTTCAATATTCTTTCCTTAGTTTCTGAACTTGTTGTTTTAATGATGATATGTCGTGGAGTAGTTCTATTTTGATCTGGTCTGTTTGGTGTCCTGGAGGCCTCTTGCATTTGTATGGGAATATCTTTCTCTAGATTTGGGAAATTTTCCATTATTATTTTGTTGAATATATTACGCATTCCCTTCGCTTGCACCTCTTCTCCTTCTTTGATGCCCATGATTCTCAAGTTTGGTCTTTTGATGGAGTCGGTGAGTTCTTGCATTTTCTTTTCACAGGTCTTGAGTTGTTTAATTAATAGTTCTTCGGTTTTTCCTTTAATTACCATTTCATCTTCAAGTTCTGAGATTCTGTCTTCTGTTTGTTCTATTCTGCTGGATTGGCTTTCCGTTTTGTTTTGCAGTTCTGTTTCGTTCTTTTTTCTGAGGTTTTCCATATCCTGGCTGTTTTCTTCTTTATTGTTGTCTATTTTTGTCCTGAGTTCATTTATCCATTTATTCATTGTGTTCTCTCTTTCACTTTGGTGTTTATACAGTGCTTCTATGGTTTCCTTTATTTCTTCTTTTGCTTTTTCAAATTCTCTATTTTTATTGTCTTGGAATTTCTTGAGTGTCTCCTGTACATTTTGGTTGACCCTATCCAGTATCATCTCTATAAAATTCTCATTGATTACTTGTAGTATGTCTTCTTTTAAATTATTCTTGTAGGCTTCATTGGGTCCTTTGGCATAGTTTATCTTCATTTTGTTGGAGTCTGGCTCTGAGTTTCTGTTCTCTTCATTCCCCTCTGGTTCCTGTACTAATTTTTTGCTGTGGGGAAACTGGTTTCCTTGTTTTTTCTGTCTTCCTGTCATTGTCCTTGGTGTTGTTACTGTCCCTGTACTGTGTGTAATTAAGTATTTTCTAGCTTGTAATAATAACAATGGTAATATTGAGAACGGAAGAGTGAGCTGAGATGGAAAGCAAGAAGTTAAAGAAAAGGGGAAAACAAATATACAGACAAGAGGGAGAAAGCAGAACAAGGTATCAGACAAGAGAGTTTCAAAGGTATAAACAGGGAGTGTTAGTGTACTAATCGACAGTAAGCTGAACAGACAATAGAGAGACAGAGAGAGGATTGAAAATCAAAGATAAAAAAAATAAAAAATAAGTATATGAAAGTAATATCTATTTATAAAAATGAATTAAAATAAAATGGAAAATAGGAAATTAAAAAAAAAAAAAAAAAAACCAAAAAACTTCCAAGTTTATATGCAATGCAATTTCAGTCTTAATAATTTGGATGTCCGTCTCAATCTCCAGTCCTGGAGTTGGTGCCTCAGATGTTGTTCTGTAGTTGTCTCATCAAAGGGGATGCATAAAGTAGAACAAAACTACACTCACACACACACAGAAGAAAAAATTTAAAAAAAGCCCCACCAAGTGTCCCCAGTTCAAATGCAATAGTTTCAGTAAGTTTTTCGGCTTGCAGGTGTAATTCGGTTGTTCTCTCATCAAAGGTAGGGAGAAAAAGAAAAAAAAGCGTCTGGAGGCAGTTCTGAGAGTGGTATCTGCAACTGTGGCTTGCCTGCCTGCTGCTCTCAGCCTGTAGCTGGCGGCGTTATTTATGCAGATCTCTGGGGTGAGCTTAGCACTCACCTGGTCCCACAGGCTTTGTTTGCTCAGAGTTCTCCTGTGCGGGGGAGGGGGGCCTTTGCTACAGGCTTTTCCCTTTCCAAGCACTGGGAAAGGCGACACTGCCCCGCGTTGTCAGGCCTGCGTGTTTATTTACAGTTCACGTGGGAAGTGGGTCTTCCCTCCTCTCACAAGCATCCCCGCTCCTGGTTGCTGGCGCGCCCCGCTCCCGCCAGAGCCTCTCCGGCCCGCCCGGCTCGTTTCTTTACAGTCCCGGGAAGGATTCCCTTCCCCCAATCTTCAGCGCTAAGGGCGCCCCACCCTCTTTCCAGCGTGTCTTAACTGTTCTTATTGCTTAGTACTCAGTTTCTCTTTTTTTCCCGGGTGGAGGTCAGTCTGTCCAGGGGGCTATGCTGCTCTGGCCCAGGCTTGTCTGTGGGGGAACCGCGGTACCGCGAAGCTCACCTGGTCCGCGTCTTCCCAAGCCGTATGGGCGCCGGCCACTGGCGGCCCCGGGGGCCTCCTCGGTTCTCCGTTTAACGTGAAGTGGAGATTCTCTGCGCCGGCTGGAGATGTGGAGGAGTCAAAGTTATGCCTTTTCTCGGTGATTATGCCTGCAAAGTGTGTCTCCAGCGTCTCTCCAAGATTTCACTATAGGAGGCTCGCTTTCTGCTTCCTACCTCTAGCCGCCATCTTGGAATCCCTCGAGTTTATTTTTGTAAAAGGTATAAGGCAGATGTCTAGATTCATTTTTTGCCTGCAGGTGTCCTGTTGCTCCAGATCTGCTTTTAAAAAATCTATTCTTTCTCTACTGAATTGTCTTTTCTTTCTTTGTGGAAGATTCATTGGCATTTTTGCGGGGGTCTTTTTCTCAACTCTCTAGTCTCTTCTGTCTATTGATCTATTTGTCTATTTTTCCACCAGTACCATATTGTCATGAACACATCACCTTTAGAGTACGTCTTACGTTGGGTAGTGTCAGTTCTCCCACTTTGTTCTTCTTTGCAATTGCATTGTGTATTCTGGGTCTTTGTCTTTTTATATAAACTATAAAATGTGCATTTCATATGCACAGAATAGTTTGCTGGGATCTTGAGTGGAATTTCATTGAATCTATAGATCAGGTTGCAAAGAACTGATTCAATATTGAGTTGTAATATCCACAGCCACGAGCTCTCTCCATTCATTTAGATCATTTTTTGTTGGGGGGCAGTTTTCTGGCTTTGCCACTTGAGCCACACTTTCAACTTTTTTTGTTTTGGTAATTTTTCAGGTAAGGTCTCACGCTTTGCCTGCGGCATCTTTGAACCCTGACCCTCCTATCTATGCGTCCTGTGTAGCTAGGATTGCAGGTGCACACCACCATGCTTAAATTATTTGTTGAGATGGAGTCTTGCTAACTTATTGCCTGGGTTGGCCTCAAACCATAATCCACCCAATCTCAGCCTCTCAAGTAGCTAGGATTACAGAGTTATCCATAAAATAAAGTATGATGCTGGTATTAGAATTTTTGTAAATTGTCTTCTATCAAGTTTAGGAAATTCCTCCCTTCCTAGTTTGTTTAGTGGGTTTTTTGTTGTTGTTGTTGTTGTTGTTTGCTTTTTTTTTTCCAGTTCTAGAGTTTGAACTCAGGACTTTGCTCATGCTAGGCAGGTGCTGTATTGCTTGTGACATGCCTTTTTATTCTGGTTATTTTTGAAATAGGGTTTTGCTTTTTGCCTGGGTGAGGTTGGACTACAATCCTCCTATTTATGCTTCCCACAGTAACTGGAATTACAGACAGGCACCAATGTGCCCAGCTGTTGGTTGAATTGAAGTCTTGTGAATTTTTTGCCTGGACTGACCTTGAACCATGGTCCTCTCTATCTCTGAGTAGCTGGGATTTCAGTGTGAGCCACCAGTCCCCACTTTGCTGAGTGCTTGTTATCATAAATGAGTGTTGGACCTGTCAAGTCCTCTTTTTTCATATCTTTTGATGCAATCTTTAGCATTTTGACAAATGGATTACCTTAATCAATTTTCTAATATTGAATTAGTCTTGCTCATCTGAAATAAGTCTCCCTTAATCAGTGTGTATTATACTTTTATACATTCTTAAATTTGATTTGCTAATATTTTCATAATTTTATGTATACCTATGTTAATGAGAGATATTGATCAGTCACTTTTCTATCCAGTTTGAGTGTAAGGGTAATGCTGGCCCCGTAAAGCGTATTTGCATCCCCTATGCTTCTGTTTTACTGGGAGAATTTGCAGAGAATTGGTGCCCACTGAAGTGCCAATCAAAACTTAAATATATGTTAGAATTCACCAGTGAATCTGTCTGGATCTGGTACTTTCTGTTTTTAAAGGTTATTAATCACCGAATTCCATGTTTTTAATCAATGTTGGAGATCCAGTTTGTGTCCTCCTCCTTGTGTACTTGGTAGTTCATATCTCTTGAGGAACTGGTCCTTTCATTGATCAAATTTCTGGACCCAAAGTTTCTCAGAATACCCCTTTCCTGTCCTTCTGACATCCAGAGTGTCAGTAATGATGAGCCCTCTTTCATTTGTTCTTTTAGTAACTTGTGGCTCCCCTCTTTTATCAATTTTATTAATCTTTTCAAAGAACCAACTTTTGTTTACTCTATTAACTTCCTGGGTTTAACTTCATGATTTCTGCTATAACTTTTTAAAACCTTTTCTTCTGCTTGCATTGTGTTCAATTTATTCTTCTTATATACATATGTATACATATATATATATATATGTATACATATTCAAGTAAATGTATATATTTACTTCCAACAACTACTTTGCTGAATCCTACAAATTCTGGGTAATTGTATTTTCATTTTTATTTAATGCAAAATATTTTTACATTTCTCTTTTTGAAATAAAGTTTAATTTTTAAGTTAAAGCATGAGGGGGAGGAAGAAGAGGAGGAGCAAGAGGAAGAACTACATTTTTCTTGAGATTTCTTGTTTGTGTCATTTAGATGTGTATTGCTTAGTCTCCATATATTTTGGGATTTTCAGCTGTTTTTCTGCTATTGACTTTTTTGCAGAATCTCATTGCAATCTGAGAACATAACTTCATCTCCCCAAACATCTACTGCCACATCCATAGGCCTCTTGGATGTGTAACAAGGACCTGCAAAGCTCAGAGTGCATTTAGGGAGTCTTTAGGAAAACTCCAAGACATAGAGGAAACAAAAACAAGGGCACTGAAAGGAATCGTCACCTCTATCACTGGCAAGTTTTGCAAACAGTAAACACAGTCTAACTCTTAGTCAATAAAATAAAATAAAAATAAAGACTTTCATCTCTGTTCCTTTCAGCTAATACACTATGTGACTGCAGAGATTTTGGAATTACATTATCAGTATGCTAAAGACTCTAATGGAAAAGTGGACAATGTATAAAAGGAGATGGGCAAAATAAGCAGAGACATGGAAATGTTAAAATAAAAAAAGTCAGACTTGAAATAAAAATATAGTAACAGAGGTGAAGAATGCCTTTGATGGCATTAGTGAGCCTGAAATTGTGTTCATAGACTCCCCTCAAACTGAAAACCCAAGAAGAAAAATGTTCTGTCAGAGATTAATATGGACACCAGCATATAGCTTATATGCTTACTTTCTCTCCACAGATAGTTCCTATTTTCCTTTATAATACTTGCAATTTTTTGTTAAAAGTTAGACATGATGCATTAGCTAAAAGGAACTGTAGCCAAAAGGCTTCTTATGTTCAGTTTGTTGGAGGAAGGGTGTTGTGTGATGTTAGGATTGGTCCTCAGCCTTTAATGAGTCCCATTCTCCTGGAGTGTGACCTTCATAAATTCTTCTCAGCCTTCTTTCCCCAGGCCTCTCAGAAAGTATGGAAGGGGCTGAAACTGGGTATCACCCCCTCCCACATCAGTTAGTCTGTCATAAAATACTTTTTATGTGGGAAGGCATTTGCAAAGGAAAACAGATTGTATATCAAATACAATCAAAGTACAAAATCAAAATGCTTGTTTTTGCTCTTTTTCATAGAAACCCAAGGGAATTTTTCTCTTATCTTCACCCTGAAAACCTGGTAGAGCTTCTGAAGGTAAAATTCGTGCACGTCCATGTCCATGTGTAGAGGCTACTCTCAGATGTGAAAGCCAGGAATTCTTAGTTCTTCAGAAGTCCACACTCAATCTTTCACAATAATATAAAGACCCGTTAAGTTTTCCTATCAGTGGCTGGTCCCAGCAACTTTCTCTTAAGCCGTTAACTAGTGAGTCACTTGAACTCAAGATCACTACCTAGCCATGAAATCTACTAAAAATAAAATCATACCAAAGCCTGAATAAATCATTAATCTAAGAGTCTGAGGAGTCACTCAATCTCACCTTTATAATTGATGTTTGTTTATCTAATAAAAATAAATGGTTATGCAAGCCTCATGCTTAGAAAAATATAATTTTATATACTTTCATTTGGGCTGTGTTTATGCTTATTTTTAAGCAGTGAATCATTCTGATTTGAAATGCTGCTTTATGCACCAGGAAGGGACGATTGCCAAACTCATGCTAAGCATAGGGAAACAACACCTTATTCACTCACCCAAAGCATAGGACAATCAAAGAACAAATGCCAATAAATGGGAGTCTTTCCCTAGCTTGCAGTCACTGATGTGGTTGAGTGCAGACTTCAGTGAGCAAAAATGTATGATATGATTTTGAAGAAAAACAAGGATGTGATGCCACCTGTATATAGTTCCCTCTATTCAAAATAAAAAAGAAAGAAAAGAAAAAGACAACCTAGGGTAGTTTGGTCCCACGGGAACTTCTGCAATAAGGGAAATATTCTCTGTCTGTGCTATTTTATGAAACTCACTAGATACATGTAGCTAGCAAGCATCTACTATGTGACTAATGAAACTAATAAACAATTTTTAATATTCAATGAAAACTAATTTAAATTTAAATAGCTTCTTATGGCTGGTGGTTATAGTGTTGAACAGATCCAGAGAGAAAATCATCACGTATGTTAAGGTTAGACTTGTGAAGAATGTACTTATGGGGAAAGATTACAGAGAATGAGAGATTAAAGAGATTCGTGAAGTTTGTAAAAATTGATATGCATCTCCAAGTATGTCAGGCTGAGTTCAAATCTCAATTCTACCACTAACTGACTTTGTGATCTTCATCAGTGTCATGCTTTGTAAAACAAGTTAATAAAAACAGTAGTGCTCAGTAAATTCCTCTTCAGAAAAATGTAGCATTCTTAAAATGTTTTAGTCTTGGTAAAAGAAATGTTAACTATCCTGATTTGATCAGTACATATGGTATACAGGTATTGGACAATCACACTGTACTTCATAAATATGTACAAATGTTATGTATTATTTTAAAATTTAAAACATTTATTAACATATTAATTGTACAAAGAAAGTCTTTGTAATATTTTCATAATGCACATAATGTACTTTGTCTAAACTCATTTCCGTTATGCTTTCTTATCTCCATCCCCCATTTTTGTAATTTTGCTATTTTTCACTATTCTATTTTCATACTTCCATGTAAACTACTTCAATCATATTCACCCCCCCATCAGCCTCTCTTTTTTGCCTTCCCTTTTCTCTCTAGTTCTTTTTCCCCACTCTAAAACATAATCACATACTATAGTCACATTATTTTTTGTTTTTTTAAGTCCAGATTCTGAAGTTGAAAGAAAACGTATGATACTTATCTTTCTCAGTCTGGCTTATTTCATGTAACATGTTGGTTTCCAGTTCCATCCATTTTCCTTAAAATAACATAATTTCATTCTTTTTTATATGTAGCTCCACTCCATTTTCGTTATCCCTTCATTAGTTGATAGACTGATAGTAATGTCAATAAAATTTTTAAAAAATGTTTAAAAAGAAAAGTGTGTTGATGTATGATTTTGAAAGAGTTTGAAGAGAACTTTACTAATGATTAATAGTTTATTAATACTCACATGGCTATCTAATATTTAGTGAGCTCTTATAAAGTTCCAGACATACGATTCTCATTTAACCATTGCAACAACTGCAATAATTAGGTTGGATATCATTAGTTCCATTTATATATGGGGATATTCAGACCATGTGGGATTAAATAACTTGCTCAAGGTCAGATAGCTACACTAGTAGAAATAGAACTTGAATCCAGATATCTCCAATTCCCATGAAACCATTCTTAGCATGAACTTCACTGTCTTTACATATCATGAGAGTAGGAATTGCACACCCATATCTGAAAATAAAGTATATTAGATAGTCTAATAATCCCTCCCACTACAAAATATTTAGAGTGCAAGAAAAAAATGTAATAATCTTCCTATTGAATGCATAACTGAGCAGACACAAATGTGAGAGAAATCCCTAATGGTTAAAAAAAAGGAAGCTGTAACATAGTGAATTAGGGAAGGTCACTGGTCTCTTGGATATAACACCTTAAGTAGAAACAACTAAAAAATTGGACTTTGTCAAAATTAAATCTTTTTCATCTCAAGGACTGTATCAAGCAAGTGAAAAGATAATCTAGAAAACGGGAGAAAATATTTGCAAATTATCTATCTAACAAGGGCTTAGTGTCCAGAACATACAAAGAAGTCTTCCAACTCAACAATTAAAAGACAATATAAAATTTTTAATAGGCAAAGGACCCGAATAGACAAATTTCCAAAGTCAATATTCAAATGTCCAATAAGCACAGCAAAAGGTGCTGAATATCATTAGTCATTCGAGGAATGAAAAGAAACGACAAGGAGATAACATCATGTACTCATTTGAGTGGATGTAATTTTTAAGAGATAGATAATAACAAGTGTAAGCAGGAATATGGAGAAATTTACACTCTCACGTTGCATGTAGGAATGTGAGATGGTACAGCTGCTTTGTAAAGGAATTAGTGGCTCCTCAAAAAGTTGATGGAATTACCATATGACCTAGAAATTCACTCCTACTTGTATACTTCAGAGAAGAAAAACTGCAGCCACACAAAACTTGTATATCTAAATTCATAACATATTGTTCAAGAACCACAAAAAGTGAACAATACACTCATAAAATAATTTGAGCTTCTAGAGATAATGAATATATAAAATCACAAAATTTGAATATTTTAATTGGTCATTTAATGAGAGTCAATATACCTGAAGAAAAATTTATTAATGGAAAGATAATTGTGGGAAAGAGCTACTCAAAATGTAGCACAGGAAGACAAAGATATAGGAAGAAAAGCTAAGGAACATAAGAGATGGAAAGAAATAAAAATACAATGCACATCTAGGTGGAGTTCAAAAACAGAAAGGTAAAATGAAAAAAAGAAAATATTACTTCATGCCTGCAAATTTTCAAAAATCTGTGAAAAGAAAAATGACTTGACAAAAAATACTCGAAACAAAAAAGAATCTTAAAATAACAAAGACTGTCTACAAAAAGAGACCTTGGGACTGGGAACAGCTGTTTCAAGAGAAACCATGAAAGAAAGACTCAATAATTAACTCATAATTTCAAAGTGAAAATAACTTTTAATCAAGATCTCTGTTCTGGCAGGAAGTAGGGTGGATATGATCAAAGTACAATGTAGGGATGTATGGAACAGTCATAATGTACCCAAGTTTCAAAAGGTAATAAAAATAAAAACAAGGGCAGGAAAGAGTAATGGGGGGAAGATATGATCAAAGTACATTATATGCATGTGTGGAAATATCACAATGAAACCCCTATATTGAACAATTAATATGTGCTAATAAAAATGTGAAAACAGAATTCTGTTCCAACTGAACTATGAGTCCAGAACAATGTTGGCTAAAGATATTTCAGGCAACAAAAGCAGATTTGAATTTCCAATCTATGCATCTCAAAGTGTATTATACACACTTGTGCATATATTTATGTGTGTGTGTGTGTGTGTGTGTGTGTGTGTGTGTGTTTAAAGACAGCATAATGAAACCCACCAAACACTGTTGGAAAAAAAGAGGAAGAGGAAGGAAGGAGTAAAGGGAATACAATAGAGAGGGTGAATTTGTTCAAAATACACTGTATGTATCTATGGAATTATCACCCTGTACTATCAATGTTTACTAATAAAATAGTAAAAATAAATAAATAATCTCAATAGCCCCACATGTAAGGTGAGAGATGCAAAAGGAAGTGATAAGCAAAGAAATCACTCAACCTTTTGGTAAATGAGAGCTGTCCAATGCTGGCTCTGCAGTTGTATGGGTCAATGGTTAAGCATTCGTGAGATGAGATTTTCATGTACTGTCCACAGGACAAAGGTTTGCTCCTAATATTTGCCCATGAATGCTCAGAATAGCCAGTTTTCAGCCACTCAAATGAGTGTGTGGGAGGGGGTGTGAGGATGTGTGTATGCAGGCTCACACACACTATTCCAAAGGCTCATGAATGTCTGACAATATTTTCATTTAATTCACTGGTTTCCCTTTGTTCCTTTGCCAGAACCATGTGGAGAGTTCATCCAGCCACGAATGGTTAGCACCTGCTCTGCTTTACACACAAATTCTGTTTACCAGGTGGTATGACCAGCGACAGATATTTCCAGGACTCTGAAATCATAGGATCCTAGAATTGCAAATGAGAGCTCACAATTCGTCATTCAAGCTTCAGAGATAATTGGAAACAAAGACCGTATTCAAATCCACAATCTCTTCCTCCCAAGGAATAGTCATTTCGTGTTCAATACTCACTGAGTATCATAAACTGCTATATTTTAACATAGATAAGCCTGACCTTGTTGTATAGGATATATAATAGTCATCTTATTTGTTCTTGCAATCTGGATTCTATGATTTCTCATGGTCAGTTTTTTATTTGTGAAAGTGAAGAAAGAATTTTGTCGTTGAATGGGAAATGCACCTTTTAGAGACCATAGGACTTGTGATAAGGTGGATTCAACTGTGATTTTAAGTTATCATTGACCTATAGCAACTGCTTAATGCAGCACATGCCCAGTGTTTTCCATTCTCATAAGGTAGCCAGTAACAAAACAAATGGTCAACCCAAGTGGACTTTGTAGCCTTTCAAAAATGCATGTCAGCAAGAGCTGTCATAGTTTTCTTAGTTCTGTGATATAATTTTAGATATAAAAGAATATCTCAGAAATTCTATTAACTTTGCTATTGAATAGATCCCCTCACACCATCAACCAACCAATAATTAAATCCCTAAGTAAAAATTTAAAATATACATATGAGGTTGACTATTCCAAATGCCCAAGCTCATGGAAGAAGTTGTCTTTTTAATAAACATTGGGACCTGCATCAATGGTTCACTGCCTTTTTGCACAGGACATTCAGAATGTACTGCAAAACATTTATTTTTGTTAACCTTTCATTTTTCTAATTCCTTTGACAGTTGCGGTTTTTACAGCATAGATGATGTGGCTAATTTATGTTTTCCTAATTGGACAGCTAAATATTCTTATATATTTTAATTTTTCACAGTGCCTAGATGTTTCCCGAGAACTCTAATAAACTAATTAAATAAACCAACACACTATCCAATTTATGATTCATCCATCATTCATCTTCTACGATTCCAATATTCCCTCGCTTCCTTGGCATGCATGAGTTAGCAGAACATATAAGGGGAAAAACAAAGTCATAATAAATTTTTGTACTAGATTACCTATGACTGGTTGATCATTAATATTATAGGATGAGTATCCTTTATCCAAAATGCTTGAGACCAGAAGTATTTCAGACTTTTGGCTGTCTTCAAATTTTAGGATTTTCCATATAATAATGAGATCTCTTGGGGAGAGGAGCCACGTCTAAACAGAAAATCTGTTTATGTTTTATATATACCTTATACACATAGCCTGGAGAGAATTTTATGCAATAATCCTGTTTTGACTGGCAACATAGGAAAACCATAGGAAAGAAACTTATGGTCAGATGTAGAATTATCAACTGGTAGCATGCTATAGTGCTCAAATTTTTTTTGATTTTGAAACATTTGTATTTCAAAATTTCAGATTAGGGATGCTCAATGTGTAAAGGCTGTGCTTCATTAGAGAAAGAGCTACAAGATATCCAGCATTGGGTCAACACCTTTCATTTCATGTTGTGAGGTTGGATAATTCAGTATTACAAATCAAGGATAATGAAATTTGCCAGTTTCACACCCCCTACTCAATTAGGGGGAGCTCCAGTGGAGAAGTGGATAAAGGAGACTCTAAAACTTTTCTAACTTTTGCATTTGTAATTTGAGGAGACAAGAGCAGTGTTTGGCCTCTCAGTGATCTGTTTTAATAAATGCCTCTCTTGAAATAACTCAACTCTTAGAGCAGGAAAAAAAAAAGGACCCCATGTCTAAGAATCAGTGTAAAATCCTGACATATTTTGAAAATTCGCTTTAGAAATGTTTTACAAACATCTTTGATTATAGAAAAAATAGCTAAACACATAATAAATTTAATATATGAATTTTGTCTATTGTTCATGAAAACATAAACCCTAAGTGTTTCAAGGCTCTCAAGTTCAACTTTCTGATCAACCCCATCCCAAGCCATTATATTGAAAACAGAAACTGTGAGCATTCTGGTGATTGTTATCTGATATACAATATGTAAAGATTAGAGAAAAATTTAAATCATCTTCAAAAAATTATTGGAAATACTAATAGGTAAAATTTGCTTGCTTTGCTTTATTTGATTTTAATATTTCCTTACCCCTGAACTAAATTAGTCTCTAAGCAAATTAAATTTCAAACAAATCAAACAATCTTTTGTACAAAGTAGGCAATCACAGAGCTGCAGGGAAGTCTTTGTATTGCCATCTGCTGGTTGGTTTTCTGAGATTTCCTTATCTGGGGAGGCTTTTGAAGGTCATGTTCAAAATATAAACCTCCACAAATAAGCTTAGTATTAGAAAGTGAGAAAGACCCTTTTCATTTTATTTAGACTTCTAGATCACGGCTTGGAAGCCTTTAGCTGTGTGACAAATATGGTGGCTTCATTGAGTAGTTTGTTCCTGTCACTTCATTTAGTATGGTTATTAATTTTCTTTTTAGTTGCTCTGTATTTGAGTAACCAGACCAATGGTGTCCAGAAAGAACTGCCGGCTAGCACCTGTAGGGGGTGATGCCATTTGTGAGACATGTCTTGAGGCATTTCAAAGTATCCTTGGCAGGTGTATCATAAACAGATCCTTAGCCTATGCCAGGGTGCTTGGCCATTGTAATTAAAGTTATGTTATAAAAAGCCCCTGCTGTTTTCTTTTTCTGAAGAATGCTGACAGAGACTTCAGCAGACAAGGATGACAGTATTTCCAACACCTCTGCCTTTGCTATTCCTGTGGCTGTGAACACAGCATCCACCTTTACGTAAATTACTATGCAAATTAGAGAGGGCTGGAGCAGCAACCCGCCTAACTGGAGGAGACAAGACAGTGTGCCCTTGGGTCAGAGGTCAGCCTCTGTGCAATAAGGAAAGGTAAGGCTATTTGTCTTTTTAAAACTCAAAAGGGAAAGTAAGACGGATAAAACATGAAAAAGGTTGCTAAAGCTTGGGGAATATAAGGCATACCAGAGTTTGCCAAAAGAGGTAATGTAACTTTATTTCATGGAAAATTAAAGATTTTGGTAGACAAGTGTCTGAATACCTGGAAATAGAGGAATTCATTAAATGAGATCTTGGACAATTGTTATATAATTGAGAACAGCACATGCATACAGCACTCTAGTTAAACTTAGTAGTCAAAGGAATTAAAAATAGTGGCTAAAAGGTAGCAACTCCTTCATGGCTCAAGATATTAGTTTCCCCATCACTATAAGATAGCATTAGATTATTTTTTTGAAGTACAGAGGAAATACATATGGAAACACGAAACTAATAGCAAATATTTTAAGTAAGAATAAGGATCCTGGGGCTGGGATGTAGGCCCGGGGTTCGATCCCAGCACCAAAAAAGAAAAGACAAAAAGAAAAAAAAAAAGAATAAGGATCCTGAAAATCCAGTCTACCCTCTTCAACCTTGATATGCCAACTTCCCTAACTCTTTTTTTTTCTTTTATTATTCATATGTGCATACAAGGCTTGGGTCATTTCTCCCCCCTGCCCCACCCCCTCCCTTACCACCCATGCCACCCCCTCCCTCTCCCCCCATCCCCTCAATACCTAGCAGAAACTATTTTGCCCTTATCTCTAATTTTGTTGTAGAGAGAGTATAAGCAATAATAGGAAGGAATGAAGGTTTTTGCTGGTTGAGATAAGGATAGCTATACAGGGCATTGACTCACATTGATTTCCTGTGCGTGTGTCTTACCTTCTAGGTTAATTCTTTTTGATCTAACCTTTTCTCTAGTTCCTGGTCCCCTTTTCCTATTGGCCTCAGTTGCTTTTAAGGTATCTGCTTTAGTTTCTCTGCGTTAAGGGCAACAAATGCTAGCTAATTTTTTAGGTGTCTTACTTATCCTCACACCTCCCTTGTGTGCTAAAGCTTTTATCATGTACTCAAAGTCCAATCCCATTGTTGTGTTTGCCCTTGATCTAATGTCCACATATGAGGGAGAACATATGACTTTTGGTCTTTTGGGCCAGGCTAACCTCACTCAGAATGATGTTCTCCAAAAGGAAATAGTCTTCAATTGTTAAGCACAAGCTAATTCTTGTCAGATTAAGTTGCCTTAAATAAAATAGTATTTATTTTAATAATTAGAAATTCAACATTTCTGATCTTTCCACCTACCCATAAAACTCCTTTAAATGGTCTTTTATTCACTCATCCCCACCAAAGTGCCTACTGAGTATTTACTCTGTGCCAGAGACAGATGAAGTTACTGAACATACATAAGAGAATAAGTCAGACATAGTCTCTTCCCTTATAAAATGCATTTTAATTGGAAAGTCAGATAGCAAATAGTTAAACAAATTTATAAATAAATAATAAATATATAAATGGACAAATTTTTGGAAAAAAGGAAATATGAAGTAGAGTTTATGTAAGATATTATCATTCAAAATTACATATGCATAATCCCACAATAAGCAAGATAAGCTTGTTGAAAAACAAAATAAATTCATATGTGTATTTGAATTTAAAATGGATAGTCTTTTACATTTAACCTCTGTATATAAATTTCTCTTTTTGTAAATGTAAGATAATTTTCTTTTAGAGAAGTACTGGGATTTGAACTCAGAGCTTTGTGCTTGCTAGCACTCTTCTACTTGAGCCACACCCACAGCCCTTTTTACTTTTTTAATTTTTTTAAGTTATTTTCATATAGACTCTCACATTTCTGCCTAGGCCAGTCTTACACTATAATCCTCCTATTTATGCCTCCCTCATAACTGGGATTTACAGGCATGAGCTACCCCTCATGGTCTAAGATAACTTTTGCATATTTTTTGACCAGAGCTCTATGGTAGGAATATTCAGTTTCATGGCAAGGAAAGCAATCTTAGTCTCCTAGAAGTTAGAATACTTTTATCCTCCAGAGTTTTAACATTTCCACTACCACATGTGTGTCCCTCCCCTGATTATGCTGTGGTCTTCCATGACTGTGTATCTTAACTATACATGGTTTGAAGGGAAAGCCAAATTCTATATATGTTTGGAGATGTGATGTATACAAACAAGATGGTACGGGGGGGGGAAAGGCAGAAAATACAAAGTGTTTGCAAATATAAAGAGCAATTGGAACTTTGTAGTCTGTTGGTGGGAATGTAAACTGATGTGACCTCTTTGGGAGGCTGATTGGCCAAACCCACGGAAGCTAACCATGTACACACTCTATGATCCACCAATTCTTCTTTCAGTAGTACACCCAAGAGAAAATAATGAATATGTTCGATAAGACAGTATTTTCATAGCAGCATTAAATGTAACAGCCAAAAGCTATAAACCTCCTAATGCCTGTCAACAGTTGAGCAGATAAATTGTGATGTGTTTCCAAATTGCAATGCTACACATCAATGAGAATGAATGGACTGTAGCTATAAACAACAATACAGTTAAATATCACAGATGTAATGACAAACAGAAGAACCATTTCTATTCTTTTGCTTAATCTGGGCTCTGGTTATGTTGGCATGCAGTATTTGTTTTACACACATTCATATGTACACTTATGTACAACCTATATAAATGTATTTTACACTTCAATGAAATCTTCCCATTAAATATTTTTATTAACAACAACAATGAAAAAGAAATTCTAAGAAGCTTTAGTATACATAGGTTCCATGGTTTGCTCTAAGACTTAACATCCATGGAGCCAGTCTCAATTCCACAATAGCCTGCAATCTTTCCCCTACTTCCCTATCCCTATATAAAAACCAACCAATTTGAAATCATCTGACAAGTTTTCTTTGCTATTGCCCTTCCTTTACCCTCACCATAATTCATCCACTTGTTTTAATGTCAAACTGTGATAACGATTTGTGACTAAAGATCCATTATTTTAATTGACAAGTTTCCATAGCAGATTGCAATATGTTGCTATTTTGGTGACTTGTTCAGCAGACAGGAGTGCTGTGGGGCTCTATTAATAGTAGTTTTAGAGATAGCAGGTGAGCAATTCTAGTTCAAATGGGGAATAAAGAATGACTTTGGGATTGACAGTTTTTGGGAATTGAGGACTAAGGTGAGGTGCCATGCCATGCAAGACGCCTGCCGATAGAAATGGAATAACTGGTGCCTTAGAGTGTCTTTAAGGTTTCTTAACTTCCATTTTTTTCTTCATAAGACCCTTAATGTTTTACTTTGATTTTTATCCATCTAATTTTCTTTCTTTTGGGGTTGACTTCAAAGTGCACTCCATGCACTCTTTCTACAGCCCAGAATGGTGTTTAACAAAATAGTCCTTCTGTCTGGTAATACTCATTTTAGTAGTAGGACTAGTGTGTTCTTTTGTACCCAGTAGCTCAGACTTTGAATTACCATTTCACTTCTACTTATAAGAATTCTTGTAAGTAGCCTGCTAAGTCATGAATGGAAAATACCTGGCTTGATCCTATTTTTCAAGCCATGGGTGTCCGACCCCCACCATTTCCTCTGTCTCCTCCATTCATTTTCCTGTTTTCTCTAGAATCATTAGAATGGAGTGATTGAACTCCAGTTTTGCTTGAGCTGGCATCCTGTGAAGTTTTTCCCTATGAGGCTAAACATCTGCCCAGGTATTTCCATGTTCTTTTCTGACTGCAATGTGATGCTGTATAAAATAAATGTCCCACTAAACTTCTTGTTAACAAAACAGCAGCTTGACAGCTGGGATATGCAGACAATTGGCACTCTCAAAATTCCAATGTATTTTTAGTTTCTCTGCTCTTCTGTGAGAGAAAATTTAACTATAGCAATTTGAACTAAGACTCGTACTCTTAATTAATATGTTAATTAATATATATTTGCTAGCTCTTATTTTGAGAAGCTATTAAAGATGGTTCGACTGAAGACAAACAGGATCAGGTGAGTATTGAAATAACCTGTACCAGTATAGCATATCTTTTAGGATTAAGAACTGGGGCCACCTGTGTCAACATGATATATGATTTGTCAGTTTATCCCAGGAAGATAAAACCTTAAGCCAATGTATTTCCTTACTGTTTGCTTCAAAAATTCTTGCAAACCAATTTATCCAGAATAACAGTTTGCTTATGTGTGCAAATGCTCACCTATTGGGACAATAGCTTTTGTACTTGAGCAAATAACTAACTTCACAAAACAGTTTACTTTTGGAGACTTTCTACACCATCCTTATCTTACTATGTCTACAAACCCTATTTACACCATAAGTTTGCCTAGTTCCAATCAGTTCCTTCCCTTGAAAGACCTGCCTTAATCCATTTGTACCTAACATTCTGAAGTTAATTTTGCATAGCTGTAACCAAAATACCCAAATGAACGACTTAAAGAAAGAAGGATTTAATTCAGCTTATTGTTTCAGAAATTTCAGTTCATAGTCCCAAAATTCTGGGCAGAGCATCATGGAGGCGAAAGCCTGTGAAGGAGGAGGCTGTTCACCTCATGACAGACAGGAATCTCAGAGAGGGAATATGGAAAGGGGCGAGGGCAACATATATCTCCAAAGGATGCAGCCCCAGTGAACTTCCTCCAACTAAGCCCTACCTCCTACTTTTTAACCACCTCTCATTAATGCCATAGTATGAACCTATTGGAGAATTAATCCATTCATTAGGTCAGAGCCGTTGTCATCTAGTTACCCCCAGAAATACCACCACATACACTCTCAGAGATGTGCTTTACTAACCTAGGCATTTCTCAATCCCATTAAATGACAATCAAAATTAACCTTCATCCCCTCAAATCTTGTATTTTTTGCTTCCTATTTCTGATATGCTACTGAGATACATCTCCCCTCCCCCATCTATCAATTATTGTCATCATCTATTATCTATATCTATATTTATCTGTCTTGGTGGTGTTCATTCTTACTCCATAAGAATGACAAATTTAGCTTTCCTTGATGGTCTCCTTGGGAATCTATAGCCAATGAGTAACAGAAAGGAATGTTATTACATAATCACTAAGGGTGGGTTATAAATACTAATAAACAGTTTTGTCAAATATAAGAAGCACACAACAAATTTATTTCTTTTATAAATTTTCATCTCTAGTCATCTAGACGTAAGTTGCTAGGTATGCCAGTCTACCCAACTTTTTAAGGACCTGACTAAAAAGGAATGAAACTATTTGATTCCATAGAACTAGCACCTTAAACCAAAAGCATTGTGAAAATGGACCTTAATTATCACGATTAATCAAAGGATAATTATAACCTTATTCAGTTTATTTTTACCCTACATTTAGATTACTGAATTCTTAAGAAAATTAAACCTTTCAATAAGGAAAAGAAGAAAATCCAACCTTAACCATAAACTTATTTTCAAAATCTCACTTAGAATTGCGATAAAAAACAAAGTAATTTGTATGTCAGGTAATATTTCTAAATGGCTTGATTTAACC
Organism: Castor canadensis; assembly: GCF_047511655.1. Taxonomy (NCBI): domain Eukaryota; kingdom Metazoa; phylum Chordata; class Mammalia; order Rodentia; family Castoridae; genus Castor; species Castor canadensis. The sequence continues at coordinate 80,180,097 of NC_133400.1, read as the reverse complement.
TCCAAGAAAGAGTAAAAAAACATGAAAGGTATTATAATAAAGTATAATCATTCTGGAACTAAAAGTCTCAGTTGTGTCTGTCTCTAGGAAACTCCAGGCTGAACTCTGGGCAGAGTTTAAAGAATGGTCTTCTGTTCTCATTAATGTCTACACCTTACCGAAAAAGGGGGAGACTCCAATTGAATTTGCTGTAGTCACCTAGCTTCTTACCAGGTGGTTACTATGATATGAAAATGGTTTCAAAGATGTCACACAATTACGATCAAAAAAGAGAAATTTTCCTCTACTCATTGTCTAGGATTCCATATCAGTTGTTTATTCTTTTTTAAATTTTTTTTCTCTCTTTTTATGAGCTCATATTAATTGTGTACAAGGGGTTTCATTGTGACCTTTCCTACATCCATATATTGTACTTTGATCAAATTCACTCCCTCGGTTACTTTCTTATCCCTCCCTTTTAAATGATTTTGACAAGCTTCATTTTTCTATTTTCATACTTATATATGAAGTATTTAGATAATATTTGCCCTTCTCCCCCTTTACCGTCTCCTTTCACTGTCCGTCCTTCCTCTGATTCCACCCCAAAACAGCACCCCCCCATTTTACACTCAAGTTTTTCATTTTTTTAGCTCTAGATTCCACATATGAAAGAGAACATGCAATATTTGCCTTTCTCGTCTGTTGAATTTGGTTTGCAAGTATTGTATTGAGAAGTTTTGCATGTTGGTCTGTGATTTTCTCTTTTTTTTATTGTGTCCTTATCAGATTTTGTTATTGGTGTAATACTGGCTTCGTAGATGAGTTTGATAGTATCCCTTCCCTTTCTATTTTATGAATAGTCTGAGAAGCATTGCTGTTCTTTCTTTTTTAAAAGTAAAATTCAGTAGGGAATCCACCCATTCCTCAGCTTTTCTTTATTGGGAGACTATTATTGTTTCAGTTTCATTGCTTTTTATAGATCTGTTTATGTGGTTTCAATTTACTTATTTATTTGCAGTACTGTGGTTTGAACTCAGGGCCTACACCTTGAGTCACTCCACCAGCCCTTTTTTTATGAAGGGGTTTTTGGAAATAGGGTCTCATAAACTTTTTGCCCACACTGGCTTCGGATCATAATTCTCCTGATCTCTGTCTCCTGAGTAGCTAGGATTATAGGAGTGAGCCATGGGCACCCAGTGTGGTTTTGGTTTTTGTAGGTCATATCTATCTAGAAATTTTTCCATTTGTTCTAGATTTTCAAGTTTATTGCAATATAAGTTTTTAAGGTATTCCCTAATGAGCTTCTGAATTCCATTAGTATTTGTTGTGATAGCCCATGTCGCCTTTCTAATTTTATTAACCTGAGTCTTCTCACTTCTTTCGACTTCTTTTGTTGTTGTTGTTTAGTTTGGTTAAGGGTTTGTCAATCTTCTTTATCTTTTCAAATAACCAAACTTTGTATTCCTTATAGTCTCTCTTTTGTTAATTTCAGTTCTGATCTTTATTTGTGTGTGTGTGTGTGTGTTTACTGCTTTTGAGTTTGGTTTGTGCCCCCCAAATTTTGGCAAATTGTATTTCCCCATTTTCATTTGATTTTAGGAATTTTTTAATCTCCCCCCCTTATTTCTTTGATCACTCATTGATTATTCAAGAGTGAGTTGTTCAGTCTCCATGTGTTTGGATATTTCCTGGATATTTCATTATGATCTCGTAAAATTGAAGAAATAATTTCATTTTTTCTGTACTTGTTAAGACTTCCTTTGTGTCCTAATATGTTATCTGTTTTGGAGAACATCTCATGGGTTTCTGAGAAGATTATGTATTCTGCAGCTACTAAGTGGAATATTCTGTAGATGTCTGTTAAGTCCATTTGATCTATACTGTTGTCTAATTCTGAAGTTTCCTTATTGAGATTTTGTCTGGATAACCTGCCTGGTGGTGAGACTCGGGTATTAAAATCATGTACTATTTTTGTGTAAGGGTCTCTCTATGTTATTGTGTCCAGTGATAATCTTGTTATGAAATTAGGGTCACCAGTTTCAAATGCATGTATATTTACAGTTGTTATCTCCCCTGCTGGATCATTCCCTTGATCAATAGGAAGTGACCATCTTTGTCTCTTTTAACTAACTTTGGTTTGAAGTCTGCACTGTCAGATACAAGTATAGCTATTCCTGCTTGCATTTGGGCTTCATTTGCTTAGAAAATTATTTTCCACCCTTTCACTGTAAGCCTATGTTTGTCCTTGCCTTTGAGGTGTGTTTCTTGCAGACACAGAATGGTTGGGTTTTATTTTTTAATTCAATCTGCCAATCTGTGTCTTTTCATTGGAGAACTGAGAACATTATTGAAGGGTATATAGTAATTCGATTGCTTTTCTGTTGCTTGAGTCTTCCTTACTTTTTATTTGCTTATGTACTCATGTAGTGATAAAATTTTTTCTTGTATTTTGCAATTTTGTTTATTTTCCTCTCTCTGTGTGTGTTTAAGTATCTCCTGCAGTGCTGATTTAGTGGTCATGAATTACTTTAGTTTCTCTTTATTATTTCTCCTTCAATTATGAATGATAGCTTTGCTGTGTGCAGTAACCTAGGTTGGCAGTTATTTTCTCTAAGGGACTGAAATACATCATTTCATGCCTTCCTTTGTCTTAGAGTTTCTGTTGTGAAATCTGCTTTTATTTTGATGGGTTAGCCCTTGTAGGTGACTTGGTGTTTCTCTCTTGCAGCTTTCAATATTCTTTCCTTGATTTGTATGCCTAATCTATTAATGATAATATGATGTGGGAAGGTTCTAGTTTTCTCTGTTTGGGGTTCTAAAAGCCTCCTGTACCTGGATACCATCTCATTCTCCAGATTTGGGAAGTTTTCTTCTTTATTTTGTTGAATATGATTTCAGTGACTTTAGTTTGTACCTCTTCTTCTTATAGGCCCATGATTCATAGGTTTAGTCTCTTAATGGTGTCTTGGAGTTCTTACATGTTCCATTTGTACTTCTCTAGGGTTTTTCAACTATCCTCATCTGATAGTCCTTACACATCTACCTTGTCTTCAAGTCCTGACATTTTGTCTTCAATTGGACTCAGTCTACTGGAGAGACTTTCAACTTTGTTTTTCTATTTGACTTTTTTCAATTATTTTTCCAGAATTTCTAGATCTTTATTGAATTTCTCTTTCATATCCTTAATTGTCATATTGATTTCATTCAGCTCTTTAACTTTTCTTGAAATTCATTTAGGCATTTACTAGTGTCCTCTTTAATTTCATTGATCATTCTTATAATCATTTTTTAATCATTTGTCTGAGATTTCATCCATGTCACTGTCATTATTGTTTGTTACTGTGAAATTCTTGAGCATTAGAGAAGTCATATTGCCTTGGTTTTTCATATTTCTTATGTTTCTTCTTGTGGATATAAGGCCATGTCAGTGGTTGGAAGTTTTACTCATCTATAGTCTTCCAGTTGAAATATTCTCAATGTTCAGGCAGGACTGTGTAGTGGCTAGGTTGGGGTGCCATTTCTCACCATATGTGTGAGATTCAGTAGCCAAGTGTGTGATTCAGTAGCCAAGAATTGGCCCATGTGCTCAGGGGACCAAGCCTGATTCCCAGCACTGCTCAGATTGAGGTAAACTAGCTGGAATCTCATAAATTGTCTGCTTTTGGGATATTTTTATTATAGTTCCTTCCCTTCCTTGTATACTGGGTACTGCTGTCTGCAGGGAGCTTTACAGCCCATGGATAGGAAAGGTTCCCACTTGTTCCACAAGCCCCTCAGTTTGTGTCCCCAGAGATATAAGCATCCAAGGCTTACAGTAACCTCTGAGCATTGAGCTCTGCCCTGGATGGTAGAAAATTGAGGGACTTAGCTATTCTGTCTGCCTCAGTGCTTTCAGGATCCACACAGCCATAGACTTGGTGCTTTGTTTGCACCTCAACCCTCAGGCAATAGGAGGGTGGAGCATGCCCTTCACTGCCTGAGATACATGCAGGCTTGAACTTCTCTACAGAACCAAGTCAGATCCTCTCCCTGTCCACAACTACCTCTCATAGCCATCTCCCACCCAAATACCATGGAGGGGTGTCCCATGACTCCCTATGCTATAATTGTTCCTTGTTTCCAAGTCACCAGAGTACCTCAGTCTCAAACAACAGATCCTTTCTCAAAATGGCAATTTGCTATACAGCTCTCTGAGATAAAGACAGCAGCAGAATGTCTTTCTTCATAAGGCTAGCCTTCTACACAGGAGCAGACAGTGGCTCACCAAATCCCTGCACAGGATTTAAGGCTTGCAGAAAGTATGGGCTTATCTTGTAGGTGGAATTGACAGCCTGTCACCAGGTCCATCTGGCTTACCTTGTGAATGCATCTTTGGCTTCCCCTCCCCCTTTTAGGAAGCCAGGGATGGGGCTTGGAATTGTTTGTTGCTTTTCTCTGTTGCCTTGGTTTCTCTATCCTTTTCTGCTCTCCTGCCAACTCTTTTGTGATTTCCAATGCTCTTCTTCGTGTGCTACTAGACTCTTCTCATTCATGGAGTAAAAATGGGGGGCATGTTGCCCTACTCTGTCAATTGGTTATTCTTGAAAATAGTTGTTTCTAAAGCATTACGTACTGAAGTGTAAAAGTTTATTGCTAGTATGAATGCACAGAGGCTGTAAGAAAAGACTATCAATGACAGTAAAGGAAAACTATATTATTCAAAAACCTTTATCAAAATAGCAGGGAAAAAATAGCAAAAATGTGAATGTACTAGTAGAAAAGAGTCTTCTCTCCATCCTAGTTCTCTCTAGATGCCATTTTCTCCCTTGATCCACAGTTATCAGTCATCCATCCCAGCAGGGCTCCATAAGTACCTTGGTGTCTGAGTCACACAAATACCTCAATGCTGGACCCAACACCATGCCACTCGACCCTCAGGAAAGGGAAAAGAAAGGAAAACCTCTTTCAGCCTCTGCAGATTGATGTTGGAGAATCCCTTCGATACTTAGCTTAGCTTCTCTGAGTCTAGAATCAGCCTGAAGTGACAGCGAAAGATCCTTTAACATCTTTTCTGAGTATGTATCTTCCCCAGGCATGCATATGCTCTCTAAATGTTCCCACAAATATACCTTCTTTTGAATGTTCTAATGGCTCAAAATATCTTACCCAAGGCTTTTCTCTGTGTTTGAAGTCCTCTATCATATGCTTTGACCTATAATATTTTGTCCCAGGTGTCTGAAGTTTTACTTGTAATGCTGCCACTTTCTCCAGCTGAGTTCCAAATTAGGTGAAACATATATACATTTTACCTCATTCCTTCAGGTATCTCCCAGAGAGGTTGGAACAGATGTATGCAATGGTTGTAAATAAAGTCTGCTTTTCTCCCTCCTGTCTGAAGGAGGGAACTAGACTGCTATGCCATACAGAAGGTAGAACCAGAGGGAGTAAGAACCCCACAAAACTATCCTACCATTCTGAAGATTTATTTGTCCTGACTGGATGTTTACTTGGTTGCTGTAAACATTTATTTTCCGAAATTCTGACAAAGTTGGTCCTGGAAGGTAAGTGCTTCAAACTTTCTAGTCCACCATTGCTGATATCAAAAGGTCCTAGCTCCTTTTGATAGAATCCAGTTATCACTGATTACTTTGTTGCATCTTAGCATATGTCTCAGTTTATCTTGGACATTTCCTACACTGACTTGGTATCAGCAATATCTATCATGAGCTGTGGCTCTTCGTTAATGGGAAATGGTACTTAAAAAATATAATTAAGTTCCTAGAAGGTATCCATTTCTTGAGTCGTTATCAATTCTAAGACATTTTATTTATTTAATAACTCTGACATTGACCATTAAATTTTATCATAGTCAACAACAGGAAAAAATGTTTTAGCAGATAGAGTGAAGGAATATGTATTTATTTTTAGATAAATATAAACCATGAGTTTATATTGATATGTCTAATTCAAAAATTGATTATATATTTTAACCCATTTTCTACAATTTTGTAGGTGTGTCTCTATCCCATTTAATTTATTATTTTGGTTCCAAAAGTATTAACAAAATACTCATTCATTTTAGCCTATAATAGTTACCAAGGAGAATAACCTTAATGCATGCTATAGTCAATTAATTTTCCCCTAGAAGTTTACTACGGCAATTGTATAAACACATTACCTATTAATTTTCTATTTTTACTTTACAGAAAATCTCTCTCTTTTATAAAAATTGGGTTGATTTTTTTCAAATGCCTTTTAAGATCTATGCAAATCATATACTTATTTTTTCTCTTTAAATGAAGTTCTACACTGAGTTGAATTAGTAGACTTTCCACTAATGATCCATTCTTATGGACCTAGAATGAAGTATAATACTTTGATAGCATGGTGGGGATTGTTTTTGCTAATATTGTCATTAAGATTTTTATATAAATAATTATAAGTGAAAGTGACCTGTAAGTCTTTTACAAATGCAATCTTTGTTGGTTTCATACCAATATTATGTTAGTCTCATAAAAAGACTTTGGAATTTGAGCCTCATTATCTAAGAAGCAACAATTTAATATGTAAACTATCTAGCTAGCTATTAATCTTCAGACCCACCAACTATCTATCTTTTACCTAAAAAATCTTTCCTTCCATCTTTTAAGAAATTAATTTTGCATTGTTTTCTTATCTTTTCTTCCATCTGAAAGTATTTCAATCAAGTAACATATATATGTATACATATATATTAATTTTACCTCCTCTTTTTTGCCTTTTGATGTTCTTTGTGTTCTTTTCTTACTTCTTTCTCCCTCTTTATTGCTATCTTGTGAAAATATCTCATTTTTATCCTATTCTGAAGAATTAACAACTTGGCTTTAACTAATTATTTTGTGAAATCATGTTCTCTTACATTTTATTGAGACCACAAAGCAGATTTGCTTTTTCTTCTTTTCTCCTCTTATTTTATCATCCTTACATTTACTTACATGTGTATACATTGTTTGTGCCACCTCCTCCCCCATCCCCAGCCCCCACCTCCACCCCCTGCTTCCAGGCAGGTCCTGTTTAGTTCTCTTCTTCTCTGATTTTGTTGAGAGAAAACATAAGAGAAAAGAAAGACATATTGTTTTTGCTAGTTTGAGATGAAGATAGCTATACAGAGAGATTCCTGGCATTGCTTCCATGCATTTGTGTATTGCAACCACATTGGTTCATTTCTACCAGACCTCTTCGCTATTTCCCAGTCCCCTTCCCATAGTGGCCTCTTCCAATTTAATATTACTTTATTTGCTCCTCAACAGGGAGTACATCAAGTTTTAGGTTTCCTTCCCTTTCCCTATTTCTCCTGTGCGTGTTCTCCTCTTAGTGTGGGAGCCCTGTGCAATAATATTTCTTCATTTGTTTTGGGCCTATAATCTGCATATGAGGGAAAACATGCAATTTTTGGCCTTTTGAGCCTGGCTAATTTCACTTAAGATGACGTTCTCTAGTTCTAGTTCCATCCATTTACTTGCGAATGACAAAATTTCATTCTTCTTTGTAGCTGTGTAAAATTCCATTGTGTATAAATACCACATTTTCTTGACCCATTCATCAGTTGTGTGGCATCTTGGCTGTTTCCATAGCTTGGCTGTTGTGGATAGTGCTGCAATAAACATAGGTGTAGAGGTGATTTTGTAATAACTTGAGTTGCATTCCTTTGGGTATGTTCCTAGGAGTGGGATTGCTGGACCATATGGCAGATCTATGTTTAGTTTTTTAAGGATCCTCCATATCATTTTCCAAAGTGGTTGTAATAGCTTACATTCCCACTAGCAGTGTATGAGGGTTCCTTTTCCCCACCTCCTCACCAGCATTTGTCATTGGTTGTGTTCTTGATAATATTGTTGTCTTGTGGTCAATTATTTCTAACCTTGCAATCATCCTATGCACTTTTGTTTTTATTTTTTATTGCAAAATAATTTCAAAAGCTCTGATTATTTTTATTTATCCACTCCTAGAGGAGAAAAAAGTCTTTCAAGAGTGGAGATTTTCCTATAAACAAGTTTAACTGATTCTGTTGTTCCAACTCAGTTATCTGCCAAGCTTCTAATCTAAATTATTTTCAGTGATAAATTGTCATGATCAGTTAACATTTTGAGGTATATGGGTAGGAAGCTGGAGCTATGGTCTTAACAATAAAACTTTATTTGAGAAATGGAAAAATAGAGAAAATAAGCACACCTAGAAAACAATTCAACTGAATGGAAACCACAATTTATAATGAATAAACTGCTTACACACAGCCTGTTTACCAGCCTTGTCTACTGTCCCAAAAGATTGATGACCTTGCTGATGTATTTACCAGGTTTTCTCACCATAAAGTTAACATGAAAAATTATCCTTTGGAAAAAATTAACTACATTCATTCAAGGAATGAGGAAGTCATGCTACCCTTCCTTGAGGACCATGTACCTCCACACATTATTTGGATTTATTCTGCATGAGCCATTTGTTTCCTTGTCCCCATTTATTTACTTAATTTTTATGTCAGTACAGTCTCAGGAATATTTACTTTACACTTTGGTTTATAACTCAATATTATTTATTTTACTTTTTTAGTTCAAATTCCATCAGCTTTGGTCATTGGATGCTGTTTCAGTTGGCTCCTGTATCTCTTTGACAAACTCCCACCATTGTGGGTTTTTTCTCCTTATTCATTCATTTATTTATTTTTAGCATGTCCTTACTTTCAAGCTCTATTAGATGTTCCACACTTATCATGTACATTTCCTATCCCAGTCCTAGAACCTAGGATCTGTCATTTCTCTGGGGAGCCATGGTTCCTTTTACTGTAGAAAGGTATTTGAAACCAAGATCTGACTATAAGGTATACTAATCACACCAGAGCCCTCAACTGACTGAACAAAGAAATATATGTATATATTCTGATCTGCTAATATGCAAATGTGAATAAATTATTTATATCTACATGTATATAATAATTTATATCTATATTAAGCTAAATATAAGTTCATATTGATGTCTTCAGGTCTACTTAATCACTACATGAGTCATTAGCTTTTTTCACAAGCTTATCTGGGGTGTCTTTTTGACACATAATCCCCAGATTCATGAAGGAGCCATTTCTGGTCTCTTTCCTGATGTTTCCTGAGTCTGAAATCACAATAATCTTCTATTCGGTGTAGTCACTGCATAAGTGCTTGACTCTTGACACAGCTAACTTCAGTGAAAACTGATCATTAGTTTCCGGTGGACTCCATGTGACATATTTCTATCATCTCCAGTGCCCACCATTGTTTCTAGTCTGCCAACTATGTTGATCTGTATGTCCCAATAGGAAGTACTTTACTGATTTCTGTGAGTCTGCTTTAATTTCTCAGGACAAATTGACTCTTAGGATCTAAATTGTCTGAAATCTGTAATTGAAATGTTACACACTAATGATCACATAGTCATTATAACCAAAGACTTAACTATTTCACGCATGTCATTAACAAAGTAGAATGAGTCAGAGTATTTTATTTAGTACAAGTGTCCAAAAACTTATCTATTCCTTCTGGGATGGGTCACAAAAAGGAACAGGTACAGAAAGAGTCTCATCTTCAATGATCCATCTTGAAATAAACCTAAGTGTGTGTTATTAAAATGTCAGGCCATTGACTTTGTAAGTGGAAGAACAAGGTTGCATACATGGGAAGCAACTTTCAAACTTCAGTTATACTCCTACTTAATAAAGAGAAAAAAATGGACTGGAGGTGTGGCTCAAGAAGTAGAGCACCTACGTTGCATGTATGAAACCCTGAGTTCAAACTCCAGTCCCACACACACGCAAAAAAAAGCTGGGTGTAGGTCAGTGGCAGAGTTGCTTACCAAGTATGTAAAAGGTCCTAAGTTTGATCCCTAGCAATGTAAAGCGAAAAAAAATGGATATAGGGAAAATGTTCCTCCATTTTAACTTACACTATTGGCTAGATTTCCAGTTCTTGTACCTTTTGCCTCCCTCAGCCAACTAATCAAAGCAATCACTGGTTTTCTACTGCCCAACTGCTTTTCTCTTTTTCTTAGTATATTATTACTTTTATCAGATTTCCATTGAGCTTCCTGTCATGTAGCTCTGTCTCTACTTCACCTATGCCTTGTGTTCTGATCTTTCTGATGAATGATGGCTTTTCTCTATTTCTTCAAAGTTAATTCTACTTTGTAAATAAGAATGACTCTTGCAGCCCTGAGGTGTAAGTGCTCCCCATCTGTACAACGTGGCTTAGTACGGAAAGATTTTATGCTCACTAATCTCCTGCTTTGTTGCAAAATACCATGTGGCTTTTGCTAATGTTGAAAGTAACAATGTGTTTTTAATCTAATTTACTAATGTAGAACAGCTTTCTTCTGAATCACAGTGGTGTAACCATTGACAACCAGGGCTTTGGCTCATGTTGAGTGTGAGTGCGTAGGATCAGGAAATAAAATTTTCCAGTATCTCACAATTCCAATTTAATCTTCATCAATCTTGGTGAATTAATTAGCAAGTAGTAAAATGATGCCATATCAGTAAATGTTTATGAACAATTATGTGATCTTTTTGAGCATGTTTTTTCCAAAAAGCCATGTCATTGAGTTCATCCAGGCTTTTATTGTTACTCTCACTCATTTTATTGAATCAGTTTTAAACTTTGTCTACACCACACAAGTGATAGTTCAAATCAGTCTCCTTCAAGCACTCCAATTTGCTCTAACATTATCTCTTATTCACCTGACATTTATTTTTCTCTCTAGGTCAGTGCTCTCAGGCTTTTTTCCCTGAAAGTACTCACCTCCTTCTCAAAGTGAATCCTCCCTACCTTTGCTCTTTCTGTCCTGGCCCACTTCCTCTGGTATCTACAACATTTTTCTCTCCTATTTGCTTTAAAATAAGCTCAAACCTCTTGGTTTCCTCTCTTGGGGAAAAAAAGCACCACAGTTTTGAACTCTCAGCTTTATTCCTTCTCTCCTTGTGTTTGTTGCTAGTTTCTTAAAATCTAGTTTTCTTATTCTTCCCCAAACATTTTCTCCTTGGCATCCTGAAATCTGCTTTGCTTCCCCATTACTGAACTGGTAATACTCTTGTCAAGGTGACCAATGACCTCATCATCAAGACAGAAAAGAAAACGATGATATTTTCTTAAAATATGACTATATACATAGAAACATATACCAAAATAGGAAAGAAATACTCCAGTTACCAACCCATTTCTGTAACTGGTCATCCAATTATAGTTGGTATTTATTCTTCCACTACCTTAAGAAAGCATCCCAGAGGGTCACAGTGACCCCAGATTTCACTCCCAAAGGGTCTTGGCTATGGGTTATGTTGTTATAGTTTTCCATTGATTTTAATCACAGGGCATGGTACTACTAAGGGATGTCTGTTCTAAAGGATCTCCTGGGGGCCAGACATACTCTTCCTCACCTCCATTGTGGAGAACTTTAATTTCCTCTTGGTAGTCAGATCATTCACACCAGGCAACACCATAACTACCTTCTTTACCTATTGACTCAGAGACAGGAGGAATTCAAAACATGGCTTGACAGCAGTTTTAACTTCTAGTTCAATGGAACCATGGTTGTGTATCCTGGTAGAACCATTCTTTACTCTGAATCTAAAACCTTTAGGCTAGCAAAGCATAGAGTAATGGGAACAGGATACAAAATAGGGGCCATGGTGTGTGGTTCCATTCTTGTCATATTTAGATGCTAATCCAGAGCATATATAGCCTTCTAGAAATCCTGCCCAATACCTGTAATGTGTTGCCCCCTAGCTGGTACTGTCACTATGTCTTCAAAAGGTCATTTTACTCTTCCATCAAGCCAGCTCCTTTCAGACAGTTGAAAACATGGTAACACCAGTATATTCCATAACCATAAACCCATTGCTACATTTGTTTTCTGTGAGACAAATTTCTTGGATCTGTTTTTTTTTTTTGGCAGCCCTGGGGTTTGAACTCAGGGCCTTATGCTTGCTGGGCAGATGCTCTTACTACTTGAGCTACTCCATCAGTCCCTGTAAAGCAAATTTCTTAATCAGAAGCAATGATGCACGTCATAACATAATGTTATCTGAGGCATGTATAAGCTCAGGGATTGTGTCTTTGCAGAAGCTTTCATGTAAGACAAGCAAATTCATATCCAGAGTGTCTATTCCAGTAAGGACAAAACACTTCCCCTTCCATAATGGTGGTGGTTCAGGGTAATCAAGCAGCTGTTCGGTGTCTGGAAGATTGCCATGGGTAGGCACTCATCATTGATCTTGGCTGCTGACATATTGAGTATTCATTAGTGGCTATAGCCAGGTCAGTTTTGATAAGGGAAAGTCCCTGTTTCTGAGCCCATCCTTAACTTTCCTCTCTACATGAAGGTCACTTTGTCCATTAGCCTTTTGACAATGATAGTAATGGTTGTGTAAATGCTAACAGGTATCTCTAAAATCTATCTATCTACTTGATTTTTAGGATCCCCAACCCTAACCCCTTAGTGGGATTTCATATGAGATTCAAGTATCTTCTCATTTTTGTCCATCCATTCAGAGAGGTCTGGCTATGCACTACTTCCCCAAGTTTCTTTGCCACCAATTTTCCAATCATATTCCTTCCAGGTCTCTGAACATTCAACCAAACCATCAGCTATGGCTCAGGAGTGAACATACAGTTGCATACCAATCATTTCTCTTTCTGAGGAAAGTGCACAGCCAGGTACACTGCCTGAGCTTCTGACCACTGGGAGGATTTCCCTTCATTCCTTCAGGAATGTCCCAGAGAGGGGCTGTAGCTCTACCACTGTCCATTTCCAGGTGCATATTGTGCAGAACTACCCAGAAATCAAGACTGACTGTTGTCTTTCTCTGTTATTTGATCATAGGAACTCCCCATAAGACAAGAGGTACAAGTATAAAGAAGGCAGTATAACATGAGTGGATACCAGGGTATATGAGCCACTTCTTCATGCAAACTACTTGTGCCTTCAGGTCCTTGCTGGAGTCCAACTACTTATATATTCCACCTTCATTTGATGATGACATATTGTTTTGCATGCCTGAATATGGCTTAGTGGGTCAGACAGCATCTCAGATGACAAGCAACTCAGATCTCATGGTTATTTGGTGACCCATGGTCAAACATTCAGTTTCTACTAGGCCCAATGGTAGTTCAGGCTGTCTCTCAAAAGGTGGGTAATAATCTGTAGATAATTACTCAAAATCCTAAGGGATTGTGTTATGATTCACTTATAAGGGCCTGCCAAAGGATCCAAACACCATCTTTGTCTGCCATTGCTACTTTAAGCATCATTGGATCGATCGGGTCATGTGGTCCAAGTGGCATAGCAGCTTGCCAGGCCTGCCAAGTAGTGCAATGAACTGGATCTATGGCAGAGCCTTCTCTCATTCTGGGTGAAGCTTTTCAGGTCATTCAGTAAATGGGTAGTGACTACACACCTAACTAAGGAATGTGTTGCTTCTGAAATGCAATGAGTCTAACAGGCATTGTGCATTTTTCTTGTCAAGAACAGATGCAACAATACCCATCAAGTTAGAAGGAATATCTCAACATGGTTCATACCAGAGGAACCTAGCGATTTCATGTTGTCAAAGGTCCCTAGATTTTAGTTTGGTTTTTCCCACTTCCTGGTACTCAATTATCTGGTATTTGCTGCTTGTCTACTAAATCCAATTAGTATAGTGCCATCAGTGTAATGGACCTTTCCTTGTGGGAAGGAAAAAAAGTCAAGATCTCTATGAACTAAATTGTGAAATAAGGCTAAAAAGTTGATATACTCTTTTGGTAGGATAGTAAAGGTATATTGCTGGCCCTATAAACTAAAAGCAAACTGCTTCTGGAAGACTTTATGGAAAAGGAATAGAGAAAAAGCATTTGCCTGACCGTATTCAAAGATATATTAATTTGCTTAAACAGTAAATTCATCTCTGGTACAGCAGCTGCAATTGCAGACATTACTTAGTTAGGCTTAGATTAACCTGCTGTCATTCTCCAAGTTCTATCTGTCTTCAAAGATGTTGATTAGGAGAGTTAAATGTGGATGTGGTAAGAATCAATACCTCCATATTTTCAAAGTCCTTAGTGGTAGCACAAATCTCTACAGTCTTCATGGAGTGCCATATTGGATTTGATTTACTATTTTCCTGAGTAGAAAAGTTCTAACAGCTTCCGTTTGACCCTAACTCTGTAGGGCATGAAATCAATGTGAAGATTCTGACACCTGGTAAGTATTATTATTTCAATTATGCATTCTGGGATTAGGAAAATAACCACAGGTTGGATTTGGGGACCCAGTGGATTCACTGTGAGATAAAACTGAACCTTAGCTCATTGATCACCTAAACTCCTAAATACCTACTCTGCCTTGGGGCATGACAGTGATATTTTGGTCTCCTGGAATCTAGAATTAGTTTACAGACAGTATCTAAATCCCAAAAGGAGGAAGGGAGAGAGGGAGAGAGAGAAATTGAAAGAGAGAGAGAGAGAGAGAGAGAGAGAGAGAGAGGGAATTGAAAAAGAGAGAAATTGAGAGAGACAACACAGAGAGAGATAATTTGAGAGAGAGAGGAATTGGCCTACACAATTATGGTAGTCAAATCCCACAATTTGCCATCTACAAGCAGGAGAACCAGGAAAGTTGCTGATGTAATTCAGTCTTAAAAAAAATAATAATAAAAACTGGGAGTGGTGGAACCTTTGGGATACAACAAAGGCAGTCTTGAGAGGAAAGTTTATAGCCATGAGTGCATATATTAAAAGGAAAGAAAGATCTCAAATCAATGACCTAATGCTACACCTCAAACTCCTAGAAAAACAAGAACAAGCATATCCCAAAACAAACAGAAGGAGAGAAATAATAAAAATAAGAGCTGAAATCAATGAAATAGAAACAAACAAACCATACAAAGAGTTAATGAAACAAAAATTTGGTTCTTTGAAAAAATAAACAAGATCAATAGACCCCTGGCAAACCTGACTAAAATGAAGAGAGAAAAACCCAAATCAGTAAAATCAGAAATGCAAAAGGGGAGATAACAACAAACACCATGGAAATCCAGGAAATCATCAGAGACTACTTTGAGAACCTATATTCTAATAAATTTGAAAATCTTGAAGAAAGGGACAGATTTCTAGATATTTATAATCTTCCAAAACTGAACCAAGAGGATATTAATCACCTGAAGAGATCTATGAAAGAAAATGAAATTGAAGCAGCAATAAAGAGTCTCCTAAAAAAGAAAAGTCCAGAACCTGATGGATTCTCTGCTGAATTCTATCAGAAATTTAAGGAAGAACTAATACCAACCCTCCTTAAACTGTTCCATGAAATAGAAAGGGGAGGAACACTGCTTAACTCATTTTATGAAGCCAGTATTAAACTCATCCCAAAACCAGGCAAAGACACCTCCAAAAAGGAGAACTATAGGCCAATCTTCTTAATGAACATAGATGCAAATAAATAAAAAAATAATGGCAAACCGAATTCAACAACACATCAAAAAGATCATTCACCACGACCAAGTCGGCTTCATCCCAGGGATGCAAGGGTGGTTCAACATACACAAATAAATAAATGTAATACAGCACATTAATAGAAGCAAAGACAAAAACCACTTGATCATCTCAATAGATGCAGAAAAAGCCTTCAGCAAGATTCAACACCACTTCATGATAAAAGCTCTAAGAAAACTAGGAATAGAAGGAATACATCAACATTGTAAAGGCTACATATGACAAACCTACAGCCAGCACTATACTTAACAGTGAAATACTAAAGTTATTTCCCCTAAGATCAAGGAAGGAGACAAGGATGCCCACTATCCCCACTCCTAGTCAACACAACACTGGAATTCCTAGCTAGAGCAATTAGGCAAGAAGAAGAAAGAAAAGGAATACAAATAGGTAAAGAAACTGTCAAAATATCCCTATTTGCAGATGATATGATCCTATATCTTAAAGACCCAAAAACTCCTAGACACCATCAACAGCTACAGCAAGGTGGCAGGATATAAAATCAACATAGAAAAATCATTAGCTTTTCTATACACTAATAACAAATGAACTGAGAAAGAATATATGAAAATAATTCCATTTACAATAGCTTCAAAAAAATCAAATACCTAGGAGTAAACTTAACAAAGGATGTGAATGACCTCTACAAGGAAAACTATAAACCCCTGAATTAAGAGATTGAGGAAGACTACAGAAGGTGGAGAGATCCCACATGCTCATGGATTGGTAGAATCAACATAGTAAAAATGTCTATATTCCCAAAAGTAATCTACATGTTTAATGCAATTCCCATCAAAATCCCAATGACATTCATCACAGAGATAAAAAAATCTACCCTAAAGTTCATTTGGAAACACAAGAGACTGCGAATAGACAAGGCAATACTCAGTCAAAAGAACAATGCTGGAGGTATCACAATACCCGACTTCAAACTATATTACAAAGCAATAGCAATAAAAACAGCATGGTACTGGCACAAAAACAGACATGAAGACCAGTGGAAAAGAATAGAGGACCTGGATATGAATCCACACAACTATACCCAACTTATTTTTGACAAAGGCACTAAAAATATACGATGGAGAAATAGCAGCCTCTTCAACAAATGTTGCTGGGAAAAGTGGTTAGCAGTTGCAAAAAACTGAAACTAGATCCATGTTTATCACCCTATAACAGTGTTAACTCTAAATGGATCAAGGACTTTAATATCAGACCCCAAACTCTAAAGTAGGTACAGGAAAGAATAGGAAACACTTTTGAAGTAATAGGTATAGGCATGGACTTCCTCAATAGCACCCCAGCAGCTCAGCAACTAAGAGAAAGTATAAACAAATGGGACTTAATAAAACTAAAAAGCTTTTGTACAACAAAAGAAATGGTCTCTAAACCAAAGAGTCCACCCACAGAGTGGGAGAAAATATTTGCTAGCTACGCATCAGACAAAGGACTGATAACCAGAATATACAGGACACTCAAAAAACTAAATTCTCCTAAAATTAATGAACCAATTAAGAAATGGGCAACTGAACTAAACAGAACTTTCTCAAAAGAAGAAATTCAAATGGCCAAAAAACACATGAAAAGATGTTCACCATCTCTAGCCATAAAGGAAATGCAAATCAAAACTACACTAAGATTCCACTTCACCCCTGTTAGAATAGCCACCATCAAAAACACCACTAACAACATGTGTTGGCAAGGATGTGGGGAAAAAGGAACCCTTGTACACTGCTGGTGGGAATGCAAGCTGGTGCAACTACTCTGGAAAAAAATATGGAGGCTTCTTAAAAATCTAAGCATAGATCTGCCATGTAATCCGGCAATTCCACTTCTGGGGATATACCCAAAGGAATGTAATGTGACTCAGGTTACTCCAGAGGCACCTGCACACCCATGTTTATTGCAGCACTATTCACAATTGCCAAGTTATGGAAATAGCCAAGATGTCCCATGACTGACAAATGGATTAACAAAATGTGATATATATACACAATGGAATTCTACTCAGCCATGAAGAAGAATGAAATCTTTTTTTTATTATTGTTTTATTATTCATATGTGCATACAAGGCTACAAAGCTTGGGTCATTTCTCCCCCATGCCCCCACCCCCTCCCTTACCACCCACTCCATCCCCTCCCTCTCCTCCCCACCCCCTCGCTACCCAGCAGAAACTATTTTATCCTTATCTCTAATTTTGTTGAAGAGAGAATATAAGCAATAATAGGAAGGAATGAGGGTTTTTGCTGGTCGTTTGCAAGTAAATAGATGGAACTGGAGAACATCATCCTGAGTGAGGTTAGCCGGGCTCAGAAGACCAATAATTGTATGTTCTCCCTCATACGCTGACTTTAGATCTAGGGCAAACACAGCAAGGGGATTGGACTTTGGTCACATGATAAGGCGAGAGCACACATGGGAGGTATGAAGATAGGTAAGAAACCCAAAAAAACATGATAATATTTGATGTCCTCAATGTAAAGGAACTAAAGCAGAAACTTTAAAGCGACAGAGGTCAATAGGAGAAGGGGATCAGGAACTAGAGAAAAGGGCAGTTCATGAAGAATCAACTTAGAATGTAAAACATATGTACATGAAAGCAATGCGAGGACTCTTCCTGTATAGCTATCCTTATCTCAACTGGCAAAAACCCTTTGTCCTTCTTATTACTGTTTATACTCTCTCTTCAACAAAATTAGAGACAAGGGCAAAACATTTTCTGCCTAGAAGCAAGGGAGCGGGGTGGGGGGGAATGGAGGGGGAGTGGTAAGGGGGAAAAATGACCCAAATATTGTATGCACATATGAATAAATGAAAAAAAAAGATTTCTCCCCTCAAAAAAAATCTAGGAAGCCATATATTAAACTGTTTAGAGTGACAAATGTGTAGTAAAAGGAAAAAAAACTGGGGGTGTGACTAAGTTGAAAGGCCTGAGAACCAGGTGTTCCAAACTCCAAAGGCAGGGGAATATGAATGTCCCAACATAAATAGAAGTGATTTCACACTTCCTCTACCTTTTTGTTTTTTCGAGCTCTCAACGGATGGGTGATGCCTACAGTGAAGGCAATCTTCTTTTTTTTAGTGTACTGATTCTAATGCTAATACCTTCCAGAAAAAAATCCAGACATAATGTTTTACCAACTACCTAGGCATTACTTAACTTAGTCAAGTTTATACATAGAATCAGCCATCACTTGTGTTTATGTAGAAGAGTGGATATTCCCCTGACTCACACACAATTATCTCTCATATGTCTTAAGTAGTAGCCGTACTTCTCTACCATTCTACCATCTATTTTCTGACTGTTAAAAGCTATGTCCCATTTGTATCTTATTATACATTGAGGATAAAGACGAAAGTATTAATATGACTCAACAGAAGTCACAATTAAATCTACACATATTTGTACAAATGTATAAAAAGTATAAAATTTTGCAAATGCAACTACATTCATCCCTCAGGATTAGGCAAAATTCTCTCTATTGCTTTGGGGTTTTCTTCAAGATTGAAAATCATGTGTCCTCTGTGCTGCCTCCGAAGTCCTGTCCTTCATCAAACCTTACCTGTCCTTTCTCCCATTCTTCAGGTTCTAACTAACCTAATGATATAAAAAGTCCTAAGCTATGAGTAGCTGCCATAACTTCATATTTTGTTCTTTTTAAACCTTATTTTTTTCACTTTAATAAGAGACCTTAATGTCTTAATTAATGATATGAATAATATAGCTGCTTGGGTAATTGGGAAAGATATGTGGACACAAGGGCCATCAATTAGTTTTCAATTACTCACTTGCTCCTAATATATCAGTTTTATCAATATTATTGATCTTCTCAAAGAGCCATCTTGGTCTCATTGATTTTTCTCTGTTTTCTTTTTTATTGACATCTGCTCTGTTCATTAAATATAAGTGGCTTCCTCTACCTACATCTAAGTGAGGGCTTGAATTTGAAATTAAGTAATTGCCTTCAATTGCCCTGCGTTTATTTGAGAACATAGCTCTTGCTTGCACCACAAATACTTGTGCACCAGGCTGCCATCTGATATAAAGAATCAATACAAATACAAATTTGATGCTATGAAAAGAAACAGCATCTAAGCAAATAATTTCTTCAGTCTCAATATGCCTTTCAATCTAATTTTCTTACTTCTGCGTCTAACCTTATCTTTCCTTCAGACAGTCAACAGATTTTCAAATTACAACTGGACCTTTTGGGATCAAGTTTTCCATCATTTAAATTTTAACCACAGGTCTCTTTCCCCTAAATCTGAAAAAAAACTAAAATATCTACTTCATGTTATTGCTGAGCAGCCTCTGAAAACAAACACTAATTATAGACAATCATGTGTCAGGTAGTGTCTTATAACATGCATCATTTCCTTCAGTGTCCACAACCTTACTGTGGGGAGATTGAGTCACCAGGACCCACTTTTCATTGTCAAGGCACTATACTCTGAGCAATCCAAAAAAGGAGGAACCATGTGCCTAGAAATAACTTGGGAAGTTTTATTTTCTTTGAATGGCTAATGAACCACATTGGGAGGCGGTCAATGAGGATTTTAATAAGACATACATAGACCACAAAACCCCTACCTGTAGCACAGCATTACTCAGACCATTTTATCCATTTAGTCTTTTGCTTAAACAACATTCTAGCCACCTGCAGCACTTGACAGGGGCTGGAGGGATTACCTGCCACTGCTTTATATATGTTAACAAAAACATGCTACATGTTGTCCTTGTGGATTTTTTTTAACAGTTTGTAACATGATGGTTACAACACATCTTTGACCCTCCACTAGATAAAAATACCTGGATCCTACTTATCACATAGGTGAAAGTCAAAGAGAATTTTAAGGCTATGTAGGAATAGAGATTATCAACACAAGCCTTCATAGCATGGATAAAGAAAAACATAGGAATATACTGTTACTCAAACCAGAAAGATAGAAAAATGGAACAGCAAAAATTCCCTACCCTTACTGCTTAATCAGGGAGGACAGAATACACTGATTCTGTTGCAAGCCTTTAACAGCTACTAAAACTAATTGTTCTATAACTGTAAATGCTTATTATGGTAGATGGTAAAACTTCACATGACTTGTTCTTACATAACTGAGTGGAATTTTGACCTAAGCCATGGCCTCATCATTTTTGGATAAGAATTCTTGCTCTCTGGCTTCTTCCTTTCATGTTGAGTTTCACCCTGAATTTCAGGCTGGCCTTGAATAAATTTTTTACTAATGAATTGTTCTATTTTATTCCAAGTGCAGATGTTTAGAATTCCTGACAAAAACTTTGTTGTCTTTCTCCAGTAAGCACCTCTATCTTCCCCATGTGGCTTACTTTAAAATTCACGTTTGATTTTATAAAAAAGAAATTTGACTGAAGCACAGGTTTTTTCATATGTTTCTTTTACTTCCTGAGGTATCTTATTTTTCTATTTTTATCTTTTTTATTATACAAAATAATGGGTTTCATTGTTACATTTTCATTCTAATATGTTATAATACATATATAACATATATGTAAATACATTATAACATACACATAAATATGCTATAACATACATAATATGCTATATATAATTACATATATCATATATACATATATATATAATGTATTTTGGTCATCTTCACTACACTCTCTTGTCCGCCCCCCACCTCCTGTGTTCCTCTTCACAAATTGTTCCCTTTCTACTTTCATGACTTTAAAAAAATCTGTTTTGTGCATATGAGAGAAAACGTGATATTTGTCTTTCTAAGTCTGGCTTATTTCACTTAGCATGATGACTACCAGTTCTTTCCCTTTTCCTGCAAATAAAAAATGGGTTTAAAATTTTTTTAGTATACTATAGTTGTACCGGGTACATTGTGACATTTACAAAAGTGCTTATAATATATCTTAGTTATATTTACCCCTTCCATCTTTCTACTAACCTTCCCTTTCCCTTTCTTAGAATAGCTTCAAAAAGTCTTGTTCCACTTTCATACATGCATACATGGTATTTCCACCATATTCACTCTACTTCACCCTTTCTTTATGGCTTTGCCCCTCCCAATGGACTGGACAGGGCTTGTTTTACTTTCTTACCCTTCCCTTTTTTTTAAATAAAAGGACATTTTTTTGTTTGTGATAGTTATATAGGGAATTTCACTGTGACATATATATATGTATTATACCCCAAATTGATACATCCCCTCCATTATTCTACTTTCTACCTTAGTTCCCTTCTTCTGGTGATTTCAACAGGATTGAATGCTCCATATTAATGCTTGTGATATATAGTACATCAACCATATTCACTTTAGATAGTGAACAATAATGAAATATACCCATCTTTGTTGTAGAAATAAGACACAATGCAACACACTAAAAGCTGTTGAACAATACTGGATAGGGGAAAAGAGTGAGGAAGTGCAGCGGAGGGGTGTTAAATTGACTTAAGCACAATACGTTTACAGGTAAAACACCAAGGCAGAAATCACACTGAAAAACCAACTGAAACCTAAATGATAAAGGACAAGTTTATACATCAGATCACACTAAGGGGAGGACACTAATGGCGGGCGGAGGTAAATGGAAATATGTTATATTCAGCTGAGTAAAATTCCACATTTTCTTTATTCATTCATCTTTTGATTGACTCATAGACTAATAACATAATTTGGTTATTGTAGATAGCCAAGTGCTATAATAAACCTGAGTGTGGCAGGCTGTATGTTGACTTAAATTCCTTTAGCTACATACCAAGGAGAGGTGTAACTAGATCATATATGGAAGTTCTATTCTTAGTTGTTTTGAGGAAGCTCCATACTGATTTCCACAGAGGATGGACTAGTTTTACATTCTCATCAATAGTGTTGGGTCCATTTCCTTCCTGTGGTATCTTTGAGAATTGGCTCCTCTTTTGGCTTAAGAGTTGAGTTTAAAAATGTTGAAGATGTTTCCATGAATTTTTAAAATTTATATTATATCTTTCCAGGGCTAAGTATAATAAAACAATAAGTTCTAGCTCTGTTGATTTTCACCTCTCCAAAACTTTTGAATTGTTTGAAAGATCTAGTTAAAGTCCAGTGAAATTTCTTTTTGCTAGATCCTGTTCATGGGTGATGTATATTTCAGTATCTAAGTATGGGAGGTAAATTGGTTATAGTTTGTGTTTGAAAGAAGAGTTCAAATAGCAGATTTTTCTGTATGGTTGAAATTTGTGGACATATTATTTCCATTCAATTATAGAAAAAATATTTTCAGTTGGAAATTAGAAGCATGTTCTTTGCAATTTATATTGCTCATATAGATATATGTGTGAGCTGATAACATATATGTGTATATAATAAATGCAATATTGGGGACTGAAATTCACTCATGATATAATCATGATCCTGATACAATTATAATTGTCCATCTTCCTAGAATCCAGAAGAGATAAACCTGGGATTTTCAATTGAATAATTTTTCCAATTTTCATACACTGGATTAAAGTAATGTATGTTTAGACATTATCAAGGAGTTAATGATATCACAGTTCTTGCCAGGCTTCTGCCTCAGTGGTGTAAGTGAACAAGACTGTGGTGCCTCTGTGTCTTCAATAACAAAAACCAATTGAACATTACTACAGGATATTGTGGGAGAGTATTTTGAATCTCTCAGGGGCCCCAGAGTGCCATATTCACTTTTATGTTCCCAGCACCTGGCACTGATACCAATGCAAAGTTGCACTTAGTTTTATTTAAATTGCTCTGGAATAACTGAAAAGAAAGAAGACTTCTCTCACAGAATTCACAGTCTTACTGAACTCATTTAATATGAATAAATATAAAACAAAGAATTTGAGAATAATTATAAAAGAGATAGTATATTCTAACACAGGCAAATTAAGAACTTCAAAATATAAGGGAAGTTTAGCAAGTCATATATGGAAAATACCAATATATTACTTGATGTCCTTGCAGGGGGCAGGGCCATGTTGGTGAATAAGGCAAGAGAACATTGAGAAGAAAACTAGAAACAGATGATGGAGCATGACACCAAATAGGATACTTGGTCCTATGATGCAGATCACAAACCTATCTTCCTCTTTTTCTCATATACAATATGAAGTAGCTGACATCAACTCTCCTTCTATGTATCAAAATAACTCTCATTGTTCTTATCCTTAACTAGAAGTAAATTTGAAAGTCAAGGCTATACCAAGGTTTAAAAATTCTCAAGAATACAAACATATTATTGTTTTTGATAAAGAAGTGTACTTGAATTGCTAACAGTGGACATAATAATGAAAGGAGGAGCCATTTTTTATTGACTTGGAAAGAAATCCAGTAAAAACCAAGCGTTTGTACTTGATACCTTAAAAAGTTTTGTGTTTTATTTTGATTTTTGCAAAAAGAAG
Source organism: Castor canadensis (assembly GCF_047511655.1). Lineage (NCBI taxonomy): Eukaryota > Metazoa > Chordata > Mammalia > Rodentia > Castoridae > Castor > Castor canadensis. Next base: position 80,156,221 of record NC_133400.1, on the reverse strand, counting down.
GCATATTCACCAAATATCAAAGTTGTCAAATTTTGGTGACATTGAGTATTTCTTAGGAAAGTTTAATAAATGAAGGGGGACCAGAAGACTAGATATAAAATACTGAGAATTTCCAAAGGGATAAATTCCAAAGGGTAGCCTTAGACAATGTACATAAAGCTACCTATATGTCTAGAAACAATACAAGAAAATTCTGTGAAATTTTGTTCTAAGTATTTAAAATCACTCAACATTGAGACTTTATTTTTTAGATTTTAAAATTTTTTTTAGATTAGGAAATTCATACAAATGGCACAAAAATTTTAAGTCCAGTCTCCTTCTTCTCCTGGCACCTTAGTAAAACAATCTCCTTCTCCGGTTTTTATGTATCCTTTCAGAAACATTTCATGCATACCCCAGCACATTCATGTGTATATAAATATATCTAAATGTATACATATATTAATATAAAAGATAAATGCACATTTAACATTTCAAAAATTTTAAATAATATTGCAAATTCAGAAATTATATATTATATTGTTTGTACTTCTTATATTTTTAAAAGCTTGAAATTTTTGTGATGTTTATTTGAAATATAATTTTTAATTAACCACTCATTATTCTGAGGTAGAGACCAAGTTTTTAGCTAGAGTAGAAGCAGGCAGATTCTAGTTATTCACACTGAGGAGCAAACTCAAAAGGGAAGCAGACTGTCTCACTTGGAGCTCCATAACGTATAAGTCTGTAGCAAAACTAAGCTCAAATATGTGGGCCATATTGCCTCACACTACACAATTAGGGTGTCATACTCAAGTGGACTTTGTGACAACAATATTTTGTGAGTCCACTCTTATGTACTGCTCTCCATTTCTGACCACACAAACCACTGAGAGAACTGAGAGAGTTTCAATTACTTCACTGGGGTGACATGGATTCCATCATTGACATTTACCTTTGTATTTTGTGTTTGTCATATCACGTATTTTTCTTGGAACACAAACTACTCTTTTTTTTATTCATTTATTCACATGTGCATGCATTGTTTGGGTCATTCCTCCCTCCTGCCCCCACCCCCACCCTCTCCCCCTCCACCCTCCCTTCCAGGCAGAACCTATTCTGTGCTTTTCTCCAGTTCCATTGAAGAGTAGAAATAAGCAATAATAAGAAAGACATAACGTTTTTGCTAGTTGAGATAAGGACAGCTATACAGAGAGATTCCTAGCATTGCTTCCATGTACAAATGTGTTACAAACCAGGTTGATTCATCTCTAACTGATCTTTACACTGGTTCCTGATTCCCTTCTCGTGTTGACCTCTGTCGCTTTAAGGTTTCTGTATTAGCTCCTCTGGAGTGGGGATGTCAAATGCTTCATGTTTTGGGTTTTCTATCTAACCCCGTACCTCCCGTATATGTTCTCCCCTTGTCATGTAACCCAAGTTCTATGACATTGCTGTTTTTGCCCTAGATCTGAAGTCCACATATGAGGGAGAACATACGATTTTTGGTTTTGTGAGTCTGGCTAACCTTGCTTAGAATGATGTTCTCCAGTTCCATCCATTTACTTGCAAATGATAAGATTTCATTTTTCTTCATGACTGAGTAAAATTCCATTGTGTATAAATACCACATTTGCTTGATCCATTCATTAGTAGTGGGGCATCTTGTTTATTTCCATAACTTGGCTATTGTGAATAGCACTGCAATAAACATTTGTGTGCAGGTGCCTTTGAAGTAACCTGTATCACATTCCCTTGGGTATATCCCCAGGAGTGGGAATGCTGGATCATATGATAGATCTATGTTTAGATTTTTAAGAAGCCACCAAATTTTTTTTCCAGAGTGGTTGTACCAGCTTGCATTCTCACCAGCAGTGTAAAGGGTTCCTTTTTCCCCACATCCTTGCCAACACCTGTTGTTGGTGGTGTTTCTAATGATGGCTATTCTAATAGGGGTGAGGTGGAATCTTAGTGTGGTTTTGATTTGCATTTCCTTTATGGCCAGAGATGGTGAGCATTTTTTCATGTGTATGGACTCTTTAGTTTAGAGGCCATTTCTTTTGTTGTGCAGAAGCTTTTTAATTTTATGAAGTCCCATTTGTCCATTCTTTCTCTTAGTTGCTGGACTGCTGGGGTGCTATTGAGGAAGTCCTGGCCTATACCTATTAGTTCCAGAGTGTTTCCTGCTCCTTCCTGTACTAAATTCAGAGTTTTGGGTCTGATATTAAGGTCTTTGATCCATTTTGAGTTGATACTAGTAGAGGGTGATAGACATGTATCTAGTTTTAGTTTCTTGCAGATGGATAACCACTTTTCCCAGCAGCATTTGTTGGAGAGGCTGTCTTTTCTCCATTGTATATTTTTGGCCCTTTTGTAAAAAATAAGGTGGGTATAGTTGTGTGGATTCATACCTGGGTCCTCTATTCTGTTCCACTGCTCTTCATGTCTGTATTTTTTCAAAGAACTAGCTTTTTGTTTCACTGATTATTTATATGGTATTTTTATTGTTTCTATTTCATTGATTTCAGCCTTTGTTTTTATTATTTCTCTCCAGCTTGTTTTGGGATTTGCTTGTTCTTATTTTTCTAGGAGTTTGAGTGCAGCATTAGGTCATTGATTTGAGATTTTTCTGACCTTTCAATGTATGCACTCATGGCTATAAACTTTCTTCTTAGGACAGCCTTTGCTGTATCCCATAGGTTCTGGTAGGTCATGTTTTCATTTTCATTAACTTCCAGGATCCTTTGAAGTTCCTCTTTTATTTCACCAATGACCCATTGATCATTGAGCAATATATTGTTCAGCTTCCAATTGTTTACATGTTTTTTAGTGCTGTTTTTATTGTTAATTTCTAGTTTTAATGCATTGTGGTCAGATAGAATGCATGGGATTATTTCTATTTTCTTATATTTGCTGAGGCTTGCTTTGTGCCCTAAGATATGATCAATTTTGGAGAAGGTTCCATGAGCTGCTGAGAAGAATGTATATTGTGTAGCAGTTGGGTGAAATATTCTGTAGACATCTGCTAGGTCCACTTGGTCTATGGTGTGATTTAGTTCTAGAATTTCTTCTTTGTTTGGATGACCTATCTGTTGGTGATGGGGAGGGTATTAAGGTCTCCCACTATCACCGTGTTGGAGTTTATATATGCTTTTAGGTCCTTCAGAGTATGTTTGATGAAATTGGGTGCATTGACGTTGGGTGCATATAAGTTGATAATTGTTATTTTGGTGTATTTCCCCTTTTATTAGTATACAGTGTCCTTCTTTATCTTGTTTGAGCAATGTAAGTATGAAGTCTACTTTATCTGAGATAAGTATTGCTACCCGTGCCTGTTTATGGGGGCCATTGGCTTGGTAGATCTTCTTCTAGCCTTTCACTCTCAGCCAGAGCTTGTTTCTGTCAATGAGATGGGTCTCCTGTAGGCAGCAGATTGTTGGATCTTCCTTTTTAATCCAGTGTGTCAATCAGTGTCTTTTGATGGGGAAATTAAATCCATTAATGTTTAGTGTTAGTATTGATAGGTATGTGGTGATCCCTGTCATTTAGTTGTTGAAGAGGCTGTCTTTTCTCCATCATATATTTTTGACACCTTAGTCAAAAATAAGGTAGGCATAGCTTGTGGATTCATATCCAGTTTATCTATTCTGTTCCACTGGTCTTCCTATCTGTTTTTGTGCCAGTACCATGCTGTTGTTATTGCTATTGCTTTGTAATATAGTTTGAAGTCAGGTATTGTGATACATCCAGCATTGCTCTTTTTTCTGAGTATTGCCTTGGCTATTTGTAGTCTTTTGTATTTCCAAATGAGCTTTAGGGTACATTTTTTATCTCTGCAATGAAAATCATTAGGATTTTGATGGGAATTGCATGAAACATATAGATTGCTTTTGGTAGTGTAGCCATTTTTACTATGTTGATCCTTCCAGTCCATGAGCATGGGAGATCTTTCCATCTTCTTTAGTCTTCCTCAATCTCTTTCTTCAGGGGTTTGTGATTCTCTTTGTAGATAGAGGTCATTCACATCTTTTGTTAAGTTTACTCCTAGGTATTTGATTTTTTTTTGAGGCTATTGTAAATGTAATTTACAAATTCCTTCTCAGGTACACAAACTACTTTTAACATTAATTGTAACAGTACGTCTTAACTCTAGTAAAGAGAACAAAAATAAAACTTGGACATTGAAAATAAGTGACAATAAAGATCTGGATGGAATTTTAAAAAATAAAACAAAGTATAATTTTGTAAGAAGATGCTGGAGATGAGTTGAACTTACCACCAATCCCAATTTTTCCCTCCTTGCTATTAAAATTACCTTGAAATATATATATATATAATGACATATATATACATATATACATGTATCAATCAAGCTTTTATGTTTTTAATATTTTTTAATACTTGTCAGAGAAGTGGAATCCTGCTATTATACAAATCAAATCTACATTGCATTCAGTGAGTGGCAAGGTGGTTGATAGCAGGAAACCTAACATTGTAGATTGGAAAACAGGAGGACCTTGGTGTGCTATGGAAATACATTTGGTACAACTATTGTCTTTGATATTTTGGAATTAAGGTCAAATGTTTCTCAAGTCTGTCAATGTACTAGATTATTATAATTTGTTGGCTGGACTTTACTGATTTTAGCAAAGTATTAGCAAAAAAAAAAGGAAAGAATAAAAAATGGAGTTCAGGCAAGAAACAACTTTTTCAAAAGCCAACTAAGAATTTTGAGTCAATTTTGGAAGAAGAAAGGGATCAGGGAGAGGAGGAGGATTTGAATATGATCGAGGCAGATTAAATACATTTATAAAAATGTTACAGTATCTTTTGTTTGCTTTTTCATTTTGCAGTACTGGAGTGAAACTCAGGGCTTTGTGTTTGTTAGGCATGTGCTCTACCACAATGAAATCCATTATTTTGTATAATTAATACATGCTAAGAAAAAGACTTAAAAGGGGGGCAGAAGGAAAAAATGGGGGAAGCCTAGTGCAAATATAAAATGAAGGGTGTGGCCTTCCCACCCAAGCTTATTATTTTAGATAACAGCCATTATATTGAGGGAGAGAAGGATAGATAAGCAGGTACCCCTAGGAAGTTGAGGGCTGATGGAGCTGCTTCCCACTGAAATTGTTTAGAATTGTCAAAGTATAGGAAAAATACACTCCAGTCCATCACTTAGCCTATTACTACTTTTAAATTCTCCACAGACACTGTATCATGCCCTTTTGGCCTTTACCCTGGACAGATTTTCCATTCCCTATTTTATTGGACCACAGAAATCAGGAAATAAAGGAAGGGTACTGGAATAAAAAATTTCCAGGAAGTAAATAGATTAAAAGGCTAAAAATTTTTAGATAACTACAGCAGCAAAAAAAATTCAAAAGCCTGACTTACAAAATTCTATGATTTTTTTTTCACCCCTGAATTCCCCAAGTGAGCCAAGATGATAAAGAAACTCTGAGAGGGCAAGGCAGGGACCATAGAGAAAAATGGCCAAGGGAGTTACTCTCCAAGAGAGTAGGACCAGGTAAAGGTAGATGGACTAAGCAAGGTCTTATCACACTGCCAGGGCAAGGAGTCTGCAGGGGCTGATGGCCAACGTTTGATAGCTTCTATGGGTCACTGATAGTTTTATTGAAATTATTCATTATGCATTCTGGGTGTGTCTATTTTATTGTGTAGGAGAGTAGGAGGGCAGGCTGTCTTCCTAGGTTGCTAGACCAAGAGGAGATATATCCAAACCCAATGGAGTCATTCACATCTCATCCAGAAGTTTTGGATTTTGGATTGCTTGCCACAGCTGGCTGGAACTTTGAATTGTCTGTCTTGTGAAGGAAATGTTCTATGGTTGGGAAGAAATATACACAGATGTTTGGATGGCAGGTGGAGACTGGGCCACTGAGACTGCATGTCATGGTCCTAGTTGTCTCCTTCACAACATGGTTTTCCTTTCCAGTGTTATAGCTGCCTGGTGACAGGCTACATTTCCTAGCTCCAATGTGGCTAACACTTTAGAAGGCTAGAAGAAGTGATGTATGAAACATCCTGGTGGCTTTCTTAAAATGAAATAGCTAACAGATTCCTCCTTTCTTTTCTTTTCCTGTCATAGTGCCTGTGGTCTTGCTCACCCACTCAGCTTTGATTATGAAGATGCCCTATGCTATTACAGAACAAGAGACAGAGAGAACCTGTGTTTCTGGATGGCAGACCAGCCACACAAAACTGGCCTGTTTACATGCAGTGTTATGTGTCCAGAGCAATAAATTTATATACTATTTAAGCCACAAATTTTAAGTTCTCATTGTTGTGGCAGCTTAGTATTTTCCCCAAAAAACATAATATGGATAGTTCTAGTTTATTCATTTTAATTGCTTCAGAGTAACCAAATTTGTTTGCTGTTTCCTTATTTATCAACATTTACAATACTTCCAGTTTTAAGATCTTAGGAAAAAATGCAACATTAAACAACTTCTTATATATGAATTATATCCTATAAGAGTGTTTTTAAAGCTAATACGCATGTATTTAGCAACATGCTTTTAAAATTTAAATTATTAAAATTTAAACCTTCATTTCTTATACACATTTCAGACATTCATTAGCCATGACATTCACTTTCTGAGCCATGACGGACACTACAAATATCAAACATTTCCAGCATAACAAGAGGTTATTTTGAGCAGCATTGCTGAAGGATGCAACCGAGTAGTAGAACTTGTAAGTCATTGAGTATGTCACAGTAACTGTGTAATGCTGAATAACTCACTGACAGAATTAGAGCAAGTTATAGCAGCTTACAATAATTTTCATTTGCTAACATTTTCATGTACACTTGATATTATCAAACTTTTATGTTTTCATAGTAAACGGTGGACATAGAAAACATGAGCAATAGGTTTCTCTTTCTGTACTTAGTCAGTGTCCATTAGCTTATCAAATTTTGGGCTTTTCTTAAATATTTGCAATAATTCCTTCTTTATATAATAATCCTCTAATAGTTGTATAATGTGTAAATATCATCTATCTATGACTTATAAGATTTGCTATGGGGGTTTGAACTAAAAGAAGTTTATAATTTTAATGTAGTCACATATCTCATTTCTTTCATTTTAAGGTGTGTGATTTCATCCCTTAACTGAAGAATCTTGTCTTGCATGAAGTTATTAAAGATATTTTCATTTAAAGATTAAAGAGCTGCTATTAACATTGAAGTCTTTAATCCATATGAAAATATTGTTCGACACATTGGATGGAATTTTACTTTTACTTCTACCATCTGGGTAGCTAATTGTCCAGATATCACGAATTGAATAATCCATCATTTGCACTTTGATGTGTAATGCTAACTCTGTCATTTACCAAATACCCTTACCCTCATGGATCACTTTTCTGAACTATGTGTTCAATCTAATAATCTATGTCTGTTGATAACATAATGTCTCATTTCTTAAAGGTTGCTTATAAGCTTTGATATTTCTAAGGGCAATTATTTCCCTTTTTATTGTTTTCTTTCAAAATGGCTTTGGCAATTCTTGACACTTTGTTCTTCCATATGAATGTTAGGATCATTTATCAATTTCAAAGAAATATTGTTAGGCTACTGTAGAAGGCAGAAAAATGATACTTGCCCCTCTCCCCTCCCCCGAAATACATTAGCATGGTAATACTTGGAACTGTGAATGCTTCCTCATTTGGAAAAGAATCTGCAGATGTAATTAGGGAAAAAAATCTTGAGATGGAGATATAATCCTGGATTATCTGGCTGAATCCTAGAATGTAACCATATGTGCCTTAAAAGAGGGAAGCAGAAGGAAACTTGAATACACATACACACACACACACACACACACACACACAAGTGACATGAAGACAGAGGCAGAGGAAGGAGGGATGCAGCTACAAGCCAAGGAATGCATGGAAGTAAGGAAGAGATTCTTTTCTAAAGCCCACAGAGGGGAGCATGGCCCTGCCAACAACTTGGTTTCAGCCCAGTGACACTGATTTTTGACTTCTGGACTTCAAAGCTGTGAAAGAATAAATTTTTGCTGTTTTAAACCACCAAGATTATGGCGATTTGTTACAGATAGCACAGGAAATTATGCAGCATTTTGTACTTAGAAATGGGGGACTCCTTAATACATAAAAATGGGGAATTGGCTTTGAAGTTGGATAATGGAGAGAAACTTTGTGGTACATGATAGAAAAAGTGTGGATTGTCTACAATAGACTGTTGGTAGAAATGTGAATTTTAAAGATGCTGCTGGTGAGGGCTAAGAATGAAATTAGGTGCACAGTAAAGAAAAATCTATGTAATTTTAAAGAAAACGTCTTTCATTATGGATAGAACATAAAAATATGAATGTTAAAGGCTCTGTTGGTAAGGGTGCAGAAGAATGTTTCCAATATAACTGGGAAAATGTAAAAAAGATCATCCTTGTTGCACACTATTGTAAAGTTGGCTAAGTTGGGTAGAAAGTAAAAAGCTGGAATTGATGAACTTGCATATTCATCTGAGAAGATTTTTAAGCAGTGTATTGAGGGATCAGTCTTATTTCTTCTTGCTGCCAATAGTAAAATGTGAAAGAGACAAACTGAGGCAGGAACCATTAAGCAAAATGGAATCACAACTTAATGATTTTGAAGGTTCTGTCTATCCTACCCAAATTTCAAAAGATGATAAAATCATAAGGTTTACTGTTGTGACAGCATTAAGACCAAAGTTCTGGTTGGTCAACCTTTTAATAGTGGTGAAGGATTGGACATGTGACTGATGGACTGCTTTAAACATCTCAGTAGAGGCTGGGAGTAGAGATTATCCAGGAAAGATCTTGGATGACCCCCTTATCTGATGCTGTAAATCCCTATACCACATTTAAGACACCCACACAGTTTTTGAGTATGCTACATCAGAAGAATTATCATCAGCTTGGAAGGAAAGAGACAGAGGGTGAAATTGAAGAAAGGCTTTTGAACTTCCAAAATCCTATAGGCTGTACACAGGCTGATGAAAATACTCAGCTAAAACACATATTATCTTCAAGAAAAAAAAGGATGACTTTAAGGAAAGAGTGTTCAATCTCAAGGCTGGAGCTGCAGCTCCATAGGTCAGGGCCAGGAGCCCAGAGGAGAGAGCTATGGACTCAGAGGGCAGAGCCTTGACACACGGAGAATTGTCCTCTGGCTTTGAAACTTGATGGAGTTTGTGTTGGTAGACTTGGGACAGCTGACACTTCATTCCTTCCACTTAGTACCCATGGACCTTCGAATAACTGTTACACTGCATCTGTCCCAGAATCGTAGTCTAAAGTCATGTCACTTTCACCACAGATTTAGACAAACTTTGGTCCAGGAAAAATAACATACAGAGTCTCACCCCATGATTTTGGCATGTGAGATGGACTTGAATTTTGGAGGCACAAATGTCCAGATTTTAGAAAGCCAAAAATGCACCCCAAAGATATTCGCTATCTTTTTTATGTTTCAAAATAATATTATTAAAAATAGATTAAATAAGGTTAGACTGAATTTCTAAATATCAGGAGCAGTTATCTGAAGCTGATTTTTTAAATTTTATTTTTATGAGCATAAAGTAATTGTACAAAGAGATTTCATTGTGCTAGTTCCACACAAGTATATAGTATTCTTTGATCAAATTAACCATACCCCCAATTACCCTTTTGTATCCCCCATCACCTCACCATTTTTAAACAATTTTAGTGGGTTTTATTATGCTATTTTCATACATATATAATGTACTTAATCATATTCACCTTCCCTGTTACCCTCTCTATTAAGCCTGCTTTCTCCCACTGATTCCCTCCCCAATTTACAATCATGTCAGACTGTTATTGTTATTTAGGTCTAAATTCTGCATCTGAGAGAAAGCATGTGATATTTGTCTTTCTGAACTTGGCTTATCTTGCTCAACATTATGACCTCCAGTTCCATCCATTTTCCTGCAAACGACATAATTTCATTCTTCTTTATGGCTGAATAATACCCCATTATGTATATACACTACATTTCCCTCATCCATCATTGATTTTTGGGCACTTAGGCTAATTTCATAGCTTGGCTATTGTGAATGTACTGTCATAAACATGGGTGTGCAGGTATCTCTGTTGTATGCTGACTTACATTCCTTCAGATATTTGCCCAAGAATGGTATAGTGGGATTATATAGTAATTCTATTTTTGGTTTTTTGATGAACTTCCATACTGATTTCCATAGTGGCTGCACTAATTTGCATTCCCACCAACAGTGTATGAGGGTTCCTTTTTTCCCTGGATCTACCAGCATTTGTTATTGTTGTTGTTCTTTTTGATGATAACCATTCTGATTGGGGTCAGATGGAATCTCAGTGTTATTTTGATTTGCATTTCCTTTATGGCTAAGGAAGACATCCATTTTCTTGTCTTTTTAAGCTGTGAATCATTCCTTAATTGAAAAAAAAAGGTCTTTGCAGGTGTGATTACATTAAGGGTCTATTAAGATAATCTAGTAGGGTCTAAATTCAATCACATGTATGCTTTAAGAGGAAGGTGGAGAATATCTGTAAACATACAAACAGAATTGAATGCAATAGGAAGGTAGAGGGAAGTTGGAGTGGTGCAGCCAAAAGCCAAGCAACTGCAGTAGCCAAAAAGGAATGGATTCTCTCTCAGAGCCTCAAGAAGGACTGTGATCTTAACAACAAGTTATTTTTCAACCAAGTGATGGTTTTTGTGTTTCTAGTCTCCAAAACTGTGAGAAAAGTTAATTTCTTTGTTTTATGTCATCAAAATGAAAGTAACTTGTTATAGTAGCCACAGGAAACAAATTTTTGGAATTTCATTTAATTTAGAGATTAACTTATGTAAAACAATTATCTTCATGATATTCAGTCTTCTCATAGATGAGCAGAACTATATCAGTCATTTTAATTAAATCTTCTAATACATACTTTGATGAAGCTTTAAATTTTTCTCCATAAAGGTCATCCCTTGTTAGAGTTATTCCTAGGGAATTTGTAATATTCATTGCAATTTGAGTTGGATATTTTAACTTTATTATTAAATTCTCTTTCCTGATTACTTTTTGAGTCTGTCAATTTTATCATACTGATGTTGTAATATGACTTTAAGGTTCATATTTTTCCAGTAATTTACAGATTTCTTTGAATTAAGCATAGTGTTTGCAAATTTTGCTTCTTCCCTTAAAATTTTTCTTGTTTTTCCTCTTAGGACACTACCTCAGACTCATGACTGTATTGAATACAAGGGGAAATAAAAATGTCTCTTATTTTAGAGATAATTCTGTTCCATCATAAAATATATTTTTGTAGGTTTATGGTAGGTACCTGTTATCAGTTTAAGGGAATCTTTTTTATGCATAGTTTGCTAAGAGATATTATCATAATGCAGTTGAATTTTATCTAACAACTTTGTTCTTGAAATTCATTGTATTTATATATTGATTTAAATTATGTCTCCACAATGTTCAAGAATGTCTTAAAGTGCTTTGTATATGGTCAAGACTTTCTTAATCTTACTATGGTCACACTGGATGATTATCTGACATAAATACTGTGGTTGAGAAGAATGGGCATTTTATACTATGCGTTCTATGTCTGTATTTGTGGGTTATGTTCCTTATACCTTGGCTTGTGAATAATTGTTTATCCTCCTGACCTAAACATTATGGAGCAGTATGCTAAAATTTCCATTTGATTTAGGTTTGTACAGTTCTCTTTTTATTTGTGGCTACTTGTGCTTTTTATTCCTTAATGCTATGTTATTAGGTACATAGAAGATGATTTATTCTTTAAAATGCTTTTTGCTGCTTATTTTGTTGTTCTATTTTCTACTTTTCATGATCTCAATATTAAATAATTTGCTTACATTCTGCGCTTACCAAAATCCTTTTCATATTTTCTTTATCCTTCTTCTTTTAAAAATTAAAATAGACATGCTGTTTTAAAAGATACATCTAAATCTCTCTTTCCACCTTATAATGTCATCAGTTTCTTTCTTCAGTGTTTTATAATTCTCACTATAGAATTTCTTCACATTTTTCATTAGGTTTATTCTTAGTTATTTGGAGGAGGGATGTTGTGAATGGAATTGTTTTCCTGGTTTCTTTCTTATCAAATTTGTTGCTAGTGTATAGAATTTATTCAGTTTATATGTTGATTTTGTATTCTGTTACTTCTATAAAAGTGTTTTTTTTATCAGATCTAAGAGTCTTCTGGTAGAGTTATTAGGGTACTTTCTTTTATTTCATCATTTTTACATTTACTTACATGTGTATACATTGTTTGGGCCACCTCCCCCATCTCCCACCCCCCCTCCTCTATACCCCCACCCCTACCCCACCTTTGCTTCCAGTCAGAAACTTTTCCAACCTCTTCTTCCTCAGTTTTGTTGAAGAGAAAACATAAGAGATAAGAAAGACATAGGGTTTTGTTAGTTTGAGATAAAGATACCTATACAAAGAGATTCTTAGCGTTGCTTCCATGCACTTGCATATTGCAACCCACACTGGTTCATCTCTGTTAGATCTCTTCACTAATTCCTGTTCCCCTTCCCATGGTGGCCTCTGCCAGTTTCAGATTACTATATTCACTCCTCTACAGTGAGCACATCAACCACATTCAAGTTTTAGATTTCCTTCCCTTTCCCTATTTCTCCTGTGTGTGTTATCCCCTTAGCGTGTGACCCATGTCCAATAATATTACTGCATTTGTTTAAGGTCTATAGTCTGCATATGAGGGAAAACCTGCAATTTTTTGGCCTTCTGAGCCTGGCTAACTTCGTTGAAGATAATGTTCTCCAGTTCCATCCATTTACTTGCGAATGACAGAATTTCATTCTTCTTTGTGGTTGAGTAAAATTCCATTGTGTATGTGTACATTTTCTTAATCCATTCATTGATAATGGGGATTCTTGGCTGTTTCCATAGCTTGGCTATTGTGAGTAGTGCTGCAATAAACATGGGTGTGCAGGTGCCTCTGGAGTAACCTGAGTCACATTCCTTTGGGTATATCCCTAGGAGTGGTATTGCTGGATCATATGGCAGATCTATGTTTAGTTTTTTAAGAAGCCTCCATATTGTTTTCTAAAGTGGTTGTACTAGCTTACATTCCCACCAGCAGTGTATGAGGATTCCTTTTTCCCCCCTCATCCTCATCAACATTTATGTTGGTGGTGTTCTTGATAGTAGCTATTCTAACAGGAGTGAGGTAGAATCTTACTGTGGTTTTGATTTGAATTTCCTTTATGGCCAGGTATGGTGAGCATTTTTTCATGTGTTTTTTGGCCATTTGGTATTCTTCCTTTGAAAAAGTTCTGTTTAGTTCAGTAGCCCACTTCTTTATTGGTTCATTAATTTTGTGGGAGTTTAGTTTTTTGAGCTCCCTGTATATTTTGGTTATTATTCCTTTGTCAAATGTATAGCTAGCAAAGTTTTTCTCCCACTCTGTGGGTGGTCTCTTCAGTTTAGAGACCATTTCTTTTGTTGTGCAGAAGCCTTTTAATTTCATTTGGTCCCATTTGTCCATCCTTTCTCTTAGTTGCTGGACTGTTGGAGTTCTACTGAGGAAGTCCTTGCCTATGCCTATTGTTTCCAAGTTATTCCCTGCTCTTTAGTGTATTTTAAGTATGAATTATATCAGCTGTAAACACAGATATTTTACTTCTTCCTTTCCTATTTTTATCCCTTATATTTCTTTCTCCTATTTTATTGCTCTGGCTAAGATTTCAAGCACCATATTGAATAAGAGTGTGATGGGAAAACTTTGATTCCTGATTATAGATGAAATGCTTTTAGTTTTTCTCTATTTGGTATAATGTTGGCTATAGGACAGTTGTGTATAACTTTTATTATGTTGATGTATGATCATTCTATTCCTAGTTTCTTCAGGGCTTTTCTCATGAAGGCATGTTGAATTTCATCAAAAGTTTTTTTCTTCATCTATTGAGATTGTGTGATTTTTGTATTTGATTCAGATTATGGACTGTATTATGTTTATCAATTTGCATATGTTACATCATCTTTGAATTCCTGGAATGAATCCAACTTGATCATCATGTATGATCATTTTAATGTGTTGTTGAATTCAATTTGTAAGTCTTTTATTGAGGATTTTTGCATCTACATTCATCAAATAAATTGATCTACAGTATTCTTTTTTTTCTTGTGTTCTTATTTGGTATCAGAGTAATACAGGCTTCATAGAATGACTTTGGCACTGTTCCTTACCTTCCCATTCTGTAGAATAATTTAAATAACTTGGGTGTTAGCTCTTTAAAGTTCTGGTATAATTTAGTGTTGAATTCATCTAGTCCTGGGGTTTTCCTTGTTGAGAGGCTATTACTGCTTCAGTCACATTGCTTGTTATTGATCTGTTTAGGGTCTTTTATATCTTCTTGGCTCAATTTTGGTAGGTTGTATGTGTCTAGAAATTTATTCATGTCTTCTAGATTTTCCGATTTATTTAAATTTGTTTTCAAAATATTCCCTACTAATCCTCTGGATTTCAGTAGTATCTGTAGTAATATCAACATTTTCACCTCTGTTTTTATTGTGTATTCTTTTCTTTGTTAGTTTTGGCTAATGGTTTATTAGTCTTGTTTATACTTTCAAAGAGCCAACTCTTTGTTTCATTGATCCTTTGAATTCTTATTTTAAAGTTTTCATCTCATTAATTTTTCACTCAGGTTTTTATTTTTCTTGTCTATTAATTTTGAAATTGACTTGCTCTTATTTTTATATGACTTGAGGTACATCATTAATTTCAGATCTGATGTTTTTTAATGCAGTATTTATGGCTATAAGTATCTCTCACAGAACAACTTTCATTGTAGATCACAGGTTCTAATATGTAATGTTTTCATTTTCATTTGATTCTAGCACTTTTAAAATATCCCTTTCTTCAGTTTCTCAATGATTATTCAAAAGTATATTGCCCAGTCTCCATGGGTTTGTATATTTTCTGTTGTATATTTCTCCTACTATTGATTTTTAGTTTTGTTTTATTATGATGTGGTAAAATTGAAGAAGTAATTTAACTTTTTTGTACTTAATAAGATTATTTTGGAGACAGTTGCAAGGGCTGCTAAGAATGTGATGTGTACTCTGTAGCTGTTGGGTGTAATATTCTTTAGATGTCCATTAAGTTTTTATCTATAGTATCATTTAACTGTTTCTTTTAAGACTTTCTGTCTGGATGACCAGACACCACAGGTGATAGTGAGGTATTAAATATATTAGTATGATTATGTTAAGGTCTGGTTGAGATTTTATGTTAGCTGCATGTTTGCTTTATGAATTTGAGTGTATAAACATTTGGTGCATATATATTTACAATTGCTATATCCTTTTGATGCATTGTTCCCTTTATAACAATGAAATGGCCTTCTATGTCACTTCTAATTCTGGTTTAAATCTGATTTATTATATCTGACTATAGTTATTCCTGCTTTTTTTTTAGGTTCCATTTGCTTGGAATATCTTTTTCTATCCTTTCAGTTTCAGACTGCCTTTGTGTTTGCCAGTGAGGTGCTTTTATTGAAAGTAGCAAATAGTTGGGTCTTGCTTTTTAATCCAATCCAGCAGTCTGTGCCTTTTGACTGAAGAATTGAGACTATTAACATACAGAGTTATTCACTGGTATGTACTAATTTCTAACTTTTTGTTGTTTTTGTAATGGTTGATTTTTTTCCTAATCCTCATTTTCTCATCTACTTTTTTAGTGAGATTTATTCTTTCCCTTATTCTCAGGGCTGTGTTTATCTTCATCTTCTGTGTACAGGATTCCTTCAAATATCTTCTGCAATTTAGCTTAATGATCATAAATTTCTATAGTTTGTGATTACCATGGAAGGTATTTATTTCTCCTTTGATTTTTTGAAGAATAACTTTACTGGATACAGTAATCTAAGTTGACAATTATTTTCTTCAAGGCTTTAAGTACATTATTCTATGTCTTCCTGGCTTTGAGTTTCTGTTGAGAATTCTGCTGTTAATCTGATGTCTTTATATGTGATTTGGCACTTCTCACAGCTTTCAATGTTCTTTGTTTGTTCTGTACACTTGTATAACCTATAACATGATGTTGGAATGTGTTTTTCTGGTCATGTCTATTTGGGATTCTAAAAGCCTCCTGTACCTGGATGTCCATCTCTTTCTCAAGATTTGGGAAATTTTCTACTATTTTGTTTAACATGTTTCTTTGCTATAGCTTATATCCATTTTCCTTCTTCTGTGCCCATGACTTATAAATTTTGTCTTTTAATGGGGCCCTACTGGGCTTGAATGTTTTGTTATACTTTTATTTTTATTAGCATATACAAGTTGTACAGAAAGGTTTCACTGTGACATTCATATGTATGTTTACAATGTATCATAATTAAACTCTCTCCCTTTGTCATTCTCCCTCATCTCCTTTCTCCCTTTGTCATTCTCCCTCATCTCCTCTCTTCCTTTCTTAGAACACTTTCAACAAGTTTCATTGTTCAATTTTTATACATGTATGCATAGTACATTGACCATACTCACTCTCCAACACTCTCTGTATTTACCTTCCCCTGCTACTTTCTTTTTCCTTTATTGTCTGAATGTTTTAATTCATCTGTCTTGTCTTCAAGTCCTGAAAGTCTGTCTTCTACTTGATCCAATATATTGATGAGGCTTTCAACTGAGATTTTTAATTTAATTAAGCTTTATCTTTCCAATTTAATTTGATTTTTTTCAGAATCTCTATGTTTTTATGAATTCCTTTTTCATATCCTGCATTTTCTTATTTCATTCAGCTATTTATTTGCATTCTCTTTAAATCCACTCAAGAGTTTTTCATGTCCCCTTTGAATTCATTAACCATTATTCTAATCATTCTTTTGAACTCTTCATTTGGAATTTCATCCAGTTTGCTATAATTAGAATCAGTTACTATGGAATTGTTAACTTTCAGAAGAGTCATTTTGCCTTGTTTTGTTTTGTTTTGTTTTTCACATTTCTGTGTTTCTTCACTGAGATTTGCACATCTTGGGCCAAGTCACTTGCTGGAAGTTTTGATTTCCTGTATTCTTTCAGTTTAAGTATTTGCCATGGTTCAGGTAGGATTGCCATGACAGGTTTGAGGATCATTTTCTCACAACTAGACTAGAGGTGCATAATAATTAAAAGCACTTACCATCACAGCTGAAATAACAGAGGAACAAAAGAGTAAAGGTAATACTGTGTGAACTGAGCAAATATTACTTAATAGGGACAGGAATGGAAAAAAATAAGAAAAATAACATTAGAACATAATATTAGAAAAAATTGAAGTGCAAAAAGGAAATAGAATGGGGGGAAAAGAACAAAGGAAAAGATAGAGGAAATCAAGCTAAAGGTAATAGAAAAATATTAAAAACTCAACAAGTGAAAAATAATAAAAATAATTAAAAATTCTTAAGGAGGGAAAGATAATGAAGAACAAATGAAAGAGCAAACCAATTGAAGACTGAAAAAGAATAAAAATGGAGAGGTGAAAATACAGGGAGAAAGAACAGAAGATTAAAAATTAAATATTAAGGTCTGGATTTCACTTATGTCTCCAATCCCAGCAATCATCAGGCTGAAGCAGAGGGCTGCAAGTCAGAGGCCAGCCTGGATCCTATGGCAAGACTCAGTCTTGAAACAGAGCACAGGACAGGACAAAATAAGAAAAAGAAATTAGATATTTAAAAGAGAAGAAATTAGAAGGAGTTATAAAAGGAAAGAGAAAAAAGAAATTGTAATTAAAAGTAGAATAAAAAAGTATACATAAATATTTAAACCAATTGGTCTGATTTTAAAAAGTGTATATATCAAAACAAATAATCCAACAAAAAACACACCAAAAAGGTCAGGGGGATGTGCAAAACAAAAATAAAATTTTTTAAAAGGAGAGGTTTCCCATGCTCTATTATGTGGCAGTACTGGAGTTTGAACTCAGGGCCTCACACTTGCTCGACAGGTGTTCTACCACTTGAGTCACTCCAAGTGGTAGAACACCTCTAACTTTTCTTAACTTAGTTCCCACATGTAATCACTTGCAACTGCTTATTGCTTCTTCCCTGAGATCTGGTAACTAGTTTCCCTCACTGATGGCCCGATGGCCCCAAACAGGAAGAGATTTCCACTATCCTGTAGCTCTGACCAGTTTTCCATTGTGTAGAGCTTTGTGTCTTTGACTCATAGTCTTTCCCCTGTAGCTAGACCAACTCTCCAGACCAGTGCCTGATCCTTGCTGTAGTTTCCCAGGGATAGGTACCTTTGACTCCTAAAGCTACAACTCAGACAGGAGGCTCTCCAAATGATTTCCTTCCACTGCACCACAACCAACTTTCCCTGTTTCAATATACTACTCAGGCTCCAGTAGCCCTGACTGGATAGACTGCAATTCTGGTCAGTACTGAGACAAGTGTTAACTGTGTTTTCTGAGTCTTTCATTATTTCTTCATCTGTTCTGTTCTCCAAAGTCTCTACTTTTTTCATAAGGTTCTGTCTGTTCACGATTGCAACTTCAGTACCTTCTTGCCATCACCTACCTTGAAGGGTAGTTATTCTGCTGTTTCAGCCCTGTTCTCTGGAGCTACAGATTGGTGGGCAAAACTTTGCCATCTTCTCCAATTCAGAGGAATCTCATCTCTGAGCAGGTTTTCCTCCATGATTGCTACCAAGTTAAACTGTTGGGCTGGTGTTCAACTTTTTGCCTGGGCTTCTGTGATGTTATTTTCCTCTACAGCTACTTATGTCTTGAAGTCCTTAGGTACAACTGACTTTCTGTGAGCCATCACCATGGAAACCCAAGAATCTCCACACTGCTTCTGTAGAATGCAGCTTATCTAAGCTGAGGAGCAGGGTTTCACATCTCACACACCCTCCCTCACCCCAAACTTGGACCCTCATGTCAGTAGGTATTAGTGAGACTCTTCCATGAAATGTCTTTCCTCCTGACTCACCCTCACGCCATTCTGCTTTCTGTAGTTACTTAGAGATCTCCTTAGAATCTTGCTCAGTTAAATCTCATTTATACAGTATGTCATAAAAAATCTCAGAAGTTTTTGGCATAGGGAAGGTACCTTTCTTATTTTCTAACCTTGGATGTAAGCTTTTTAATTCTTCTTCTTTCCTTTGGTTATATACTTGGAGACTTCAGAGGATAGAGATGTCTCACAACTGTGTGAATTTCATCTTTTTAAGAAATTTAGTCTTCAACTTTTTGAGGTGAAGCAATGTGAGTGGTACTTTGATTTTCAAACTTTGTTGAGTATAGAAATTATGAGTGGCAATTATATAAAATGAAGATACTTGAATTTTTACTCCAGAGATTCAGATTCAGGAGCTCTGAGAAGTACCTAATAATTTATATTCCTAGTAAGCATCTCCATCTCCAGGGTGATTCTTATATAGTCTCTACCCTACTTTAAGAAGATCAATGCAAAGAAAAAATAACTAAGCCAGTAGTTTCCAAGTGTGGCCAGTAGACCAGAATCATCTGCTTACCTGAGAACTTGTTGAAAGAAAACTCATTGGCCCTGACACAGACCTAGTGAATAGGAGTGTCTGGGCATGCTGCCCAGGGAGGTGTATCTTAATAAATCCTCCAAAAGATTTCTGATGCACACTTAAATTTACTGCATGAGTCAGAAACCCGAGGTTCTAATCTGAGCTCTATCTGAATTAGAGATAATTCAGTGGCCAGAGGAAAGTTATTCACTCTCTTTGGATCTCAACTTCTTATTTATAAGATGAGAATGAGAGGCTAAATATCTTCAAAGTGCTTTAAGGCTTAATCCAAAATATTTTGCAGATTGTTCCAGGTTATACTGCATATTTTCATGAAATAAATCTGTATTCAATAGAAATGTCCTGGCATTCAAAAGCATATATTTCAACAGGGATAATAAATTCACAAATGTAAACAATAATCCTACATGAGGATTGCATCTCAATCCTTGGGATAGTCTATTGGCAAATAGTTGGGTATTAATCTTTCTTCTGTCTCAGTCCCTATCTGTGTCTCTGTTCTGTCTTGCTGTTCTCTCTTTAAATATGAAAAGGCTGGGTTCTGTTGGCATGAGGTTCACCCAGCTCATTTTCTTCATCTGGCTCATTTGATCTTAATTACTAGGGCTAGTTTTTGAATTGCAGCAGCTTGTTTTAAGGAGCATATGGCAGAAGGTGCTAAGCACAGGCAGCAGACAATGTGTTACTAAAAGGAGAAGAAATTTTCCTTTACATAAGAAGCCATATGCAGTCCAAATTTATCCATACTGTATCATTAAAATATGTATTTTAAAACTTCATCTATGACTTCTCACAGGTAGTGCTTTCATCCTCTTGTCTGTTTGATGAAGTTCCTCTGAAATACTGGCTCAGATCTTTTAAAAGTTTGTTTTAAGATATTTACCTGGTCATTCATTCATATCAGTCATATTAGCAGTTGCCATCTATTGCCTCCTTTTGGAAGGCTTTTGATGCAATAACTTTAGAGTATACTTCTTCCCACAGTATCAGCAATTCTTGGGTCTTGAAGGTCTTTTCAAGGTGCTCTTTTCCTTGAAAGCAGCAAAACTGTGAAAGTTTCCACTCTTCTGATTTATGAGACAGGAAAGCAGACTTAGCTCTTTCCCTAGGTTCTGAGTCCTTTGTCTCTCTCAATGAGACATGAGGTCTCTGGAGCTTCCCCCTTCAACACCTCAGAAAACACCTGTGAAGCATCAAAGCCACTGAAGGTGGCAGAATGCCAGCCATCTGCTTGCAGCCTTTTACACACTTCCTTTATCAACACACCTCTCCTTTGAAATCTTGTATTAAAAACTGTATACCTTTCCCCCCTCACCCGGCTTCATTTGCTGCTATCACCCTTCTTCAGCCACAGACTTTTGAGAGAATACATTAAACACTCAGGATTCTTTTTGTTTACAACAACTGCTCTGTCTCACCATCATTCTCAAAGCTGCATATTTCCAACTGTGGCACCTACAAAATCTAATTGCTTGGCACCACATTTCTGACATCACAGTCTGTTGCCATGGAAAGTGCCACCAATTCAGCATGATGACTTCTTTGCCAGAAGGAGAGGATGCTCTGAGAGGGAGACAACATTTGTTTAAGCATAAATATCTTTGATATTTAGCAAAGAGGCAAGAGACTCTATGGAAGACAACAGAGGAAGAAAGAATTACAATTTTTATGATGCCTGGCTTTCACAGTTCCTCTTTGGTTTAAGTTAGGTGTTAACTTTCTTCAGGTCCTCAGATTGTCAAAATTTCAAGGCAGTCATCCCTTTGGCTTTAGGGTTCACAGAGAATGGTGTTGGCGTATGAAGGCGCTTAGACTTCGAAAAGCAGACTGTCCCTTAAAATGCTGCATCTGTTTCTCATGTTGCTGTCAAATGATTATCTTGATAGAAAGATGAGCAGCAGTCATTCTAAACAGAATTACTCATCTCAGCATAGCCTTGCCAATGAAGTGATTTTACAGACAATTGAAGCTAGCTTCTTCTTCTTGTACTTCTGCTGAGACTCAGGTCCCCAGTTTCTATCAAGAACAAGCCCTCCTAATAATGTCTACTGTTGAATTGACAGAGTTTCCATAGTTAGATTTTGCAAGGGCCTTGCCAAAACTCAAAATTCATTCTCATCACATAAATGTAAGTATTGTATGGAAACTTGAGAACATTGTGCCTCAAAAATTACAAAAGTTATATTCTAGTTTTCGCTGTTAGTGACTTGTCATTTCCCTGTTGGTAAAAATATAATTTATGACTTGAAATTCTGGGGAAAAAGGAAAATTTGAGTAAATGCATTTATCTCTTCTAGAGAAACTTTTCTTGTTCTGTGTTTAAAAAGAATTAAAAAAAAAAGAAGACAAAACTATGTTATTTGCTAGATGCTAGATACTATAGATTCATACCTGAAACAGAAATTTCTGCAAATGGAGCTGACTTAAGGACAGGGACTGTCCTGATCATGTATTTCTTGTGTGGAAAGCAACAATTTGTCTGAAAGACTTTTCGGTGGACCTCCATTAGCACCCTTTAGGTTAGTCTGGCAAAAATTGTAAGTGGACCAACTAGGATATTTTGGTCTTGTAGACAATGGAAAATATGCCAAGTACCAGAGTACATACCTAACAAGAACCTAAAGTAAGGCTTACTCAGTTTTCATCTCTCATAGGGGCCCCTACTAGAAAGTGACAGGGGAGTTGAAAGAAGCAAGTGGATTGGGCAAAGACTGGAGGCTCTCATGTCAAATACAGAAAAATACCTGAGCAGAGAAGAGGAGCTCTTAGCTGAGGCTCTCTTCTGTTCTTTCTCCTTACTTTTCTAGAAGTTGCTGGATGTCTGAATTGTACAAAATACAACATCGCAATAAACCCACAGCTGCCTTCTTTCTTGGTCTACTAGGTCAGGAATATTTGAACAGCAGTCCCAAAATCTGACAGAAAAAAACAAATTATTCATAGTACTAACCATGGATATATTTAGCCTTGAGGGAAAGAGAAAGGGAGACAGACAGACCTAGGATATGTGACGGGAGTTTAAAGAGAAGGGAACATGTTGAAGACTCAACAGAAACGCCTTCTATGAAATAGCTACTGCAGGAAACAGGAAAATAATGTAGACAGTTTGAAATCCATATTCTCAAGAAAATGCAAGGGAACATTTCACCTATTGTCAGGCAATGTAGAATCATGGTTAAAATCTGGGCTTTGACAAATTCAAATCTCAGCTTTGTCATTTACGAGTTGCTTACTATCATCAGTGAGTTATTGGAACTATTTAGTGTTAATTTTTACGTTTGTAAAATGGGTAACAATAGTACTCACCTAATAGGGTTTATGTGAACTTTACAAGAAATAATTTGTTTAATATTAATTTAATACATATTAGTTAAGCAATAAAATTATTACTAGGAAACTATTGCAGATAATCATAAAGAAAATCTCAAAGCAGTGAAGCCATCAGAAAATAAATATACAATTGTATTTTTAAAAATCAAGAAAAGGGCAGGAAACAGCAGATTAAACTACTGAAACAGAGTTGTGAATTAGGTAACAAGTAGTGGAATTCCTCCCAAAAGTCAAAGGAAAATGAAAAAATAGTAAAATGATAATCATATTTAAATAACCATGGAGAAGGTGATATAAATCCAAACTTATTCTACAATAACCATTCCAATGAAGAAAAGTAGCAAATGGAGAAAAACACATCAAGACATGATAAAATAAAATGTTTATTTACGTAGTAATTTCTACTTGCAAGGTAATTTTACTCTCTCCCTCTAAATGCTAACAATAAGTAAAGTATAGCAAGAGAAAAACCAAAGAGATATAGGTGAAACTGAATATCTAGGAAAACAATGCTAATAGGAATAGAAATACTAAATGGTAGTTTCTAGGTTAGAAGCAGGTGGTATAAGGTGAGAAGTAAAGGAGAACAGAATATTCATGATGGAGGACATTCATTCTTTCAACTGATATTTATTGAGCCTAGGACTGTTGTAATAATTGGGGATATGGCAAGGAACCAAACAAATCCCTCTTTGAGAGCTTGCATACTATTGAGAAGACAGGGTCATTAAAGAAAGTCAATGGCTGGGTGTATCTTATCAGCAGCCTAGTGCACAAAGAGGGGCATTTCTAACTAACAGAAAGTAGGAGAAGGAAAGCTACTGGGTTAGTTCAGAATATGGGCGCAAACCAAAAATGGGCAGCACTTCTCTAGTGCCCTACACAGGGTAAGCTTTGAAAGACTACAGTCAAGTCAATCTTTCCAATGGACAAAGCTTTAAGCAATGAGCCTGGTCATTCACTTAGGATAAAAAGAAGTCATCTAAAGTAAGAATATCTACAGATATATGGTCAGTGGCAAAAGCGTTGGCCAGACGATCTGGACATGGGAGGAGGAAGATTAGATTAAGGAGAAATGGTATGGGCAAGAGACAGGTATATAGGCCTTTGGGGGTGGTAACATTTGATCGCATCGCTTCCAGAGAATATTTACCATGTAAGGTGCACTCAACAGACAAGTAGACAATTTAGCTGGTAGGTGATAGCCAGCACCTGTCATTGGCTATGCCAATGCTGGCAACTTAGCCACATGAACAAATGGTGGCAGAGGTGTAGGTTATCCATAAGCCCAGCAGCACAGGTTCCCATACGTCATTGCATTAGCTATGAGCCTCATATTATAGCAAAAGAGCTTTGTGAAATGGTGCCTGACCTTAAGTGCACTGGTAATATTATGTTTTGCACCACCCAGAAGCTGTTATTTTAACAACTTCTGTGATAGTCTTTTAAGAGCACAGCTGAGGTGTCATCTAGGAGACAACAATCCACTAGGATATTATCACCAAGTCTCTAGGATGCACATAGAATCTAAATCAGTGATGATCATTTGATTCTATGTCTGTAATAGGCAGAAAACATGGGTCTACAACCAAAAGGGTGGAAGGACACCCTTCTAGTAAACTACACTCCAGTGGACTTCCTATCCATAAATCCCTGGTCTCTGAGATTCACAGGTCCTGGTTCCCAACAGAAAACCAATTCTTCCTACAGGAGGCACAACAAGAATCCCATTGAAACTCCTAAAGCTACAGTAGTTCCTGGGTTCTTTGGGCATCTCATGCTAAGCTATGTGGTGGCAGGAAGAGAAGTCATAATCCTAGCAGAGGTAATTGGTCAATTGTTTGAGATCATATAAGATCTGTGACAGATATTGATAAAACAAAGAAAAGGGTCTAACTAGGTCAGTAACAAATACAAATAGGTTAAATTTATGTTTTAAGACAGAGATTCTCAGGAAAGATCTGAAATCTAGAAAATGATCTATTGTCCCAAGGAGCTACACTTAAGTGAAAAATATAACCATAAGTTAAAATAAAGTAATAAATTCAATAGGCCAGGGCAATTGCTCTAGCTAGTTCTGAGGTTTAAATCTTGTGAAAAAAATATCCAACTAAAAAATAATAAAATGCTATAGCTGACAAAGATACTACAGTTGCATTGTAGCAATTTTAATAACTCAAGAAAAGAAATCTCAGGGATTAACAAAAAAACACCTAGATTACTAAATTAGAGTAACAAAGGATCTTGGGAAACAATAACATTGCAAGAGAAAATGTCATAAATAAATAAGAGAGCATGGTGCATAGGAGGTTTGGCATTGTGCACTTCAGCTTGAGAACTATGCATATAACTGGGTACTCTGACAGGGTTTCACTTTCAGTAAAAAAAAAAATTGGGATTAGAAAAATGTCCATCTTCATTAAAGAAACGAGAAAATTTTTGGCTAGAAATGTGCTCACATGCCTGGCCAGCAAGTGTGAAGCCCTGCGTCAAACCAAGACAAAAAAAAAGAACAAAGAAAAGAAAATGAAAATCTGTCATTTACATCACTCCAAAAGGCAGGGGATACTTTTCTCTGAGAAGCTACAACCATTGCCTGTCCTTAATATAAATAGAACTTGTCCTTCCTACAAGGTCTGGGAAACTGAACAGGAGTTATATTAAAATGGCCCTCAATATTTGAAAAACAACGTATTCATCATGTTAATAAATTAAAGGAAATAAGTCTATATGATTATCTCAACAAGTTCAGAAGTATTTGCCAAGATCTACATCCTTTCAAGAAAAAATAACTCTCAACAACCTAAGAATAAAAACCACTTAACCTGGTAAGAGTCATTTACTAAAGGGAGAGAGAGAATGATTTCTAACTTGTATTCTTAATAGGGAAAGATTGAATGTTCTCACAATATGAGATCAAGTCAGAGATGTTGTGTATTAAAAGTCCCAACCAAAGCAATAGGATATGATATAAAATGACATGACATTGGAAAGGAAGAAATAAAACTGTCTTGGTATGGTGGCTCATACCTGTAATAGCAGCTACTAGGAAGGTGGAGATCAGGAGGATCTTGGCTCAAAGTCAGCCCAGGCAAAAAGTTAGTGAGATCTCATCTTAACCAATAAGCCAGGTATCACAACTATAATCTTAGCTATGCAGAAGACGTAGGTAGGAGGATCATGGTCTGATGATGGCCCCTAACAAAACTGTGAGGACTTATCTGAAAAATAACTAAAACAACAGGGCCTGGGGTGTGGTTCAAGTGGCAGAATGTCTGTCTATCAAGTGCAAGATCCTGACTTCAAGCCCTGTGCCATAAAAAAATTAAAAAGGAAGAAAAAAGTTTTTGCTAGGTAGGCCTGATGGTGCCTGTAATCCTAGTTATTCAGGAAGCAGCAGAGGCTGAGTGCAAACCCAGCATGGGAAAAGTTAGCAAGACCCTGTCTCAAAAACAAAAGACAAACAAAAGGGCTGGGCATGAGGCTAAAGTGGTGGAGCATTTACCAAACATGCGCAGGCCCTGCAATCAATCTCAACTGGTGCAAAAAGAGAAAATAAAAGAAAGAAAACATTGTCTTCATTCACAGATTACATGGTTTTCCTTTAAAAATGTAGGAGAAATAAGGACTTTTCTCAGATGATCAAAAACTGAAGAAATTCACCATTAGTAGGCATACCCTGGAAGAAATGGGAAAAGATTTCCTCATGGAGAAGGAAAATGATATAGGTCAAAATTTTGTATATATATATAAATAAAGGAAGAGTATAGAGAAGAAATAAATACAGGTAAAATAAAATCTTTCATTTCTCTGTTATTCATTGATATAAAATCTTTTTAATAATGGTAACAATGTATTGGGTTACTACAGTGCATTGGTAAGTGAAATAAATTGCCATGTCACAAGAAACAGCAAGGAAAAATTTTAAATGGTCTATTGTAAGGCATTTGCACTGCACCAGAAGCAGAATAGTGTAATTTGAAGGCAAGGTAAAATTAGTAACAGTGCATATTATAAACTCTAAGAAAGCCATTAAAATATTTTTAAAAGATGTATAATAGGAAATAAAATAAGATCCTAAAAATTACACATATAAAGTCAGACAAGGCAGAAAAAGACAAGGCAGAAAATTTCTGACAATGTATACAAAAAGCTACAAACATAATATTAATTCAAACATATCAATAATCACTTGAAATATGAGTGAAACAAATACACCAAAAAAAAAAAAGCCAGAGATTGTCAGAGTAGCTTTAAAAAGTAAGAATAAGACACAACTCTATGTCATCTACAAGAAATTTACTTTAAATAAAAGACCAGGTTAAAAGTAAATGGACAAGCACATGTCTGTAATACCAGCAACTGAGATGCTGAGGCAGGAGAATGACAAGTTTGAGGCCAGCCTGGGCTACACAGTGAGATCCTGTCAAAGAAAGAAATGGAAGGAAGGAAGGAAGAAGGAAGGAAGGAAGGAAGGAAGGAAAAGGGACGGAAGACAAGCAGAAAAGGAACAAAGAAGAATATAGTACACTAACAGAGTAACAGGAAAGCTAGAGAAGTTAAATTCATTTATAGAGAAGCTATATTTATTATATATTACTTATATATAATTAATATGTTAATTAGACAAAGTAGGCAAACAATCCTAAACATGTATGCAAGTAGCTTTAGCCTATCAAAATAAGTGAAACAAGAATTCGTAAAACTGAAAGGACAAAGAGACATACTCACTGTTATATTTGGAGACTTCAAGACCCCTTGTCAATAACTGTCAATTCAAGCAGGCAGAATACTAATGAGGATCTGAACGACACCATCAATCAACTTGAACTAATTGACAAATATACACTGCATTTCAAAACAACAAAAATGTATGCACATTCTTCTCATGTTTTCATGGACTTCACCAAGATAGACAGAATTCTGGGCCATAGATTAAACCTTAGCAAATATAAAAGACAGAAGTCATACAAACTATGTTCCCTGTTAAAAATTAAGGTAGAAATCAGTTATAGAAAGATAGCTTAAACATCCCCAAATATCTGAAAATTAAAGGAAATCCTCCAAAACAACACAAATGTTCAAAAAGAAAGCCTCAAAACTAATTTAAAAATATTTGAACTAAGTGGAAATGAAAAAAAAAACACATTTGGGGGGTGCAGTGAAACAGTGTTTAGAAGAAAATGTGTAGCATTAAGTACAAATATTAGAAAAGAAGAATGCTCTAAAATCAACAACCCCAAGATCATGCACTGGCAAACTACAGAAGAAAAGAGGAATTTAAGAACAAAGCAAGAAGAAATCAGAAAATTGAAGCCATGAAAGCAATAGATAAATTCAGTGAAACTAAAAGCTAGTACATCGAAACAATAAAATTAATAAACTTCTAAATAAGGCAACAGAGAAAAAGAGAGATGCAAATTAGAAAAAGGGCACATTACTACTGATCTTGTAGATAATTGAAAGGAAAATAAAACTATGAAAAACTCTGTGCTCAAAAATTTGATTATTTAGATGTAATTACACTAATGCACACAAAACAAAAACAGATAAAAAATTATGAGAAAGGGAAACTATGAAGCATTATCTTTCACAATTTCAAAATTTCTCACAAAATAATAGCAAATAGAATCCAAAAATGTAAAAGAATTGTAGGTCATTACCAAATGATTGATTCTAGGTATGCAAGTCTTCTTCAACAGTGAGAAATCAATTGATATAAGCCACCAGATCAATGGACTAAAGAACAAAAGGCAGATGATCATATCAAATGACAGAAAAAACATTTAACAAAATTCAACACCCATTCGAATGTGATAAAAACTCTCAGTATGCTAAGAATACAGAGGAACTTGCTCCACTTTATGGAGAATAGCTATAAAGAACCTGCAAACATCAAACCTATTGGTGAGACTCTGGATATTTTACCACTAAACTTAGGACTATTACCAAAATATTCTCTCTCACATTCTGATTCTACATTGTACAGGAATGTACATAAGAAATTAAGACAAGAAACAGAAATTTAAAAGTATACTGAATCAGAGGGAAATATAAAAACATCTTTCTGCACATATGACATGGTTGTCTATGCAGAAAATCCAAAGAATCAAAACCAACAAACATATACAGGCACAGAGAGTTAGTGGTGGAGCAGGTGCTTAGAATGCATGAGGCCCTGGATTGGATCACCAGTACTACTAGAAAAAAATGTAGAACTAATAAACAATTAAACATGACACTTTGGTTCTATGGTCTTGTCCTCAAAAATGTAGTACCCTAGCTTAAACATGAGAAAACACTGGACAAATCCCAACTGAGGCACAAAATCTCAGTGCTTCTCAAAATTTTCAAGGTCATCAAAAATTAAGAAAGTCAGAGAAACTGCCACAGCCAAGAGGAGCTTAAGGAAATATGATTTAAAAATAAAATGTAGCACTCTGAGTAGTATCCTAAAACAGAAATGGATACTAGGGAATAACTAATAATAAAGTCTTAATAAAGTAGAAACTTTGGATAATTTAATAATAATGTGTCAATGTTGATTAATTGATTGTGGCATATTGCGGTAAGAATGCACTAGTAGGAAGATCGGGATCAGGGTTATATGGGAACCTGTATACAATCTGAAATAATTGTGCAAGCTGAAACTATGACTAAATTAGAAGTTTATTTGAAAATATATAGCCAGGTACTTTTCTCTCAATAATACAAGTATGACTTCTGCATAATTTTTCAAAACTCTGATAACACACATCTTGGTTAGGAACACCCATGCTTTGAGGCTAGAAATGTAAAACAGCACAAACATTTCATTCTATAACTCTTCCAACATATTTCTCCTGGAGTAATAAAAATGTTAGTAGCCAGATGCATGGTTCATGCCTGTAGCTTCTCAGGTGGAAATCAGGAGGCTCACAGTCTGAGGCCACCTCAATCAAAAAGTTTGTGAGACCTCATCTCAATCAATGAAAAGCTGTATGAGCCTGTCATTCCAGCTACATGGGAAGCATAAGTAGGAAGACCACAGTCCAGGCTGGCCTGGGTAAAAACATGACATCCTATCTCAAAAATAATCATAGCCAAAAGGGCTTATTTGACAAGTACAGTCACTGAGTTATGCTCCCAGTACTGCCAAAATTTATATATATAATTTTCAATACATATAAATATATATGTATGTATTGTGTATGTGTACACACACAGACACAAAGGCTTATAGAGGAATGTGTAGAGCAATTTTATTCATAATGAGTATCAGGTGAAAACAATCAAATGTCATGAACAGGAAAATGAATAAACTATGTATGATATCTTCATATGAAAGAATACAGCTTAACATTAAAAAGAAGTGAATTACTTACATTATCAACACATAAGTAAATATAAAAATGTTGTGTTGAGCAAATGGAGCCAGACACAAAATAACACGCAACATATGATTCCAGATATATGGCATTGTACAATAGGCGAAAGGAAATGATCCAAGAAGGTTTGGTCTGTGGGTTAGCAAGGGTTAACTTGGAAGGACCTGAGGGAAATGGGTAATGGAAATGTTTTATATCTTTTTTTTCCAGCAGTGCTAAGTTTTTGAACTCAGAGCCTTGTGCTTGCTAGGTAAGTGCTCTACTACTTGAGCCACACCCCAGCCCTTTTTTGCTTCAGTTATTTTTCAGATAGGGTCTCATGCTTTTCCCAGGCTGGCCTTGGGCTGCAGTTCTCCTATCTCTGCCTCCCAAGTAGCTGCTTTTACAGCTAAGGCTACTGCATCCAGCTACTTTTACAGGCCTTATCTATTGCACCTGGCTGAAATGTTCTATAGCTTAATAGGAATATGGATTGAATGATTATATGCATCCATCAAAACTCATTGAGCTGTGTATTTAAAATCTACACATTTCACTGATATAAATTTTATGTTTAGAAGGAACTGTAAACAAACAAAAAGCAATGTCAGTGTACCCATTCTTGGTTTAGCCCTCCCTGTTGTTACCCTCAAATTATATTTTGGCTGCCTTGTTGATGTCAAAACTTCCAAAGACGTTTTAAGATGATTTGCAAAAAGTTGCAGGTCAAACGAATAATTTGAAATCCAATAGTTTGTATTTTTGAGTGTTTACTACAAACCAGCACCATGGCCAAACTCCTATAAAGTAATAATTACCATCCAATTTTTCAGTCAAGTAAATTAAGGCTTAAAAAGAAGGGAAAAATCTGAAATTCCCACTGATTTCCAATATCTTTGGAGCCTGTTCCTAACCAGGTGGGGACTGGTGGGAATGAAAGCCAAGGACAATAATGCAAGTAGAAAATTCAGCTCTGAGTTTTCAGGAATCCAGGGCAATGGGACACTAAAATGAGATGGATAGCTTCGCATGCCTGGTGGAAAGAATCATACCAACTCCCCAGGAGAGGCAAGCATTTTTCTGACACAAAATTCAAAGGCAAATGTAGAACCCATGAATCCTTGTCAGGAATCACAGACCAATATTCTGCAAAAAGCATTAAGTAAATAGCAGTTTTACAGAACGTACAGACACATTATCGGTCTGACTCTTTCTCATCGTGATGGTCCATAAACTGAGAACCCACAGTAGCTGCTTTGCTCAGCTAATGGTCTGGCACTGTTGACACATCCTCCCTAGGAGCTCAGTTCCAACATACCCTACTGCATTTATTGTAGTCTGAATTAATCAGCCTATTAGTAATCGTGGTAATTGAACTATTTGTTGTGAGTTCAATCAGATCTGCTATTGAGGAAAATAAACATCTTGGCTTATTCATGACATGTGTTCTCAAGAAATGCTTCACTTAACACCCAGCTGTAAATCTGAATAAAATTGAGAAGAGAAATTTCCATAGACAAATGTTTTGGCTAACTGTCTGCTTTGGCATTTCAACTGAAATCTTCTCTTTGAAAAATATAGCTGCCATTTGAACCAAGATTTCTTTAGTTTATCCCACTTCCAATTAGTGGATTAGCTTCGTGCTGGCATTTCTCTACTAGCAGCTGCAATGAAATCATTGGGCCACATGCTCCCTCCCCCGTTTGAATACACGCCACTTTTGCTGATGTACACTCGTGCCAGGGGGCAAAAGCTGCCCCAGAATATCTACCAACCTATTCATTAATGCCTCAGTGAGTCAACCATGATGGCAGTATAAATCAATAAAAGTTTTCTACAAGAACATGGTGTGTTTATGGCTCAACTGAAGGGTCTTACTTACAAGCAAAAGTGTTTTAAAAGCAATCCAGCAATTGCAACTAGAAGGGGAAAAATTTCTTTCTCTCAGCATTGGGAAATCACGTATTATAGTAAAAGCTGTCATATTTCAAGAGAACTTGAAGATTCCCTTTTAGAATGTGCAATGGTTGATGTAGCAAGCGTGTTTGAACTGAAGGCACACACTATACAGGTCCCAGTTGCTAATCAAAACAGAACTTATTCTTCCTTCTTACATATTGATGCTAGAAACATTTGCATGGATTAGTATTTAAAAAAAAAGAAAAAGAAAAGAAAGAAAAAAATGTTGTCCTAAAGAGTAGGTTCGTATCTTTAGCCCAAGGTCTTGAAGCACTGTGCCATTCTTAGGATGCCTTTTTCTCCTACCTGAGGATCTGAAGTTCATTTCAGAAGGTTGAACTGATGACTAAAGAATACTTTAATCTTGGAGTAGAAGGAGGTTGTTGTACATTTCTCCCTTAGTATGTGATTCTACATAAAAACCTGTAGTAGACGACCTTAGCTCTCCATGACACTTCTAATATGATATTCAATAGCCATGTGTGGCTTAATTAATTAAAATTTAGAATTTCAGTTGCACTAGCCATACTTCTAGTGCTTTGATAGCAGGGAGTAGAATATTTCTATCAGCCTGAGAAATCCTGTTGGTCAGGCCTGTTCCACGTAAGTGAAAAGGCTCCTGAAGTCATGCAGTAGACAATTCTGGTGGTGTTGAGTCTCTGATGTCACCTCTATAGAATATGCCTTTGATACATGATACAGATGTTTGTCTGGCTACAAAATCCACAGTGCTCAGTTGAGGATAGGGGTGGGCTAGTATTTTTCACAGTATTAATATGACCATGTGTAGTGTTGTGTTCAAAAAACCAATACTGAAAGCCTGAATCTTGACCCCAGGAAAATTTTGGTTCAAGGCACCTCTCTCCCTCATGCCTTTCTTCTCTCCCCCTTTTTGTCTATGTACCTCTTATTGTCCTCCCTCTTTTTTTGATTACCTTTTCCTTTTCTGCTCATTAATGAAAGAATTTGTTGAAGGCCTATAAATAAATGAGTCAATAGGAGAACACTTGTTGTTAGTTTGAAGACAAAAGTTTTGATGTTAGTAGCCTGCTCCTGAATGGCTTCTTTGCTTATTGTTGTAAAAACATTTCTATTTCCCTTTGGGAACTAACAGCATCCATGAAGATATAGAGGATTCTTTGTATATGCAGCAACATCTTGCCAGACGGATGAACTGGTAAGTGTCCAAGCTTATCAAAATGCTATTGTGATGTCAAGACAGCAACAAGACTGTTTCTGGAAAGCCTAATTACAGTGACTGGGAGATGAGCTTGAAAGAATAAAATGCAGTCCCCAAGAAAGATAAATAATGGAACTTTACAAATGCATATTCCTGTCCTCCTATTCTCCTCTGTTGCCAACAGGCAGCCAAAAAGCCGGCAGGGTTCTTTCAAAGGCTGTCTTTCCATTAGGATTGCAATGGTATCAGCAATTAAAGGTGAGACAGAAGGGCGTGCAAAATGGAGTTGAATGCCACCCTGAACCAAGTTTATTATGCTGAGAACATACTTGTTGCTATGCTAATGGGAGAGGATTATATTTCTCTGACTATTTAAAATTTTCCAGCACAAATGAGGCAGTATAGAGGGGCTGTTACATCATATAGCTTTCTGAAAATGCTGGTGGCGCCTCTCCATTGTCACCTCCTCCTCTTGCACATGGTAAGAGAATGCTTTTGCTTTTTGCAAAGTGTCCCATTTGCTTGGAAATCACCATGGGACTTAATCGGGGTTTATTATAGCCAAACTTCAATAAGAACAGAGTTTTGGGCGTATTCCAAACATGTTCTTTAATTCTTCATCCCACCACCTCTTACTGCTCCATAGCTGCTCTACCAACACCTGCAGGAGGCGAGGGGAGGAGGATGGACCATTTACCTGAAAAGAAGAATCAGAGTTGAAAAGTTTGATTTAGGCTGTTTTTTTCCTAAGTTAAATTGAGTTTCACTGTGTAGCCCAGATGATAGCAAGGAAGATAAAGGTAAAGAAAGTGGAAGAGGAGAAAAGAGAAGTCACGTGTTCGGGAAGTTTATTATTCATGCAGACAAGGTTAAGAACATATGGTAGACATAATGTGCCTGAAACAAACAATACTCAAGACCAATGCAGGTACTTTTGTTTCTTTCAAATCCATCCACTTCTCTTAATTACCATCACTATCTTAATCAGAGCTAGTATCTTTTTGCAACTGGATTCAATAGCTTTCTCCAAACTGGTCAAATTATAGCTGGTCTTACTCTGCTTCAATGTTATTTCCTCTCTGCAGAAGAGAATGGATTTAATGTCTTGCTTAAATATCTTCAATATTTTTCTGTGCTTTTAAGATGAAAAAACCAACCTTCCTTAATACAGTTCACTGGGCTATAAACTCTGCATTCCCACCCCTGCCCGAGACTCTCACACCTGGCTATCAGGCACTCTGTCTCCAGCATTATACGACATCCAGTTTGGACAGACCCATCTCCTCTGTCCAGAACTCTCTTTTTTCTCTACTTCATCTATTTAACTCCAATGTAACCTTTATCTGAGCCCCACAGATACTTCCTCAGAGTCTTCCTTAACCTAAAAAGGCAAAGGTCTCTATAACATTCTGTTTCTTCCCATCCTGACATCAACCTTACAATTATTATCAAGGTTTCATCTTCACATTTGTAGTATGCATACTTAATGTTTTCCTCCCAAGTAACTGCAGGAGGTCAAAGAATATGTCTGTTTTGCTTACCATTACCTTCTACCAAAAGCTTGGTAGCATCTCAAAAATATTTGAGGAAATAAAAAAGACAAGCAAGGAAGGAAGGAAGGGGGAAGTAGGACAGAGGGTAGTAGGGTAGGGGAGGAAATTTACCTGGGCATAACAAAATAGTCCCTGAAGTCATGGGACTCAGCACATCACTGTTTGTAGAAGTTTCTTTATAAGTAATTGTTCCTTTTTTACAATTTATGGAAAGCATGTAGCAAAGACTAAGTGACCGAGGAAAGTGGTGACTATATTAAGAAAGGTTTACTGAAGAAGAAAGGGGCACATGTACAATGCATTAGTGAAAGTGTAGACTGGCTGTGGCTTTCTTGATTTGGAGGATTTTAGCTAAAATAAACCAGACTCACTGTGTTCTAAGACACATGCCCAAAGACCATTGTTAGACCTTTCCTTTGAGAAAATAGGCCTTACTGGGCTTACTTTGATCAGGTATTGGAAGCAGAAAGATGGAGTAGATGGTCTCTGCAAGTCCTCTGGTCTTCAATTAAATTATGCAATGTTACAAGACAGCTAACTGAATGGCCAATTGGAGAATGTTAAAAGATATGTATACCTTCAAAAAACTAGACAAAATATGATAGTGGCTCTATATTTATTGCCCCAAATTGAGGAAATGTTATCTCTCCAAATAAGCGGTATATAGAAAAGCCTAATATTTTCCCCAGTATAGTATTATATGGTAATTGTACAATCAATGTTAAAACTTCTGCATGCTATGCAATGATATCTTCCTTGGTCTTTGATAAACTGAAATGTTAGTAGCTCCCAGGACATTGAAAAGTTTGGCCTGGATCTCCATCTAAAAACAGTGTCCACTTTACAATGTTACCCCTACATTTTGGAATGTGTGCCCCTGTTTATGGTTCCTTGGCAGTTTCAATGACACTGGACTCCTAATAAGATGGATGTTAGATTGCTCTACCTAAATACTATACTGGACATTCCGTTTCTGCATTGTCAAGTTGTCATTCTTAAATTGCATGAGCCCTGAAAAGATCAATCAAGTTTGAACTCACAATGCTAAATCCACTAGTAATCTTCCTTATTGCAGTCCATAGCTAAGGCAAGAATGTGAATATGGAATTTTTTATTTAAAAAATCATTGTCTGTATATTCCATTTTAATTTCCAATTCACACAAAGCATAAACTTTGATTAAATGAATTATTTTTATAAGCAGTCTTGTCTAAGTTAAGGATTCTAGTTTATTATATTTTTAAATTTTAGTTAGCAATTTTATTTAAAAAAATGAAAAAAACAGAGATGTTCAATTTGTTTACACAATTCTAAAATGGCTAATTATAGCATAAACACTATGATTTTGTATACCAAAATAGAAAAAAAATCCTCAGAGACATGTTTAATTATTTGAATCCAGTAGTATCATGTTTATTCCTTCATTTTTAGTCCATTACAGTGTAAATTAGATTTGATTTGCTTGCTCTGATTGGCTTAATTTCCCAGTTACAGCTGAAGTACAAATAAAATTGTAATAAATTGAACAGATGTTTAACCTACTCTACCAAGATCTTTAATAGTCAATTCCAATTGCAATTTACATTCAACAATTTAACAAGACCCTTAGGAAACATATTTGATTATTAAAACAAGCAGTTTGTTTCTGCGTGTGAAGGAAACAAGACTGTTGTGTCACATGCTTTGGCCTGGTGCAATTTGTTTATGTATTTAATTTTGTTTATCTCTTGTTAGGAAATAAAATTTTATATATAAATACAATCTGATATATGCATAATTTATATATAATGCTAGGTTCTACAAGTTATTTTCCCTTGCCTAAAGAAGCATCACATTCAAATAGATGCTAGAAGGTAAACTTTACAGAAATATAAAATATTTTGTAATGAAGCAAATGAATCTTATTACATTTCCCACAGCATCTTCACTCACAACCTTCTTCATAGCCAATGGGAGAAGTTCATCTTAATTAAACCATCAATTAGAAAACAAATCGCCAATTCCATTATTCATATTTTGCTTGTTATTCATTCTTGTCTGTGTGGAAATAAAAATATTCTTCATACAAAAAACATTCATGGCAGAGCACTAATGACTTCTACAATCTCTTCATTTTAACACCGTTGTAAAGACTCAGTATAGCTGTTTTCTGAAGCACTTTTCAGAATGCCTGGCAGGACCTGGCAGAGTATAAATCTTGCATTTCCTCAAGAAGGAGTTTGGGATGGAATTTTATGTCTAGGGCTCTTTATCTACTATCTATCTATCTATCATTTATCTAATTTTGGGGTGGGGGTAACAAAGGGCCTTGTACTTGCCAGGGAGGTATTGTACCACTTGAGCCATACCTCTAACCCTTTTAGCTTTTAGTTATTTTTCAAATAGGGTCTCACATTTTTGGCCTGGGCTGGCTCTGGTCCATGATCCTCCTATTTCTGCTTCCCTAGTAGCTTGGATGACAGGTGCACTTGTCCACCACACCCAGCATATTGGTTGAGATGGGGTTCTCACTAAGTGTCTGCCTGGGCTGGCCTTGAACCACAATCCTCCCTATCTCCATCTTCCAAGTAGCTGGGATTACAGCTGTGAATCACTATGCTTGGCTAGGTCTATAAGTTTATGATGCAAATTTATAAAGATATTCCCAGTTGTTTTACACTGAGGCCATGTTTAGGTAATAGGAAAGTTGGCTTACGCAACAGTTCCACTTGTATTATAAAGTCATTGAATTGAAAACTCAATGTTCATTCACAATCAGCTAATCCTGGAGCTAATGCTGTAATGTCTCAGAAATCAGGGAAACAACAAATAGTGCTTCTAGGTAGGAACAATGGTGAATTGGAGAGCACTAACCTCCTTTAAAGAGGGGGGGGGAAGGTGGTGAACCTGGGATTTGAACTCAGGGCTTCATGCTTGCAAAGCAGGCACTCTACCAGTTGAGCCACACCTCTAGTCCAAGAGATTCTGATTTTTTAATGAATAACCAAGAATCCAAATTTTTGTGAAAGCTATCTTGATGAAAAAAATTGAAACTACTTCAAGAATTGTTGAAGTATTTTTCATGAGAAACATTAATAATAAAAAATCTGTAAACTCAGGTGGTAGAGCACCTGCCTGGCAAGTACAAGGACCTGAGTTCAAACCCAAGTACCACCAAAAAAGAGAGTAGCATATGATTAATGACTTTATGAGTCATGAATAAATACTTATAAAGCCTCAGGCTGGGGAGGAATCTCAACAAGAGTATTTGCCTAACATGCACAAGGCC
This sequence comes from Castor canadensis, assembly GCF_047511655.1. Lineage (NCBI taxonomy): Eukaryota > Metazoa > Chordata > Mammalia > Rodentia > Castoridae > Castor > Castor canadensis. The sequence goes on along the minus strand of NC_133400.1, from coordinate 80,118,070 downwards.
CTAAGATCAACTTTGCAAGCAAACAGAACAATCTATGACCCAAACATATTAAAAGTCTGTGCCTTTTTATTTAGTCATTTATCTGCTCAATCAACATTTTACAATTGATGACAATAAGGCCTAAAATAGTTCAAGGGACCTTACAGTTTAATGGTAAAACCAGAAACAGAACCTCAGTGACTAGATAATCAAAACTACCTACTTTGGACTCAAATCCCAACTATGACCCAACGTAGCTACACAACAAATGGAAAAATGCCCCTCCACTTCTCCTTTTGTAGCACAGAGATAGTAACAGTGCCTACAACATCTGCTTACTGGGGAGATAATGTGAGATAGGAGAAAATGTATAAAGAGCATTTAGCAGAATGCCCAGTACCTTGTAAGCATCCAATGGATGAATTATGATCATTGACAAAGGCTTCTTCATTCCAGACATTTCTGGGAAAAAAAGATATCATCCTAATGATAAGGCCTAATCTTACTAACAGGAGATCTTGTTTACTTCTCTATGCATTTTTACTGCTGGAAGAGTTGATACTGAGGAGATCCCTTGCCATCTCTACTTCAGAGTAAGAAGGTAAAGATGAATAAATATAAAGAGAGATAAAGAAGAAAGGGGGTGGCCACAAGGCTGTCCCCAAGACGTGTTTTATTCTCAGTAAATTGTTTTAGAAAGCTCATTCATCTCTAGTGATTTAGGGGCCTTGACCAAACAATCTCCCCCTCTCCCACCCTTCACCAAGACTGACACCAAGAACCACCAATCTAGAGGGAACATGTTTTGCCTTTCTTACTAGATGTTTATGTTCATGGTAGATAGCCATTTTAGGGCACAGCAAAAAGTGAAAAATAAAATAAAAATACAATGAAAAGTTTTAAGCCAACTGTTCATTTGGCAACAGTTTCATTTCATCGTGTGCTTTTATTCTATCTGAATCCATGGTGATACAGCCCTTATCAACCCACCTTTATTTATTTTATTTTTTTCTCATTTTTCTTTTATTATTCATATGTGCATACAAGGCTTGGTTCATTTCTCCCCCCTGCTCCCACCCCCTCCCTTACCACTCACTCCCCCCCTCCCTCTCCCCCCCCAATACCCAGCAGAAACTATTTTGCCCTTATCTCTAATTTTGTTGTAGAGAGAGTATAAGCAATAATAGGAAGGAACAAGTCAACCCACCTTTATTAACAAGGACTGTTTTTTGATGCTCATTATGTAATAATACAGTCTCTCACCATGCATAAACTGCACAAAGCCCAAAACTTACTTTCCAATTATACCATTACATTTGAAGGAAAGTGAAAACTAAATGCTTGTAATTAGAATATAAAATATGATATTTTTGTTGTTTTTCAAAGGATCAAAAAGAGACAATTTGAGTAGCTATGAACAAACTTGCAGAAACAATAGCATAAACAGGATATTATATGGCAAGATTCTTTTTACTGAGAGTTACCACTGGATATCCACTCAGCACAAATGATAGGGTACCATCGGTAAAATGAACAAAATTGCATAAACAGGTTATAGCGCTGGGAGTTAAAAACAAAGAATATGATGTTTCCTTATTTAAAAATTAATTCTTTATTATTGTTGTACTGGGGGTACATTGTGACATTTACGTACATTTTTACAATGTATCATAGTTGAATTCACTCCCTCTATCATTCTCCCTTATGCTCTTTTCCCACATTTCTGGAATAGTTTCAGAAGGTCTCATTTTTTCATTTTCATACATAAATACATAATATTTCCACTACATTCAGCTTACTTTACCCTTTCCCTATATCCTCCCCCCTCCCACTAGTGCCAACCCCCAGACAGGGCCTTTTTTAACCTTCTTGTTCTCAGTTTTTGAAAATAGATATTTTTGTTCGTATAAGATAGCTATACAGAGAGTTTCATTGAGACATTTCCATATATATATAGATTATAACCCAAATTGGTTCATGCCTTCTATTTATCTCCTCTCTACCTCTATGCCAGGTGAAGCAGCTCATACCTATGTTCCCAGCACTTGGCTAGACTGAGATAAGAGGATCTATTGAGTACATGAGTTTGAGACTAGCTTAGACAACATTAGGAGACATTGTTAAAGAAAAATCATAAAAAACACAATACTTTGCAGATAATATCTCATGCTTTTATAGAAATTATTTTCTATGATTCTGCAAGCAATTCCCTTTTCCCTTTGTTTTCATTGCATAGTAAAGTAAACCAATAATGTCATGTAAAAAACAGCACCTAACATCAGGGTATTTGGCATTACATGTGATGGGTAACTTGAAAAGAAGGGTCTGGTGACTCGCATAAGAAGACATATATTCTCTTTGTAACCCATAAGGAATAGACTAATCATAGAGCAAAAGAAGAATTCAATTAAATCTTGAGCAAATAAAAAACACCATAAGACTTTTCCTGTAACCTATGTAAAAACTACTTTAGGTAAAACTAGAGTTGTAAATATTACTGTTATTTTATGATACTGAGAGAGGGGTTAAATTCTAGAAAAGATGAGTTACAGATCCCATCATACCTAAGATCCCATCATACCTAAGATTCCATATCAGTGAAGATATTGCCAAGCACCATCTACTTGTGCTCAGTATTTTAGGCAACTTTTGCTTATAAAACACCCTATATAGGACAGAGCCAGGAAATGTAATTGATGTTTTGTTAATAGGGGGACACTGAGTCACTGTCTTTGGCTTGAAGATGAAACATTCTAGGTTCTCATGATCTTCCTCTAGCTCCTACCCAAAGAAACCATTGTAAGCAGACTAATCTCAAAACACTGTTAACCATCTGTGTCTGGGAACCATTAATAAGTTCTTTTAAGTGTTTTCTCCTTTTTGCCTCCAAAGGAGTTCTCACTAAATCCACCTTCATTCTTCTTCTTTTGACACTTTTCTTGGAAATGTGGGAACCTAAGACTGACAGTAGACATTTTGCTTCTGTAGTTCATGTATCCATTTGATGATTATCAGATATCCCCCACTTCAACCCTGAGATACTATACCCCTTCTCTTCCAAAGACCCACCCTAAAAGTCACCCAAATTTAGTACTTATGTGGTTTCTATACACAAAGCTTTTAAACCTAGTGTTAAATGGAAAGAGACCATTGTGAAGACTTCTGCCTGAATTACTTGGAGGAATGTTTTCTATGCATCAGAAAAGCATCATAGAAAATTTTCATTTCTTCACAATTAAGGATCTACTTGTAAGTTTCTCCTAACCTAGGTGAGTGTACAACATCTGAAGTACCCTGCCATAATTTCTGAAAAATTATAGCATGGAAATTTGTTGAAGTTAGCATGTGGATGTATATGAGCATACGCTCAATAGAGTAAGAAGGCTTCATGCACAACCAGCACTTTAGTCAGTACAGTACACATACATATGTGTGTATCATATTTGCACATACATAATGCTGAATCTGCCACATGGAGAGCGAATTAACTCTATAACGAGTGAGAATGTTGTGCTAGTTTCCTGAAGTAGCTGTAACAAATTACCTCAAATTTAGTGGTTTTAAGCAGCACAAATTTATTATCTTACAATTCTATAGTCAGAAGCTTCACTGGACTAAAATCCAGGTGTTATCAGAACTGTGCTCCTTTTAAGGGTCAAGGGAGGAATCCATTTCCTTGGGTGTTCTAGCATCTAGTGGCCACCTGAAAATAGAAATTTATGGCCCCTTCCACAATCTTCAAAGCATCAGCATGGCATCTTCACATCTCTCCCTGACTCTAATACTCCAGATTTACATTTCCCTAATGGATAATGATGTGCATTTTTCTAATCTGCTTATTGGCTATGTCTATTCAGATACTTTGTCCTATGTTTAAAATTTGTGTTATTTTTCTCATTATTGAGTTGTTGGAGTTCTTTATAGTCTAGCTGCAAGTCTCTTATTAGACACAGGATTTTGAAGTATTTTCTCCCATTCTGTGGGTTGTTCTTTTACTTTCAAGACAGTATTTTTTTAAAACAAAATGTTTAGTTGGATAAAATGCAATTTATCACCATGTGTGATGGGACATGCTTTTAATCTTAGCACTTAGAAGACTGAGCAAGAGGATCTCAAGTTTAAGGCCAGCTTGGGCTACATAGCAAGACCCTTTTCCCAAAAAAACCAATTTAGTTATTTCTTTTGTAATAAGTACTGTTTTGTACTATCTAAGAAACCATTGCTTAATCTAAGGTCATGAAGATTTATGCCTATGTTTTCTCTTAAAAGATTTACAGTTTTAGCTGTTATAACTCGGTATTTCATCCATGTTGTTTAATTTTCATATGTGATGAGGTAGGGATCAACTTTAATTATTTTACATCTATGTACCCAGTTATCACAACACCATTTGTTTAAATGTCTACTCTATACCACTGAATTTTCTTGACATTCATTGAAAATCAGTTGATTATAAACATGAGAGTTTGGCTCTTGACTCAATTCTAGTCCATTGGTTTATAGGTCTAGCCTTGTGCCAACTATCTAACTATTAACAAATACCCTTTTCACAGAAGTTGTATTTTATTGAAAAAGGCAAATATGTTAAGTTAAAAATCTAATATCAAAAAATCCCAGCAAGGATGTTTGTTATTAATTCCTACTTTATAGAACAATAAATGATTTGCAAATGGTAAGTGACTGCTTATATAGTAAAAACAGGGAAGCTAAAGCAAGAAACAAACCCAATCTATATGAGAGGTGGCTTTTGTCTTCCACTCTTTTTCCATATAACCACTCCAATCCAACCTAAAATGACATGCTAAATCTGGTCATTGGCCTTTACGTTTTATTTACTTACCTCTTTGGCCAAAACACAAGTGGAAAATATCACCAAAGGTGGCACACTGGTTGGGTATCAGTGGCTCATGACTGTAATCTTACCTAATAGGAAGGCTGAGATCAGGGAGATCACATTTTAAGGCCAGCCTGGGCAGATAATTTGAGAGATCCTCATCTTCAAAGTAACCAGAGCAAAATGGGCTGGAGGTGCGGGTAAGGCAGCAGAGCACATGTTCTGCAAATATAAAGCCCTGGGTTCAAACCCCAGTCCCACAAAAAAAAAAAAAAAAGAAGGTGGGACATTGGATTTCTACCATGTTTCTTATATTCCAAATAATAGTGTGAAATCCCTGCCTTTAGAGCTGAAGATCAAAGGTAATTTTTAAGCTTTATTTAAGAATGTCTGAAATTGCCCCTTTGGTAAAATGTTTTGTGTTCTGGGGTTCTCTTTTTCTATTTAGTTTTTTTTTTTTTTTTTTTGACAAAAACTGCTTCTTAAGGGTCTAGGTGTTTGTACCTATGAATAATATAAGTAAATATAGGACCAATATAAAACCTATAAAAGATAATTCACAGCATTTCCCTATCAATTCATAAAAATTCAAGAAAAAGCCCAAACTCTTGTCCTTGTTTCTGCTTCTCTTGTAAACAAAATCATTGAGTTAAATTATCTTTAATCACTAACTTTTCCATGCGGAGATTTTTAAACTTATCTTTTTCATATCAAAAGAGAAACTAGCTAGCAGTTTACATTTTAAGTTGCTTTTTTAAAGTTTCCTAGTTTATTCTAAGGTCTTCTGCATTGTGGATATTATGTTTTTAAAAGAAGCAAACATTTTATGAAAGTGAGATTCCTACACAGGGGGAAGAACATGGAAAGTTGTGATCTGAGACGACAGTTGGTTTACTCTTACCATTTGATCACAAAATTTCCATGCCATCTGTGGAAAGCCACACAGGCAAATGTGTCATCACATCTAATAATGAAAAGAAAAAACAGACAGAACGTGCTGGAGAAACAGACTGCTTTAATTACCCTCTCACAATGCTCCTTGAGAATTTGGAGAAAAAGCACTGTGCATGCAAGTTATTTATATGAAGAAGGTAGCCAGTGTTGAGGATACTTTAAAAATCAGAATGCATGTCCTTGTCATTTCAGCATGTCCAGTTGGGAGCAGGACAAACAGATGATCAAGGTTGTGGGAGAAATCTTGTGATAAACAGATTTGCTAAGAAAATACATGCTGTTGTCTGCAGTCCACTATTTACCGGATGGACTCTCAAAATTATACTTTTCAAATGTGAATGTAATCTATATTACCCTTTGTCTGCTTGTGTAGGAAGAGGTTGCAGATACATGACAGGGCACAAGGTATTGACCTGTTCACTGTCTAATAGTAAAATCGTCACTGGCCCCCAACACTTACTCTTATTGTTTTCAGTGACCCAGGATGTAACTGTGTTTGTAACCTCCAACACGGGTGTTCTCACAGAGGTATCCAAGCACCATAGTCTTTTCCTTTCTTTAAGAAAAATATGAGTTGTGTCCTGAGCAGCTAAAAACAGATGGGAAAGATGCAGCGATTCATGCTGTCTTCCTTATTGGTGTGAACTTCTATGACTCTAGAAATTATAATTGCTTTTTAATCCTTATAAATTATGTTCGTTTTATTCATTATCCATTGGATTTCTGTTCATGTCTGCTTGAATTGTCTTTATACCTCCAGTAACCTCTCTCTATCTCACACCAGTCCAGTAACTTCTACCTTCTGCAATGGGCAAATCATTCTATGACCATCTCTGTAGCTGACGTTGTTCACAGCATAGCATTGGTATGAATGTGGAAGAGAAAACAGGAGACTGAGGCAGTGACTGGTATGACTGATCAATAGATGTATTAACAGAGATGTACAAGGCATTGTGTTTGTAATAAATATTATCCATGTACTCTGAGCATTCATTCCCATGCTATCCTGTATCAGCCTCCCTCTGAAATGTTATCATTTATTCACACAATACTATTTTTGAGTAGCAACTATAAACTATGGACTAGCATCACTAGGGAAACAAAGACAAATAAAATAAATTAATCTACAGAAAATCAGAAATATTAAAATGTGAAAAACTAGAAAATATTAATGATGGCATATGATGTGTTGATATATTTGAATAGAAAATAATTCCTTCTATATCAGTACATTTAAAATAATATTATAAGGTTTTCTTATTCTTCCTCAAAAACATTTAATTGGGTATCTGCTAAGGTAAGAGTCAGGTACTATTCTAGAGACTATGAATATAATAACACATGTGACAAGAAGATCCCAACCCTCATGGGTGATATGAAAAGTCTTACTATAGTATGTAAGATAGTGAAAAGTGATAAAGAAACTAAACCACAGAAATAAAAAACAAAGGGGGGAATGTTAGAGGATGTCTTGCTGTTTAAAATAAGTGACCAGGGAGAACGTCACTGAAAATGTGACTTTTGAGTAAAAACCTGAAATAAATGACTCTGAATCATGTAGATACCTGGCTAGCGGTAGAGGTGGAATGGCATTAATGATATTGAAACTAAGTACAGATTAATTTGGACTTTTTTCCATTTAATATATCATGAGTGAAACATTTTATTTTAAATTTCATCAGAAAAAGTATAATCTGTCAACAATTTTATGACATGTTTAGTTTGAAGATTAAACATATATTAAAATTTACATTAAAAGTTTAACTACACATTATATATACAATTTAAAAACACAAAATTTGTTTTCAGTATCTGATATTTGGAGATTTGTGCTTCAAAAAACTCAGCAGCCTTCAGACTCCTATTTACAAGTGCATTTCTGTAATAACATATTGTGAGGGGGAAAGTTCTGGTTCCCAATGAGTAAAAAATAAAATTGGGAGTGATCATCATTATGGCTTCTTTGTAACCCAATGTTACAAAGTTCAATGTAAGATTTTTAATCATTAGCATGATTAGTGGCTCATATGAGCATATGTTGAGATGAATTTGTAGGCTTAGCATCATTTATGTCTCCTATTAAATTATTGAATGTTAAAATCAGGTTTCCCTATATTGCATAAACTTTATCAAGTCTGTTATGGATTTAAATTGAACAATATCTAGTTTATAATAATAAATGCACACACAATTAAAGCTAAGAATAATAACTGATTATCACAAGGTGAGAAGTGGAATTTAACTGAGTAACAAAACATTAGAGCTATTGACTCTACGTCATGGTTACCAGTCTTCAATAACTGCCTCTCATGATCATCAGTCCACACTGGGAAACTTCAGTGAGTCTACTTTAAAGGGAAGAAAAGGATTAGATAATTCACTTTCTGCTTGACAAGATAAATAATTATTTTATTGTGGAGTAGACACTATTACTCTCTTCAACATTGTGAACTCCCTTCTGGAAAACTTAACTTGATTGCAAGGCTAGAGCTATACTGAGCTCATAGAGGAGGGGACAGAGAAGAGGAATCCACACTTGGTGAAGCCTTCCAAGAGTTTGTCTGGAAGACAGTGAAAAGGAGGACACAGTTTCAACACAAATGTAAGGGACATTAAAGGACTTAGCAGGCTTGGTTGGGGAACAGTCTGTGCTTCAGCTTGGTGAGTCTCTATACGAACATGGAGAAGCAGCACAAGTTAGAGGAAGATCACAAACAGTCCTCTATGTGAAGCCAGTAAGTTTAGGCTTTGTACTGAAGTTGTGGGATGCCATCAGAGGGTTTTTATCATGGCTACAAAGTATTACAAGTGGTGTGTTAGAAAGATCATTGGGAATGGAGGAAGAAGGTAAGGACTACATAATAATATTTTGTTTTTATTCTGACACCTATGCAAAATGACTCATAAAATTTAAGGATATCTAGAGAGTCTTTGCCCAAGAAAGACTTTCCCCCTTTTCTTCCACACTCTAGTATATTACAATGAGGTAAAAAGCATTCTCTTCATAATTCTTTATTAAAAATCACAAAACAAAATAAAAATAGGGCAATAAGAGTTATCATTCTTCAATGTCTTTGTATATTATATTGCTTTTCTTCTAGAGTCAAGGGAAGTCAGTGAGGTAGATGGAAGCGGTAGGTTTAAGAGTCTTGATGGTGAGTATCTCATCCTCAGCAAATGATCAGAAGAGGCTTCAGGGTAGTCACCATGGGTCAGGGCATATGACAGATGACAGCAGTAACTCACAGGAGTCTTCAAAACCCATGAAAGTCAACGAGAGGCAATGTCCATCAGAGATGAACTTCTGTAATTCTGACACCCTGAAAAGGCACATACTATGAATTTATCAGAACCAACTGAGCCAAATCATAGCGGAACTCACTTCCCCTCAGTCATCACACAAACTTCTCCTAACTCTAAAAAGCCTATTGTTCCTCCTCAAACTCATGGCCACCATCTTGTAAAAGAGCAAGAAGGAAGGTAATCTGAAACACTGAGCTGCTGTCCAAAGAATTAAGCCTAAATCTAAGAAGTCATGTGAAATTATTTTGCCACATTTTGCTTTGGATCAGAATAGACTAAATTATCTTTCTTGTTGCCTCCTCTACTCATCAGGTAGACAGTTGCTAAAAACGATAAGATAAGATATAGAAGAGATGTTTTCTTTGCACATTGAAATTACAGTGTGAATCAATTTGTGATCCCAGTATACATTTTTGAGCTCTTCAATCACTTTGCATTATTACTGGGGGAAGAAGCAGATAGAGAAATTCCTAAGTAACAGAACAGAATTCCATTTCTGAGTTTTGTGAGTTTGTTTTTTTTTAGGACTTCAAACTCCAGTATTGTGGCATTTTTTTTGATAAAGAATTAGCTGTAGTAGCTTTAAGTATAAAATTACAAAATTAAATAAGGAACTGTAAGTAGTTTCATAAATTGTTCATTAAATCTGATCACTGTTTTGATGCCAGAAGAGCTTTTGGAGAGTAGAGAAGAAACCAGTTGAAAATCTGTAAGAGATACTAATAAGTAAAGCCTTCACCCTGTCAGCCTCTAACATCAACCTCATCCAAATCAGATAAGTAAAAACTGAGTCTGAGTTATATGGGTAATGAAAAACATGGCTCTTGGAAAAAATAGAAATGTTTGTAGTGATTTAGAACTTGGTCATTTAAAAACTTGATTATAAAGTAAAATATTCAGAAGCTCAGGATAAGGTATAAAAATGTCATGTGAATAAGGTAGCAGGTTGGGGATGAGCTGAGATTAAATATAATTTTCTCCTAATGTGTGCTGCTTCCTTTCCTTCACTGAAATGTAGGATACTGTGACAGTTAAGGGCACATGCCCTAAACCCACATTGCCTGATCTCAAGTCCAGCTCTGTCCCTTACTGACCGTCAGAACATCAATCAGTCCACAGTGTCTGGACTTATTCATTAATAAATTGGGACAATTAGTAGCACAGACTTCACTTGTGGTTGGGAGAATGAAGTGAAGTGTCCATGTGTGTCCAGCATTTAGGAGACTGACTAGAAAGTAGTAAGCACAATGTAAGTCTTAGCTATCATTATCATTATCATTGTTCATAACACTTTTACAGTGGCACTATTACTAGTATTGTGAGGCACCAGTGCTAACAATGGGGAGAAAGATTACCTTGACCTTCTCTGCCCTCACAGAGTTTAAAGTCTAACAATTGGTATCAATTGTACTATTGCACATCCTGTGGTTTTCCAGTTACCAGATCAATAGTTTGTAAAACAATAAGGATTGCATTTCAGATATAAACTGCAACATTGAAAATTTGAAAAAAAAAAAAAAACCTGTTGATTTCCAAACTGTCTTCAGAGAAGCTGTGTGATTTGAGTAGGAGGAGAGAGGGAAGGGGGAAGAGAGAGAGAAAAAGACAGAAAAGAGATTACAGTTTAGCATATTTTTCCAAACACTGATGTCTTTTTCAATTATTAGCAATCAAGAAATATGATTGGGAAAACAAGTTGCAAGCGGCATCTTTGACTGTGTCTGGAGAGCTTGGAAAATTGAGAATCTTCAATTCTCAACTGAAGCATGTTCCTGGATCTTTAGCAAACCATTTAGGAGCAAGAAGGAAAAAAAATCTAACTGATCATTCTATATATATATTATAAAGCCCTGAAGTCACATTTACATATACTTGATCCAACAAGCATGGTTCCTGAAAGACATCTTCTGAGAGGCAGATTGTCAGATCCTTCCAGAAAAATCAGGTAATTATGGTCACCTCCTGATTCACAGACAGAAAAAGATGTGACAGATTTATGTATAGAATTCTCTTATTTAGTTTCTCATATAAATTTTCTTCAGCTTTTGGTTCTTATTGTCATTAATCTGATAAGGGGTGACAGAGTTAAATCAAAAAATAAATGAATGAGAGTTTATGAAAACCCTGGAAATTGACCAAGCCCAGCTTGTTTATTTTCATGGATATGTGGGCTGTGATTTTAGAGCACACACATGTTATACTCACCTATTTTTGTTCCCAGTTCCCTTAACAGGATGGCACATGGCAGCATTCCATAGGGTCCACACCCCTTAATTTTCAGGAGCTCAATGGTCTGAAACCATTACCATGGTATATGATCTTAGAGACCTAACACAATCTAACTGAGAACCTATGTTTCCCTGCCCAAAGTTTCTTCTGCCAACATTGCAGGCCATTAGAGAAGCTACAGGGTGATAAGCAACCATTAACATCAGCTGTGCTATTTGTGATCTGTGGAGACTCATCCACTGGGAACAGGATTGAGAACATTATATCCCAGAACATTGTAGCTTCGATCTTTAAAATGAACAGTAACTTGATGTGATTGCAAGGCACAGTGGGAGAATTTGGCTCTAATTTCATGGGGCCTGTCCACCTTCCTGACACCCTTTTAATTATTAGAAAAGGTTTACCAAAGTTGTAGGAGATATCATGGCACCTCAAACAAGAAGGCTTGCTTCCCACATCATCGTGACCTTGGGGAAATTATTAGATTGTACTCAGTGAAAATGCAAGGGAGAGTTAATAATGATGACTGTCCCACACATACTGTAGAGGGATTTAGGGAAAGAGAAAGCAATAGTAGCTATCCTTAAATTTTTATCCTCAAGAGCCAGGGACAACAAAACAAGGTTATACTTCTAATTTTGAGATCTTCAACTCTTTTGATCATTTCTCAGGAATCTTCTCTTGTGGGCTCAGGGAATCAGCCCTCAGACTCTGGAATCCTGTTGCCTTTGTTGTTCTTGACCCGCCCCCACACTGTAAGTCTGTTCACTGCTGATGACTAAAAGCAGAACAAACACCATGCTAGGACTTTGCCAAGACTTTATTATAAACTTTATTATAATGGCCAAGAACTGTCTGGAGAGTGCTATAAGAACCAGCTACTCAGAGAGGTGCAAACTCAAAGTAGCCTTGGGTGCCTTTTGGATTTCAATCTTTGATTCTAGATATTTCCTTTTTTTTTTTTTCACTTTTTCCTTTCTTCTTCTTAACTTGGAATTCATGTAGGCTCTTAAGTTGTCTTATTTCTCAGGGGTCCCAGAACCTTGGAACCTTGAATTCATCTACCAAGAAGACAACGTAAGTGGAATATATTATTTATGAATGCATTTGAGATATATGGACACACACACAAAGGATTATAGGCCTGTACCTATTTCCAAACAATATCCTACATTTAATGTGTTTTGAACATTCAGGAAACCCCAGAAAAGTTCCAATCCTGATCAACTTGCTTGTCAATTTTGATCTTGAAAAGTGTTTCAAAGATCATAGCTGTGTAAAGGTCAATTCTTCAATCTCAAAGTGATATTGTTATCTGGGTCTCAAATCCAAAGCCAATTTACTTTCTGCTCAGAAAAAGATAAGGGAATGAAGAAAGATTTCTAATGTGTTGGTTCCATTTGCAATACTTTTACATTGTATTATTTTCCATCTTTTTATTTTGTTTCTTGTCTCACATTGGGCTATAAGCTATGTCAGGACAGAAAATACAATTATTTTGTTTATTAATGTATATGCAGAAATATATATATATATATTTCTTCATACGTATATAAAGTCTTGAAATGATGTTAAACCCATCCCTCAGAAGCTAGGCATATTGCAAATAATGTGTGTATTGTTGTGAAGCTTGAGCAATAAGCCATTAAAAAAAGAAATTAGGTCTAGATCATCCTTAACTAGAAATTAAATCTAGATCACAGTTGGCACTTAAAATGGTACTGAAATGATGGGCTAAAGGGTCTGGGCAATAATGAATAAAATGCGCACACATACACAAACACAAACACAGTAAATCTACCTAGAGAATAAGAGGGAGATGAATAAACCAGCTGGTAGAGTAGGGAATACAAATACAAATTCCCGTTCTATAACAAGTCCACTGGAGAAACAAGGGAGAATGGAGAAGAGCAAAGTTTGGACTGAATAACAAACGGGAATGGGTGGTTAGCAACAGCAAAGAGAATGTGGCCTTCCTAGATCCTAAGTGCCATTTTCTCTGCAGCAGCAAGTACTCAGGGACAGATGTGAAGCTCAGACTGTACCAGAGCTACTGGTGATTGACCCCTAGCCTCCTACCACCTCCTATACAGGTTCTATAGCTTTCTGGTCCAAGACTCAAATTCAGTGAGAAAAGCAAAGTATGCAAAATCAATCCCTGAGTTGAGTTAAGGCAATTGATAGAATTAAAAGTGGGAGCATGTGTTTGTTCTACTTTGTTAACTGTATCATTTTGATTTCTAATAGCATTTTGGACTTGTCTGGCAACATTCTTCAGAGAAACCTCAGGATGTTTTTCACAAATGTCTTCCCTTTATTCTTTCAGGGCATTCATTGAGAAACATCTTAGAGGTCAGCGTAAAATAAGAAATCCATTCTTTCCTCCAAAGCATTTCCAAGTTCAATGAATTCTCTTTGCATATTCTTCTTATCTTCCTGATATTTTTCTTTCCAGTTTCCTCCTTGCATCCACTATCCCAAACTTATTTCCTCTTAAGACGTCTCTTCTGCACACAAGGGAGGTATGAGGATAAGTAAGACACCTAAAAAACTAAATAGCATTTGTTGCCCTCAACGCAGAGAAACTAAAGCAGATACTTTAAAGCAACGGAGGCCAACAGGAGACAGGGACCAGGAACTAGAGAAAGGGTTAGTTCAAGAAGAATTGACCTAGAAGGTAACACACATGCACAGGAAATCAATGTGAGTCAACTCCCTGTATAGCTATCCTTATCTCAACTAGCAAAAACCCTTGGTCCTTCCTATTATTGCTTATACTCTCTCTTCAACAAAATTAGAGATAAGGGCAGAATAGTTTCTGCCAGGTAGCAAGGGGTAAGGAGGGGTAAGAGAGTGAGGGGGGGTAAGGGAAGGGGCGGGGGGAAGGAGGGAGAAATGACACAAACATTGTATGCACATATGAATAAATAAAAATTTTTTAAAAAAGACGTCTCTTCTTGGAGTAGGAAAGGCTCCTTGGATCTTTCATCACCACCCCTTGCCACAATCCTATGCCTTCCCTTTGCCTGAACAATACCAGATGGGGGAGATTTTATCAAATAGTGTTCCTCTGTTTTTTTCCTCCTTCACTTCCTGAAAATAAAAAATGTGAAATTGTAACTCCAAAATGAAATTCTGGAATAACTTTCAGTGATTGTCACTGAGAGTCAGCTAGTTCAGCATTTTAAATAAAGTATATCCTTACTTCAGAAAAGCAAACATTATAACTATGGGGGGCCCACATAGTTGCTTGAACTGATTTTAAAAATCAGATTTAAAACTGATGGAAAAACATTGTGCTACATGTAATTGTGGGTTTTTTTTTCCTTCTTTTTTGTGCTCATCCCCAAATAATCAGTGAGAATCTGTGCTCTGTGTTGCTAATGTCTTAAAGACTTTTGTTGTGTGTTTCCCTTGCTATAAAGAGTTTGCAATCTATTAAGCTCATCCGACTTCTAGGAGTGTGCTACCACTATTTTCATAATACATTGCTTCATCCTTCCACTGTGTATGAGGGCATTCCTAAACGCTGATAATATGGTGGTGATCAAAACCATTCAATCTTTCTGTTTCCCTGTGGGGGACTAATCTGTGAGTCACACTTTCAAATCTTAATACTACCAACTGAGAATTTTTCAGAAGGAAAAAATAAGGCTCATACTATGAAATCAAGGGCACAAGACCTAAATGAGAAAAGGTGGAAATCAGAGGAAGTTACACTAACGTCCGACACTTAATCTGAAATCTGTAGTAAGAAAGAGCTGGGGAGAAAGGAAGGTTCAGACAGACAGAATGGCTTGCATGGAATCTAGTGTTATAAGAAAGGACTCTGACATTCTTGAAGGCAACAACAGCAACAAAAAAGCCAATAGACCTCCACACAGTGAGAGGAAAGTGTTTGATCAAAGGGGCCAATCCACAGAGGCACTTGGGCAATATATTTTTTTAGTTGTTAGGGATAAGGCTCCAGTTGCTTTTACTTATGGTGGTTGGTTTCACACATAGGATCAAGATTATATTTTAAAAACACTCTGTAGAATGAAGAAAAAAGTCAAGGTGGTCTGCAATAAGATGAGTCAGGGTCTATTAGAAATCTGTTAGTAATCTATGAGAGTGAGGTAATAAGCAATATTAGAAGAATAAATTTTTGTATTTTGAGAGAACTAAGAGGAAAGATAGAGTTGGCAGTTGGTTAGAATGTCTACAGTTCAACGAAGCTTGGTGGACATAGCAATTTGAGTGCCATCAGCATACAGATATGCTTGAAGCTTTGTTCTTGTTGAGATTTTCCAGAAGAGAGTACTTAAACAGAAGAGAAGATAATCCAGGAAATATAACATGTAAATACACAGGAAAATGTATCAGAAAAGAAGATAGATCATGATAAGGATTAGGCAAAAATGAGGAGGAAATGAATGTATGCTAATTCAAAAATAAAATTTTTAAAATGAGGAGGGTATGGTATCTAAGAAGCCTGGCTAAGAGACATTTTCAAGACTCATAGATGATGTAACATTCTATTGGCCAGGTGAAAAAAAAAAGCAGCCTAAATTCAAAGAGAGGAGAAATAGACTTCATCCTTCATATAATGAGTAGTACAGCCCAGTGCAGAACAGAACTGCAATATAGAAGTGGGTGAGTTGAATATTGCAACCATCTTAGGACTCCATCTGTCATATTGCATTTCAGTATCCAAGAGTATCCAATCTGCTATTAATACTCTGTGAGATCAAGGACTGGCCTAAGTCCTGTTTCCTGGTTATCTTCTCATAGAACCCTATGCCTTTCTCTCTGAACTCCTTTCCCAGTTTGAAGTTAGACTTGTGAAATCAGGATTACTGAAACAATAACTTTCTTCCATGGAAACATGGATTCACTGTTGAATCATCAACCTTAGAACTATACTTGTAATGTAATAACCACTCAGTAAATGTTGAATTACTGAATAAATAAGTGAAAGAATATCAGAGTTATGATAGAAGTAATATATGAGCTGTAACTTAAGGGATTCATTTTATTTCATTAGGCAGAGAAGAATCAGGTGACAAAATTAATAAACATACAGAACACTAAGTAGTTAAGATATCAAAACGAAGAGCAAAGACCTTTTAAATTGACAAGTAGAATTGATAGAAACTTACTAAAATAGACAAATCTAAACAGTTCTTTAAAAAATTATGAAGCATTGGTGCCAATTACATCCAGGAAAGATAATAATAATAAAAAACTCTAATTTGATATACTATGTAAAATGAACAAGTTGAAATATATTTTATATTTTAATTTTTAATTAACAAATAATTATATATATTTATGAGGTATAATCTGATGTTTTGATATGCTTGCATTGTGTAATGATTAAGTCAATGTAATTAGCATAGCATAATCTCACATACTTAGTTTTTAATGTGGTGAGAACACTTAAGACTATCATTTTAACAATTTGTAGCTTACAATATATCATTATTAACTCTAGTCACTATTCTTCAAAATAGATCGCTAAAGTTAATTTCTACTGTTTGATTGAAACTTTGTACATGTTAATAATATCTCCCTCTTTCCCTGTTAATAATATCTCCCTCTTTCCCACCTGTTCTACTCCCCAGCCTCTGGTACCCACAATTCTACTTTCTTTTTCTGTGTGCCCAGCTTATTTATATTCCACATAAAACTATGAACATAAATCAAAAGAGAAGCTACCTTATAAAGAGGAATAAAATTATTCTACTAAAATATGCATTATGGAAAGTAACTTCAAAAAATACATAAAGACAAATCAAGAATTATGTATCAGTATATTTGTACTTATTACGTAAAAATCATAAATGCCAGAAACTGGTCAAAAAGGAACTTTATTTCATAGTTAGTTTGCATGTAAATCAGAGAAAATAATTCCAAAACAAGCTGTATAGGAGAAAATGAATTTGTATCTTTCTTTTAAAGGAATTCTTATGGGTATTTTACCTGATGAAATTTAAACAGAAAACCCTAGTAATATTGATATCTTTAGGCATAACATATTATCATACTGGAATTCAAGATAAAGCTATATGTATGGGAATATTTTTCATTATCAGGAAAAAATAAATTATACAAAGAAAAAACATGTAATAATTATATTGAAATTTTGAATTATTATACAAGTTGGTGGAAAGTACCATTAATTAATGGTACAAGTGAAACAATGCTCCTAGACAAATAAAAAATTTACTCTTTCCTATTAGAATACTTAGAATCACAGAAATTCTATAAGAAGCATCCTAACCACAAACAAACAAATGCACATCATATTTACGCTAACTTATCTGGAAGAAATGAAATTAGGTCTATCTCTAAAATTTATGGGACACAGGGTAAAATTAAAACTGGTAGTCAACATCCCATATATGGAAATATATAAAGTTTTAAAACAATAACAAACTGTTAAATAAGCTATTTGAATTATTTTTTTACTTTTGTCATCTTTCTATTTTGATTCTGGGATTCCTCAGAACTCCATATCACTCCACCTCTGGCTATGTCCTGGGCTTCCCACTGCTGGCTCCATCTGACACCACAGGGATCTTATGTACATGCATGTGAGGGCCCTGGTCTAAATGTTACACTTACATCTGCATCCTCTGCAAAGTACTCACCTTTGGCCATTGTTTGTCCCTAGTGACATGCATATCTGTAACAAGATAGACCTGGGAAAGAAGCTTGCGAAGTTTCTGGAATCTGGCATGGGACAGATAGAACAAAGCACTTAACCTAGTCAGTCCAGAGGGGACCTGCACAGTTCAGAATGAACATATGTCCCTAGTGCCATGAATTCCTTACCTCATTGCAAAGACATAACCAGAGTATAGTCACAATGGGGCTTTATCTTATCTAGTTTAAAATGAAGTTGTGCAAAAGAAAGACCAAATCAACAATAAACACCATGGCATCTTTCACAGAAAGTTCCAGATTCTCACTCCATCTATGAAGGGTATGAGGTACTATTTAGACTTCCTTTTAAGTCTTTTAATTTCTGATGTTTTAAGTTTTAATATGCCTGCCAATCCAATCCCACTGAAAAAATTTATTACAGGCTACTATAGACAGAATCCTATGATAGTTGCTATAGAGAGGGAAACAAATAGCCATTGCTTTTTCCTGGCATACAGACTCTCACATACCTTTAGTTAACCATCAGTAAATGTAATAAGGACAGCAGAAATGATATGAAAGAATGATACTACATGATAGTATCACTACTTGAATATAACCTCCATTAAGCTAGAGAAGTTGTGTTTTTCAATTCTTCATTGCATCATATACCAGTACTTAAACTAATGCCTGCCTGAAGCAGGTGGTCAATAAGTACTTCTTGAGTGAATGAATGAATGAATGAATGAAGAATAAATAAATATGCAGCATCTGCATATTTATATCGGGAACTTGCATAAATCACAATAGCTATTAAGAGATTGATATTATTTCTATTGTGCAGATGAGGAACAGTGGTTTAAAAGAAATAACTTCCCTAAATTTAAAGAGCTGCTAGGTGACAAAGATGATCCTAGAACCCAGCTATGATCTCCAAGTTCATGTTCTTTCTACCTCTCATTCCTGTGAACCTAATGTTCTCTTTCTATAATAAATATTTTATGTCTCCTTTACTCTCCTGAAATCATTCACTGAGAATATATTTTTTCATACATAAATTCAGAAAAAAACAATGAAATTTCCTCAATGAAAAAATAAAAAGAATGCAACTCATAATAAAGTAAGATACACAAGAATACTCAGGTGTGACCACAAATGAAGACACATAATAAAACAGACTCTTCCTCTTCCACATGGAATCACCATCACTGTGAAAACCAGCTACAGAGTGATTGAGAAAAAAAATATCAGTGGCTCAGGCACAAAATTGCCATTGCCATTGCCTTTGGTAACATTCCAAAAAGCAATACCCAGTCTGCTTTCACTTTGCATGGTTAAACAATGATCTCCGTTCATTAAAACTGCACAATAATACTGGACCCATTGTAATTCTTTATTGAACAGAACTAACTGCTACCCATTAAATGTTCCAAGTGCCTATCACCATTCTAACGAACAAACATCCCCATATATTTGCAAAATACCATAAGAGGAGGCAGTAGCATCCTCTAGAGAACCCTTATGTTACTAGACCTCAATAAAGAGTCACGAGGCAAACAGGGGAGACTTTAATTTGGCCTGTCCAATCTGGAAGGTCAGAGGTCAGCAAAGGCTCCACAGTGAAGCCAAAGTATGAGCTGGTGCTTGTAAACCAAGGAGGACTTTTCCTGGCTGTCATCCCTGGAGCACTTTTAGACAGACCTCATCATGCTCCTAAACTTGTTAGTGCAGAACTAGAATACAGTAGAAGGTTCTAGGCAAATTTATGTAGGGAAAAATAATTGTTGACTGACTACATTTTTATGACCTTAGCAGAAGCTATGAAAGTCAGGTTCTTACCACAGAGCTCTGCAAAGATTTTAGGGAGTTCATTCTATATACACTGGGTGGTTTGTGACTGATGTTTTTAAGACTTCTTATAAACCTATTCAGTAACACAGTTCCCCACTATCATTTTGAGCATCAGACATATAGATCCAGAAGGAAAATGATCTTGAGGATCAGTTTGCTCTGTTGTTTTAGTTTCTATGGGTTGGATTGTGTGCCTCTCATATTTTTGGAGCACAATTTCATTCTCTGATGCCTTAGGCATGTCTTAATCGTGATACTGTGCTTAGTAAACATTTGAATTGAAGTCTCATCTACTATATCGAATCAACATAACCCTGCGTTTGTGCCTGCATGTGTTGGAGATACTATTTAAGCATCTGTCCAAATTAGTGCACTTAGCTTCATTTCCTTCCTTGGGGGGATCCTGCAATTTTTCTTACTAGGGAGTTTTTTAAGAGGCCCTAATTGTTTATATTCCGTCTTGTGAATGAGTCCCTAGGAGCTGTTAACAAATGGCTTATCATAAGTTAGACTAGATGATTTCCCAAATTTCTTCCCAGTTCCAACATTCTATAATTTTGTAAATGGAACATTAATTTCCCTAATTTCTAGAGAACTAACATGTCACAGGCACATATTAAGAATAAAGTGGAGCTTGGTGGACTGTCACATTCTTGTTCGAGCTGAATGCAAGGCAAACTGGGAAGGATATTTAGGGACAAAGAACTGCTCAACTGCTGTGATGACTAGACCTAGATAGCATCTGCAAAGGTGTGACAGAGTAGGTTTATCTTTTCAAATGCTTGATGCAGGGAAGAAAGTCATGTATTGGAAAAGAAGCTTAAAGAAATCCTTCTAGAAAAGTGGTAAGATCCAAAGAAGGAAAAGAAAGCACAAAGCAAATACATGTAACAGATGAAGTTATAGATTTAGATAGTGGATGTTGATGATCAAATTCCACGAGTGAGATCTGTATAATCTAGGCAACTTTAAACTTAAAGAAAACCCCATTTCAGATTGTTTCCAAGGCCCCCACAGTGAGTTAGTTGTCAATAAATCCATCAAAGACCCTAACACTATTGATTTGGACCCTAACATTGAGGAAGATTTGGCTGGGCTATAGATACATGTTTGGGAAAGACACAGTTGTTTCACAAATTTGCCAGTTTCAATTTTCATAAAATGATGTGCCAACTGAGGTTACTTTGAGTTTTGTTCTTGTCTTTAAAAATATATATTGCTATTTTCTCTTCATTTCTAAGACCTTCATCTTTGCTGGATCTATCATTCCAAAGCAAGTGAGTAATGAAAATTCACATTTGGATGATTTCCAAATGTAATTAAATAAAGGTGATATAATTAAGATTATTATATTCTTCCCTAGTCCATCTTTACCAAACTTCATTGGATTTTTAAATCTCAATTCTAGCCATATTTCCAATTCTTTTATGTATTCATTTTTGTCTTCAATATTTCCCTCTGAGATTTTCTTATTAACCTTTGGTCTCTTGTTTCATACATTACCATTCACCTAAGATAATCTCCTTTATCATTCCTTAATTTTTTCATAGGTATTCAGTTTGAGGAGGATTACACTGTTGCCACCCCCATGAGATTTCTGTTTCAGAATCAGTGGCATCTCTTCTCTGTCCTTTCGTGCCACATAACTATACTCATAGTGTTTGGGTTTTTTTTTTATCCTATTTGGATTTATTCTACTGTTTTCTTTTCAATACCTTCTTGTTGTTCTTACCTTTTCATTCTCTCTCTCTCTCTCTCTCTCTCTCTCTCTCTCTCTCTCTCTCTCTCTCTCACACACACACACACACACACACACACACACACTGCTAATGCCACTACCACATCCTTCTTTGCTGTTCCCTTTGTGACTCTATCTTAAGAAGGAATATCTAAGCCTTTAATTCTCTCATTCTCACTCCAATTTCACTCTCATCCTCTTTCTACCTTCTAATCCAGCCCCATCCCATGATGCACCTACCCACTTTCCTGTCAGCAGTTCATTTCCGTGGTGTTTATAAGAGCAGATTTCTTACTTACTACTTCAGTGAAAACAACTGCCCCACAAGTACAATTCAAATATTATGACACAGAATTGACTAAAGTCTTCTTGTTTATTGAATAAACATGTACTGAGTATATCACTGAACTAGCTCCAGCTTTGGGAAAGAGAATTACCAGACATGACATTGACCCTCAAGGAGCTCTCTATTTCCTTAGAAATCATAAAATCACAAACTAAATATGATTACTCCAAAATGTATAATACTGAAGATCTGACTGGACAAGAGGTCTGAGATTTTGTCTTACATGTCTCATAAATATTAAAATATTTAAGACAGAGAAAATTTCTTGTAGCAAATGTGAATTATCATCCAAGATGCAACTATATATTTTGGACCTTTAAATGGTGTTACTGAAGATTAAAAAAGAATATGAAATGTAACCAAGTTGTATGCTGTAGAGAAAAAAACGTACTGCTTCAGGGAGAAAAAACTCTCAAACTCAAACCATACATGAGCATTGCAGAAGACAGAGCAACATACTCAGAAAATACTAAAGATAAGTACTGCAACTTGGGACAAAATGGAAGACTTGATAATTATAGGTGAAAAGGCTTTGAGATTTTCTACTTGCTGAAGCTGGAGCAGCTAGCTACATCTTTTTTATGCTACTTCTCAGAGCATGCATAGGCTCTTCCAAAGAAGCAAGAACTGCTAATAACTTACCATTACCCCTTTCCCTCTTCCTTCTGGACCTCTTCCCTTGCACAGACTGGAGTTTTATCAGTGAACTATTTCTAGAGAAGGAGGGGGCATATTTATTCAAATTAATAATTTCAGGGAAGTTACCTGGAAGTCTGAACTTGACTTCAACATCTGTGAAGGAAGAACTCAATAACAAATAACCTATTATTGAGAACTCTGGTTCCCATCTGATCATAGATGAAAAGGGTACCTTGAAAGACAAAACTCTTCCCTGTCAGAGGAATTCTTTGAATACATGTCAAAGGACTTCTGGACAGGGATTCTGTTGAGACAAAATTTAAATGACATCTATGAGAATTTCTGGAATTATATTCTTTTCATTGAAAAGTCAGTGTTAATGCAGTTATAGGATTAATCCATATAAGTTAGTCTGTTAGATACTTATTTATCTTCTGGAAAATTCATTTTGTTTATCTGTAAAATGGAAGCATAATATCTATCTTATAGATTATTATACGGATTAGTGAGAAAATGCTTACCATACAGTCAACTATGATCAATTGTTGATGTTTCCTTAGCTCTGGTATTTGTATAGTGATCATTTTTGTATGCATGAAATAAAAGTCAGATTATTTGCAAGATAAAATTTCTCTGAATTCAAAAGCTTTCTTAGTAGTATTCATTTGGTTAAACATACTTATACTTCACACTTGGCAGGGAAAACTGGCAAAACAAAAAAACAACCTGGAGTTTTCCTACAGAGACTGTTGCCTTTCACAGAATTCCCATGGTTCTGGGTCTCTCCCACTTGCTTTTCTGATTGTTACCAAACATTTGCCTCAAAAACCCAATAACTGCAAGGTGTTACAGGAGGATTCATACAACAAAAAGGAATCTGTGAGCAGAAATACTGTCCATATTGCAATAGAACAATTGCAAAAATTGAAAAAATAGGCAAAAGATTGAAAAAAAAATCTCCAATATCAAATAATTAGAAGATTGTGCTGAGATAAAAAGAAAAAAGACATACATTTAAAATAAATTTGTGATAGGAAATAGAAGTAAATAGCATTTGATTTAAGAAAAAAGATTTAAATTCACAATGATAAGATAACTTGGGAGTGGGAAGAGAGGGTAGAAATGACTGTGAAGCAGGTAGAAATACAAAGGAAGGAAAAGAGACAAGGGAATAATATGAAAGACAATCCTGAGTCACTAGACCAGAATGTAGTAAAAAAGAACATTGAACTATTCTTGAATCAATATCACACTTTAATTATTATAGCTTTAGAGCAAACCTTAATATCTGGCTGAATTATTCACTTTTCAATGTTCTTTTTTTTCAAATATTTAAAAATAATCATGTACTTCCTTTCAATAATATTTTGAAATCTAACAAATAAAAGTAACACTAAATTCATGTAAACAAAATACATACTCATTTGAAGCAAATATATTTTTTTACTGGCATTTAATCAACTTAGTATATGATCAAATTTTAATTAAGTCTGATTTCTTGTGCCTTCACTAAGGTACCAAATATTTTATTAAATTTTTATCAAATATCCCCAAGTCCTGTAATTATTAAACTGTCACTTAAGACTTTATAGCATCGCACTTTTAAAGGTGAAACACTGAGGTTATTTGGATGTTAAAGTCAGGATGAGTCCATTATGTTTATAGTTAACTAGTTTTAGAAATTTCACATACAGGTATAACAAGTCCTGTTCAGGGTTGGAGGGTACTAGCTAGTGATGGGGGGAGGGTGAATGGAGTGGATGAAGAAGGGTGAATATGGTCGATGTAGTTTATACGCTTATATGAAAATAGGACACTGAAACCTGTTGAAATTTGAGAAGAGAGGAAGAGGATATGGGAGAATGATGGAGGGAGTGAATCTAACCAAGGTATATCATAAGCATATATGAAAATATCACTGGAACACTCCCTGTACAATAAATACATGCAAATAAAAATGTTTTTTATAAATAGATCAAATACCTAAGAATAAACTTAACAAAGAAAGTGAAAGCCCTCTACAATGAAAACTATAGACCATTGAAGAAAGAAATCAAAGAAGACTACAGAAGATGGAAAGATCTCCCATGCTCATGGATTGGCAAATCAATGTTCTCAAAATGGCTATATTAGCAAAATCAATCTACATGTTCAATGCAGTTCTCATCAAAATTCCAATGACACTCATCACGGAGACTGAAAAATCAACCCTAAATTTCATTTCAAAGCACAAAAGACTGTGAATAGACAAGGCAATACTGAGTAAAAAGAGCAACTCTGGATGTATCACAATACCCAAGTTCAAACTATATTACAGAGTCATAGTAACAAAAACAGCATGGTACTGGAACAAAAACAGACATGAAGACCAGATGAACAGAATAGAGGATGCAGATATGAATCCACGCAGCTACGTCCACCAGATTTTTGACAAAGTCACCCAAAATATACATT
This sequence comes from Castor canadensis, assembly GCF_047511655.1. Classification (NCBI taxonomy): domain Eukaryota; kingdom Metazoa; phylum Chordata; class Mammalia; order Rodentia; family Castoridae; genus Castor; species Castor canadensis. The sequence continues at coordinate 80,093,113 of NC_133400.1, read as the reverse complement.
GGAGAAAAGATAGCCTCTTTAACAAATGTTGCTTCGAAAACTGGACATCTGCATGCAGAAAACTGAAATGATCCATGTCTTTCATCCTGTAAAATATCAACTCAAAGTGGATTAAAGACCTTAATATGAGACCTGAAACTTTGAAGCTAGTGTAGGAAAGAGCAGGGCATACACTGGAACTAATAAGCATAAGCAATAACTTCCTAAATAGAGCTCAAACGGCTCAGCAACTAAGAGAAAGGATTAGTAAATTGAACTACATGAAACTAAACACCTTCTGCACAACAAAAGAAATGGACACCAGACTGAAAAGGCAGTCCCCAGAATAGGAGAAAATCTTTGCCAGCTATACATCTGACAAGGGATTAATAACTAAGCCCAAAAAACTAAACTCCCCAAAAAAATCAATGACCCAATGAAGAAATGGGCAAATGAACTGAACAGAGCTTTTTCAAAGGAAGAAATCCAAATAGCTAAAAAAAAAAAAAAAATGAAGAAATTCTCAACATCCCTGGCCATAAAGGAAACACAAATCAAAACCATGTTAGATCCCGTGGGGGAGGGGGTGGGGGAAATAAAGGGTGAATTCAACTATGATATATTTTAAATATGTCACAATGTTTCCCTAGTACAACAATAATAAAAAATAAATAAATGAGTAGATAAATAAATAAAAAGAGCACAATGACAAATTTGGCAAGGATATGGGGGTAAAGGAATCCTCATACACTGTTGGTGGGAATGTAAATTAGTACAACCACTATGGAAAACAGTATGGAGTGTCCTCAAAAAACTAAAAATAGCACTGCCATATGATTCGGCAACACCACTCCTAGAGATATAGCTGAAGGAATGTAAGTCAGGACACAATAGAGACACTTGCTCACTGATGTTTATTTCACCACTGTTCACAACAGCCAAGCTATGGAAACAACCCAGATGCCCTACAACTGATGAATGAATTAAGAAAAGATGGTATATATAAACCATCGAGTTTTATTCAGCCGTAAGGAAGAATGAAACCATGGAGTTTGAAGGTAAATGGATGCATTGGAGGACATCATGTTAAATAAAGTTAGCCAGGCTCAGAAAGACAAAGCCTGCATGTTTTCTTTCATATGTGGGAGACAGACACAATACAAATACAAACAGTGTTATGAAAAACAGTTTACACTAAAGGGAGGTCAGTAACAGGAGAAGGATAGTAAAAGAAGGAGTTAAGAAGGTGAATATGGTTGATGTACTTTCTATACAAAAATGAATATAAAACTTTTAAACCTATTGAAATCGCCATAAGAAGGGGACTAAGGTAGAAAGGAGAAAAATAGAGGGATGAACCAATATGGATTATAACACATATATACATGAAAATATTACAATGAAACTCCCCGTATTTTAAGCAAACAAAAATGCCTGTTTCCAAAAGTGGTGAACAGGAAAGTAAAACAGGTCCTGTCTGGGGGTTGGTACCAGAGTGAGGGGGGAATATATAAGGAAAGGGTATAGGAGAGTGAGTATGGTGAAAGTATTATGTACACCTGTATGTAAAGGGAAAAATAAGACCTGTTGAAGCTATTCCAGGAATGGGAGAGGGGGAATAAAGGAGAATGATGGAGAAGGTGAATTCAACTATGATATATTGTAAGAACTTTGGTAAATGTCACAATGTAATCCCATTACAACAAAAAGAAAACTTCACACACTATGCTAAGACTTCCAAAAGAAAAAGCAGTGCATATATAGATGTTTCAAATTTTTATAAGTTTTTCAAATAGGAAAACTAATGTAGAGTGATGAACAGACTCATAGAATTCCACCTTCAACAGAATAGCAGCTAAAGCTTATGGTAACTAACAGAAAAGGGAGAGGAGGAGGGGTGAGGGGAGGAGACCCAGGTAGGAGAATTATGGTAGGAGGTTGATTTGAGCAAAAAGCTTGAGACCCTATGTAAAAAATAACTAAAGCAAAAGTGCTGTAGGTGTAGCTCAAGTGGTAGAACATTTGTCTAGCAAGTGCAAGGCCCTGGGTTTCAAATCCCAGTACCACAAAAAAGTTCACTGACAAAACCACAAATAATATAAAAGCAATATAGAAATATACCATGGAACACTGTAACCCAGAAGCTGATTAAAAATGAGAGCTAATGAGCTCAGAATTTTGTATGCAATTTGAATAAAGCCAGATTCCACTCCAAGGAAAACACAGCAGAGTGGAACACTTGTCTATTTCTTCCATAAGGAGTTTGGGTTTTACTACACAGCATCTCAGGGTTAGAACTGATTAATGTAAATTGCACCTGTGACCTGCAGCAGTAGTACAGAGTGCCTATCCTGGAAACTGCCCACACTAGGTAATGTTACACAGTGTGTTTGAAGCAGGCAGTATGTGCTAGTCCAGCTAGGGACATGGGCAGCCAGTGGCACCGGCAAAACATGGAAGAAAGAGTCTGGGACTTATGATCAGGGAGATGAGTAAAGTATACTAGAAAGGTGGTAAGAAGATAAACTTGGGCACAACAAAGATCCCCAATAAATTATTAACAGAGTTCAGATTGAAACTTACGACCACAGTATAAATGACAAAGTTCTTTGAGCTGTATACTTGAAGTCATGTTTAGGGACTGGTCAGATAGGAGTCCAGGAAAAGAGTTATCAAAGATGACTCTGAGATCTGAGACTAGACGAGCAATGGGACTGCTGACATGAATAGAAATGTCAGGAAGTAGACCTTGGTATAGTTCCTTGGAGATAAAGCTTAGCTCTCATTGGAGAACAGGCAGGCTCAGATCTTAGAGTAGGATTTGTCAGTGCCTGGGGCAAGCTAGTCTAAGAAAGCCAAGCTGGCTTACAAGTGTGCAAAGCAGATTGGAGGAAATGTTGGGATGTTGGTGAATCCAGAGAGGAAATAATACATGGGAATGATTATCCTTCTCTGTAATAAGCAAAGTCTTTGAAAGAATCAGAACTAAAAGCGCCATGAAGAAGGCTGTGGGGTATGTGTAATGTTTCATGATGATTTTGTATAATTTCTGAGCATGAAGAAATCATATGGCAATATTCATACTAGCAAGTAAATGAATTGTTATTAAAACATTCAGTAAGATCATTGGGAGAAATGAGTTCTGACCATGGCACAGGAAGCAGTGTGAGCACAAGTTGAAATTGACAGGCAGACCATCATCCAAGAGGGGCAACCCCAAGAAAACGAAATTGGCTTGAACACAAGAGGCCCTTTTCTAACATCACTGTAAAGTTACTGCCAGATTACTCAAACTCCTCCAGTGAAAGTGGTTCAAATCATAACTAAAAAGGAAAAGAGGAGGTGGGTGAGGCTAGGGAGATTATTATAAGAGAACAATTAGGAGGCAGTTTTGCGGTTGTTGTTTGAGGAATAGTTATGGAATGTATATTGAACTCGTCTGTAAGATCCAGAAGGGTCCTGAGGAGATCGCTATACAACTCAAGGACTCAACTTGCAGAAAAGACCCTGAGATTGATGTATCCAGTGAAATTGTCAACAGTAGCCACATGTAAAGCGCAAAGGGATAGTTTTCTCCCAAGCTGCCACCACTCCCACAAATTTGAACAAAAATGCTGCTACTGACCTTTGGACAATGTTTAGTCCTATCTATAGAGCTACGCTGACCCCTTCTGTAAGGAAAAGCACAGCAGCAGCAAATGACTGTGCAGTCACCTCTGTACATGAATCCAGAGTATGAATGGAAAGTGGGTAGAAAAATTCTGGAATCTTTTAAAATTCAGGCTTTGTGGGTATATTACAATACCTGATGAACTTAGTTATCCATGACAAATACAAAAGTAAAATTGAAGGAAATGCTGCTTAATAGTTTGAAAATTAAATTAGATGAAAAGAATAGGGAAAAAATTAAGTCTTAGGGTTTCTGACATAAAATAAATATAATAGTATGAATTTTCTTTAGAATGTCACACCCATATCATAGATGTGTTAGAGAAATATCACTAATTTCAAGATAAAATAGTAAGCTCAAGAAAGAAGAATAAAAACAAATGGACTCAGTAAATATTTTGATATATTTAAAAATACTATAATTTTCAATTCATAAAAAAACTATTAAACCAGATCATGAAATAGATTAAAGCGACAAAGGAGAGAAAACCCAACTTTAGCTTGCCTAGAGGAAGAATTCACAAAATCAATCCATATCATTTTTGCATATAGAACAACAGTCTACAGTATTTCATCCTTTAAATACAGTAGCTTTTAACCACAGAGTACAAATGTCAGCAAATTTTCTATGTCATATTGTTTTGAATCTCTTTAAATTCATACAATTCAGATGTATTTTATGGAACATAAACCTTCACAGCCAATAAAATTTATGAAAAGATTTTAGAAATCATTGCATATTTTCCTTTTTCTGCCCTTTAAAGAAATATATATTCCAATAGCAGGAAAACTTCTGCATTTGTTTCTAGTAATTGGAAACTGTGATAAAATACAAAAACAAATCACAAAAAAACCTAAGATTTCCCTTCAACTTTGAAATTAGCTAGTCCTCAACTACCCAGAGTTTGAATCACGAGTCTTGTGACAATATTTTATAAAAGGCTTTATTAAAGCAGAAAGGTACATAACTCCTTCTACTTAATGATAGAAGAAAAAATATGATTCAACAGTGGCAGAACATTATTAAATTATTCTGGACATAATTGCTCAGTGACTTATATGTCCACATGTTTTTCTTGGAGAGGCTAAAACACTAGGTCATTTCTGTGACTTTTCTAATCCCTACCAATAAAGAAGAATCTAGATGATTTGGTCTTTTGAACGTTATGGTAAAAATAAATATGACTCAAATGAAACAGTTTTGTGGAGAGTGGATTAAAGCCCATGAGAACTGGACACAAGCAAGGCGAGATGCAGTAATTGCTTTTACCTGTAGGCCGAGATAGGCACAGCCCCTGCACGAAACAGAAAAAAACAGAACAGCTGCATCACCCAAGTTTGCATTCAGAGAAGCAGGAACACAGGTTTTTTCTGTTACGATGTCATGCCCCTCCCTGCTCCACCCTGTTTGCCACTGTTTACAAAAGGCCCACTGAAGGAGGGCTGTTGGCTTTTGCTTTTGTCTTTTGGGAGCTTTACTTTGGGCTTTTGGACTTTTAGCTTGGCTTTTGGCTTTTTGCTTTGGGGGGCTTTTTGCCTTTGAATATTGGGAAGAAGCTTTTACTTTGGGCTCTTTGGTGTGGGAAGCTTTTGGAAGGGAAAAGCACTATTGAAGGGAAAAATTGCTGAAGGGAAAAGAATTGTTGAAGGGAAAATGCTAAAGAGAGGTTGATAGAAAGTCTGCACTGACAGCTTTAACATAGGCTTCAGAAAGCAAAGCTCAGAAAGAACTTCATACACAGGCCTTCCAAAAGCTAAAGCTAAAGAAAAGCCAAATAGAACGAGGGACAGTGCACAGTGCAAGTCTAAGGAATGAGACCTTAAGTGTTATGTATATGCAGTTTTTAGGCACAGCTGCTAGTTTGCAAGTTTGAGCACTGAGGCTCTAAGAGAGCTAAAGGGAGATGAGACAATGCAAGCCTGGAGGCAATTAAGCTAAAGATAAGTTAAGAGCAAACATGGGACAGTGCAAGCCTAAGGAAAGAGGTTTTAAGCAAGGTTTTAAAGAACTGTGAGGAGTAAGGCCTTAGAGAATCAAGATAGAGAGAAAAAGAAGCAATGAAGTTTGTGCATCTCCAGCTGAGTGTACAACACACCTGACCCCAATTTTCTGTCTGTTTATTCTGTGTCTTTTCTAAAATCTCCAGTCACCCCCAGTTAAGCCCAGATAGGTCCAGGAATAAGCAAGAGGAGAGAGAGAAAACCTCACTCCAGCAAGGGAGGAAGAGGGAGATACAGCGCCCCTTCACAGTTTGATAGACAATGGCTGTTTGGAAATAACGGTTAGGTAGTGATGATGAAATTTAAATTGAATCATGCAATTCAGCAAATGTTTACTAGCTTTATATATAAGGCTGTAGGGGCATTCTGAGTTTTGGGATACACAAAGATGAATAAAGCAAGTTTCTTTTTCTTAAACTCTTTACAGACTTACAGTGAAGCTGGGAATATTAACTACACCACAACAAAGTATAAATAACTGTGGTAAACACTCTCAGCTCTTACAAGAAATTTCCCATTGACTGGGGACTGGGGAATCAGAGAAGGTCTCTGAAGAACTCCTTCAATGGAAAGAGATGGGAAAGACAGCAAAGAGAATAGAGTGGACATGTTCTCAGAATGTCCCAGAATCTAGTAGGATAGATCAAGACAGGCAATGTGAAAAATAAGTCTGTTCAGAGTATTTGGGGCTGGTTGTGTGAGGCTAACAAACCCCGCACTGAGAACTGGTGCTTTGCCCTGTAGACTACAAGGGTACAATACAGGCTTTTGACCAGGGGAGTGATGTGATTCCATCTATATTCCATGTGAGGCATTCAGGAAGCCATATGTAGAGTATACAGCAGTCAGGAGTGACTGCCATGGGAGGCCAGTTCCAGAGACACTTGCAAGACTCTAGATAACAGGATGTGAGAGCAAGGAGAGCAGTACCTGGGGACAGCCTGAGAAAAATGAAGTAGGCACTGGATACAAACTCAAGCGGCAAATAAAAACAAGAGTTGGAAATCCAATTGCTTCTAAGGATTAGAAGAAGTGAAGAAGGTTGAAGTTAGTCTTTGACTTCTTATCTGGAAGTAATTTCAGACTTATACAAACATTGCAGAAATTAGGGTGAAGAATCCTCATCTCTTTATCCAGATTTCCCAAATGTCTCATTTTATCATTTTCCTTATCATTCTCTTTTCTCCTCCCTTCCCCTCTACCTCATACATTATAATATATTTGCAAAAAAAGCCCATTGACCTCTAAATTCTAAAGATGAAATCCTGAGCTGAGACTTGCTCAGAAAGTAATCAAGGGCGTACATATGAAGGAAGAAAAGGAGGATGGTTTGAGGGTGCCATATAATGCAAAAATAAAAAGCTAAGAAGAGACACAGAAATGTCCTGCAAAACTTCTTCATGTATACATCACTAATCAAAGTTTTTCTTATGACTAAAAAATGTTAATCTTTTCTAATGAGTGTTCAGTTGTGGTCCTAAAAGACTATAGTCAGAACAATGGGTATGACTCACCTCTCCAATTAGTTTAGCCAAATGCATTCTGGGGAGATCCAAAATGGTGGCTAGGACAGGGAATCAGAAATCCTAAGCTCTGTGATCCCAGAAACCTCCATTAGACATTGGAGCTACATGTGAGGAATTCTGATTGCTCCTAGCCAAAATGATAACCACCATCACATTAGGTGCAGTTAAAATTCAAAGACTAACCCTTAAGTCAGCCTTTAACTGCACCTAACAGCCATGAAAATCCATGTGGCATAGTCAGCAAGGTGTGTCTGGACTTCTGCACTGGAATAAAAGCACCCCAGCCATTGTTTTCCTCTCTTTTTTTTTTTCTTCTCCCAGCAAACAGAACATCAATCAGAATCAACATCTGTGACATCCTGGACCCCTAGCCCATGGAAAGCCTCCCTACACCACACCACATGGAAAAAAGCAGGCCATTTCTTCCCACCAGCTGGCTCCAAAGTTGCTTACATGAAACTGCAGAAGAACAGGTAGGCATCATGCACCACTTGTGACTCCCCCACCCATACCCCAGGAAAATAATCAAATGCAGCCCTTGAGCAGACTGAATCTCCCCCCCAGCAAAACTAGAAAACATAAACAGCAAACTGTAATCTAGCACCAACAGCAGAGGTGGGGGTGGAACACTGAACCTGCTCCAGAGAACAGAAGTGGGGCAAGGAACCAAACTCTCAGTGCTGAACTTTCAGTGAACTAACATGTACATAAAGCAGCAAAGGCTGAGAGCAGGAGCAAGGCAACAAGCCAGCCTCCCAGAGGAGCCTTTGGCACACAGCAGAGATCAGGAAAAACACAAAGGCTGAGAGCAGGGGTGGGGCTACAAGCTAACCTCCCAAAGCAGGGCAGGTGGTGGATCCTGGAGCCCATCTCTGGGATAGAGAGCAACATTCAAAACTGAATTGCCCCACCTTGCTAAGAAAGGAGCTAACCAAACATACCTGCAGCTAAAGGGCAATCCACCTACTGCCTGGTGAAAACAACTCTGACCACCCTGCACAAGCCGGCAGTCTTACCTCATCTCATAATCCCAACTAATCTTATGGACATAAGGAACAAAATACTACTCACAAGCCAGTCACCTGGTGAGACCACATCAGAGCTTCCACTCATATGCCAATACCAGGATTGGACACTAAAAGAAAAACTCTAGAACTTTTAATAAAAGACTGAACTTTCTATGGTTCCTGAACCTGGTGTTTTTTATTGTATTTCCTTTTTTTTAGAAGAATGTGAATTCATTTTTATTTTTAAATTTTTTTTTTAATTTTTATTGTTTTATTATTCATATGTGCATACAATGCTTGGGTCATTTCTCCCCCCTGCCCCCACCCCCTCCCTTACCACCCACTCTGCCCCCTCCCTCTCCCCCCCACCCCCTCGATACCTGGCAGAAACTATTTTGCCCTTATTTCTAATTTTGTTGAAGAGAGTATACGCAATAATAGGAAGGAACAAGGATTTTTGCTAGTTGAGATAAGGATAGCTATACAGGGAGTTGACTCACATTAATTTCCTGTGTGTGTGTGTTACCTTCTAGGTTAATTCTTTTTGATCTAACCTTTTCTCAAGTTCCTGGTCCCCTTCTCCTATTGGCCTCAGTTGCTTTTAAGGTATCTCCTTTAGTTTCTCTGCATTGAGAGCAAAAAATTATTATTCCTGTATCATTAACTTCACATATCTATTCTTTTATCCCTATTCTTACCACCTTCACTTTCCCTACTTCTCCTGTGCTACAATCCATTGTTCTCCCTCCCAACTACTCTTTCTGCCCCTACTCATTCACTCTTTCCCCTGTCTTCACCTCCCCCTCTTATCATCCCCAACCTGTCACAACACTATCCCTTCCTCCTACACAATTACCACATGCTGACTAGCCTACTGTACTAACTGTACACAACTCCAGCTCTCTGAAATCCCTGACATAAGCACCCTCCACTACAACAGAAATACACTCAAACACACACAAGAAACATAAAACCCAGCAGCCCTCATACCTCTTTTCCCATCCCCCCACTCTTTTTCCCACCCCACCCCTTAGCACCACCTTTACCAATTCCCCAAAATCTATAACTAACCCAATAACCATCACCCATCCCAACTCCCACTGTTTATAGATAATATCATCGAGGGGCTTTCTATATAATGTGTAAACAACTGTTCTGGCATTGAACCTGTGAATTTGTTATTGCTGTATTATACTTCCAGGCCAGAGACAGAAAGAGCACATCAACCTAGCTAACAACCAAGTCAGTCACAACACAAAAATTAAATCAGGGGAAAAAAATCAGGCAATTAAAACTACCAACTAGCCTACCAAAAATATAGTTGCACAGCACCAAGTAGAGTGATGGGAAGAAGAAGAAGAAAAGATGGAAACCATTCTCCTCAAAAAAATAATAATAATAATTCAATACAGGATAGAGTAGGAAATGAAGAAAATGGATACCCAGTTCCTGACACCAACAAAACAATGATAAATGTCACTAAGGAGCCCAATGACATCCACATAAAAACACTCAAAGAAGAAATTTTAGAAGATATCAATGAGAAATTCATGGAGAAGATACCAGACATGGTTAACCAGAATGTACAAGATGCACACAATAAATTTCAAGACACCACAATTAAAGAAGTTGAGAAGACACATAAACAAATAAAGGAACTTAGAGAGGACTTCAACAAATACCAAAGTGAAACAAAGGACACTATGAAAAGGAAGATATATGAATTAAAGATGACAACACAAAACATAAAAGAAGAGTTGAACAGAGATATGGAAAAACCAAGAGAGAGAACTTCTGAAGATGGCAGCTAGAGGGAGGAAGCAGAAAGCGTGTCTCCTATAGTGAAATCTTGGAGAGACGCTGGAGACACACCTTGCAGGCAAAACCACCGAGAAGAGGCAAAACTTTGACCCCTCCACACCTCCAGCCGGCGCAGAGCATCTCCAATTCATGTTAAACGGAGAAACCAGGAGGGCCCCGGGCCGCCAGTCACCTGTGCCCGGATGGCTTGGGAAGACGCGGACAAGGTGAGCTTAGTGGTACCACGGTACTCCTACACACAACCCTGGGCCAGAGCAGCATAGCCCCCTGGACAGACCGACCTCCACCAAGGGAAAAAAGAGAAACTGAGTAATAAGCAATAAGAACAATAAAGACACGCAGGAAAGAGGGTGGGGCACACTGAGTGCCAAAGATTGGGGGAAGGGAATCCTTCCCAGAACTGTAAATAAACAAGCTGGGTGGACTGGAGAGACTCTGGCGGGAGCAGGGGCGCGTGCCCAGCAACCAGGAGTGGGAAAACCTGTGAGAGTGGCGGAGGGAGGAAAACTCCACAGGAGAGTGGGGAAGACCCACTTCCCATGTGAGCTGTAAACAAACATGGTGGCTGACAGGAGCAGCAGCACTGCCCAGTAATCAGGAGCGGGAAAGCTTGTAAAAGTGGCAGTGGGAGGAAAACTCCACAGGAGAGGGGAGAAGACCCACTTCCCACGTGAGCTGTAAACAAACATGCAGGCCTGAGAAAGTGGGTGCAGTGTCACCTCCCCCAGTGTCCTTGGAAAGGGGAAAGCTTGTAGCAGAGGCTTTTAATAAGATTATACTGGATAGAGTCAACCAAAATGTACAGGAGACACTCAAGACACTCAAGAAATTCCAAGACAACAAAAATAGAGAATTTGAAAAAGCAAAAGAAGAAATAAAGGAAACCATAGGAGCACTGTATAAACACCAAAGTGAAACAGAGAACACAATTAATAAACAGATAAATGAACTCAGGACAAAAACAGACAACATTAAAGAGGAAACCACCCAGGATATGGAAAATCTCAGAAAAAAGAACAAAACAGAACTGCAAAACAAAACGGAAGGCCAATCCAGCAGAATAGAACAAACAGAAGACAGAATCTCAGAACTTGAAGATGAAATGGTAATTAAAGGAAAAACTGAAGAACTATTAATTAAACAACTCAAGACCCATGAAAAGAAAATGCAAGAACTCACCAACTCCATCAAAAGACCAAACTTGAGAATCATGGGCATCGAAGACGAAGAGGTGCAAGCAAAGGGAATGCGTAATATATTTAACAAACTAATAACAGAAATTTTCCCAAATCTAGAGAAAGATATTCCCATACAGATGCAAGAGGCCTCTGGGACACCAAAAAGACCAGATCAAAATAGAACTACTCCACGACATATCATCATTAAAACAACAAGTTCAGAAACTAAGGAAAGAATATTGAAGGCTGCAAGAGAGAAAAAACAAGTAACATACAAAGGTAAACCCATCAAAATCACAGCAGACTTCTCAACAGAAACATTAAAAGCAAGAAGAGCGTGGGGTGAGATCTTCCGGGCACTGAATGAAAATAACTTCAACCCCAGGATACTCTACTCAGCAAAGCTATCATTCAAAATAGATGGAGCAATAAAAGTCTTCCATGATAAGCAGAAACTAAAACAATATGTGACCACAAAGCCACCATTACAAAAGATTCTGCAAGGGATCCTGCACACAGAAAGTGACACCCAACTTAACCATGAAAAGGCAGGCAGCACCAAACCACAGGATAAGAAAAAGCAAGACAGTAGAGAGTAACATCAAGTTAGGTACACACAATCAAACCTTCAAACAACTAAGATAACTAAATGGCAGGAATCACCACATACCTATCAGTACTAACACTTAATGTAAACAGACTTAATTCACCCATCAAAAGGCACTGTTTGACAAACTGCATTAAAAAGGAAGATCCAACAGTTTGCTGCTTACAGGACACCCATCTCACTGACAGAAATAAGCATAGGCTTAGGATGAAAGGCTGGAAGAAGATTTACCAAGCCAATGGCCCCCAAAAACAGGAAGGAGTAGCAATACTTATCTCTGACAAAGTAGACTTCAAACCTACATTGATCAAATGAGATAAAGGACATTCCATACTAATAAAAGGGGAAATAGACCAAAAGGAAATAATAATCATCAATCTGTATGCACCCAATGTCAATGCACCCAATTTCATCAAACATACCCTGAAAGACATAAAAGCATATATTAACTCCAATACAGTGGTTGTGGGAGACTTTAACACCCCATTATCATCAATAGGTAGGTCATCCAAACAAAAAATCAATAAAGAAATCCAAGATCTAAAATACACAATAGATCAAATGGACCTACTTGATGTCTACAGAACAATTCATCCAACTACTACACAATATACATTCTTCTCAGCAGCCATGGAACCTTCTCCAAAATAGATCATATCCTAGGGCACAAAGCAAGCCTCAGCAAATATAAGAAAATAGAAATTATACCATGCATACTATCTGATCACAATGCAGTAAAAGTAGAACTCAATAAAAAAAGTAAAGACAAAAAACATGCAAACAGCTGGAAACTAAATAAGTCATTACTTAATGAACAATGGGTCATCGATGAAATAAAAAAGGAAATTAAAAAGTTCCTGAAAGTCAATGAAAATGAAAACACAACCTACTGGAACCTATGGGACACAGCAAAGGCAGTCCTGAGAGGAAAGTTTATAGCCATGAGTGCATATATTAAAAAGACTGAAAGATCCCAAATTAATGACCTAAAGATACATCTCAAACTCCTAGAAAAACAAGAACAAGCAAATCCCAAAACAAATAGGAGAGAAATAATAAAAATAAGAGCTGAAATCAACAAAATAGAAACCAAAAAAACCACACAAAGAACTAATGAAACAAAAAGTTGGTTCTTTGAAAAAATAAACAAGATCGATAGACCCCTGGCAAACCTGACTAAAATGAGGGGAGAAAAAACCCAAATTAGTAGAATCAGGAATGCAAAAGGGGAGATAACAACAAACACCATGGAAGTCCAGGAAATCATCAGAGACTACTTTGAGAACCTATATTCAAATAAATTTGAAAATCTAAAAGAAATGGACAGATTTCTAGATACATATGATCATCCAAAACTGAACCAAGAGGAAATTAATCACCTGAATAGACGTATAACACAAAATGAAATTGAAGCAGCAATCAAGAGTCTCCCCAAAAAGAAAAGTCCAGGACCTGATGGATTCTCTGCTGAATTCTATCAGACCTTTAAAAAAGAACTGATACCAACCCTCCTTAAACTGTTCCACAAAATAGAAAGGGAAGGAAAACTGCCAAACTGCCAAACACATTTTATGAAGCCAGTATTACACTTATCCCAAAATCAGGCAAAGACACCTCCAAAAAGGAGAGCTATAGGCCAATCTCCTTAATGAACATTGAAGCAAAAATCCTCAACAAAATAATGGCAAACCGAATTCAACAACATATCAAAAAGATTATTCACCACGACCAAGTAGGCTTCATCCCAGGGATGCAGGGGTGGTTCAACATACGAAAATCAATAAATGTAATAAACCACATTAACAGAAGCAAAGACAAAAACCACTTGATCATCTCAATAGATGCAGAAAAAGCCTTTGATAAGATCCAACGCCATTTCATGATAAAAGCGCTAAGAAAACTAGGAATAGAAGGAAAGTACCTCAACATTATAAAAGCTATATATGACAAACCTACAGCCAGCATTATACTTAACGGAGAAAAACTGAAACCATTCCCTCTAAAATCAGGAACCAGACAAGGATGCCCACTATCTCCACTCCTATTCAACATAGTACTGGAATTCCTAGCCAGAGCAATTAGGCAAAAGAAGGAATAAAAGGAATACAAACATGTAAAGAAACTCAAAATATCCCTATTTGCAGATGACATGATCCTATACCTTAAAGACCCAAAAAACTCTACTCAGAAGCTTCTAGACATCATCAATAGCTACAACAAAGTAACAGGATATAAAATCAACATAGAAAAATCATTAGCATTTCTATACACTAACAATGAGCAAACTGAAAAAGAATATATGAAAACAATTCCATTTACAATAGCCTCAAAAAAAATCAAATACCTAGGTGTAAACCTAACAAAAGATGTGAATGACCTCTACAAGGAAATCTATAAACTTTTGAAGAAAGAGATTGAGGGAGACTATAGAAAGTGGAGAGATCTCCCATGCTCATGGATTGGTAGAATCAACATAGTAAATATGTCTATACTCCCAAAAGTAATCTACATGTTTAATGCAATTCACATCAAAATTCCAATGACATTCATTAAAGAGATTGAAAAATCTACTGTTAAATTTATATGGAAACACAAGAGGCCACGAATAGCCAAGACAATACTCTGTCAAAAGAACAATGCAGGAGGTATCACAATACCCAACTTCAAACTATATTACAAAGCAATAACAATAAAAACAGCATGGTACTGGCACAAAAACAGACATAAAGACCAGTGGAACAGAATAGAGGACCCAGATATGAAGCCACACAACTATAACCAACTTATCTTTGACAAAGGAGCTAAAAATATACGATGGAGAAATAGCAGCCTCTTCAACAAAAACTGGTTAGCAGTCTGCAAAAAACTGAAACTAGGTCCATGTATATCACCTTATACCAATATTAACTCAAAATGGATCAATGATCTTAATATCAGACCCCAAACTCTACAGTTGATACAGGAAAGAGTACGAAATACTCTGGAGTTAGTAGGTATAGGTAAGAACTTTCTCAATGGAACCCCAGCAGCACAGCAACTAACAGGTAGCATAGATAAATGGGACCTCATAAAACTAAAAAGCTTCTGTTCATCAAAAGAAATGGTCTCTAAACTGAAGAGAACACCCACAGAGTGGGAGAAAATATTTGCCAGCTACACATCAGACAAAGGACTGATAACCAGAATATATAGGGAACTTAAAAAACTAAATTTTCCCAAAACTAATGAACCAATAAAGAAATGGGCAAGTGAACTAAACAGAACTTTCTCAAAAGAAGAAATTCAAATGGCCAAAAATTGAAAAAATGCTCACCATCTCTAGCAATAAAGGAAATGCAAATTAAAACCACACTAAGATTCCACTTCACCCCTGTTAGAATAGCCATCATTAGCAACACCACCAACAACAGGTGTTGGCGAGGATGTGTGGAGAAAGGAACCCTCTTACACTGTTGGTGGGAATGTAAACTAGTACAACCACTCTGGAAAAAAATTTAGAGGCTACTTAAAAAGCTAAACATTGATCTACCATTTGATCCAGCAATACCACTCTTGGGGATATACCCAAAAGACTGTGACACAGGTTACTCCAGAGGCACCTGCACACCCATGTTTATTGCAGCACTATTCACAATAGTCAAGTTATGGAAATAGCCAAGATGCCCCACCACTGATGAATGGATTAAGAAAATGTGTTATCTATACACAATGGAATTTTATGCAGCCATGAAGAAGAACAAAATGTTATCATTCGCTGGTAAATGGATGGAATTGGAGAACATCATTCTGAGTGAGGTTAGCCTGTCTCAAAAGACCAAAAATTGTATGTTCTCCCTCATATGTGGACATTAGATCAAGGGCAAACACAACAATGGGATTGGACTTTGAGCACATGATAAAAGTGAGAGCACACAAGGGAGGGGTGAGGATAGGTAAGACACCTAAAAAATTAGCTAGCATTTGTTGCCATCAATGCAGAGAAACTAAAGCAGATACCTTAAAAGCAACTGAGGCCAATAGGAAAAGGGGACCAGGAACTAGAGAAAAGGTTAAATCAAAAAGAATTAACCTAGAAGGTAAGACACACGCACAGGAAATCAATGTGAGTCAATGCCCTTTACAGCTATCCTTATCTCAACCAGCAAAATCCCTTGTTCCTTCCTATTATTGCTTATACTCTCTCTTCAACAAAAATAGAGACAAGGGCAAAATAGTTTCTGCTGGGTATTGAGGGGGTAGGGGGGAGAGGGAGGGGGCGGTGTGGGTGGTAAAGGAGGGGGTGGGGACAGGGGGGAGAAATGACCCAAGCCTTGTATGCACATATGAATCATAAAACAATAAAAAAAAAGAAAAACCAAAAAAAAAAGAATCAAACAAATCCTGGAAATAAAAAGTCCCTTTAGTCAAACAAAAAATGCAGTGGAAGACTACTCCAGCAGACTAGACCAAGTAGAAGACAGACTCTCAGAGCGCAAAGATAAAATAGAAATTAAAGAAAAAACAGAAGAAATCCTGGTTGAACAGCTCAAAATTTGTGAAAGGAACATGCAAGAACTTATTGACTCCATCAAAAGACCAAACTTGAGAATCATGGGCATTGAAGAAGGACAAGAGGTGCAAACCATGGAATATGGAATATATTCAATAAAATAATAGCAGAAAATTTCCCAAACCTTGAGAAAGATTTGACCATTCAGGTACAGGAAGCCTCCAGGGCACCAAACAGACTTGATCAAAATAGACCCTCCCCATGGCATATTATCATTAAAACAAAAAGCACAGAGAACAGAGAAAGAATATAAAAGGCTGTAAGAGAGAAAAAACAAATAACATAGAAGGTAAACCCGTCAAAATAACAGCAGATTTCTCTATGGAAGCCTTAAAAGCAAAAAGAGCATGGCATGAGGTATTTTGGGCACTGAATGAAATAACTTCAGCCCTAGGATACTCTTCCCAGCAAAACTAACATTCAAAATTGATGGAGCAATAAAAATCTCCCATGATAAACAGAAACTAAAACAATACATGACCACCAAGCCACCACTACAGAAGATTCTACGAGGAATTCTGCACACAGAGATGAAAGCAAATAAAACCATGAGAAGATGGAAAATATCAAACTACAGGAGAAGAAACGACAAGTAATCAGAGAGTAGCATTGTTTTGGCTACACACACTCAAATCCTTAAACGACAAAAACAACTAAATGGCAGGATTCACTACATACTTATCAAAATTAACACTGAATGTCAGTGTACTCAACTCCCCCATCAAAAGGCAAATAGGATTCAAAGGGAAGATCTGACAATCTGTTGTTTACAAGAGACCCATCCTATCGAAAGAATAAACACTGTCTTAGGGTGAAAGGCTGAAAGAAGATTTACCAAGCCAATGGCCTCCAAAACCAGGCAGGAGTAACAATTCTTATAGCAAAGTAGACTTCAAACCTACATTGGTCAAACAAGATAAAGAAGGATACTTTATACTAACAAAAGGGGCAATACATCAGAAGAAAATAACAATTACCCACCTATATGCATCCAATGTCAGTGCACCCAATTTCATCAAACATACACTAAAGCACTGAAAAGCACATATAGATTCCAACACAGTGGTAATGGGAGACTTTAATACCCCTCTATCACCAATAGATAGGTCTTCCAAACAAAAAAACCAACAAAGAAATCCTAGAACTAAATGACACCATAAACCAAATGGACCTAACTGATATCTACAGACTATTTCATCCAACAATGGCACAATACACGTTCTTCTCAGCAGCCTATGGAACTTGCTGCAAAATAGGTCATATCTTAGGACAGCAAAGCAAGCCTCAGCAAAAATAAGAAAATAAAAATAATCCCCTATATTCTATCTGATCACAATGCAGTAAAACTAGAACTCAACAACAACAGCAGCAACAGAAAATACATGAATAATTGGAGGCTGAATAACAAATTGCTCAATGATCAGTGGGTCATAGAAGAAATAACAGAGGAAATCAGAAGGTTCCTAGAAACTCATGAAAATGAAAACAACACCTACCAAAACCAATGGGACACAGCAAAGGCAATCCTAAAAAGAAAGTTTATAGCACTCAAGAAAACCATACAAATAATCAACAAAAAAAACAGTTTATTTTTTAGAAAAAATAAACAAGATTTGCAAGCCCCTGGAAAATCTGACTAAAATCAGGAGGGAAAAGACCCAAATTAGTAAAATCAGAAATGCAAAAGGGGAGCTAATAACAAACACCAAGGAAATCCAGGGAATCATCAGAGACTACTTTGAGAACCTATATTCCAAAAAATTGGAAAACCTTGAAGAAATGGACAAATTTGTAGATACTTATGGCCATCCAAAACTGAACCAAGAGGATATTAATCACCTAAATAGATCTATAACACATAATGAAATGGAAGCAGCAATAGTCTCCCAAAAAAGAAAGTCCAGGATCTCATGGATTCTCAGCTGAATTCTACTAGACCTTTAAAGAAGAACTAATACCAACTCTCCTTAAACTGTTCCATGAAATAGAAAGGGAAGGAACACTGTCTAACTCATTCTATGAAGCCCATATGACAAGCACCCCAAAAGCGGACAAGGACACATTCAAAAAGGAGAACTACAGGCCAAGCTCCCTAATGAACATCGATGCAAAAATCCTCAACAAAATAATGGCAAAGCAAATTCAACAACATATCAGAAAGATCATTCACCATGACCAGGTCAGCTGCATCCTGGGGATGCAGGGGTGGTTCAACGTACACAAATCTATAAATGTAATATAGCACATTAACAGAAGCAAAGACAAAAATCACTTGACCATCTCAATAAGTGCAGAAAAAGCATATGATAAGATTCAACACCACTTCATGATAAAATCTGTAAGAAAACTAGGAATAGAAGGAAAGTACCTCAACATTGTAAAGGCTATATATGACAAACCTATAGCCAACATCATACTTAATGGGGAAAAACTGAAACCATTCCCCTAAAGTCAGAAACTAGACAAGGATGCCCACTCTTATCCAACATAGTCCTGGAATTCTTAGCCAGAGCAATAAGGCAAGAAGAAGAAATAAAAGGAACACAAATTTGTACAGAAATACTCAGAGTATCTCTATTTGCAGTTGGCATGATCCTATACCTCAAAAACCCAAAAAACTCCACCCCAAAACTCCCAGAAACTGTGAACATCTTCAATAATGTAGCAGGATACAAAATCAACTTACAAAAATAAGTAGCCTTTGTCCACACCAACAATGAACAAATTGGTAAAGAATATATGAAAACAATTCCACTTACAATAGCCTTAAAAAGAATAAATACCTAGGAAAAAATGTAACAAAGGAGGTACATGACCTCTGTAAGGAGAACTACAAACCACTGAAGAAAAAGCTCGAGGAAGACTACAGAAGATGGAAACATTTCCCATGCACATGGATTGGCAGAATCAACATAGTAAAAATGGCTATACTACCAAAAGCAATCTACATGTTCAATACAATTCCCACCAAAATCCCAATGGGATTCATCACAGAGATTAAAAAATCTACCCTAAAGTTCATTTGGAAACACAAAAGAACACAAAAAGCCAAGGCAATACTCAGCAAAAAGAGCAATGCTAGAGGTATCACAATACCCGACTTCAAACTATACTGAAGAGCCCTAGCAATAAAAACAGCATGGTACTGGCACAAAAACAGATATGAAGACCAGTGGAGCAAAATACAGGACCTGCATATGAATCCACACAGCTACACTCACTTTACTTTTGATGAAGGTGCCAAAAATGTATGATGGAGAAAAGACAGCCTCTTCAACAAAAGTTGCCAGAAAAAGGGGTTATCTGCTTGCAGAAGACTGAAACTAGATCCATGCCTGTCACCCTGTACTAGTATCAACTCAAAGTGGATTAAGGACCTTAATATCAGACCTGAAACCTTGCAGTTAGCACATGAAAGAGCAGGGAATACCTGGAAAAAATAGGTATAGGCAAATACTTCCTCAGTAGAACTCCACAGCCCAGCAACTAAGAGAAAGGATGGACAAATGGGACTACATGAAATTAAAAAGATTCTGCACAACAAAAGAAATGGTCTCTAAACTGAAGAGACAACCCATAGAGGGGGAGAAAATCTTTGCTAGCTATACATCAGACAAAGGACTGATAATCAGAATATATAGGGAGCTCAAAAAACTAAACTTCCCCAAAATTAATGAACCAAGAAAGAAGTGGACAACTGAACTAAACAGAACTTTTTCAAAGAAAAAAGACCAAAAGACCAAAAAACACATGGAAAAAATGCTCACTGTCGCTGGCCATAAAACAAATGCAAATCAAATCCACACTAAGTTTCCACCTCACTCCTGTTAGAATGGCTACCATCATGAACACCAACAACAACAAATGTTGGTGAGGATGCGGGGAAAAAGGAACCCTTGTACACAGCAGGTGAGGATGTAAGCCAGTACAACCACTGTGGAAAACAATATGGAGGCTTCTTTAAAAACCAAACATAGATCTGCCATATGGTCCAGCAATACTACTCCTAGGAATATACCTGAAGAAATGCAGCTCAAGTTATTACAAAGGCACCTGCACACCCATGTTTATTGCAGCACTATTCACAATAGCCAAGCTATGGAAACAACCAAGATGCCCCATTACTGATGAGTGGATTAAGAAAATGTGGTATTTATATACTATGGAATTTTACTCAGCCACAAAGAAGAATGAAATTTTGTCATTTGCAAGAAAATGGATGGATCTGGAGAAAATCATCTTAAGCAAAGTTAGTCAGGCTCAGAAGGCCGAAAAAATGCATTTTTTTCCCTTATATGTGGATTATAGACCAAAAACAAATGCAGTAATATTATTGGACATGCGTCACACACTAAGGGGAGAATGTGCATAGGAGGAATAGGGAAAGGGAAGGAAACCTAAAACTTCAATGTGGTCATGTGCTCACTGTACAGGAGTGAATATGGTAATCTTAAACTGGCAGAGGCCATTATGGGAAGAGGACCAGGAAGTAGTGAAGAGATCTGGCAGAGGTGAACCAATGTGGGTTGCAACATACAAGTGCATGGAAGCAATGCTAGGAATCTCTCTGTATAGCTATCTTTGTCTCGAACTAGCAAAAGTACTGTGTCTTTCCTATTATCTCCTATGTTCTCTCTTCAACAAAATCAGAGAAGCAGCAAGTCAACCTAGACACTCACCTTGATTTTGGTACTTTTTCCAATTCTGAATCTTTCACTCATTCATTCACTAAACAAATATTTACCAAAGGCTTTATCTGTCAGAGTTCTATATACTTCAACTCAGCAATAAATAAGTGTCTTCCTTTCATTGAACTTATATGCTAGTGAGGAGAAAGAGACAATAGACATATATGTATCTATTGAAAAGCAATTGAGCTGAGTAAGAGGTAAAGACTGGCAGGTCAAGTTTGGGGAGTCACCTTTATGGGTAGGTCAGGAAAGGCTTCTCTGCTAAAGTGATATTCGAACACAGATGCAATGAAATGAGGTAATGAACCAAGTAGATGTCAGTACAAAAAGAGCAGTTAAAACAAAAGGACCACAAAGAAAAACAGCCCTTGGCTGAGGCTATGTCAACAAAATTTCTATTAAGCTTGATATATTCATAAAGAAAATACCAAAATAATAAAGAATTATAGTCAGTTAGGCAACTGAGATTAAGCAGAACATAAAAATACTCAATTGTTCCAAAGTAAACAAAGTAAAAGAGAAGCAAATAACAAATGACACAACTGGAAGACAAGTAACAAGATGATAATTCAAGAATCACAATGTCATTAATTACAGTATTAAATAAAAATGACCTCAACATTCAATTGAAGACAGAGGTTATCACATTGGAAAAGTTTCAATTCAACCTCTTGAGTGCTGGGATTAATAACATGCTTTGTGCCATCATGCTAGACACTGCATCTTTCTTAATATGTGAAGTGTTATTGTAGCTTATTCACATTATAGTTGTTGCAGACATATATAAACACACTGTAAATATAGAGACACAAGTAGGTTAAAAAGTTCAAGCAGGAATGGTAGTACATACCTGTAATTCTAGCACTCAGGAGACTTTGCATGCAGGTTATGGGTTCCAGGCCAGCCTGGGCTACATAGTGAGAGCATGTCTCAACAGGATAAAACACAAAATCTAGGAGTACAAACATGGAAAATATATAGCCTGAAAACTCTAACACACAGAAAGTTGCATGGTTTGTGCCGACCCATGAATACTTTCTATCATTTGCTAGGGATGTAGGTCAGTGGTTAAAAAGCAAACATGCTTAGCATGTATGAGGCCCTAGGTTCAATCCCCAATGAGAGAGAAAGTGAGAGAGAGAAGAAAAGAAACCTCTGACTACATTAATACAAGACAAAGAAGATTCCAAAGCAAAACTTTTTTTGTGAGACAGGGTTTCACTAGATCTTCCATCTGGCCATGAATCCTCAACCCTCCTTCCACAACCTCCCAAGCACTAGGATTCCAAGCTTGTGTCACCACACACAAATCAAGCAAAAACTATTGTGAGAGTAAAGATCACTTCATAAAGGATAAAGAATCAGTCCAACAAAATGATATAGCAATTCAATTCTGAATGTTTAGGCCCCCACTAACAAAGTTCCAAAAATACATGAAGCAAAAACTTATATAAGTGGGCTGAGCATGTCACTCAGTGGCAGATCATTTCTGTGGCATGCACAATGCCCTGGGAACCATCCCCAGCATTGCAAAACAAAATAAAACAACAAAACACTCATAAAACTGAAAGAAGAAAGATAGAAGTCCACATTATAGTCAGATACTCCAATACCCTTCTCTCAATCATTGTTAGTACAAATAGTCAAAAATATAGTAGACTTGAATGTTATCAATAAATTTGGCCTAATTAACATTTATAAAAGGTACTGTGAAAAACAACAGAATACACATTCTTCTCAAAAGCAGGATAAATGTATCACCTACATCACTCCCGGCAAGAGTATTCTTTGATCAACTCTGCCTCACAAAGAGCCACTTGCCTTATGATCATTTTAGTTTCATAGATAAGTTCGAATGTACTTACAAAGTTCCTATTCTACTAAGAAAAATCCCATGGTGAAGAGCAAGACCTCATTCTCCTAGTACATGTGTTTATTCAGTCATCCTAACAGGCTTACTCTGTTCCTCCACTAGAAGTTGTCCATCTACCCAGAAATTGATAACTACCTCTAACTCAAAGTTTGAATCCTACATAATGCTACCTTTTCAGAATTTTAAGCATTAACCACTATAAAACATCAGTAGACACCGTTCATTTGCTGTTATAAAATAATCACATTTAACATCATTGGATTAATGAAAATATGGTGGAGATGTAGATTTACCAGAAGCCATAAATAAAAATATGGAACAGACATCCAATTAAATACAAATTTAAAAACTTTTAGTGTAGGTATGTCCAAAATTTTGCATGGAGCATATATATGTATTTTAGATCACCTGAAGAACATCGAGGACCACATGATAAATTCTTGCAGTGATGAATGAGAAGGCCATAATACCTACATGTGTTAAATTACTAAATAACTGTAGAATCCAAAACAAAAACCAGAGAGCAGAAGGAGGAATGATGAGAAGCACAGAATCAATGCAAACGATATCTGACATTTGAATAACCTGTCACATCGCCCAAGAGGTCGGCTTGAGTGACAGCGTGAACACCAGTACAATTTGTCAGTGTGCAACTCTTGAAGCCTATGAGCTTCAGTGCTGTGTTTGTCTGGAATCTTTCTTATGCATCTATATGCTGTAATTAAAATAATGCTGCTATTGCTATTTTTATGGCTGCATATTGCTCTGACTTTCAAAATGAAAGCTTTAATCTCTCCAGCAAAGGATACAGTCTTTATTCATAAAACCATTCCCTCAAGTAACCACTCTATATGGGTTAGATTAAGGAAGGGAGGGAAAGGAGAGGAATGAAGGAGGGAGTGAGTGAAGAAATATGAATAAAATTGCTTTTGCCAATAATGAACTTGTAGTTACAGGAGGCAAGGAAAATGGATACTCTTTAAGAATTCCTAAGGGCTAAGGCACTAGTTATTTTTACATTTTCAGCCTCTAATTTGAGATCCTTCTTAGAAAAAGAATAAAGCCTCACAATCTTAGAATAGCAGTGGGCTCATATAGCATCCAGCATACTACATTGACTACAGCAACCAATCTTATTGAGGATGAAGACATCAAAACATCATTTGGTCCTCAATCTTCAGACAAGATTATTCCTACATCTCCCAGGCCAAAGAGAATTGATTCTAACTTGGGAGGAGGAACAGGAAAAACTGTTAAAGGGATGAAATTATATGTCTTCGTTGCTAAATTATTTTAGTCTTTCCTGCCAAAGCAGACAGGGAGTTCTTTCTCATAATTCACCCCAAGCACTCCCATTGCAGTTCAGGTTGACATCCTTTGAGAGCTATTAATGCACCATAGGGAGAAAGATCAGCTAGTTACTGTCTTCTGGGCAGTCTTCATGCAGGCACTGAAAAATCCTGACTAAATAACTCCATCAGCCTTCTCTCCCAGATTTAGTCATTTCAGATCGTGTACTCTTTGTTAATAAGTCCTATTTTTCAAGCCTTTATTCATTTTTAATCATTAGTTACACCATTGCATAAAGATCAGTGCATAAACCCTTTGAAAAAGTAAAAACCTCAAATAATTCATTCAACAAATGAAATGCTAACACTGTTGCTATGTAGCAACGCTCGGTTCATTAGATGCCTTTGCCCATAATACCATCTGCAGACCCCTTCTTTTATCCCACCAGTCTCAAAACATTTTATAGGGTGGAGTGTATCACAACCCATTTATTTTGACTAAATACCAAATTGCATCTCTGATTTCTATAAGGCAAAATGAAGCTTGCAACACGTGGACTAATAGTTCTTAATGAGGATTATGTTCTTTATTATTGTTTTTTTCCATTCTCCTGAGAGACATATTTTCAATTTGAGTAATTGTTTAATTAATGACTATAAAGTAATTTGATGATACAAAACACAAATAGTGTTTAGCACCAATTCTAAACAATCCTGACTGTTATTCTCAGCCAAATGGGCTGAATTTTCATTCTGTGAGGCGTGTTAATGAAATAGTTTCTTACAAGCTTTGACAATTCTTGGAAGACTTGTGAAATAAAGCTAGTACATTTGTCCTTTCAGAGTCTGAGTGCACATCTATGTGTTCTCTCTTCATCCCCTGAACTGTGCTTCCCCAACCTACAACAGGTACTTGAAGCATTCCTGCCCCATGAGGGTATCAGAACCCCTCACCTCACCACCACCCCACGACTGATACAGTGCTTTCTGCAACAGTGACCCAGATATCTGCCCAAACCCACCTCTCCTGCAATATGCTCCCTTATGATTCTTCTCTGCTGGATGTTGTGAAACTAGTCCAATAAGTTTATCTGTTTTAGTGGCATATAGGTTCCTTAGAAGAAATACTATAATCTGAGAGAGCAATTTTAATTGGGGGAGGATCCTTTAACCATTAATAGAGACATATGGGAATAAGTTTTTTTAAACTCATCTCATGAATCTACAAATTCAGCCACATTTCTGTCTGTTCCATAGTTTTATCACATGCAATAGGTACTGTGTTAATACTTTCCAGAGCAGCCTCACATACAGAAAGTAAATTTCCTCATCATTTTTTTCTGGATGTACCACCTATTGATTCATCAACATTGAACTCAACAGCACTAGCTTATGTCTGAATGAAGCTTATCTAACACATGGGAGGCACAACACAACCGTTTTGCCCTTAGGAACACCACATAGCAGTTCAGCATTATGTTTGGGACCATGCTAAAACGTGAAAGCAGTCAAAAAAGCACAAACATATGAAAAACCTGACACTAAATAGACTGTATAAAGAACACTTGTTCACACTATGAAAGCTGAAACAAGAAGGCAGAGCATCACCTAGTTTAACCTCAGCTGGAAATGTTATGTATTGGACAATTCAGATTTTTTGCTACTCTGGGCATGACTACAAGTAACCACAAATGTTGGAAGCATTGATTTGAGGGTTACAAACACATTTTAGCAAATAGGAGATCTTGCAAATATGGAATCTGAAAATGATAAGGAATGGAAATTTTTTCCTCATTTTATGGATGAAGAAAGTGAGGTAGACAGGATAAATAAGTTGCATAAGGTAGCATAGCTGGGAAAAATGCAGAAATCAACCTCCAAGGCTTTGTGGATCCAAATTCTACACATAGGCTATTATGATGCCACATGACTTTCAGCAGTAACAGCATGACACTCTCTGCTTAGTCCTGGTGACCAGTAAAAGCTAGCATTGGAAGTCTCTAAGATTGACATATCACAAAATTCTGTCTCCTCGCTTAGACATGCATTCTAGGACCTTTCATCTCTACTCAAGGGGACAGAATGAACCTGTCTTCTAATCAGTCCAAATTGCTGAGAATGGGTTCAGAAGTGACAATGCTATGGATTAAAGGGTCTTAGAATCACAGACTTAGTTTTTAAATCAACTCTTCTCTACTCTGATGGTGTGATCCTAACACTCCCAGTATCCTCTGTAAACCATTAATTGCAATGCTCATTTCATGACATTATCCAGAGTATTACATTAGATATTAAGTATGTGGAGTCTTGTTCAGAATAGCACTTGAAAATTAATGTGTATTTCTGTTCAGAATTTATTCTTCAGGGTCCTCCTAGAACCTGTTCCACATAGGGAATTTTCATCACTTGGTTTCTATATGAAGTCTCAAAAATCAAACTCAGTGACAAACAGCTGTCGCTTCTACTATGACAACGATGACAACAGCTACCTTGCCCTGCAAAACTCTACATCTTAGAACTGTCCATGCATGTGATACATATATAGCAGCTCAAGGATGGAGGTTCCAATATTCCATAGTCAAACACAACTGAAAACAACCCAAACTTGCTTAGAATTAAAGTTAAGCCTGCCATGAACAGTTGCTTCTAAACTTCAACCTCTTTAAAAAGCATTTGTGTTTTGATTTTCAATTCTGGTTCAGAAATCACTCCATCTGGTCTAGCCAATCAGGATGCACAAGAAACACTGAATTTAGTTTATTTTATTTATATATCTATAATACCAGAGGATGTGTTAATGTAAAAATGAAACAAGGTTTGAAATCATGCATGGGAAAAGATGGAAAGATTTTATGAACACATCTCTAAACCCAGGGGATTTGGATGAGATGAGAAACTTAAGTGCTTTCAAAAGCAAGGTCATAATAGCTTCTTAAGATGATGCTGAAGAAATTTTTACATCATGGCACACCAGGTTAAAAATAAGAACAATGATACTATTTTAGAGTATGGGCCACTAGACAAGGAGAGATACCTACGTCATTTGCTTTATCCACATCTTCCTTGTAATGGAAATACCATGAGGAATAAGAATTGGAATTGAATCTCCACTCCTTTATTGACTGTGTGACCCAGAAAAGTTACTTCTTCTCATCAAGCCCAAAGTTTTACCTATAAAAATGCTAGGAATAAAATTGCCTCATGGCATCATTGTAATTTTCATCATCGATGAAAATTAGAAAATAAATGTGTTATAACACAGGTCACAATGCATCTTAATTCATTCCTTCCAAAATGAAATGCTGATTGGTATTGTATATTTGAGGTGAACTTCTTCATCAAAGCATTTGAATCATCTATGTAAGCTTTACTGACCATTTTCTGTGTGCTGAACACTGCGTTAAAAGTCAGAAATCCTGGCTTTGTGTGTGTGCTAGAGATGGTCAGTTGTTTAGTGAAGAGAACAACTCTATAGAGATGCATAAATCTTTTGCTTTTCTGTGCCATGAGTTTGATATATTAGCAAGGACTCTATTCTTATAACAATCCCAAATTGAGTCAAATATTATTTCTTCCATAAAACCTTCCTCTACATTCCAAGAAGACATGATCACTTTATATTCTAAGTTAATTCCTTCCCTGGGTTTGGAAAAGCAGAATAATTTTCATCTTTAAGGGTTTTATTGCAGAACTGGCCTCATCTGCTTGGCAAGCCCTCTACCACTGAGGTGCATTGCCACCCCTTGTCTATGAGTATTCTTTGAACTAGGCTTATTTTACCACATCCCTCACTTATTAAGTTAATGTAATCATTTTTTCACTTGGTAAACATTTATAAGACTCCTACTATAGATGAAGCATGAAATAGACAGGAAGAAATCAGATACCTCAGTCCCATAAAAAAAAAGTCAAGTTGCAAATGCAAGATCTTTGTGTCTCAGCAGACACAAAGTCTCTGTGTTGTTTATTATCTATTTCTGCTCATATTTGATCTCCTCATCTAGCTTCTTAACTCCTTGACAGCCACAGGGACTGTGCCTCATTCTTCCCTTCTTCCAATCATGTCACTTTATGTACATGTGTCCACTGGCTGATTTTTAAGTTTGGATTGGATACAATCAATGTGCCCCCCCACACACACACAATACCCCGAAACTCTCATTCTTCCCTACGTGCCTTTCAGATAAAATAAGCCTAGTTCAAAGAATACTCATAGACAAAGGGTGGCAAAGCACCTCAGTGGTAGAGGGCTTGCCAAGCAGATGAGGCCAGTTCTGCAATAAAACCCTTAAAGATGAAAATTATTCTGATTTTCCAAACCCAGGGAAGGAACCCCCAGTGCCTGTATTGGATTCAAGCAACTGTCCCAATCACAAAGAACTTAGTCACCAATTATGACATGTCTGTATGCCATGATATGCCAGACTGTAGATGTCATGTGTGCCTCTTCCCCACTTCTGTGCTCTTTGTAGTTTCTTCTTTCCCTTGAGTTTGACAGAGTGCTTCAAGGGGAGCTGGTCTGACCTTTGCACTGCTTACTCCCCTTGTTAGGATCTAGTCAAAGGGTCAAGTTTCAGGGCTTTTTTCATTTCTTTTTTGTTGTTGCTCATTTATTCACATGTGCATACATTGTTTGGGTCATTTCTCCACCCTGTCCTCCTCCCCCACCTTTCCCCCCTGCCCCGCTCAGTTTCATGCAGGTCCCGTTCTGCCCTTATCACTGATTTTAAGAAAAGACATAAGCATAATAAGAAAGACAAAGCGTTTTTGCTAGCTGAGTTAAGGATAGTTATACAGAAAGATCCCTACTATTGCTTTCATGTACCCATGAGTTACGACTCATGTTGATTCATCTCTAACTGATCTTTACATTGGTTCCTGATCCCCTGCTCATGATAACCTGTTGTTTTAAGGTTTCTGTATTAGCTCCTCTGGAGTGGGGACATCAAATGCTTTCATGTTTTGGGTTTTCTACCTATTCCTATATCTCACATATGTGCTCTCCCCTTGTCATGTGATCCTAGTCCAACCACATTGCTGCATTTGCCCTACATCTAAAATCCACATATGAAGGAGAACATATGATTTTTGGTCTTCTGAGCCTGGCTGACCTCGCTCAGAATGATGTTCTCCAGTTCCATCCATTTATCTGCAAATGATAAGATTTCATTCTTCTTCATGGCTGAGTAAAATTCCATTGTGTACAAGTACCACATTTTCTTGATCCATTCATCAGTAGTGGGGCATCTTCTTTGCTTCCATAACTTGGCTGTTGTGAATAGCGCTGCAATAAACATGGGTATACAGGTGCCTCTGGAGTAAACTGTATTGCATTCCTTTGGGTGTATCCCCAAAAGTCTAAGGCAACATCAAGTCGTGAAGTTACTGTGGCACTGAATTAGCATATGCTCTTGCAATTTTTTGGCATGAATGCAGTTTTCATGTAGTTAGAAAAGGTTATTACTATGGTTCTTGGAAGGAAAAAATAAATGGTTGGAGATATAGGTCTGATATCATTTTTATTAAATACATGTGTTCTAAACTCCCAGCAGTTATTTCAATGCAAAAACTATGGTTCTGAATTTTAATGTGTTTTGAAAAAGGGCTGCAGCTCACTGGGTATCAGCAGCCTTAAGGTCATGTCATCCAATCCACATACATGTGTTAGAATTGGAAAATACTTCTGATCCCCCAGGACTGTTTTTCATGTATTATTTTCTCAGTTTCACATTGCTGTTTGGTTCCTGTTTGGGAAGCTGAGGATGAAATATAAACTAAACTTTGGGGAAGATTTTTGATTATAGAGTACAAACTAGCCAATTCTTATTTTAATGGCATGCTCAGGTATACAACAAAGATAGTAATTTCATTTTACATATTTAGAGACTATGTTTCTAGAAAAATCAAGGTAGACCATACAGAAGTTGGCACACAAGTCGGAGTCAATGTCACCATAGTTTTTGATCCCACAAATATATCAGTCTAACTCCTGGCTTTAATGTGTTGTAGGTAAAGTTGGAAAGATATTGGTACACAGTGGCCATGAGTCTAAAATTCTTCTCACTGAAACCACAAGTAACAGAAATCCTAATCTTCTTTTTAAGTACTAGAATTTGAAATGCTTTCCCTTACCAATTAAATAAAATAATCACTATTTGTTGGGATAGAAGAAAATTCAGAGTTTGCCTGTTAACACCTGTCGCTTTCGCAAGTGTCATGGCTCATTGGTTGATGGTAAACAGTTTTTAGAACACATGCCCTCTAATTTAAAGTTAATTTCTAGCTAATACTTTCTACCTTGCCTTTGTACTTTTATAGTGATGAAAACATAATGTTTCGTTTTATAGAATTACATCCCCTGTGTCAAGTTCTGTCTGGTAGGCAGAACAATGCCCCCCACACACATACACACACGAATACATAAAAGTCTTAGTTGCCAGAACCTGTAAATATGCTATATCCCATGGTAAGGAGAAATTAAGGTTGCAGGTGCAAGTAAGATTTCTAAAAAGCTAACCTGAACTGTGGAGATTATCCCAAATAATCTAGGTGGGCCTAGTGTAATCACAAGGGTTGATACAATGAAAGACAGACGAGGAAGAATTAGAATTAGAAGGATGCTATGTGGAGACACCTCAAACACCCATTCCTCCCTTGAAGATGGAAGGGAGGCAGGAATCAGGAATGTGGCAGCTGGAAAAGGCAGAGGATTGGTTTCTTCCCCAGATGCACCCCCCAGAGGAATGCAACCATGCTGACACCTGAGTTTTAGCCCAGTGAGGTTTTTTAAATTAGTTTTTATTATTATAAGATAATAAATCTAGCCAAACACTGGTAGCTCCAGCATATAATCCTTAGCCACTTGATAGGCTGAGATGGGAAGGATCACAGTTCCAGAACAGCCCAGGCAAAAAAGTTTGTGAGACTCCTATCTCAGGGGAAAAATCTGGGCTTGGTGGCAAGCACCTGTCACCCTAATGAGGACTGTAAGATTAAAATAAGAGGACCACCGTCCAGGCCAGTGTAGGCAAAAAGCAAGACCCCATTTCCAAAGAAAGCATTGCAAAAATTGCTAGAGGCATGAATCAAGCAAAAAAGCACCTTGCCTACCAAGAACAAAGCCCTGAGTTTAAACCCCAGTACAACCAAAAAAAAAAAAAGGTAATAAATCTGTGTCATCTTAAGTCATTAAGTTTGTGGTATTCTCTTACAGCAACAATAGGAAAATAATACACTGCTCGAGTGTATTGGTCCAATGTGTTCTTTGGTATATGGGAAGGTTAAGTTTCCTCCTTTTTAAATAAAGGT
This sequence comes from Castor canadensis, assembly GCF_047511655.1. Classification (NCBI taxonomy): domain Eukaryota; kingdom Metazoa; phylum Chordata; class Mammalia; order Rodentia; family Castoridae; genus Castor; species Castor canadensis. The sequence continues at coordinate 80,061,615 of NC_133400.1, read as the reverse complement.
TTGGAGAATAAATACGTCAGGCTATGTGGGCTATTTGGTTTCAACCAGTGACAAAGGCTTGCTGAAAATTGTTCACAGGTTTGGAGCCCTTGAAAATTGCCCTCCAGATCTCTAGCAGTTACTCATGCCCTCAGAGTGAAGCAGGTGTCAGCAAGAGAGCATTTACAGATGTTAACAAAGGAGCCAGAGCTGGTGGGTGAAAATCGTATGTGGGTAACTGAGGACAGAATTTGGCTCTGTATCAAACACATCCAAAGAGCCAAATGTACCCTATTCAGTTCCCAGATTAACATTAGCTTCCAAATTGGCTCAATTATCTCTGTATTGTCCCTCCATGTAGAAGAACTGCATCCTATCAAAGATACTTCTCATTTTAATGGAAATGTGAATATTTCTGCTTTAATGAACACTTAATGAATGGCTGAGTTATAAGACAAAAACATTAAGTACTGAGGCAATCCGTTAATAAATTGATATTCGTAACCATGATTAGTTCTCATTAAATGTGTCCAGATTTAAGTAACAGTTCAAATCAAGTTGCTTTTACCAAAATGGTAGTATATACTGGAAGAAGCAGTGTCCCCATCTCCTTCCCTCCCACACCCCACAAGCAAGGTTAGCAAGTAGACACTTTCCAGAGTCCCATGCCTGTAGGCACCACCTTAGTGAATCCTATGAACCCGCAGCAGCAGTCTGTTTTGGATTGTCTGTTTTCCATGGTACCGTTCTTCATCTGATGATAACATTAAAGATCCTTGTCATACAATAAAAACACTGCTTCTAACGTCATTAGACCTTGGTTTGACAACAATTCCACAAGATATTAAATAATATCCAATACTTTTGTGGCATTTCTCCGTTTCCCATTGCCAAAATATGTGGAGAGGGTACTCACTATTCAAATATACAATGAAGTAAATGAGTCAGGAAGGAATGTTTTCATTATTAATGCAAAAGGTGATATTAACATTATTGTGTTCTGAAGGCATCTGCACCTCCGTTTCTCCCACACACTGGCATGGTTTCAGATATAAAAACTTTTGACATTTAATCTACTTAGCAAAAAATCTTAATTTTCCTACTAAAGTCTTGGTAGTCATTAGTGTTATTCACTTCTATTCATAGTTCTTTTCATCCTGAGTGCATGGCAAGCTACATGCTCCCTTGAATTTACATAAAAGCTGTCTGACTTACTTCAGCCAGTGAAAAGTGAATGGAAGTGGTAGGTATCAATTCTGGCCAAAAGTCTACCTCATGCATTCATGATGCTCCCTATTCCCTCCCCTTCACTACAAGCATCAGGGATAACCAGTGGCTGGGGCTCCCTCAGTCTGCATCTCACAGTGAGGGTGACATGAAGCAGAGCCTGGCAGGATCCAAGATGAGCAATCAGTGTATTGGCAGCCCTGTGTGCACTCAGCCTACCCTCTCTGTGGAAAATCACTATCTACTGGAATCACAAAAATACACACAGGCCCTAAGGTTCAAACCCCTTTCATGTTATTTTATAGCCCATATGGGCACCTAAGGTACCTTTTACTACTGAGGTTATTACCACAGCCCCATCATGCCTCTCCTGGCTGATAAAGGACAACTTTAAGTTTGTCACAGTTTACATCTCTCACCACAAAGTCAGTTGACAGTGAGCTGTAGACATTGTATTTTCAATGAAGGAAATAGAGTTTCTAATTACTTCAATTACTGAAATGAAAAGAGTTTATCACTTACTACTTATGTGATCTTATCTACCTACTTAGATATTTTGAGCTTTTTTTTCCCCTCTTCCATCTAATGGGCTGATACTGTACATATTACTGTGGAGATGTGCATATTTCTTACTGTAAGAAATAAATAAGATAATTAAAACAAAATGGCAACTTCCCCAAGGTCTATTCTTTTCTCCTATGTTAATTTTTTTTGATAATGAAATATTGGAAGAACTGATGAGAGCAAGGGTGGAAAATTATACCACACAGGACAAAGTTGGTCCACCATCTTTTTAAAATAAAGTTTTATTGGAATATTGTCACATCACATCCACTCATTTATGCACTGGCAATAGTTTCTTGTATACACAAATGCAAAGACTACGTGGCCTGCAAAGACTAAAATATCTGAACCTTTGAAGAAAACTTTTGCTGAGCTTTGGACTAGATTTGTTCATAGCATGGACAATTCAGTTTCTCATAAGAATCCAGTCTTGAGCTACTTTGCCTAAAAAAAGTCTTATTGTATTGTGTACCAGATGTAAACAGTGGGATCCTTGAGGTCAGATGGCCACTGCCCAGATGTGGTTTTGGAAGGGATTTTATAGTAAACTGTGAGGCATACTACAAGGCAGCCAAAACATTGCTGTAAGTCTGTCTCCCTGAATATGCTAAAGAAACACTTGTGTACTCAATAATTCATTCAACAAACATTTGCTTAAATGCCACTTGTACACCAATGAACTATGTTAGGCACAGAGGATTTAAAGATAAATAAGGGACAGTGATACTCAAGAACTCATATTATGGCAGAGTGGGAACTATGTAAATAGATACAATACAATACAGTGAGTTATCAGTCAGTAAGTATGCAGGCATACAAACAGGGAAAAAATACACATTTGCAAACTATTGTAAAGATGGAACTAAGTGGTATCTGCAAAGAGTGTACCAGATTCCTTGACACAGAACTTTCCAGATTGAGAACCCCAATGCACACACGAGAGCAAACTGCGCATCTTATGGTCTTCAATGTACACTGTGTCTATTAGAAAAAGCGGTAGCCGAGTATTGGGGTGCAAATAATACCCTCTCAGTTTCTGGGAAATTGCAGCATAATCTGAAAATCTTAATAAGAACAATTTTAAACAGAAAAATTAACTTCTGCACAAATAAAAATGGTAAAAGCCATTTTCCTCTCTATTTCATTTATTCATTTTTCAGTACCCTACTTTACGAGTTTTGCATGATGTGTGTTCATTGGACACATATCTCCTGATATATCACCAAACTTGACCGAGATGTTTTTGTATAAAATACCAATCTCAGTACACACAACTCACTTGCAGAAAACATGTAACATTCCTCTTTATTTGTAATCTCCATTCTACTAAGAGAAGAGAAATTAATTGGCTTTTTGCCCAAAGTTGCATTTTAATCACAGGAGGCTCTCAGAGTGCTTGTTTAGTGTGAGTTTTCTAGTCACTGGTGGCCACCTGAGCACCCTGACCTCTACTCACTCACCCTCCTTCTGCAGGTCCTAGTCACTCACTCACATTGTTCACCTCTGGGTGCCCCTGTTCTAACCCCACCATCTCTCATGTTAAACTGTTTCTCAACCATTTCTGCACCATTCTCCATGCTCTCCAGTGGAAGAGAACCCCATGGGGCTAAGATCTCTGACCACTATTGCTCCAGAAATCATTCTACTGCCTTCTACACCATTCTCTGCAATCATCTACACCAGCAACTATCTTCTAAGCACCTATGATGCTCCAGTCACTGTTTTCAAGTCTTGGCAAACTACAGTGACTCAAACAGACAAAAACCTCTGACTTCTCAAAGCATGCATTCTGAGATGACATCATAAATAATAAACAATAGGCAGAATACTGCAGTATTATTCTCAGCGGGCAAGAGATGGAAACAATGTAAATGCCCATCAAATGACGAATGACTAGAGGAAATGTGGCCTCTTTACCCAATGGAATATTATGCAGCAGTAAGAAAGAATAAAATGCTGTCATTCATGACAACATGGGTAGAACTGGAAATTGTTACACTGAATTCACTCATATGTAGATCTAAAAATGGCATCATAGCAGTTGAGAGTAGAATAGTGGTTGTCAGAGGCTGGGGAGAGTAGGGAGGAGGAAGGGATGGGGAGACGTTGATCAATGTTAGAGTTACATAGGAGCAAGAAGCACTGGTGTGCTTACACATATGATGACCAAAGAGAACAATAGTTAGCTACATATTTCAAAAAAAGATAGAAGAAAGGATTTTGAAAGTTTTTATCAAAATGGCATGATAAATGAGAAAATAGATATATGTTTAAACTGATGTAAATATTATATAATATATATGTACATCACAAACTACATGGTGCTCCACTAATATGTATAATTTTTGTCTTTATGTACCTGCAGGGTTGTTTGTTTGTTTTGATAGTGCTGAGATTTGCACTCAGGCCTGAACTTGCTAGGAAGGAGCTGTACAATTTGAGTCATATCTCCGGTCCTTTTTTGCTTGACTTTTTCAGATAGGGTCTTGTGTTTTTGCCCAGAGCCGGCCTCAGACCCTGATCTGCCTACCTATGCTTCCCATGTGCCTGGAATTATATGCATGAGCCATCACGCCCAGCTTATTTATTGAAATGGTGTCTTGCTGATTCTTTGCTGAGCACCTGCCTCAAAGCAAGACCCTCCCACTCTCCACATCCCAACTAGCTGGTATTACAGGTGTGGTTTACCATGTCCCATCCTGTTTGTTGTTTTTGTTTGTTTTGGACAGGGTCTCACCACATGGTGTGGGCTAGCCTGAAACTCATGCTGGTGCTGGGTTTACAGGCATATGGCCCTATGCCCAGCATTTTAATGTGTCTGTTAAAAAATAAATTGTGTGCTGGCTTTGACAGCACATATTCTAAAACTGGGGTGATAAAAGATTAACATGGCCCTTATGCAAGGATGACACACAAATTTGTAAAGTGTTCATACCTCAATAAATAAATAAAGATTTAATTTTTAAATTTTAACGAAAAAGCTAAGCATAATAAGTGAGTAACTTATATCGTGTGTTAGAGATGGATAAGAGCTATAGCATGAAGTAGCACAGGATAAAAAGGATTTAGGAACAGTGGCAGAGGGAATCATTAGAGATTTTAAATGGGCTTGTCAGGATAGGCCTCCTTGACACAGTTCTATCTGAGCAAGGACTTGAAAGAGGCAAGAAATGAGTCACGAGGGGAAGTGGGAGAAGGTTCGCTCCAGACAGAGGGAGAAGCAAGTGCAAAGACCCAAAGGTAAGATCGGGCCTGCTCAAGGAACAGCCGAAGGCCAAGGTGGCAGGGTGGAGTGAATGAGGGTGATTTGAGCAGGAGATACACCTAAAGGCAATGGGGAAACACGAGTGAGCTAGGTTTCTTTTCTAAGTGAATTAAGGAATTCCTGAATGGCCTGAGCAAAGCAGTGACATAATAATTTTTTTAAGCAGGGTCTTAACATGCAATACAGGCTAGCCTTGAACTTACTATGTATCCCAGGCTGACCTGGACATCTCATCTCTCCTATCTCAGCCTCCCAAGTGCTGAGATTTCAAGCATGTGCCACCTCACCCAACTATTGCCATAATTTGACAGACTTCAATGAGGTTGGTGTAGTTCTAGTTTGAGTCCACACCGTGAGAGGAAGGTTGTAGCAAAAAGACCAGTTAGAAACTATTTGAGTAGCCAGTAGATGGAAAGATGTAGATAGATTTTGAAGGTAGAGACAAGAGAAATTCTTGTAGGATTAGATACAGAGTGTAAAAGAAAGGAGAGTTACAGATGTTGCCAGGGTTTTGTTCTGAACACCAGAGGGAGGGATGGAGATACCATAACCTGATTAGGGCAGACCATGGATGAAAAGGTTTGTGAGGAAGGACAGCCCTACACTTTTGCTCCTGGGCCATTCATTGGTACTGAGTGCAAAGTGTGGCTCTTACCCTCAGTAGGCAGAAAATACATTTTGAATGGACAAGTGAATGAATGAATGATTAAACACAGTGGCCACAAGTCAAACAACCTGGGGTCTTGCTATTTTCTTGGCTTCTACTCAGGGCAAAGTTACTGTCTGTTCCGAGAGTCCGTAAAACTACCATAATTTCTTTTGTCCCATTTTCCCTTCTCCAGGATTTTTCAGTTGGCCTAGGGATGGAGCAGTGGTCTGGTTCACAGAGACCCACACCTCAGCTCTCTTGCTTGCTCTCCATGCATCCATTCCCAGCTTGTGATCCTGATGATAAGGAAAACTACTTCATGAGATTCTAAGCTCACTTTTTCAATTTTCCAAACTCCAAAGTTAAGAAACACATACCCATTCTCTGAATTTTTACCAATTGATGCAAATGTGTTTGGGTAATACTTGTATATTATTTAATATTATATTGGCATAACACTGACTGAAGGACAGTCAAGAGGTACAAGCAATGTAAAACATGCCAGTTAACACATCAGACTCTAATGCTGCTACTTCTTGATCCTTTGGGATGAAACCGATTTGCCTCTAGAATAGGCTATGTCTACATGATCATTTTATGATGATTATTAGTCTGCGCATTGATCCAGAGTAAATTAGTCCGATGGTATTTCAGTAAAACAAATTGTGTCCATGGAATTTGCAAAATATAACAATGTTCACATTGGTCGCTCTGTGCAAACTAATAATTAGACATTGTCTATGTCATTTTCTGAACTTTCAGAGAGAACATTAGACAGTAAGGAATTTGTTAATGGTGGCACATTTCCAAGGGAAAATGGCTGGCAAGAGAATTGAAGAGAAAGGATCAACAGTACAGCTATAAGAATGAAATATGAAAGGGGTTTTTAGGGAAGAGCAAAAAAGATTAGATACTTTAGCCACAGAGACACAGTGTACTCTACCTTTACATTCTGCCAGTGTTTATATCCTATCGAATTCTTTTTATAGGCTAATCTCCATCTCTTATTTGTGAAGATGCCAACTCCCTTTTAGCTCATTAAGCAACAATGAATTCTTTAACTCATGAGACAAAGTTCCTGAAACTCTTGGGAAAAAAAAAAATCACCAAATTCATAAAGAGATTTTGGTTTCCCTATATAATGGAATTTCATATAACTGAAAATTCATGTGTAAATTATTCAGCTCTCACTTAGTGATCAGTTTCTGTCCTGGAAAAAACATTTCCTGAATCCATTTCATAAATTTTTCTTTTTAAAATTTACATAAAGAACATATGGTTGGTTTGTTTATAGCATAGAGTCTGGTCACCAATGAATTTAACATTTCACTCTTTATCCAAAAGGTCTGTTTTATAGCTAAGAACTAACACTTTTTTAGTCTACCTAATCAGTTCTTGAGGCTGTCTCCATTTCAGCTATCAGAAGAAAAGAAAATGTCATGCATACCAGATCATAAGTTGAGTCTCAACTCACCCCCAAATGTGCACGTGGGGGTTTCACACTGGCCTCTGGTCACATTAGTCTCTAGGAGATTCAGTCTTAGAGAATTTAACAATTCCTAACATGTAGAATTCAAGTTAATCTCAGTAAAGTTGTAAATTATTTTCGTGTCATGAACTTCCACATCACTTGCAAAGATACAACCACAAATGTTAAATTCATGAAGATGAAGATTCTACTCTAGTTTCCTTTGAAAACAGAGCAATTCACTTGAAGCAAGCTTACATGAAACTGTATTAGCAGAGACTAAATTTGAAGAACTCTTTCTTTCATTTAGCAAGTATTTGAGATAAAATTGAACTACTATAAATCATGGAGAGATGATTTAGCTATTGTCTGGTCCCAAAAGAGTATAAAGTCTGTCCTGCAACGTAATCATTCAGTTACACATGTTTGTTGAGCAATTATTGTGTGCCAACTACTTCCATAGATAGTAGGCATACAATAGTAAATGACATAGCAATGCTCCTGTTCTACTGCAGAAGACAGACAATAAACAAACCAGTGACATGGTGGGTAGTGGTAAGTGCTACAATGAAATCATAGCAGGCAGCTGAGGATGTAGTTCAATGGCAGAGCATGTGCCTAGCACACTTGGGGCTCCAGGTTCAATCCCAACACAACAAAAAATAATTGGAGCAGTCAGTTGTGATTAAAAATGACCTAGGAGTATGTCAGGAAAGCCACCATTTGGTTGAAGTTCATTTTTTCTGCACCTAATTTGTTGAGAGTTTTCATTATGAAAGGATGTTAAATTTTGTCAAAATTTTTTCTGCAGCTAGTAAGATGATTGTATTATTTTTATCCTTCATTCTGTTAATGTAATATGTCACACTTATTGATTTGCATATGTTGAAACATCTTTATACCCTCAGGATGAATCCCAGTTGATAGTGTGCTATTTAATTTAGTTTACTAGCATTTTCTTGAGGGTTTTGCATCTATGTTTGTCAGGGATATTGGCCTGTAATTTTCTGTCCTTACAGCATCCTCATCTTCTTTGGCATAAGGATAATTCTAGCCACATAGAATGTGTCTGGAAGTGTTCCCTCCTTGTTTTTTGGAAGAGTTTGAGATGATTATTTTCCACTCTTCAAATGCTTGTTAGAATTTGTCCATGAAAACCTTTTGATCCTTAGCCTTCATTTCTTGGGAAGATTTTGACCAATGGTCTAATATCTTATTCGTTACTGGTATGTTCAGATTTTCTATTTCTTCATCACTCCGTTTTGGTTAAGTTGTGTATCTCCAGGAGTCTATCCAATCCTTTAGCATTTTCTAACTTGTTGGTGTATATTTGTTCCACAGTAGTCTCTTACAATCCTTGGAGTGCCATGGGATTCATTAAATACCTTCCTCTTCATTCCTAATTTTTTTGAGTCTTCTTTCCTTCTCTCTCTCTATCACCCCCACATTTTGATTTGTCCAGATAAATTATTGATTTGTTAAACTTTTCTATTTTTAGTTTTATTTTATTGTTGTTACATTTACTTACATGTGTATACATTATTTGGGCCATCTCCCCCCACATCCTCACTCCAAGCTTTTTAATTTCATGTAGTCCCATTTGTTCATCCTTTCTCTTAGTTACTGAGCTGCTTGAGTTCTACTGAGGAAGTCCTTGTCTATACCTATTGCTTCCAGTGTATTCCCTGGTCTTTCCTATACTAACTTCAGAGTTTCGGGTCTGATATTAAGGTCCTTGATCCATTTTGAGTTGATACTAGTACAGGGTGATAAACATGGATCTAGTTTCAGTTTTCAGCAGGTAGGTGATCACTTTTCCCAGCAACACTTGTTAAAGAGGCTGTCTTATCTCTATCTTATGTTTTTGGCAACTTTTTCAAACATTAGGTGGGCATAGCTGCATGGATTCATATCTGGGTCCTCTATTCTGTTCCACTGATCTTCATGTCTGTTTTTGTCCCAGTACCATGCTGTTTTTATTGTTATGGCTCTGTAGTATAGTTTGAAATCAGGCATCGTGATACCTCCAGCATTGCTCTTTTTGCTCAGTATTACCTTGGCTATTCTCAGTCTTTTTGTTTACAAATGAATTTTAAGGTAGATTTTTGAAACTCTGTGATGAATGTAATTGGGATTTTAGTGGGAAGTACATTGAACGTGTGGATTGTTTGGGGTAGTTTACCCATTTATACTATGTTGATTCTGCCAATCCATGAGCATGGGAGATCTTTCCACTTTCTGTAGTCTTCTTTGATCTCTTTCTTCAATAATTTTTAGTTCTCCTTGTAGAGGTCATTTACATCTTTGTTAAGTTTATTCCCAGGCATTTGATTTTTTAAGGCTATTGTAAATGGTATTGTTTCTTATATTGTTTCTTAATCTGTATATTGTTGTTGTATAGAAAAGCTACTGGTTTTTGTAAGTTGATTTTGTATCCTGTAACTTGGATGAAGCTGTTTATGGTATCTACGAGTTTTGGGGTAGAGTTCTTAGGGTCTTTAAAGTATAAGTTTTTAGGGTCTTTAAGACAAATAGGGATACTTTGACTACTTCTTTACCCATTTGTATTCCTTTTATTTCTTTTTCTTGCCTTGTTGCTCTGGCTAGAAATTCCAAGACTATGTTGAATAGGAGTGGGGAGAGTGGTCACCCTTGTCTCACTCCTGACTTTAGGGAAAATGGTTTCAGTTTTCCCACTAAGTATGATGTTGGCTATAGGTTTGTCATATATAGTCTTTATTTTATTGAGGTACATTCCTTCTATTCCCAGTTTCCTTAGTGATTTTTATCATTAAATTGTGTTGAATTTTATCAAAGGCTTTTTCTGCATCTATTGAGATGATCAAGTGGTTTATGGTCTTTGTTTCTGTTAATGTGCTGTATTACATTGAATGATTTGCCTATGTTTAACCATCCCTGCATCCTTGTGATGAACACAAGTTGGTCATGGTGAGTGATCTTTCTGACAAGTTATTGGATTGGTTTGTCCTTATTTTATTGAGGATTTTTGCATCAGTATTTATTAAGGATATTGGCTGCAGTTCTCTTTTTTGGATGTGTCCTTGTCTAGTTTTAAGATGCTTGTCATATGGGCTTAATAGAATGAGTTAGGCAGTGTTCCTTCCCTCTCTATTTCATGGAGAAGTTTAAGGAGAGTTGGTATTAGTTCTTCTTTAAATTCTTTTAGAATTCAGTGGATAATCCATCAGGTCCTGGAATTTTGTTTTTGGGAGAGTCTTTATTGCTGCTTCAATTTCATTGCATGTTATAGATCTGTTTAGGTAATTAATATCTTCTTGGTTCAGTTTCGGATGGTCATAAGTATCTACAAATTTGTCCATTTCTTCAAGATTTTCCAATTTATTTGAACATAGGTCTCAAAGTAGTTCCTGCCTATTCCCTGGATTTCCTTGGTGTTTGTTGTTATCTCCCCTTTTGCATTTCTGATTTTAATTTGGTTCTTTTCCCTCCTGATTTTAGTCAGATTTGCCAGGGGCTTGTCAATCTTATTTATTTTTTCCAAGAGCCAGCTGTTCATTTCATTGGTTCTTTGTATGTTTTTTTTTCTCTCTATTTCTTTTATTTCAGCCTTATTTTTATTATTTCTCTCCTGCTTGTTTTGGGTTTTGCTTGTTCTTATTTTTCTATGAGTTTGAGATGTAGCATTAGGTAGTTTATTTGAGATCTTTCTATCCTTTTAATATATGCTTTCATGGCTATAAACTTTCGTCTTAGGACTGCCTTTGCTATCTGTGTCCCATAGGTTCTAATAGGTTGTGTTTGCGTTTTCATTAAGTTCCAGGAATTCTTTAATTTCCTCCCTTGTTTCTTCTGTGAACACTGATCAGTGAGCAATGAGTTGTTAAGCCTCCAATTGTTTGCATATTTTCTGCTGCTGCTTTTGTTGTTAAGTTCTAGTTTTATTGCATTGTGATCAGATAGAATCCAGGAGATTCTTTAAATTTTTCTTAAATTTGTTGAGGCTTGCTTTGTGCCCTAAGATATGCTCTATTTCAGAGAAAGTTACGTGGGTTGCTGAGAAGAATGTATATTGTGCTGTTTCTGGATAAAATATTCTGTAGACATCAGTTAGGTCCATTTGATTTATGGTTTCACTTAGGTATAGGATTTCTTTGTTGATTTTTTGTCTGGATGACCCATCTATTAGTGATAGAGGGGTTTTATGGTCTCACACTGTCACTGTGTTGGAGACTATATGTGCTTTGAAGTGCTTTAGTGTATGTATGATTAGTTGGATGCACTAACATTGGGTGCATATAGGTTGATAATTGTTATTTCCTTTTGATGTATTGCCCCTTTTATTAGTATGAAGTGACCTTCTTTGTCTTGTTTGGCCAATGTAAGTTTGAAGTCTACATTGTCTGGCATAAGTACTGCTACTTTTGCCTGTTTTCAGGGGCCAATAGCTTGTTAAATCTTCTTCTCACCTTTCACCTAAGCCAGTGCTTGTTTCTGTCAACAAGGTGGGTCTCTTATAAACAACAGATTTTGGGATCTTCCTTTTTAATCCAGTTTGCCAAACAGTGTCTTTTACTGGGGGAGTTGAGTCCATTGACAGTCAGTGTTAATATTGATAGGTATGTGGTAAATCCTGCCATTTAGTTGTTTTTGTTGTTTAAGGATTTAAGTGTGTGCAGCCAGAATGATGCTACTCTCTGCTTACTTGTCTTTTCTTCTGCAGTTTAATACTTCATGTCCTCCTGTGGTTTTGTTTGCTTTCATCTTCTGTGTACAGAATTCCTTATAGAGTCTTCTGTAGTGGTGGCTTTGTGGTCATATATTGTTTTAATTTCTGTTTATCGTGAAAGACTTTTATTGTTCCATCAGTTTTGAATGGTATGTTTGCTGGGTAGGATATCCTAGGGCTGAAATTATTCTCACTCAGTGCCTGGAATACCTCACCCAAGGCCTTCTTGTTTTTAAGATTTCTGTTGAGAAATCTGCTGTTATTTTCATGGGTTTACCTTTATACATTATTTATTTTTTCTCTCTTACAAATCTTCAATATTCTTTCTCTGTTGTTTGTGCTAGTGATTTTAATGATAATATGCTGTGGGGAGGTTCTATTTTGGTCAAGTCTGTTTTGTGTCCTGGAGGCTTCTTGTACCTGAATGGGCAAATCTTTTTCAAGGTTTGGGAAATTTTCTGTTATTATTTTATTGAATGTATTCCATATCCCTTACTTGCACCTCTTCTCCTTCTTCAAAGCCCATGACTCTCATGTTTATTTTTTGCTGAGTTCTTGCATATTCCTTTCACAGCTTATGAGTTATTTGACTAAGAGTTCTTTTGTTTTTTCTTTAATTTCTCTTTTATCTTTGAGCTCTGAGATTCTGTCTTCCACTTGTTCTAGTCTATTTCAGTGGTCTTGCACTGCATTTTTTCTTTGGCTAAAGGGATTTTTTATTTCCAGGATTTCTGTTTGATTCTTTTTTCTGAGATTTTCCATATCTTTGTCCAACTCCTCTTTTATATTTTGTATACTCTTCTTTATTTCATATATATTCTTTTTCATGGTGTCCTTTGTTTCACTTTTGTGTTTACTAAAGTCTTCTCTGATTTCATTTATTTGTTTTTGTATCTTCTCAAGTTCTTTATTTGTGGTGTCTTGAAATTTCTTGAGTTCATCTTGTACTTTCTGGTTAACCATGTCTGGTATTTTCTCTATGAGTTTCTCAGTGACCTCTTCCATGATTTTCTGTTTGAAGGATTTTTTTGTGGGCATCACTGGTGGTATTACAGACATTTATCATTTTGGGGGGATCAGGAACTGGGTATCTACTTTCTTCATTTCCTACTAAATACTCCTTTGAATTTTTTTTTGAGGAGTGTTTTTTCCTTTCCTTCTTCTTCTCCCCATCACTCCACTTGGTGCTGTGCAACTATATTTTTGGTAGGCTAGTTGGTGGTTTTGATTGTCTGATTTCTTTCTCTGATTTAATTTTTGTGTTATGACTGACTTAGTTGTAGGCTAGGTTGATGTACTCTTTCTGTCCCTGGCCTGGAGGTGTAAATTAGCAATATCAAATTCATAGGTTTAATTCCATACCAGTTGTTTACCTATTATATATGAAACCCTTTGTGATAATATCTATAAATTGTGGGAGTTGGGGGGGGTGTAATTGGTGTTGGCTAGCTATAGAAACTTGGTTAATTGGTAATGGTGGCACTAGAAGGAGGGCAGAAAGGGAGAGGGAGGAAAGAAAGGGTGAGTTGAATGGGGGTAGAATTGTGGGGGCTGCTGGGTTTTGTGGCCCTTGTGTGTGTTTAGGTGTATTTCTGCTGTTGTAGTGGAGGCTGCTTATGTCACAGGATAGTGAGGGTGTGTACAGTTGGTATAGTAGGCTAGTCAGCAGGTGGTGAGTCAGTAGGAGAAAGGGGTTGTGTGGTGACAGGTTAGGGAACAATAGGAGGGAGGCAAAGATGGGGAGAAAGTGATGAAAAGGGGCAGAAAGAGTAATTGGGAGGGAGGATAATGGATTTTAGCACAAGATAAGGACAGAAAGTGAAGGGAGTAAGAATGGGGATAAGAAAATAGTGATGGAAAATTTATAATACAAAAAAAAAAAAAGAAAAAAAACAAGTACAGTAACAAAAAAATTCAGTCTGCTTGGTAAAAGTTCTGGACTTATTCCTTTGTGTCCAATCCTGGTATTCTGGGGTTTGTGGTTAAGGGCGTTACTCCTCTTGTTGCACAGTTTGGGGTGAAGATGGCTGGAGGAAGTTTTTTCTTTTTTCCCCCCTTTCTTTCCTTGGTCTTATGGGCCATCCATTGCAAGTGGGAGTCCTGAAGTGGTCTTACCAAGTCACTGGTTTATGGGCAGTATTTGGTTCCTTCTGTCCACGGGGCAGGTTGCAATTGGGGCCTGAGGTAACTCCCTGCCAGTTAGTGCAAGGTGGTCAGGTCTGTTGTTGTTTTCACCAGGTAGCAACTGCTTTGCCCTACAGTGGCAGCTCTATCACCTTGCCTACCCTAGCAAGATGGGACAATTCAGTTTTGAGTACAGCCTTCAGTCCCGTGAGACATGCTCAGCAATCTATCACAGCCCCACTTTCTCTCAGCCTTTGTTACTTTTCCCACTTTTGTTCACTGAGAGTTCAGCTCCTTGTTCCACCCCCAGTCTCCGGGGCAGGTTAAGCATACACCACATCCCTGCTGTTGGTGTTAAACTGCAATTCGCTGTTTATGCTTTTCAGGTTTGTTGTTGTTGTTGTTTGTTTGTTTGTTTTTGGTGGGGAGTTCAATTTGCCCAGGGGCTACACTGGATTATGTTCCCAGGAGGGTGGGTAGGGGAGTCGTCCATGGCGTGTGTTGCTCACCTGTTGGGCCTGTAAGTTTACACAGGTAGCTTTGAAACCAGCCAAGTTTTGTGCTGCTTTTCTCAAGGCAGACACTTCCTGGGACTGGATTCACTGCAGCAGGGTGTTGGGAGGCTTTCCAACAGGTTTGTGGTCCAGGAGGTCTCAGAGTTCATTTCTGGATGGTGTTCTATCTTCTCCTAAAATGCCCAAATCATTGTTAAGCAAAGAAGTCTTCTGAAAACAGAATTTTACTTACATTTGCAGAATTTGATCTACATTTGAGAATCATCATTCTCTCTGTAAATGATAACAGTAGCATCATCTCCAATCTTCATTCTGCAAGGTACAGATAGTTCCCCAAATTCTTCCCACAGCTTCATTTCAACTTTGGGTATGGTAGTGATCAGTATGACACTGATTTTGTTAAACTTTTCAAAAAAAACTTTTTTTTTTATCTTTCTAATATCCATTTCATTTATTTCTCTTCTGATCTTTCTTTCTTTCTACTGACTTTGAGTTTAATTTGTTCTCCATTTTCCAGTTCCCTGAGGTATAAAGTTGGATTCCACACTACCCAAAGCAATCTATATATTAAGGCTATCCTATCAAATCTATAAAGTCTTTTTGTAGAAATAGAAAAAATCCAAAAATATGTATGGCCCTACAAAATATACTAAATAGCCAAAGATGTACTAAAAAACCAAAACTGGAGGTACCATACTCCCAGATTTCAAGCTATATTACAAAGCTATAAATATCACAAAACATTATGGCATTGTCACAAAAACAGACACATAGACCAAAGAAGCAAAATCAAAAGCCCAGAAATTAACCCACGCACATATGGTCAGCTAATCTTTGACAAGGACACCATGAATTTACAATAGGGAAAGAAAAGTTTCTTCAATAGTTTTGGGACAAATGGATATCTACACAGAGAAGAATGAAATTAGACTTATATCTCATGTATAGAAATCAACTGAAAATACATTAAAGACTGAAACTGTGAAACCAGTACAAGAAAACATCTAAGAAAGTCTCATGACATCGTCTGGGCAATGAATTTTTGGATATGAATTTTTTGCATGGGCAAAAAAATAGAAAAATAGACAGTGGAATTATATCAAATTGAAAAAGTTCTGAACAGCAAACAGTAGACTGAGTAGAGAGACTGCCTACAGAATGAGAGAAAATATTTTTATCCCATGCATCTTATATACATAAAATAAATAAGAAACTAAAACTTAATAGCAAGAAAACAAATGGACAAACAACTTGAATAGACATTTCTTAAAAGAGGATATAAAAATGACCAGCAGGTATATCAAAAAAAAAATTAAAGTTTGCAAATCATCAGAAAAATGCAAATTAAATTCACAATGAGAATCATCTTACACCTGTTAGAATAGCTATTATCAAAAAAAAAAAAAGGAACATAGCAAAGTATGGGGAAAATAGTACTTTTTTACACTACTATATGATTCAGCAATCCTAATTTGGAACATTACCCAAAGGTAATTGTAAGGTACTGCCAAATTAAGACCATGCCACATGTGGAAAGGAAAGATTTATTAGAAATCCAGACTGCAGGGCTGCCCCCCTACCCCAGGTCAGGGAGCAGTGACTTGGCTGAATTGGGTAGTGGATTTTATAGGAGGGGCCAAGCCATGGGGGAGGGAGGGAGTCTCTGGTCTCTGATTATCTGCGATCACCAGATGGAACAGGTCGACATGCCTGGCTAGTTGAGTAACTGGAAGTTCCTGAGTTGTTTTGCAAGCTGAGAAACAATTAGGCAGGGAGAAACAAGCGGTCATAAATCAGGGGGTCTGGTTTTAAGGTGTAGCCTCAGGTCCTTCCACCTGCCCCAAGAATGCCAGGGAGCTAACAGTAATGAAACTACTGTCTCAAACAGACATCTGCACCTCTGTGTTCTTTGCAGCATCATTTCCAATAACCAAGATATGCAAGCAACCTAAGTATCCATCAACAGGTGAGTGGGTAAAGAAAACCTGGGTGTGTGTGTGTGTGTATGTGTGTGTGTGTGTGTGTGTGTGTGTAAATAATATCGTCCAGCCTTGAAAAACATGGAAATACAAGGGCTGGGGATGTAGCCCAGTAATAGAAAGAATGTTTGCCTAGCATGTACAAGGCAAGGCTCTGGGTTAGATCCAAAAAGGAATGAATCCTGCCATTTGCAACAGCATGGATGGAACTGTAGAACACCATGCTAAGTGAAGTAAGCCAGGAAAAGAAAGTCCGATACCACACAATCTCACAATCTTTAAAAAAAAGTCAATGGCAGACTAGAATTGTAGAAAGACTGTAAACTGACTGTTATATAGAACAGTAAATAAGTCTAGAGATCCCATGTATGGCAGAACTGTTATAATAATGCTGCATTGTATATTGAAAACTTGGGATTTTAGGTGTTCTTAGCACATACACAAAAAAGTATTATCATGAAGTATAAGGATATGTTCAATTACTTTTCTGCACAATTATTGCACTATGCTATAACATCATTTTGTACACCTTAAATTTATACAATTAAAAAGAGAAAGTGAACGTAAGCACACTGATGAGAATTAAAACCACTCATCTCAAATAGAGAAACCATAAAGGCCTAGTGATGTGGCTTCAGGTACTGAGGCCCCGAGTTTGATCCCCGTCATCACAAAAATCAAACAAAAAAATCAACATATCTAATAATATCTGGGTTTAACTTCATATCTTGTTATTTTCCTAGACTTTGTATGTATGTGTTTATGTACATTTTTCTTTTAAAAATAGACTCATTCTCTATTGTCTTTTAAGCCAATTTTACTTCTCTGTTTTGCATTATATTAAGTATCTACAAATGGCTCTGTTCTTTGTAAACATGATTTTTAGTGGTGGAATAACATTCCCTTGAACCATAAATTATTTAACCATTTTTCAATTGATGGACATTTTCCTATTTCTAATTTTTCACTATTTTAAATAGTGCTACAAGGACTAACATTAACATCATACATAAGTATTTAACCACTCCTGGGAGGCAAACAGGTTTGAAAACCCCAGATTCCAGAGGCTTTGTGCCTTAATTTAGGAGTTGAGCTCTACTATTAACCTATCTGTGTGTTCTTGGCAGTTACTTGACCATTCTGAGCCTCAAAAATATACAAAATGAATAGTTATGAGTACAAATTATATTGACTGTATAGTACAATATAATAGTACAAAATGAAGCAATAGAATTAAAATAGTAAATAAACAGTGCCACTATCCACATGCTGTACCAGTCCTTGTTTTAAACATCAGGACCCCATTCTCAGCGCAATTGAAACAAATTAAATATGCATTCTCAGAGTTTTAGACATTTTCTTCAATGTGACGATTGCTGTGTGTTCAAATAGATGAGGAAACATGAGAAATAAATGGCATATTTCACAGACTGCTGTTAATTGGGTGATATTCTTAATGAATGAACAGAGATGGTAATTGTCTTCTTCATTACAAAGATAGCATTAATGCCAAGAATTTGAGACAAACAGCACTTAACCCCCTGAACTCTGGATGAAGAGGGAAGTAGATGTTTTGTTTTGATCATTCCAGTCTTTTCATGATCTGATTCAAAAAGCACCCCTTACAGCTTTGAGTCATGATTCTAATTAGTCATTCTCCTGGTTCTGGTTTACAAAGTAAAATATAAATCAAATCCTATTTGTAAATTCTAACAAGCTTCCTGGGCCTGTGCCATTTCAGTAAAATCATTTAAATGCCACCTGCCTGTTAAAAATGCTTTTCCTTATGCCAAAATATTTATGTTATCAAATTACATTACATTTGTAAGGATATTTTAAAGATATGAATATGTAATATCTTGTCATTATAAGCAATGGGGTATATAACTAGTAAATTTATAATTAAATAGGAGAAATTTAATCTGTACATGTTAAGAACTTCAAAATAAAAATTAATAGGAGAGTGTGATAATTATAAAAGGACAGTGTAGGTGGTACATCTAATCCAGAAAAAAAAATTTTCAGAAGAATAATCACCCACAAAAATCTCTCGCTTTGCCAAGGTACAGAAATCAAAACAGCAAAGTGAACATTGGCCCTGGGTTTTGCCCAAACATTTAGTATGACCACACAAAATTAAAGGGAACTTTTTCTTCAAACTGCTAAAATCCTTTTCATGAATAGGAGAGTCTATACAACAAGTAAAGTTAGTTAGGAATCCTTTCTTTTGCCTGTGAAATACAGGTGGGATTCCCAAATTGTGGAATAGCAGCTCAGCCTAACTACAGCTCTGTTCTGGGTGTAACCACAGTACCTACTTAGTAAGTGTTGCTTAAATGAGTTATACACATTTTTAAATCACTCCATGTGCTGTAGTGATCCTGTAGACAGGACCCCATTTCCTGCTTCCCCTCTGTAACTTCAGCCTCTTGAGGGATTTTTACTAGCACTTGTATGAACTTGTTTAGAAATTGTTTGAAGGAAAGAATGAATGACTTGGTTTGTGCGTCTGCTTCACCCCCCTCCTGTGACAGTCGGGTGAGAAGATACATTTTATTTCCTGTCTCTTTTATTTTCTTTTATTCATTTATTCACATGTGCATACACATCTGCCCACCACGTCCAGGCAGAACCTGTTCTGCCCTTATCTCTACTTTTGTTGAAGAGAAGACATAAGCAATAATAAGGAAGACAAAGCATTTTTGCTAATTGAGGATAGCTATACAGAGAGATTCCTAGCATTGCTTTCATGTACAAATGTGTTACAACCCAAGTTGATTCATCTCTAACTGATCTTTACACTGGTTCCTGATCCCCTTCTCAAGATTCCTATTTTCTGAAATTGTCTCCTGAGTTTGCCTAAGCATTGCCCTGTCTCCTAATGGATCCCCACTCTGCTTTTCAATGGGAATCATGAAGGGGGTCAAAAAGATTGGTCAGTATGTAGTGAAGTGTTTCATTATTATTTTAACTATCATTCATGAAGCTCACTATCTTTGTAATACTTGATTTTATATTACAATAGTTTACATTAACATATGCATATCTAATTGAGCACACATAAGCTAACAACCCACTGATAGGAACAGAACCTTAAGTCTTTTGGGTACAAGGGAAAACCCCTGCAATCTGATAGAGACCCAAGGAGCTAGATTTACTGAACCCCATCCTGCCCAGGTGAGCGATTTTCTCAGGAGCAGGCAGTACCATATCCACTCCTGGTTGATTTGTGGCTTTGGAGACCCAAAAGCCATCAATTGCAGGATATTTAAGTCAGGAAGATTGAGTGGGTTTGGCTCAGAGAAATCCCTAGAGCTGCTCAAAACAAGGAGGGAAACCCCAGGCTCCACTTAAAAAAATTCAAGTCACCACAATCATAGCAGCCACATATTCACTTCACATTCTTCACTATCTTTAACCTCTTATCTTGAACAAGCAAAATAATTAATGTGAATGTGAACACAACAAAAACCATTATCTAATCCCAGATAATTCCTTTCTACCATTCTGTTGTGTCATAGAGACTCATTTATTGCCATAAATGATTTCTTTGTTGGCATGTTTCTGAATGTACCTATATTAACCAAAACTGCTTAGTTACTTCATAAATAGCCATGGCTTTTAAAACTTCTATTAATAAACAAAAATAATTGCAATATTATATTAGTTTAAAGTAAACCAGTGATGTACCCTCATCCCAGTCTGGAGAGATTGACAGTTTCATAGAAGTAGGGAGTGGTTTTTTTTCTCATTTCTTTACTGTCTACCATTTATAATGTGATACATCACAAAATCCTTGGATTCCTTTGTAGGTCTGTCTCATTAGCTCTCAAACAATAGCACAAATATTCCTACTTATTTCATAGGGAAAAGAAAGAAACTGAGAAAACTTAAAACAGAGCCCAGAGGAAAAGTTTCTCAACAGAGCTGTTTTGTGCCCCTGAAAGGCACACAGGTGACCTTCACAGCCAGTGAAGGTGCATGACCCAACACAGCAACAATTAAACTGTACCCGCACTTCCCACTCACAGCCTCCCTCAGATTTCAGAAATGCCTGGCACTGTTGTCCTAACTTATCTGCTCTTAATTTCAGTTGATTGCTTACAAGACTATAACCAAAGCGTTTGAGTTAGCCAACCCAAGTTCAAGTCCTTATTCGTCATCAGTTACTCATGTGAGTATAGACACATAACCTGTCAACAACAAGCTTCCTCATCTATTAAAAGGGGTGGCTAATATCTCGAAGGAATGTAGTGATTACTAGATAAATGAAAATGTTACAAACCTTAGCTAGCGACACAGGCATAAGTGATCCAAATACTGTTGGCATAACCAGGGCTAAGTCAGGCACATTTTGTGGAGACAGGCAGGCTTCGAACTTCCTCTCGCCTCAGTCTTCTGAGTAGCTGAGACTACAGACATACGTCACCACACCAGGTTTAACTTTATTATTTTGAAACATCCCTCTTTGTTTCTAACAATGCTACTTGTCTTGAAGTATATTGCCTGATATTAATATGGCACATATAAGGGTCTTCATAATTAGTGTGAGTCTGTAATAAACAGCACATAGTTGGATCTTGTTTTGTTATTCAGATTGACAGGCTCTAACAATGGCATATAATTCCTTTTGTGCTTAATACAGTAACATCTTTTTTTTATTCATTTATTCACATGTTCATACATTGTTTGGGCCATTTGTCCCCCTCCCCCCCTTTCAATTACATCTTGCTGTTTGTCTCTGATCCTGTGTTTTTTGTTTGTTGATCAACCTTTTCTACTTTCTTTTGGGTTACACAAAACTTTTATTTTCTCATTTTACTTTTACCTTTCAACTGTACATTTCTGTATTTGGTTCAAGTATCATTAATATTTTATTCTCCTTGATTATTGTTTTTTCATATCATATTCAAGCATGAAAGAAAACTACAATTTCATTAAGCTGCTTTTCCTTTTGTGCTACTGTTATCAGATATTTTATCTTTTTATTTGTCAAAATTACATTTGTATCATTGCATTTTAACTGATTTAAACAAGAGTTTTTATTATGCTTAAGGAATACAATTATGAAAGTAGAAATCCATAGTCCAAAAATCCACTTTAAGAATTAACATCAAAAAAAACCCAAACCCAACATTGGATTATATGCATGCATGAAAATACCATAACGAAACCCATTATTTTGTGCAATCTTATACACTAATAAAAATCACAAAAAAGAATGCAACATTGAGTATTGAGACAATACTTTTATAACATTTCTTTCATGTGATGAATTTTATCCAGCAGTATCATTTAATCCAGCAGCTTAACTTGTTTCCAGTGGGAATTTTCACATGACTTTAGACGTATTTGTAAAAATTAAGGTCTTTCCTGTACCTTTCACATTTGTAAGCTTTCCATCCACACCTCTTCGTGTTTTGGTAAGGACACAGGCAATTTGAACACTTTCTCTCCCTCCATATTTACCTTCCAGAGGTTTTGTTCCAAAGTGAGTTCTTTCATGGCTTCGAAATGAACTAGGGTCACAGAGGCATTTCCACTTTCTTTGTATTTCTAGGGCTTCTCTCCAGTGTACATTCTCATGTGTCCTTGAAAAATTGTGCAACAAATGAAAACTTCCTTATCTCATGCACTCATAGGGCTTCTGTTCTAAGCTTTTTTTTTTCATGAATTTGAAATGATGGGGATAACTGGATCCTTTCCCACATTCTATATTTACAAGATGCAACTCTTGTGTATTCCATGTTTTCAAGAGCCTATAAGAGAAAGGAAGGCTTTCCCACATTGTCCACATTTATAGGGTTTCTCTCCAGTGGGGACATTCATGTATTCTTGAAAAGTACTTTTGATTATTAAAAAAAATAGCTTTTCTACATACCTTACACCTATAGAGTCTCTCTCCACTGTGAGTTCTTTCTCACACTCAAAAGGAAACTGGTCAGCTGAAGGTTTGAACACAATGTTTACAATGAAATTGCTTATCTCTAGTGTGAGTTCTTTCATGTATCTGAAATGACCTGGGACAACTGAAGCTTTCTCCTTATTCCTTACATTTATATGATCCATACCCAGTGTGCATTACCAGGTGTCTTAGAAAGCTTAAAAAATGAATGCTGCCCATTCCTTATATTCAGTTTCTCTTCATGTCTAAGAATAGAGTAGTGATAACTAACCAAAGCATGTCCTGCGGTCCTTATTTTTGGCTGTATTTTTATTTATATTTTTGAAAAGACAAAGATAGGTGAAGTTTTTTTTATATTCCTGAAGCTTACATGCTTTGTGTCCAGTGTGACACCTGATGTGTTTATTCTCATTGTTTTATCCCAAGGGAGTTTTCTTGTTCTGATTGGAATCTGAATGAACATTTCTCTGTACTGACTGCCTTCTTTACTTTCACAGGGTCTACTCCATAGATTTCTCCCCCTGGTTTTTCAGTGATGTTCAGTGTCACAGTATTCACAACTTTTCCTCTATTGACTTTAGGATCCCAAAGTTTTCCAGCATCATATCTTTGTTGAGATTTTTTTCTGCAAAGGATCTGAAAAAAGCCCTCTTCCAGTGGGATGTTTCACAGCCATGTCTTGACAGGCCACTGAGTCCATGATTCCAAGTATAGGTAACATTCCTTGGGTCTAGCCCTTAATCATCTATGTTTCAAATAAGGGCTGAAAAGCACCAACTCTCTGAAGAGCTCCATCACATATAAATGTGGCTACGTCTTCCATGAAGCCTCCGAATTCCTGACTGCCATTCCACTCAGTCAGCCCAAGAAATAAGATGAGAAGAAAAAGGGATGGGAGGGGTGACCTCTTCAGCACCTTGGCATCCTTTCCTGGCTTTGAGGATTTCCCAGCCTTGGGGTCTCCTGTAATCCACTCTACACCTCTGACCTGTGCCACAAAAGGATGAAGTAAGAAAAACCTGAAGTATACTCTCATTGCATTTTTTAACATTGTTTTAGTCAATAACCATCAAAATACTCTTAAAAGTATCTTCTATGTTATGTTCTATTCATTCCTGTATATTTGTTTTTAATTGGAAGATATTTCCCCTGTAGCCTGAACATTTTTCTGTATTATTTCTTGTAGTATTGGACCTGCTAACAAAGAATACTCTGTTATGTCTATCTGAAAAAGTACATATGTTATCTTCATTTTGAAGTTCATTTTTGCTGGCATAAAAATCTAGATGGGCATGTCTTTTTACTCAGTACTCTACTAACATCATGTCCTTGTGTTTTGACTTTTCTTATTCCTGGTAAGAAGTCGATCTCATTCGTTTATTGTTCCCTGGCATGCAACAGGTCTTTTCTTCCCTGGCTACTTTTTAAGATCTCTCTCTCTCTCTCTCCTCTTAGGAAATTTTAATATTGTGTGCCAAGTTGTAGTTTTTCTTGTATTTGTCCTCACTGGGAATTGACAGCTGCATGAAAAATATAGGTTGATGTCATACATTTTGGAAACATTTTAGCAATTCGCTCTTCGAATCTTATTCTGCCTCATTCTCTCTTCCTCTTCCTTAAGAATTCCAACCACAAGTATTAGGCCATTTGTTACCATTTTTCTTTCTTTTTTTTTTTCCTGTCTTTATTTTTATTTTATTATTTTTTTTTATTTTATGTTTTTACATTTATGTGTACATTGTTTGGGTTCTCTCCCTCCACCCCCACCTCTAGGCAGAACCTGTTCCACCATCTTGTTCTCTGATTTTGTTAAAGAAAAAAACAAAAGATAATAAGAAACACATGGTATTTTTGGGAGTTTGAGGTGAAGGGAGCTATACAGGGAAATTCCTTGCATTGTTTCCATTCATATGTGCATTACAACCCAGATTGGTTCATCTCTACCAGACCTCTTCACTACTTCCCAGTCCCCTTCCCATAGTGGCCTCGGCCAGTTTAAGATTTCTATATACACTTCTATACAGTAAGCACATCAACAACATTCAAGTTTTTGGTTTTCATCCCTTTCCCTATCCCAACCATGTGTAGATTTCCCTTAGTGTATGACCCACGTCCAATAATATTATTGCATTTGTTTTAGGTCTATAATATGCATATGAGGGGGAACATGCAATTTTTGGCCTTCTAGCCTGACTAACTTCACTTAAGATAATGTTCTCCAGTTCTATCCATTTACTTGGAAATGACAAAATTTCATTCTTCTTGGTGGCTGAATAAAATTCCATTGTGTGTAAATACCACATTTTCTTAATTCATTCATCAGTAGTGGGGCATCTTGGTTGTTTCCATAACTTGGCTATTGTGAATAGTGCTGCAATAAACATGGGTGTGCAGGTGCATTTGTAATAACCTGACTCACATTTCTTTGGGTATCCCCATAGGACTGATATTGGTGGATCATATAGCAGTTCTATTTTTAATTTTTTAGGAAGCCTCCATATTGCTTTCCGAAGTGTTTGTACTAGCTTACATTCCCACCAGTAGGTATAAGGGTTCCTTTTTCTCCTTCATCCTTGCCAACATTTGTTGTTGTTGTTGTTGTTCTTGATGGTAGCAATTTGACAGGAGTGAGGTGGAATCTTAATATGGTTTTGATTTGCGTTTCCCTTATGGCCAGGGATGGTGAGCACTTTTTCATGTGGTTTTTTTAGCCATTTGGACTTCTTGCATTAAAAAGTTCTGTTTAGTTCAGTTGCCCATTTCTTTATTGGGTCATTGATTTTTGGGGAGTTTAGATTTCTGAGCCCCCTGTATATTATGGTCATAAGTCTTTTGTCTGATGTATAGCTAGCAAAGATTTTCTCCCATTCTGTGGATAGTCTCTTCAATTTAAGACCATTTCTTTTGTTGCGCAGAGCTTTTTCATTTCATGTATTCCCATTTCTCAATCCTTTCTCTTAGTTGCTGAGCTGCTTGAGTTCTACTGAGGAAGTTGAGGAAGTGCTTGCCTATACCTGTTGCTTCCAGTGTATTCCCTGCTCTTTTGTGTGCTAACTCTAAGGTTTTGGGTCTGATATTAAGATCCTTAATCCTCTTTGAATTAATACTAGTACAAGGTGATAAACATGGATCTAGTTTCAATTATCTGTGGGCCGATAACCACTTTTGTTGAAGAGGCTGTCTTTTCTACATCATATGTTTTTGACAACTTTGTCAAAAATTAGGTGGTCATAGCTGCATGAATTCATATCTGGGTCCCCTGTTCTGCTCCACTGGTCTTCACTGGTTTTTGTGCCAGTGCCATGCTGTTTTTATTGCTATGGCTCTGTAGTATTGTTTGAAGTCAGGTATTGTGATACCTCCAGCATTGCTCTTTCTGCTCAACATTGCCTTGGTTATTAATGGTCTTTTGTGTTTCCAAATGAACTTTGACTACTTCTTTATCTATTTGTATTCCTTTTATTTCTTCTTCTTGCCTCATTGCTCTGGCTAAGAATTCCAAGACTATGTTGAATAAGAGTGGGGAGAGTAGTCACCCTTGTCTCATTCCTGACTTTAGGGGAAATGGTTTCAGTTTTTCCCCATTAAGTATGACGTTGGCTATAGGTTTGTCATATATAGCCTTTGTAATGTTGAGGTACATTCCTTCTATTCCTAGTTTTCTTAACGCTTTTATCATGAAGTGGTGTTAGATCTTATCAAAGGCTTTTTCTGCATCTACTGAGATGATCTGGTGGTTTTTGACTTTGCTTCTATTAATGTGCTGTATTACATTTATTGATTTGCATGTGTTGAACCATCCTTGCATCTCTGGGATGAAGCTGACTTAGTCATGGTGAATGATCTTTCTGATATGTTGTTGGATTCGGTTTGCCATTATTTTATTGAGGAGATTTGCATCAGTGTCCATTAAGGAAATTGGCCCATAGTTCCACTTTATGGATGTGTCCTGTTGTTTTTTCTCTCTTACAGCTTTCAATATTCTCAGTTCTGTGTGCTAGTAATTTTAATGATCATATGCTGTGGAGAGGTTCTATTTTGATCAAGTCTGTTTGGTGTCCTGGAGGTTTCCTGTACCTGAATAGGCAAATCTTTCTTGAGATTTGGGAATTTTTCTATTATTATTTTATTGAATATATTATATATCCCTTTGGCTTGCACCTCTTCTCCTTCTTCAATGCCCATGATTCTTAGGTTTAGTCTTTTGATGGAGTTACGGAATTCTTGCATTTCCTTTCACAGATCTTGAGTTGTTTGACTAAGAGTTCTTATGTTTTTTCTTTAAATTGTATTTTATCTTCGAGCTCTGAGATTCTGTCTTCCACTTGTTCTAGTCTGTTTCAGTGGCCTTGTACTGAGTTTTTTGTTTGATTAAAGGGAATTTTTATTTCCAGAATTTCAGTTTGATTTTTTTTCCTGAGGTTTTCCATATCTTTGTTCAACTCTTCTTTTATATTTTGTGTTGTCTTTTTTATTTCATATATCTCTCTTTTTATAGTGTCCTTTGTTTCACTTTGGTGTTTGTTGAAGTCCTCTCTGAGTTCATTTATTTGCTCTGTGTGTCTTCTCAAGTTCTTTACTTGAGTTGTCCTGAAATTTCTTGTGTGCATCTTGTATTTTCTGGTTAATCATGTCTTATCTTCTCTGTGAGTTTCTCAGTGAGCTCTTCCATGATTTCCTCTTTGAAGGATTTTTTTGTGGGCATCACTGGGGTCATTAGAGAAATTTATCACTGTTTTTTGGGGGTCAGGAACTGGGTTTCCATTTTGTTCATTTCCCACTAAACCCTCTGTTGAATTGTTTCTTTGAGAAGTATAGTTTCTTTCCCTTCTTTTTCTGCCCGTTGCTCCACTTGGTGCTGTGCAACTGTGTTCTTGATTGACTAGTTTGTGGTCTTAATTGCCTGGTTTTTTTCCCTTGATTTAATTTTTGTGTTGTGACTGACTCAGTTGTAGTCTAGGTTGATGTGCTATTTCTGTCCTTGGCCTGAAGGTATAAATTATCAATATCATATTCACAGGTTCAATGCCAGTCTAGTTGTTCACCTATTACATAGAAAACCCCTTGGTGATATATATCTATAAACAGTGGGAGTCGGTGGGGATAATGCTTGTTTGGCCTCTCAAGAAATAGAAATTTGGATAATTGATAAAGGTGACACTAAAGCAGGGATGGAAAGGAGGGGTGGGGAAAGAGGAATGGGGGCTGCTGGGTTTTGTGGCCCTTGTGTGTGTTTGGGCATACTTCTGCTATTGTGGAGGCTGTTTGTGTCAGAGATTGCAGGGGAATAGGGGTATGTACGGTTTGAACAGTAAGCTAGTCAGTGGGTAGTGAGTGTATAGGAAGGAGGGGTAGTGTGTTGACAGGTTGGGGAAGGACAGGAGGGAGGGTAAAGGCATAGGAAGAGAGTTGATGAGAAGGGGCAGAAAGAGTATTTGGGAGGGAGAACAATAGATTGTAGTACAAGAAAAGGAGGGAAAGTGAAGGGGGTAAGAATAGGGATAAGAAAATAGTGATGGTGAAGTTAATAATACAGAAGAAAAAAAAACAGGTACAGCAACAACAAAAACTCATGTCTGCTTGGTAAGTGTTCTGGACTTATTCCTTTGGTGTCCAATCCTGATATAGGTGCTTGATATTCTGGGCTTTGTGGGGAAGGGTGCTACCACTCTTTATGCACAGCTTGGGGTGGAGATGGCTAGAGGGTTTTTTTCTTTCTTCCCCTTCTTTCCTTGGTCTTATGGGCTATCCATTGCAAACAGGAGCTCTGAAGTGGCCTACCAGGTGACTGGCTCATTAGCAGTATTTGGTTCCTTCTGTCTACAGGGCAGGTTGCAATTGGGGCCTGAAGTAACTCACTACCAGTTCATGTAAGGTCATCAGATCTCTACAGCTACAACTCTGTGTAGTCAGCTCCTACCCCAGTAAGGTGGGGCAGTTCAGTTTCGAGTACAACCTTCAGTCCCATGAGACTAGCTCAGCTATCCACCACAGCCCCACCTCTGCTCTCAGCCTCTGTT
This sequence comes from Castor canadensis, assembly GCF_047511655.1. Classification (NCBI taxonomy): domain Eukaryota; kingdom Metazoa; phylum Chordata; class Mammalia; order Rodentia; family Castoridae; genus Castor; species Castor canadensis. The sequence goes on along the minus strand of NC_133400.1, from coordinate 80,033,212 downwards.
ACTTTTCATGCCTTTGTTCACTGAGAGTTCAGCTCCTTGCCCCACCCCCATTCTTCAGGGCAGGTTCAGCATTCCACCCCATCTCTGTTGTTGATATTAGATTACAATTTGCTATTTATGCTTTTCAGTTTTGTTGGGGGTGCATTCAATCTGCCCAGGGGTGCACTGGATTATGTTCCTGGGTAGTGGTAGAGGAGTCGCAAGTGGTGTGTATCCTCACCTGTAGGGTCTGCAGGTATACGCGGGTAGCTTTGAAACTGGCAGGTGGGGAAAAATGCAGGTATACGCGGGTAGCTTTGAAACTGGCAGGTGGGGAGAAATGCATGCTGCTTTCCTTAAAGCAGACACTTCCTGGGAATGGGTTTAGTGTGGTAGGGAATAGGGAAGTTTTCCATGGGTTGGGGGTACAGGATGTCACAGAATTTGATTCTGTTTGATGCTTTATCTTCTGCTTATTGAAAGAGGAGGAAAATAAAATGGGAGAAACAGCCAAGGGGCTTTTTTCCCAGGGCAGACAAGCCCTGTTGGCTTTGTTGCACTGGGATTTTTCCAGCTGTTAGGTGCAATTAAAGGCTGTTTTAAGGGTCAGGCCTTGAATTTTATGTGGATCTAATATGTTGGCAGTTATTATTTTGGCTAGAAGCAATCATAATTATCCAATTGTAGCTTCCACATATTAAGGTGGTTTATTGAGTCATGGAGCTCAGGAATTCTGACTGTCTACGCCAACTGCCATCTTGGATCCTCCTGTTATCATCTTTCATGTCTCAAGTGCTATTTTCCCTCCATTATTTCTTCAGCCTTTGTTATAGTCCAGATCACTCCTATTGATGCTTCTTCAGTTTCACTGGTCCTTTCTTCTGCTGGATCCAGTGCACTGTTAAGTCCATCCAATGAACTCTTAACTTCAGATTGTCAATGTATAATAACAGTTCTGTAATAAAGGAAAGAAGAAAATAATTCATTCTGAGCCAATTATGACTAACCATAGTTCTAGAATACTGATTCAGGTTACCCTGAATGAAACTGTGGAAGAGGTTACACGAACTTTTATAGTTCATGAACAGAACAAAAGAAAGTCATAAAGCAATACATTTACTAATTACATTGGTGGAGTCATCAGATAGGTGGGCTACAACAGAATAGGGAAATCTCTTCAATAGGTTTCAGATGCAGTCTTACAGCATTCTTAGCTTTAGGGTTGGTGAAGGTTAGAGGTCTGTCAAACTTATCTATATATGCCAAGAGTTTTATCTACTGGTCACAAGGATGTTAGGTCGTATACACAGGTTGATAGTAGATGGATATTGAAAGGAACTAAAGACAGCCCAAGATAATTTTGGCTGTCAACCTATAACATTCCATCTTTCCACAATGATGATATTCTAATCAGCCAAGGTCAAGCAGTCTTCAGGATCTTTAATATAGATGCAGCTTATTCAGAGAACTTCAATTGGTAAGATGTGTATTTGTTAATTTATTCTTTCAGTCCTAAAATATCAGTTTGTTACTTTATTAGCATTATCCTCTATTTCTTTTAAAGTATTTAGAACTGTTGAAGTCTTTAATTTTCTGATTCCAACGTCTGGATTATCTGTGGGTCAGTTTCTCTTAACTATTTTTCTTCTTGGTCATTTTCTCATAATTGTTTAAATATTTCATGTATTTTAAGTTGTATCTCAGACATCTTGATTAAAGAAATAGTAAAGTAAACAATATTTTCCCCTAGAAAGGACATTCCTTTCTTTTATCTGGCAACCAGAGTAATTATTTTGATCCAATCAGGAATTACACTGGGTTGAGGTAGGATTGCTACTTTCATTCATTTTTGGTTTACTTCTGGTTTCAAATATCCTAAAGGCAAAATCTTCCCTGTGTGTGTTCATCTGTTTGCTTTCCAGCCCCACCCATGGTTTCTCACAGCCCCTCAGGCTCAGAACAACTTGAAGGGGGTAGTAAATAGGGAGAACTAACTCTGCATTTGTGGCCTTTCTTCATTCCATACCATCATCAGCCTACTTACAATTAGGGTGCTGTTGGTATTTTACTATCCCCAGAAAATCCCTCTGCTTGTGGCAGACCTGATAATGTGGCTGTGCGTGTTCTGTTTTGGTAATTTCCTTGTGGGATGAAGCTGGTTACCATCTTTGCTCAACTTTGAAAGGCTTGCCCTTCTCTGGAATGTAGTGCCTTTAGATTTCTTTGCACCCATAGTTCTCCTGACTTTTAAAAATATGAGGATTTTATGGTTACCCATTTTATTATGATAGGAATGATGATTTGTCATGAACTTTTTCATCCTAGGTAGAAGATAAATTTTTGACCCATATCTTTTTATTTAACCTTTCTCCCTTTCTCTCCCAGTGTCCCTCCCATAAACCAGGAAAAGAAGTTGTTTCTATGAAATCCTTCTTTCCAATTTCAAATGCCTGGCTAAGCATTAATCATGAATAGTGGTATTTTCTATGTGTCTTGAAAGTATTTTATGACCTGAACCCCTGGTTTAACAATTTATATGCCAAAAAATTGTAGACTAGTGGCAAAAAAGTTTAGTAAACTCCTTTTCAACAAATCAATAGGCTTACAAGGTAATTTTAGCTATAAAGACTTACTTTTGAATGTCAATAGCATTGTTTCTATTCTTTTAACAAATCCTGATTCTAATCCTAATTCTCTAATCCTCCCACCCCAGCAGCTGGTTGTTCTAAGCCAATTAGGGCCAAATTCATACATTTAAGAAAGCAAAATAGATCAGATTTCACATCTCAAAATACTAGCTCTGTACTATATAACCATATAACCTCATATAACAATAAGCATGTGGCTGGTTGTTGGAGAACAAATACAAATCTTCATTGTTGTGGCTGATTCTTTAGGAAAGAATAAGCTTACTTTAATTATTTCTTCTTTTAAAAATATCAGCTTTTGTTTACACCTCTCCAAGACTAGTTGACAAGTGTCCCTTTGAGATTCATGAAGCTCTACTACAGGCTTATTTGAAAATAGATTCTCTGTAGATATAATCAAGCTAGGAGGAAGTCATGCTGGATTTGTGTGGGCCCTAAATCTAATGACTAGTGTCCTTAGGAATAAAAGATTTGAAGATGCCCAGAAACCCAGAGGAAACACATAAGAAGAAATCCAAGTAAAGATAGAGGTAGAGATTATATTGACAAGGGGCACCAAGGGGTGCTGCAACCACCAGAGGCTAGGAGGGACCTGGAACAGGTTCTCTCTGACATCTCCCAGAGGTACCAATGGCAACCTTGCCATTATTTCACACTTCTAGCTTCCAAACCATAGAGAATTGAATGCTAGTGTTTTAAGTCACCCAGTTTTGGTAAATTGTTATGGCAGCCCTGGAAAACTAATACATAATTAATTCCTTCCTTTAAAATGACCCAGTAGACAAAGAAGCAATAAAAAGATTTCTGGTTGTTTTTGTTTTATCTCTGATATTAATAATGACTTGTAATATGGGGAAAGGAATTTTGTTTATTGGAATATTTGTTTATTCCAGCTATCAATAAAGAATAATCAGACTTCTAAGGATGAAAACAAAAATAAATAAATAAATAAATAAATGGTAGGGACTCAAAGGTGATAGCAAAATACTTTGGCTGGAAAACTGGAGATAAGGAAATATTTCTAAGTTCTAGATAAAGGCATCCCTTTGACAAGATGATTGTCAAGCTGTTGAATGAGTCAAGCTTGCGAGGGCAACAAGAAGGCAAGGGAGGCAGTTGTACACTCAGCTAGAAATTTTTAAATGTCTAAATGACTACTAATTACAATGATACTATTTGCTAACTTTGTTAAATGCTTTACACCATCTAATTTTTATAAACCTCATGTGAGTGATATTACAATAGCAGTGTTCAAATAGAAAAATCAGTGCTTTGAAAATTGTAAGTAATTTGGCCAATGTCATATTAGTAAGTATCAAAACAAGGATTTGAATTCAAAGCCCATAGGACCTTGAGGCTTATGTTCTATCAGCTTCTGTGCTCTATCATCTTATTTCATAGGGGGAGAGAAAAAGAGAGACAGAGAAATTAGACTATAACTAAAAAGAAAATTTAGAATTCTTATCATTTTCTTTGGAAGCAATTATAGATGATTATATGATCTTTTCCTAAATCTTTCCAAAGGTGGTATTTGATTTGATAATTCATTCTTAATTTCTGATTCTCTTTTGGAAACAGGAAATTTGTTATGGGGGATACCCAGAATACTTGATTGGGTCCACTCTTAAGGATAATTTGAGAGGCTTCTTTGGAAAAAAGTAGAAAAAAACTTCTTTGGAAAAATTAAATGAGGAACCACAAGTTATAATTTGTAAACAATTTTTAACCAGACAAAAGTTATTGCAAGAAAAAGTCATTAATACTTTAATGACTTTTATAAAGCAGCAACTTTTGAATACATATTATTATAAAAAACAGATATTCTTACTAAATTTTTTTGTTTTTCTTATTTGGCCTGAAAATGGAAAACAGGAAGCCAGAAGAAAAGCTTAGTTTGGATTCCTTTCAAAATTCTTTTCTTTTCCAAAAGAGACCTACCCATTAAAGTTGTACAAATTACAAATTGCCATTATATAACTTCCAGTAAAGTGGGAGACCTACGTCCACTAAGGATGTCCCTCAGATGGCCATTGTCACTGATTTCAGGCCTCCAGTCCCACCAGTTCACTGTCCAGGCATTGAAATCAGCCACTATCTTGCTCTGACCCAGGGAGATAAATAGCTGAGTGATGTCAACCTGTGAGCCATGCTATTGTCAACATTGTTTCCTTTTTTTCCCCTGCCACTGGGAATTAAACCCACTTGCTAGGCAAGCACTCTACCACTTGAGGCACATCCCTAATCCTTTTGCTTTTAATTTTTTTGCAGATGTGGTCTCATGCTAACTTTGCCAGTTGGCCTCAAACCATGATCCTCCTCCCTCCACCTCCCAAGTAGCTGCATTATAGGCATGCATCACTATGCCTAGCTATATATATATATATATAGTATCACTTTTTATAGGCGAGATGGTTGGAAATGGATCCCAAGGTACTCAGTGAGGTAATCTGCTAGACCAGAATGTCTATTGCCAAATGTTATAATGTTCAGTAGCCTCTAGGTCTTTTTCTAGTGTTACTATTGCCCTGATAACCAGGAAGTTAAGCAATTCTATTGGTGTGAAGCTCTACTAGCCTTCCTATGTTCAAATAGAGAGGAGAATGAGTTATCTGGAATCACACATAAGGACATTACTCAACAGTCACTCCAATAGTATTCAATGGTGTTTATGATGAAGTCAAGGAAGAGCAAATTGAAGAATACAATCTTTAGCCAATGCTTTTGATTAGAAGCAACACTTCTCCTAGGAAGCAAAGAATGAGAAGTCTCCAGACAATTACAAAGGTAAGAATCAGTGAGGCTGCAGTTACCCAAAACTAAAATGTTTTTTAAAATAAATAGATAATATAGAGATCCCTTTGTTGTGGTCGTTCTGGGGTTTGAACTTAGGGCCTCACACTTGCTAGGGAGGTGGCTGTACTACTTGAGCAATATCCCCAGCCTCAGAAGCCTCTTTATTTGTTTTTGTTGCTTCCATTGCTGCTTTAGTTATTAGAAGTAGCTAATTAAGACTTTATTTCACTTTTCAAATTCTCACCTTCTCATTTGACATTTGCTCATGTCAATATAAGAGATGTCTCACCAATAATACATCCCCAATCTGCTTTGTAGCCATTGATATGTCCAGGAATCCACTATACTATAAATGCAGAGAGGGGTCATATAAAATGATAAAGAAAAGTGATATGGTTGATTATGATATCATTATTAATTCTTATTAAATAATGTGCAACAAGTATTCATGAATTAGTTCTTCAGTATAGGGGAAAGCTTTGGGATTAAGAAGAACCATTGTGAGTCCAAACCTCAGTACCGCCAAAAAAATTAAATTGTTAAAGAAGAGCCATTCTTTTCTTTAAAAGCCATATCTTCCTAGTGCTATACACCACTAACTTTTGTTAGATTTGATTTAGAATAGAATTCTTTCCATATTTGTCATTGAGGACACTTTCAGGTGCATGAAACAAAACACAATTCAGAATGACATAAATAATAAAGGCATCCATCATAAAAATTGAAGTACAAAAGTAGGCCTCTTGCAGAGTTGCTTAACCCAGCAGGATGGTGTTATGACCAAAGATCCAACTGGATCTTTTCTAGAGTTGGTCTTTTCTGGAATGACCAAATAATTACAGTTTGCTAGGGCTTTTATTGTTTTAGCACTTAAAAGGTGATGTCCAGGGAACCCCTTAGCCTCAGACAAAGCTAGATGATGGTGGGTCACCCTGCTGGCCTTTCATCCTTAGGGTTCTAAACTCTATCCTCAGGCCTATCTTCTTGTTGCTAAAAATGACATTAGCTCTAGCTCTCTTCATGCAAACTCATTCAGAGGCAGAAACAGGTATTTCTCTTTGTTTGCCTCTATTTAAAAATGTAAACTGTCCAGCAAACTTCCCCAACTGTTTCATTGGTCAGAAATATAGCACATCTCCCTTCCTCAATCAACCACTAGCAAAGGAAGCAGAATTAGCATGGCAGGCTTAACCTAATCAAGTGTCAACCACCTGTGGCTTAGAAGTGGTCTTCCCCAAGCACGGTAAACAGGAAAACTAGGAAGAAAGGTGCAGAGCACTGATGGACTTGGGTGGTATCTGTGTGGCAGATATTGTTGTGTACCAGTGGGTTATATTTTTTAATTCATCCTTACCTTCCTATTGATTGAGTTACTCAGTTTCTCCCTGTCCCCTACTTATTCCTTAGAGTAAGGCAAACTATTCTGTATCCATATGTGAAGATATCTGGTGAAAAAAAGGATTGGAACTTTGCATAATTTGAAAAGAATTCCCATGTAACTGAGATTCCTTTCCCGCTCTCTATATTGCGATTAGAAGTCTCAGTAACACATATGAGGCAGTCACGTCTTTAGACAAGTGGTGCTAGTATATCTAGAGTTATAACTTCCCAGGAACACCAGACAGCAGCTTTGCAGATCCTACATTCTTTTTCAATAAATGAAAACCTGTTTGTTTCCTTAGTCAGTGGCATTATTTGTCCATCTCCCATCTATCTACCTTTGAATGTCACCACTTAACATGGCCAGTGGCAGAAGCAACTGTGGAGTCAGTGTGCAGCAGGGGTCCTTTGTATGATCTGGTGCTTATGATGTAAACTACCTTAATGTTTATATCAGGAAACTAATCAATAAAAGGTTCACCAGCAGAATCATCAATTCATCTATAAAACAGAAGAAATGTTCTCTTGTCTTCCAGAACTAGTAAGACTCATTCAGAATTCTTTTTCAATTTTTTTCCAGATTCTCAATAGCCAAAGCATTGAATTTAAGCCTCAATATCCTTTAGCTGTAGTATTTCAAAGAAAGACTGAAGTAGCATCTAAATTCCAAGTTTTTAAAAAATTTAAACCAAAGGTGTCAAGCATTAAAGTAAGTCGTTTTTCTGCTTAAACTGGTAGATATCTTTGTGAGATTTGAAAATGACTGCAGTAACACCTCCAATCTTTTCAATGGACTGCAACACACTGATCCTGTTAGTGGCTTTTCCAGCATATTTGTGTTGAGAATTTTTATCTGCACTTACTGCCCCTCAGTGGAGGACCTCACATGCTACTCTGCCATATCTACTCAACAGTCATGATCGTCCTTTGCAGATGCAAATATTTGCAAAATATTTTCCTAGTAGGTAGGGACAGAGTTGTCTGATAGTTTAAAATAATTAAAGGAGCTCTATGTACAAATGTCAAAATAGGAAAAAAATTAGCAGAAAATAGGGCAAAGTGACAATACAAATAGCCAGCTCTCCCTATTATCACTTGCTGTACATCTCACAAGACAGCTGATTCTACACTCTGTATGGGTTCCAGCATCCAGTGATTTATTGGGTAATTCAGCATTTGCCAGTATGTCTTGTGCTAATTAAATGCATCGTACTCTATTCAGAAATGTCACAATTGATTTGTCTTCTGCAAGCACTGACTTTATTTCAATCTTCTGAAAAAGATTTTATGAGCCTCAGATAACTTATCCTGGCACATTCATCTCCCAGGGTAGCTTCTGTGAGGGAGGGCAGAAAGAGAGGAAACTCTCAGTGAACATTTGAAACCAATGCCTTCACAGACATCTTATTTATACATTATATGCCATACATCTGAGCAATAGTGTAGGTATAGCAAAATTACATTATCCTATAAGTGCATTTAAATATGACAGAACTTAACATGAAATGGTATTGGCAGAACTTATTGGATGATTTTAGATCAATCCAAAAAAATGTACTTTGAAAGTGTGTTATTTATTATGAGGTGTTTACTTATTCACAAATTGATTTTGACAGACTTTAGCTATTAACTAACTTGCATACAAGAGGAAACCACATAATGTCATTCCAGGGGCAAGAATAAGAAATGAATTGTAGTGGAGTTTTCAGGATATACAATTCAACTCACATTTAATAGAATAACAAAGGCCCAGTAGACTTAGGACTGACCAGCTGATATTTAATCCCACACTGCCCTTCGCTCTCTATACCCAGGTACAGCCTCCATGTTCAGTGTATTTTTTGAAGACCAGTCAGAGGAAAAATATCCAGTTTCCTTAGTCCAGAGGAAATTAAAATTCTACCTCAAACAGCCGCTGCTTATAAACTGATAATCTATGCCACAGAAAGAGAAAGATGACCACATATGTCCCATGGAAAAGAGTGATTACTGCCTCTATGAGACTAGGAAAAGATTATTCAAAGAAGAGCCACTGTGCAGTACAGCAGGGAGAATTTAGAGGGCATTTTTCTAGAAATTGATAACTCTTATGTATTATTCCATTCATCTCCTCATTTATGTTAATATTTGGGTTTAATGCAAAAAAATGCATCACTGGACAGTTCATTTGGTCTGTCCACTGCAGGGTCCACTCGGTCTTCCAGTAAAGACATACTCCTCCTTTGAAACTAAATGAATGCTAGTTGCAAGGGCAGAACTCTTCCTAGCATTCAAGTAGTTGTTCTCTTAAAATGGCTATTGCCTTTTTGTTTCTGTCTGTTACAGAGAAAGTCAAGTCTATGGGAAACTCATTAGGCTATCCAGAGGTATTTCAAATTAGCCATGTCACTCACCTTCTAAAATACTGTAATCAAATATTTTAAAAGTCACTCTGTGGGATTTGGTTTGAGAATAGCTATAGTAAATAATCTGCACATGTCAATTGGAAAATTCTTCAGCAAAAATACAGAAGGAAAATGTGAGGTAAAATTTATTAATTTCTTGTTCCTTTAAACCTGAAGATACATACTTCTTTTCATTTAATAGAATAAGAATCCAAGATTCAGATTCCTTAAGTGATTATACTTACAAGGATATAAAGAGCTGCAAATTGGCAGAATTGAAACAAAAAACAACCTTTGAACTCCAAGTTCTACCTCTTTCCATCATAGCACTATTGCAACTGTGTTGCAAAGTACTATATAAACAAAATCAAAACATAATTGAGAAAAACAGATTAACCCAATTCTAAATTACTTGGTTGAATATCATATCTTTAAAGCTTTTGCCCAACTGAGAAAAAGACAAGGATGGTGTTAGAAATTGTATTGAAAAAAATCATATATTTACCATATAATTCTAGGCAGGATGATAAGGCAAGAAAAAAAGCATAAGAATTATAGAGCAAAATATAAAATTGTTTATGATTTGTGGTGAACATGATCTTTGTACATAGAAAAATGCAAAATATAAAGTTATTAGAAATAGTAGGCAAATTTAGCAAAGTCACTTATTCCAAGATCAGTATCAAGTAAAAATAGGAAATTTAAAAATTATGCCATTTAAAGTAGTCTCAAATATAAAATAAATTAGGGATAAATCTATGAAAAAGTATACAAGCGCTCTACACTAAAATCTATAAGACTTTACTGGGAGAAATTATAAGTAGGAATTTATAATAGGAATTATAAAGATATCATTTGAAAAAGCTAAACATATCCCTTCCTTATGATCCACCAATTCCACTTTCAGATGTTTACCCATGAAAAATGAAAAGATACATCCACAGGAAGACATCCATTAATATGCATCCCAACCTTATTCACAATGTCCCAAAACTGGAAATAACTCAAATGAAAATGAATAAGCAAATTGTAGTATATTTATTCACTGAAATACTGATGAGGAGTAATACTGACCACTAATGGACACAATGGCGAGGTTCCATCTCAAAAACATTATGATCAGTAGAAAAACAGATGTGAGAATATGTACTACATATTTGCATTTATATAAACTACTAGAAAAGGTAAAACAAAGTCTGTAGTGAAAGTAGATCAGATCCTTCATGGGGCTGGTATAGGAAGGAGCTAGACAGAGACAAGAACTTTTTGGTGTCATGGAAATGTTCTCTAACTTGATTGTCAAGGGGATTACACAGATGTATACCGTTTTCTAAATTCATCCAACTATCCATTTAAAAATGGGTGTAATAAGTTTTAATCAAGTTGAAAGTTTTGAAAAACCATCAGCTACAAGTATATGCAGAATAATAGCTCATTCTACATAAGCTCAATGTATTCAAAAGATATATAGCAATAGTTATCACCAGGAAAAAAGAGATCTTGCAAACTTTAGGTGGATCTTTTAAAACTCCATGTCAGAATTTTGTTGGGGAAGGAGGCGAGGAGAGATTGAGAGAGAGACAGAGAGAGAGTGCTCAAATTAGGTAATTTGAAAAGAATTTAATAAAGGAATTATTGGACTGGTAGAGTGACTAAGAGGTAGTGCCTGCCTAGCAAGCATGAGGCCCTGAGCTCAAACCCCACCAAATAAATATATGAATAATAAACTAATTAGTTAGTTAATTAATTTAAAGAAATAGGGAAAGGTTAAGAAAAAAAGCTGGATGTGGTGGTATACTTCTGTAATCCCAGCATGCAGGAAGATTGCAAATTTAAGGAATGCCATGGCTACATATGGAGAACCTGTGTCAAAAAAAATGTAGAAGAAAAGCTTAAGAGAAGGGGCAGAAATCCAGCAACCCAGAGGAAAAACAGTCCTGAGAGCAAAAGGACAAGAAAGTGGTTACCAGAACACAGAGGAGAGTCCTGGGGGACAGTTTGACAGGACCCCAGGAGGGAGTTGCCTAGCTGGAATTGACCTACAGGGAAAGGAAGATGACCCAGACACTTTCCCTGCTCCCTCCTCATTACTGCTGGCTCCCACCTTGCTGACCATGCTTGGAAGCCAGAAGCCAAGCATGGGAGCCAGAAGGAAAGCATGGTCCTACAGATCAACCTCTTGGACACAAGGCATAGGAAGAAGGCTGAAACATGCATGAGGAGTACATAATGTCAACTCCTTCAGTCTGCTCTGCCCTAGATTTGTATTTGGTAGTAAACAGTAGGCCCAAAAACTTGAATATTTACAAAGCTATTCAGGTGATCCTGATGAACAGTGATCCTGATGCCTTGGATCAGTTCATGAACCTCCGTGGATCATTAGCATTTCAAACTTATGATGGACACCAAACTTCATGAGATCTTACTCTTAATACTTACAGGTTTACTAAGAACAGAGAAAGGCACTGAGTATTTATAACTTACGCTTTCTGTGAGTCTGACATAATCAATACTGCAGCTAAATGCATTGAATTGACTGTTAGACACTTAGAAAACCTGAGTATTGCAATTGGGACACCAGGCAGGGGACATAAGTCTCCTTGCTCTCTGGGAGTTAAGGCTTTAACTACTCAAATATCTACCTTGGAAGCTTCCCAAAGGAAACCTGCAACATGCCAGGCTTGGTACACGCCTGTAATCCCAACTCCTTGGGAGGCGGAGGTAGGAGGATTGAGATCCAGGCCCAGCAAAAGTAGCCCGAGACCCTATCTGAAAAACAAACTAAAAATCAAAAAGACTAGAAGTGTACCTCAAGAGGAAGAGTACTTGCTTGGCAAATACAAGTCCCTAAATTCAATCCCCAGTACTGAAAAAAAAAACCCGCCGCAAGAAGCATGCATGAGAAATCACCACTATCATGATACTCAACTGTTTAAGAGATAGGAAGATAGAGCTGTCACAAAAAGGATCATCTTCCCATTAAGGCAGCAAATGTTGAGTTTTGTACAAAGTCGGCCTTTATGCTTTGGGGGAGGGTCTAAGAATAACTAGGAGGGTCCACTATCTTCCCAGAGCTGTTCAACTGCTCCTTACTTCATTGGGAGTCTTTTTATAGCATGAAAACAGCAAAGAAGAGAGGCTCTCGGTTCTCACATTCTAGGGAGAAAAGTTGAAGACTTATCCTAAGGGCGAATATGTGGCCTACACTTAGAACTCTGATCAATGTCACTGACAGACTAGAGTAAGTGAAAAAAAAAATCCAGTCAATTTCAATATCAGGAATGACACAATCACATTTCCACGGATGTATTTTTCTGATAGTACAAAAGGCTATGTTTTTATTTTAAAGTACTTAAAATGGAAAAATAGAACTGAAATACTATAAATTCTGTAAATAATGCACTTTGAATGTATTTTTATCTTGAATACACGTAATAACAGTATGATGCATGACTTATGAGAAGATAGTTGCTAACACATCCATGAGACTTCCTTTTTCATGTAAATATCACAGTAAGTAGGTGTATAACGCTTTTGTATAGAAATAGTACATAAATATGATCACCCTGAAAATGACACAAAATGTAAGCACAGTTTCAGATAAATGACATCTCTAAAGTGTTTCTAATTTTTACCAAAAGAAAACATCAATCTAGCTTTTTATTTTTTAGAATATTATTAATTTCCCCCTTTAATTCCTTTTTCTTGTTGTTCTCTACATCAGTATTTGATGCAGTCTTACCATAGCAGGATATGTGTCTTCAGACCGGGACTATGAGAAACAGAAAGCTGTTCCAGAGGCTCCTGAAATCAAGAAACCTTGAATACCACAGCAGTTGACTGACAGAGAAATGCGTGGATCAACATCTGTGAAGTTGACATAGAGGAAGAAGCCATAAATGATGCTTCTGTAAAGTCATTTCTGGAATTCAAATAGGAAAAAGAATTTCTTTCCCCATGTGTACCCTGCTATGCCTCAGTCCAGCCCTGCTGTTAACATTTGCAGGATGGAAGGTTAAGCTGATAAAGGTATGCAATATTTATGTAAATATTTTCACATTACAAATCCAGCTAAAACACTAACTTTACCCACATTCCCAAATATACCATTTACTTATTTATTTGTTTATTTATAATTTTTTTTAAATAGTCTCATAACTCAGAGTGACCTGGAGCTCATTATGTAGCCTCATGATCCCGCCTCCTGACTGCTGGGATTATAGTCCTGTGCTACTATGCTCAGCACAAATATACCAAATATGAAAATATAAAGCTCTACATAAAGCAATGGCACTTCTATAACTAAAAATCAGTAAAATAGCACGATTGAATTTAATTATTTTATATAAATTAGAAGATTTTGTCAATACACCACTGATGATTCAATGACAAATAAGATAAAGATACAGAATTCATAAATTATTATAAATAATTCCATAAATAAATGTTTCCCTTTCCACAAAAATAATAATGTTGTGTCCATCAGTTTTTTTCCCTAAGCATGAGAATATCTTGAGTCGTATTTTCTACCTATAATGAGCACTCTGAACAATAAGAGTTTTGCACAAATTCAGCCTTTATGTTTTGGGGGAAAAAAATCTAGGAATAACTAGATTTTTAAACACAAACAAAAGCAGAAAATGAATAATAACCCCTCTCAAAAAATGAAATGTTTAATACATGCTATGTACCAAGCATACAGTTAAAGCATGAGCCTCATTTATTTCCCAGAATTCCCTATGAAGGATATGAAATATTATTATCTCCATTTCACAAGAAAACAACTCAGAGTAGTCGATTCACCTGCCCAAAGTCACACAGCTAGTCTATGGCATCTCAGAAGCTTCCAACCACGTCTGCTGGACATCAGGACACATTAGCCTAATCTTTCCCTTTGTCACTTGCTGGACGTTTCTGTGCCTCCAATTTTTTAAACCCAGACAGCTTCCCTCTGTTAACTCCATTCCTATCTCAACTCTTTTCCTATTCAAGTTATTCTTTTTCTAATTTTAAATTCAGGTACAATGTTTAGGTCTAGTTATTAAAACCTAATAAGACCTCTTCTCTGATTAAGACTGCCAAAAAAAAGACAATGAAATATTTTATAAATCTTAAGCACATTTCATTAGAAATTAACAAGGAACTTAAACAGATATCAACATATTTCTTCACAGAGAAGAATTCATAACATTAGCTCATATCTCCTAAGAAGATCAAGGAACGACTTGGAAGATTAATGGAATTAACTTTAAAAAGTAATGAAATTTTTATAAGGTAGAAAGTCTCATAAGATACAAAACAAACTTAAATACAACTTAATGAAATTTTAGAAGTGAAATTGTAGGGACATCTGAAACCACTCACCCTCTGTAGAATTCTTTGAAAGAAATAGAAAGGTATATTAAAAGAAAAAAAACTCACTGAAGAGTACAGGTCTAGAACCACTGTAAACTAATTTTTATTGTGTTGTTGTTGGTTAATTTTTTGATCTGCACATTGCTTGCTGTACCTTGACTTAACAATGGTTTAACCTAGACCGCATGGTTGACCTTTATTTGAAAAGTAAATAATCATCCACAGAAGTTCTTGCTTTAGAGATGACTCATTGGTGACCACTGTCCATAACTGCTGCCCTGCATGGATGGGCATCTGCTTCACGATTAACCTCTGCCATGGGGCCAGTTAACTTGGAGACTGAGCAAATGATTAATGAGTCAAGAATTTGTTTTTTCCTTTGCTACTTATAGTGTCTGCACCAAAAGAGAATGCTATGGCAACCAGAATGCAGAGAAGTCATTGAGAGATGTTGCTGAATTATGACAAAAGCATTTTTCAGGGAGTACGTGAAGCTATGGGAAAAAGAATATGAAACAGAAATTAAGTCATAGGAAGCAAAAGATAACCATAAAATAAAAGGAGGGGGAAATGCAAGAAAATCTTGACTTTTAGGAGAAAGAATAAAACCTCACAGATGTTAAGTAAAATGAGAGAAATTGCTGGATAACACAGAATAAATAATAGTAATAAAATCCACGATTTTAAAGAGTTTTGAGGACATCAACTAAAATTAGGTAACTTTTCAATCACATTTTGAACAGGTGTGATTTGCTAACCAGATGTCATAAACCATCACCATCATCTTTCAGAAGCATCTAGGAACTGTCAGTTGTGCATGAATGTTTATGCCCTGTGTGTTTTTGCCATTGTTGCTTTTGGTAATAATTTCATATTTTTAGTTTTTACCTAACACATTACTTTGCTACAGATTAAGTGCACAATATTTGGCTAGGTTTTTTTTAGGATAACAAAGATCATCCTGTATTGGAACACAGAATGGGAAAAATAATCAGAAACAGTCCACAACAGGTCACTTAGTAATTATTCAAATAATATATCTTGGAAAATAAATGAAGATGTACATAATTGTGATAGCAACAAGGAAAACAGCTACTGACTTTAACCGACTCATAATAAAAGGAGAATTTTATTCTTATCTCTGGGAGGACCATGGGGAAGAAATGGGATGAAAGAGTATTCTAGAGATAGGTAAAAGAGAAATGGCCCAGTGTTCTGTGGAAGAAGAGGGTTCTAGGCATAGCTTCAGGTAGTTTGATGACACCCTGGGAATTTGTAAGAGATAAGTGGAAACCATGAACTGATTTATAGGATGGTACCAGGGAAGATGCTGGTACATATCAGAGAAACTTGAATATTTTCAAAGAAACAAGATTAAGATGACTGTGAAAACCTGCATTTGGGGGAGATGGGATTGTGGTTTGGCCATCTTGGATTAGAGTATTCCAGAATAGGATTATTTTCTTTGCTGGCATTCCTATTTTCTAGGCATGGAAATCTCAGGGAAAAAAAAAGTAGTTGAACATAAGAGTTAGCATAGTTGGGGTAATGTAAGCCTAGCTCCATGCACATTGATGTTAGAATATCTAATCAGAAAAGAATAGCAAGCAAGGCAAAGGCAATCCAGTAACCATCAAGTGCATTTCGTTTAAGGTAAAGGACTTAAATATAAATCTTACACCTCTGCTAATTGGTTGTGTGACCACTCAGAGCAAGACACTTTGGCCACTTTTACTCAGGGCCTATCCACATGGAATAAAACAGCCTGCACCTAATGGTAGAAAATTATTAACCAATTTGCCAACCTATGAGTCCACATAAACTCAACTAATGGTTTAAGTACATACCTTACAACCACTATTTGAAGACTGCAGTAGGAACCCACAGAGGGCTCTGGTGCTCAATGGACTTCCTAGAATCAGAAAGGGGCTGATTAGATGATGTCTGCAAAGATAAAGCTGAGGTTCCTAAGTCCAGAAAGGAGCTCAATGGTTGCTTGTCTATGGCAAAATCTCAGCTGAAACTGGGGAAGAAGGGAATGTGGCCTCCAGCTGAGCTGATGTCTAGTAATTGCCTCTAAGAAGCACCAATTACTTTTCAGGTGTCCTACCAATGAAGACCTAAACGCACGCTGTACTCTAAAAATGTCCCAACTATTTCTTATCTGCAAATCCATTACTTGCAAATAGCCTATAGCTTTTGGCCCTAAAACACTGAGATTCACCTCCTTCCTCTAAATATCTAAAAAGGGAGGAAAAGGACAATGGGGCAGAATATGACTAACCCATCAGTCAGTTCACTTCTGTGACTATTTCCCCAGACCCTTTGTCCCCTCTCAGCCAGTATTAACTATACAGTCCAATTAAACCTAGTGCTGGTCGTCCACAGGGATTCTTTTCATACAAAAATGCAATTCTGTCCAAGAGTCTCTGCATTACCTAATGGCCTGCATAGGATCAGTGTGATGGTCTCTGGCTGGTTCCCGGGGGACAAATTGATCACCATGGCAATAATCAGAGGCTCTCGCCCTGTGGAGGGGCAAGGTAAAATCCACAGAGCTGTGGAAGAAGCATATCTGATTATCTCTGAAGGGCTGCCTCCTTGGAGAAGGCTGCTGCCGCCGATTAGGCTGTTCCTACACACTCAGGGAAGACTGTGCCAAAATGTGGAATGAAGCATATGGTTGGAACCTGAGTGAGGAAAAACTGCCAGCTTCTGCTGCTGCCCACTTGCTTCTGCTCCAGCAGTCTAGGTCAGCACTCTGAATAAGACCTGTGTAGCCCCAAGAAAAGGTACTGATGGATATTTGCAGAAATACAACTGGATAGAAATCAGTCAACCACTTCACTTGCAATACAGGAGGTGGAAAATCCAGAAAATGTTATTCTATAAAAATGCTAGGAAAAGCAGTGTGAATGTAAGCCTAAAATCTACTGTCATTATGAATTGTTAGATTCTACTTTTATAGAGATTATGATTAATAAGGGATAAATTCTGTTTCATTTACATATTTTTTCAGCTATATGGACCCTAAGTAGATCAGTGACTTTTGTTTGAGAGATCCTCTGAAGAATTACTAATTAAAATACAGATAAAGGAAAAAATGTAGAAGTAAATATGTCACTCTCGTGTAATCTTTTAAATGTGCAGTGTGCGAAACACCAAAAGTCCTACTATTGTGTGAAGTTGGCACGTTCCCACTGAATAAAACTGGAATGCAATCGCTCCAAGCAGAAGTAAATGCATGCATTCTCATTATCACCTATTGTAAGGCACATGCACATTTTTGTTTATTACTCTGTGCATTCAAAGGCCTTCAAAGCATGGGCTCACAAATACTGCTTTCCTTTAGTGCTGGGAATAATCTCAAAACAGTTCTCTATAGATCATCTAGGGAGAGAAATATTTGCTAAGCCCTCATGGAAAATTCTCACCCTTATAAGTTCAAAGATTGACATATAGCCCTAGAAGACAGGAAAGATGTGGGCTAACAGTCAGACCACTTCTCAGGGGGACTTCATGCAATCAGCTCTGAATAGGAAGATGGTCCCTTGCAGGACTTTAATGAGCTTGCTGAAAATTGCACTGAACCTAGACACAGAATGATTTTGCAATTAGAAGTTGGAATTGTCTGTTCTCTTACTTTTCTGTCACATTTTTGTACTGGGTGTTAAGAGGTCCTTCCAACTCTTTTTAACTAATCCCTTAAGTAGACTGCAGTTAAAGAATTTCAATGATGCTCTAATATATAGACTACATCAGATTTCATGTCTGTGGAAATAAAATGCATCTTTCTATTCTTTTTCAGAAAACCACTGCTTTGTGTTAGTTTGTTTTAAATTAAATGTAGCTTTGACATAGTGTTTTGCAAATGTGTTCTTTGTTCTCAACTACTGCCATTTAAAATATATGCATCCTCTTCTTTATTGTGATAGTAGCATTTGACTTATTTATTTGAATGGTCAGTTTCCTCAATCTGAAAAAATTGAAGAAATTGAGACTTGTATGTCTATTCCTTAGATTTATAGTGAGGATTACTGTATGTAATAATCTTTCAAAAATGATTTAGATCTCTCCTGCTTCTCTCCTATTCACTAACAATCTCTCTGGCATTTTTTGTGCTAAATACCCCTAAATAACAAAGTTCTTTGTTAGTTATATTTGTTATCTTATTTTAAAAAAAAATTTTAAGTGGTAGTTTTTAAACATTTGGACTCATATTTTAATGAGTCCTTGGGAAACGATCTATATACCTCCTCACAAATATGTTTGTCTTCCAAATCAACCAAAGGTAGCCAGGAGCCAGGAGTACTCATCATTAGAACAACCCATTCTTACTCGGGGGGAGGGGGTGTGCAACCTTTGGAGTGAGGCAGACCTGAATTCAAATCACAGTGCTGCCATATTTGTGTGATTCCAAAAAAGTGTTCAAACTTGCTAAGTATCAGATTTCTCAATTGTAACACAGATTATACACACCTGTCTCTCAGCATTGTCAAAGACCTGATTATATCTGCAAAACTAATGAAGCTTAATCTCCAGACTACTCACTCATGTGGATCTCTTTCAAGGCCCCATACCAAATACCCTATGTGTACTTTTTATTCATTTTTTAAAATAAATCTTTCCAATTTGTATAAACTTTGGTCCCTACAAATCCTACATGTGCTCTTGTATAATGATTAAAAAGAATTACCAGGCAAGATGGTACACACATGTAGTCTCAGCTCTCAGGAGACTAGGCAAGAGGATTGCAAATTCAAGCCCAGCCCAAGCTATGTAACAAGACCTCATTCAAAAGGAAACAGAAAACAGAAAGAGATGATAATTACAAGATAAGTGGCCACAGTAATCCCTTAGTAAATGGTATTGCCACTAGACTCACAGACCACATGTTTGGATCTGTCTTTAAGTAAGTATAGAGAAGGCTACCATATAATGATATTGCTTATAGGTTATTCAAAATTTGACCCATCTGAAAACATGCCACACCTGGGCATACATGAACTAACCTTTGGTAGCACATATGGTGGAATCATATTTAGATATATTAGATGTTAGGCTGTAAGCAAACAAACCTTAGGATGCATCAACTAAATGAGAAAGAAGAAATGGAAAAGCCAAGATTAAATGATATCATTTCCAAGGGCTCTAGGGGAAGTTTCATCATGGAGGGTGTGATGAGGTAAGGTCAAGAAAAGAGGCAAGCATGAAGCTCTACATAAACTCAGAATGGCACTGTTTATCCATGTGAGATCTGTGGCCCACTTGCCCCAAAACAACCTAAGGACCATCTATGAAAATGCAACCTTCCAGCCCTACCCCAGCCCTTTAAATTAGGGCTTTGGAGGTGTCCAAGATTCTACATTTTCAACAAGCTTCCCATCAGGGGATTCCAAACTCCATTTAGTTTAAAAACTACCACTTACGGATTGAATCTGAAATACAGAACTGATTGGATATTTTTCAGGATTCCCTATGTGTTCCTGCCTTACTCAGAAGGAAGATCAATTTTTAACAGAGAGTACAACTCTTCTCTTTCTCAGTAACAGAACAGTGTCTGGTTTATACATTTCTTGACAGCTGTACTATGATTGTAAAGAGCATGCCATTCCAACATACATCAGGATTTCAGTAAGACAGGTATCTCTTTACATCCTTGTGGATAAGAAGGTTTAATGTTAGCTACTTCACAGAGAAGAACTATCTCCCTGAAGAAAGTGGATTGACATCCATGAAGATTTGAAACAAGGTTCTGGTGGGAACACAAAATGCTGCTCTGTTCAACCTTGTTATCAATAATTCAGGTAGAGGGAGGCCTAAGAAGCATGCTCGTCTTATGTAGGAATATACAGATGATGCAAAATTGAAAAGGAATAAATGCCCAGAAATTGTGTTGATGAAGCTACAAAGTCTTATCAACAGGCTGGAATGAGGATCCAAAACAAGGAAGATCATGAAATGGATGAAAGCATGAGTGGAAAGGGAAAAACCAGAACAGTTTCGGGAATCTATCATTGATACAAGTTTCATCTGTGTCAACAGCAAGACACTGTACATTTAATACTATTACTGCTACGCTTATGTATGCTTGTTTTCTCAATTCTTAGAATGGAATAATCCTACTCTATTCAACTACTTCTTTAACAGATTCATTTCTGAACATGACATTACAAAAAGAGACATCTTCAAATTACCAATGAGCCAAAAATGGATTGCAAGAATGGTGAGGAATCTAGAAACTACTATGTTTAACTTGGAGGGAAAAAAAAGATTTGTCTTTCTTCAAATAGATTGTCTATAGACTTTTTCTGCTTGAGTTAGGTACAACCACAAGTATGTGAAACTGTAAGAAGGCATTTTAAGTGAAATATAACATAAAGAAGTGAACAGTTAATATCTCCAAAAATGCAATAGAGCTCAGAATGGAAGTGAGCTCCCTATGTTGGAGGCAACCAAACACAGACTAAATGATGATTTAGCCAGAATTGCTACAAATAGATTCTCTCTACTGAAAGGAAGGAAGTGAGGGCCAGCTATGCAGGAGGCAGAAGTAGGAGGATCACACCATGAGGCCGGACAAGACAAAAAGCAAGATCCTACCTGAAAAGTAAAAACTAAAAGCAAAAAGGGCTGAGGGTATGGCTCAAGTGGTATAGTACTTACCTAGCAAGCATAAGGCCCTGAGTTCAAAATCCAGTACTGAAATTTTTCATTGAAAGCATGTCATATTTATCCACTCTCCACTTTTTGACAGTACTGGGATTTGAATTCAGGGTTTTGTCTTTGTTAGGCAAATGGTCTACCAGTTGATTCATACCTACAGTCCTTTATACTCAAGATTATTTTTCAAATAGGGTCTTGCTTTTTGTGTAGGCATGCCTCAGACCATGATCCCCTACCTATGCCTCCCATGTAGTTAGGGTTACAGATATTCACCACCATGTCCAGCTTTGTTTGTTGAGAGGGGTCTTGCTAGCTTTTTGTCAGGTTAACCTGCAACCATAATCCTCACAAATTTTGGCCTGAAAGTTTTCTATTATTTGTTTTATCCCAGCTTGCTCAGGTTTCTTGCAGCAAGTTGAAGCAGGAGAATGAACAGAAAGCAACCAGGAGCTGAAAGAAAAATCCAGAGGGGAATGTAGACATTCAGTAAAATATGGGCTAAGGGTCAGGCTGCAACTGGATCTTCATCAGGGAGAAAAATATCCATCCAAATCCCTGCCCTTACAGAGCTTATATTCCAGAAGGAGATCATTATGTGGGGTAATTTTCTCCTTCTTTAAGAATACAGCACAAAGTAAAAAGGATGCAGTGAGTGGAATGGTAGCATAATTGTGCCAAGAAGGACTTCTTAGAATGAATGCATTTCAGCCTCCGTAAATCCCAAGACTGCTTCCCCTTGAAATTTATTCCACATTATAATGTCACTGGCTTCTCTGAAACACTGCAGCCTGTTCATTCAGAGGGCAGCATCTTCCTGCCCCACCCCCTTTTAAACACCCCCAAATGACCATCTAACTCTATCAATATTGATTGCTTTCCAGGGTCACCACTTACCAGATGTCACATCCATCAACACAAACAAGTACCCCTTGACATATTGATTATTTCATTTTTCTTGTCTCTTAGTCAGAACCACCTTTCTAATTAATGTATTGTTGGTTCTATCAGTGTGTACACAAGACCATTCTGTCTACCTGAATTACATATTCAGCTGCCTGACTCTTGGAGCTGCTGTTTCCCATCACTACTTCCATGATTTTGAACCCTGATTCTGTTGGCCTTGCTTTAAAAAAAGCACGTGAACTCCTTGCAAGTCCAAATTCCAGATGCTTCGGCTTATGTTTGTATTTTTCAAAGTTGGTTTTGTCTTCATTGCACATAAGCATCTTTGGCAGTGAATAGCTCTAACTCTAAGAGCCTGAAATAGTAAAAACAACCTCCCACTTTCTCTCTACTTTCATGTTTGGTTTCTGCTAAATTCTGCTCATCTTCAGGAGTAGAGTTGCTGGGTTCTTGCGGTCAACTGTAGAGGTATTTGCATTAGTAATCTCAGCAAGTCACTAGGCACTGATCTTTAGTTTTGTAGGGCACACAGATTTCTCTCCCTGGAATTAGATGCTCAACTACCTGAAAGGAGACTTCTTCCCAGATATTCTCTGACTTGAACTAGCTGAGGACTCCCCATCAGGCTGTTATGGAAGACTAATGACCGCATAGCTCATATGGCACTTCCTTCTTGGTGAAGGTAGCTGCATTCTTGCCAACCAGTCAAACAAATACCTCAGTCATAGAAGACTGATATCACCTTGCTTATATCCTTGAAAAGAGAAAAATGCTACAGTGACTCTCTTCTTCATAAAGTCTTCTGTGCAGTTAGTGGCTGGGATTAAATTATACAATCATTTCATCTGTCTGTTTGAAAGCCTGTCACTCCCATGCTGCATTTGCCAATTTGTCCCTTTAGCAAAGGGGTTTAGTACTGTGAGAAGTGGAAAAGGAGCACGATGATGGTGGGTAATATAATTCTAAATACCATCAAGCCCATAAAATGGGGAGTAAGTGATAAATAATTTATATTTATCAGAATGGCTGAATCTTATTACAAGTTCAGCAATATGATATCCTCCCTCACAGCACAAGGCATGGATGGGGAAAGGCATCAGAATTTCAATAGTTTGCAAGGGTTGGGTTGAATTCCTATTTAAAGACCTACCATCCTGATGTGAACCTGGGGATTTTTTTAAGCAATCCCTAGGGGGGGAAAAGGGTGCTCGTCTTATTTTAAAAAAAAGGGATCATCAAGCAGACAAAAGAAATCTAATATAACAAGATAATTTGGAAAAGATGATAAAATATAACCATGTGTACCAAAGCTAAAATGTCATTGATATATCTCCGTTTTTCTCCATTCCAGCTGTGTCACCCTAAAGCAGGCAATCTATTCATCCCCTTAGTCTTAATTCAGTTCTTCATTCACTAATTCATTCTCTGTCTTAAACACCTAGAGTGTATAAAATACTGTATGAAGAACTGTGGAAGATACAACAATGAAGACTAGATGTGATTTCCACCTTCAAGTAGCCTCTGTTCAAATAGAGCACTTATTCTGTGCTAAATCTTAGGAAGCAGAACTCCAACTTTATAAAGAAAAAAATAGGATATGTCCAAGTGAAACACAAATAAATTACCTATTTCTTTATCCTTCTGTCTTGATGGTGTCTATATAACTCTGAGCTGGTCCCACTTGAAAAGTTTCCCTGGAACCAGATCCCTGGTTTGAAATGCAAAAGTTCTACTACACTTCATTTTTTTAAATAATATAATTTGACCAAAGTCACTCCTCAGTTGTGCAATTAGACTTTGTTTTACATCTACTTTTCTCAAGAATAGAAACAACCAAATGATCGGTGCCATACCTATCTGTAAATAAACTAATCTCTGTACACATGATCAAAACTCCAGTTTACTTTTCTTTGATGAAATATATCTTGTGAGTGAGCACAGTGTAAGAGACTCTTTTCTTTTAGAAAATGCTTGGTAACATGCCCAATTAAAAGCAACAATCCCCTTTTCCTTTCTGCTTATGAAGTAATGATCTGCTTTGAGTAGCAGCAAGTCAGGTCTGTTAGCACTCTCTAGAGCAGGTACTCAGTTTTTTTTTCTGGTTCAAAGGTATTATTAAATATGGTAATGTTATGGTCCTGAGTACCCTTTTTGCAACATTTGTCCCCATTCCTTCTGAAATCTGCACTTAAGAGATGATCAAGGTGGGAAGACTGGGGGACATAGCAGAGAGCTCTAGCCACCAAATTGGAACAGAGGTGCTACACTGATCCCTTTCTTCCAGCTGTGATGTTGGGCTGGGATGGAAGATCTGTCCCACTATGGCTATAAGAAGAAAGTACTGCTCTACCATGACTTACAAATGGTTCCCCTTCTCCTCTACACACATCCTACTATGTTTTCTATCCATGAACCATGAATTAGTAAATTTTTCTAAATTGCTCAACACAACAAATTTTGTGCTTCTTAGTTTGTTTTTGCATTGCTTGTTCTGTCTAGAATGGCCTTTCCTTCCCCTATTATTCTTTCCTGCCTTCAGCACACTATCTTATCTTTCTTTGTTTTTTTTTTTTTCAGTCAGTATTGGGGACTGAACCCATGGCCTTACACATGCTAGGCAAGTACTCCGCTGCTTGAGCTATACCCGCAGCCCTATTGTTTGTATTTTGTTTTTGAGATAGAGCCTCACTATCTTTACCCAGGCTGGCCTCACCCAAGATCCCCCTGCCTGTACCTCCTGACTAACAGAGATTACATGTGTGCACTGCCATGCCTGGTTACTCCCTTGACCTTCAGGTTCAGGAACCACCTCCTCATGATACTTCCTACAACCCAGTCCACTCAACAGAATGAACATTCTCCCTTGTATTCATGACCTATTGCTATTTTCACAAATTTATATTCTTATAGTTCTAGAGGTAATCATTTCCAAAATTAAAGTGTCAGCAGGACTGTATTCCTTCTGGAGACTACAAAGAAAATGTGTTCTCTTGCTTCTTCCACCTCCTAGAGGCTTCCTGCATTTCCTGACTTGTGTCCCCTTCCTCAAGTCACTCTGATCTCTGCCTTGGAGTTACATCTCTCTCTGCCACTGACTATCTTGTATCCCTTTTTACTCTTACTAGGACCATTTTGAGTACATTGGGGCCACCTGGACAATCCAGGATAATCCCTCCATCTCAAGATCCTTTATGCCTCCAAAATCCCCTTTTCCATGTAAGGTAACATATTCATAGCATCTGCAGATTAGGACATGGACATATTTAGGGGATCATTATTCTGTCTACTATACCCCCCTTTGAATCCCACTCTCCTGATAAAATTGTCCATTTTGTCTACATAACACCCAGTATGTTTCATTTACTAATTCACCCCAAAAGGCTATTATCCCTCAAAGGGTAGTATATCGGATCTTTAACTTGCTTCTCCAGCACTAGAATTGTGCTTGCTACTTATGAGATGTTCAATAAATTAAATTGAACATTTGTGGGCAAGAAAAAAAGAACATAGAGTATTTAATTGTAAAACTATTGTTTGACAAGAAAATACAATATGTGTTTGCATGTACATGGATACCAAAAGAAATGGTTGGAAAAATACAATTAAATTAATCCTTTTGATTTTTTTTCATGGACAAAATAGCAAAAATATAACTGATCTATATAAAGTGTCAGCAAATTACACTCCATGGCTGCTTGTTTTTATAAAGAAAGTTTTATTAGAACCTATCTGTGTCCATTTGTTTACATATTGGCTATGGCTGCTAGTGTGCTATAACGGCAGAGTTGAGTAGCTGCAACAGAGATTGTATGTCCTGCTATCCTGAAATATTTACCCTCTGGCCCTTTACAAAAATGTTTACTGACCCCTGGTTCAGATTATTAGAATGATTAATTTTGTTCAAGGAGATTGAATGAACTCTTCTGAAAGCTGAATTCTGATTTGACTATCATGGCAGCTAGGCTGTCAGTTACCAACTAAATTATTGGGCTGATATAAAATTATAAACTTGTTCCATTTATTTACTTTGACTATCTTAATGGTTAGGATAAGATAGAACTGTATCTAATTTTTTAAGCAATGATCAAACTTCAAGTTCCCTAACTCCATTATGAATATGGACTAAATTGCCCTGTCAGTATATAACACTGGCATCCTTAGAACACTTTTTTCTGTAGTCAAGGTGAATCACTTTTACTTCCTGCTTGCCTTTTCTGAGTATATTCACAGACACTAGAGAGAAATAGTCACTCAATTCTCTTCGCTAGAATTTGCTTGTAAGAGAAAATAAAATAGAAAAGAAAAACCAAGCGGCACACTTTTCTTCTAAAATATTACCCTTTAACAAAGATGGACTGAGCAAATATTTATTATGTCATTTTGCCATATCATTTCAGCTAATACTTTAATTTTTTAAATATGTGATTGAATCAGAGACTGCTATTATAAAAGTACTAATATCTAACATGGTTTCTAATTCTTGGGAATTGAAATAAAATTTTGGATCACAATTCCAGTTTTTCTACTTAATGTGGCATGTACTAAAACAAGTCACATAAATCCCACGGTCTCAATTTCCCCATATGTAAAATGATTCTAACAATGTCTTCTCCATAATTCATGCACTGCTGTTATGATCAAATGAGGCAATGTTTGTGAATTTGTGAAAGCATGATACAGTAAAAGATATTATTATTATATGATTATGGTTTTAGCATCCTCCAAAATTGTTTCTGGTTTTAAAAATGCGATGGTCATAAACATCTTAAAATCATGTTTCATAGTTGACTGTGAAATTTTCCTTGTGAGTTTCATAGCTTGGATTTTATTTTGATGTAATAAATGAGCATAATTAACTTTTATTGTGTGTATTATTTGTGAGAATGTTTTAATGCCCTAAGTACAGTCATCTATCTCAGCATTACACAAGAATTACCAAGCTGAAAAAGAGCTATCTTTAATAAGGGGATGATTTCATTTGGAGATTTGAGTTGGATTTTACAGCTGAAATTTATAAAATGTTGCTGTTTAAAATAAAACTGTTTTCTTTCCAGCACTTCATATTTTTGCTTGGTTAAAGAAACACCAGTAACATGATTAGATGTCAGTAATTAAATCTCTCTTCAGAACAGTCTTTTAATAGCATATATTTAGAACACAGCCACACCAAAAACATTCAATTACGCGGATACAGCTTTAATATTTAACAGCTTGTTCCTTAACTACTAACCTTCTGGTGAGCGATGTTGACTATGGATGGAGGAAAGCAAGCAGTTTAGTGTCAAATTAATAGAAGTGGAATGTATTATGATGGTACTTTTTATGTTTTGCTAATCTCATATTCAGTTAAGCATAATGTTTTTGTTTAATACATTTAACTATCATTTTGTATCTTGTATCTTTAGCAATAGAAGTCTTCAATTTTCTCTAAACAAAATGAAGGTTTCTCTGGGGAACAAAATATAAAATAAATACAGTCACTTCACACCAAGCATTATGAGAAAACAGACATATGTAAAAAGCAAAAGGCATTAATTTGGTGCCTACTAAAATTCTCTGAAAATAAAATGCTAGAACTCCTGAGAAGCCATCCTGAGAAATGAACAAACTACTCATACTTCACTAATCGATGGGAAGAACCAGCAATCCAGAATTGTGGTAGGAGTCCATGTTCCTCTGTTGCATAAAGGTAAGTGTGAGTTCATAAATAAATTGAATTGTCCCTGATTTATTTATGTACACTTTGTCTTTTTAAAAGGACTCACACTTTCCCCAAATTTTTTGTCCCAGTTTTCACAGTTGTTTGCTAGAATCTTTGGCTTTTGCCTAAGAAACTCAGGACTCAATTCTTTTTATTAAAAAAATAAAGAACTTTCCATTAGCAAGAATGGGAGGCTGATGATCTTCAAGAACCCACAAGGGTAGAGATATGGCTCATACTGTTTGTAGGTCCCCATGGCTATGATACTGGGGACCATTCAGAGCGCAAGATGTTCATCAAATACTGGTTCATTTCTCTGGCAGCAGAAGAATAAGCCAGTCTGTCAGGGACAGCACCTATCACTGAGTCTGAAATTGAACTATCAGGGTTCAAGGTATAGAATCACCTCTTGTTCACTGGGTGACTTGTGAGATGAGAGCTAATCCCACTTCCTACTCCCTGGAAATGTTAGGATATCTAAGCCTCATGTGCAGTTGGCACTCAGTAAGTATTAGAACAAAGGTGGAATATTGCTAAAGAAAAAAAATCAAAGAGGAGACTGAATACCAAGAAAGTCTGTTTGAATAAGAGCAAATCTTGCTTTGAGATTCTGACTTGGGCACAATGTACTTCCTCTTGACCTTTGATCTTCATGGAATCTGGCCTTGAACTTGATGACAAAGATGACAGATGCTGATCTGGAGTGTTCCACATGCATTACATGG
Organism: Castor canadensis; assembly: GCF_047511655.1. Taxonomy (NCBI): domain Eukaryota; kingdom Metazoa; phylum Chordata; class Mammalia; order Rodentia; family Castoridae; genus Castor; species Castor canadensis. The sequence continues at coordinate 80,004,678 of NC_133400.1, read as the reverse complement.
AAAGACTAGTGCTCAATTCTCATTTCTCTGGTTATTAATTACAGCTTGCTAAATACTTACTGAATCACTGGTATTCTAATGATTTTGTAGCTATTCTACACCATTTTCTGTGGAACATCAAGTATCTTGTATACAAGTTGCGGAGGCCAAATGGGCAGCTCACAAAACTTCCAGCAAATGAGGACACTGAGGACCCAAGTGAGAAGCTACTGAATGACTCTGCTTTGTGCAAATAGCAATTCACCTGAGGAAAAATGAGCAATATAGCAGAAGACTGCGCCCCTCCGTTCCCAGGCTGCATTCTCTATCCAAGATCATAATCAATATTCTTTAGCACTGAATGGCCTATCAATAGCTGAAATGTTAAAATAAATTTATTTCTGATTTGTCTTTCAAGAGCCCCCAGAGCAGGAGATTTTGATCAAGAAGAGCAGTAAACATTGACTGTACCATGGGGTTGCAAGGAGACAAACACCGTTCTTCTTCAATCTGTTAAGGACCGGAAAGGAAAGCCTGTTGTAATAGCAGTATTTCTATGAAATCCTTCCTGATCATTTCCACCAGGGCCTGCTCAGCTTAAAAGCCACACTATTTAAAAAGAAACCAGGACGAGTATTGCTGTGAATAATGTGAACATGTGAAGAGGAAGGCTCAGGAGAATAAGTCTGGGAGATAGCATTAAAGTGCCTTTTCATTTCTGACATAGAAGAAACCTTATCTTCCAAAAAAGAAAAGTCTGATGAATATATGAGCTGCTAATGCTTTGCTAGAGCTGAGATTCCATCTTGGAGGGAAAAAGGATGATTCCATTGTGGTGTTTTCAAAAGAAACCTACAGAGAGTGAAAAGCTTAACAATTGGTAGTGTGATACCACATTCTAAGAAGTGGTCTCTGTCAGGAGCATCCCCAATTTTTATGGCATTCAAAACACACACACACACACAAATACCCCAGAAGGTGGACTATGTAATGGGTGAGGGCATTGCCTCCCTCTCAGACAAGGTGGAGAGCCATTTGAAGTTAGTAATTTCATCAGTCATTAGGATGAAAGAATATTGACGGAAGATACATTACTAAAGACTTTGTACTTACACCGTAACAGTCATTCAACCATCAACCCATCAGAAATGAGCAAGTGAGAAACTGCTCCACTCATCTTAAAGAAATTTAAATCCAACTTCTTGAAAATAATTAAATGAAAGCAGTTAGTCTCACAAAGAAAAATCAGTGCAGTGAAATAGACCTCACTGGAAGAAAATGCTCTCACTCAGATACGTTTGACTTGCTCTTGTCCAGAGTCTCTTCATCTGGTTTGGGGTGGATAATTCTTTGTTGAGGGGAGCAACTTTCCCCAATATGGTTGGGTGTTTGGCAGCATTTTAGACTCTTAGCCATAGTAGCATTGTCTACCCATGCTGTGACAACCAAAGATGTCTCTAGAATTGCCTCATGTTCTTGGGGAAGAAGAGATGCAAAATCACCCCCAGTTCAGAACTGGGAACATACTTCTCATTGCTCTGCAGTCTGCCAGCCACACAGCTGATATCAAGTACCTCAGGACTCACCTGCAAGTAAGGCAACCCAGCCTCTCCTTAGCTAGTCCCTCTGAGCAACAGGTTCCCTTAGAAGATCCTGTATAAATCACTTATTTTCTTAGGAACAAGGTAGGCAACTCTACCACTACCACTATGTTCTGAATGTTGGTATCCCCTCAAATTCACTTATTCAAACCAAACCCCCAGGAGATAGTATTAAATGATCAGGGCATGAAGGGGAAGCCCTCATGAATGGGATCAAGGCCTTTAAGAAAGAAAGCCACCACCTCTTCTTCCATGCAAGATGAGAAGATAGCCATCTATGAAGTCAGAAGTAGGCTCCCACCAGACACCAACTCTGCTGTCATTCATGTTGACCTTGGATTTCCCAGCCTCAAGAGCTGTTAGAAATGCATTTCTGTTGCTCATAAAGCACTCACTCTAGATAGTTCATTATAGCAGCCAGAAGAGACAAAGACATCCAGTAAACAAACTTAAGAGCTCTATGTAGAAGGTGTGGCCTAGAATGAGGGAAAAGACACCTATTGCAAAGTTGGCTAGCCCGGATAGGTTCATCACCTCAGAAACAAAATAGATTATTGATGAAAAGTGACATTTCCATAGCATTTATGTTTTGTAACACATGAGAAAAAAAAGTGCCTGCAAATAGCTTCACCGTATGTAGTCATTCTAGTCTATGTCATTAAAGAAAAGTAAGTGTTAAAAATTCAACTATTTTAAAGAATTAATTTCTTTTAAAAAAACCACAAGATGCATTGCATTGTTAAAAATCATTTGGAGAGTGGATTTCTTTATGTCTAGAATAGAACACTAAGTATAATTAGGTAAAATTTGAAGATAAATGAACTTACAGTCTGCCCTTTAAATCCAATATTAGTTTAAAATTTCACTGTTGCTTAATTAGGGCTTGAGATTGTCAGCCAATATATCCTTTTGCTATAACAATGGTTATGAAAAAAATATTGCATAGCATTAAAATTATAAAGGAAGAGCTGACAAGTCTGTTTTTCAATCACATGCATTCCTAATAGCCCGGTACAATCGCTATTAGACCAAGCCTCCATGAGAAGTGTTGGGAAAATTAAAACAGACAGCCATCTCTTTAAGGTACTTGGTACAATTTAGTTTAACTTAATAGAGCCTTTCTCTGGGAGTCTGAATGGAAGTGTAAGCAGTTTCACCAAAATTTTCAGATCTTATGTGTGTTAGAAATGTCAGTTGCTTTTGATCATGTGGATCAGGGTCCTTTAATTTGTCTTGAACATGAGGTTGGGATCTTCTATGACATTTGTGCATCTGGCAATAGTTCATCAAATTGTATGCTTCCTCTGGTCGGTATTCTGTGCATATCTCTACAGCTCTTTCTCTTCAGTTGCTATGCATGTCTCTCACTGTATCCATTTTTTAGGTGTCATGTATATTATCTCTGTTATATCCAGTTTCATCACTCTATTTTCAAACAACTGCAAAAGAAATCTTGCCTCTATAAAAATTACAAATGGAATCAACTTATATTTCATCTTAATAGAAGAGGAGTTCTATAAATGCAATTATCAAATGTCACCTCTATTTTAAATATTTAGAATTAGAATGAGTTTCATTTTTATTGGCTTGTCTATTCCATTTTTGAAAACAGATTAAGGTGCATATATAAACTGTGAAACTTTTCCATAGCAACAGGATATAGGAAAGAATATGGCTTTCTTTTGCATTTTCTAGGATACATGGCTGTAAGCTACTTTGATTCTTGCTTTTCAAATGCATTCCTGTGATATTCACAATTAATTCAAGCCCCAGTTTAACATGTATCTCAAAACAACTTAGTAAATTATTTCTATTTTTAACTTTATTTTTAATTATGTCTAGTTTTAGGTACCAAATTTCAGGAAAGTAAAATTTTTCTCTATGTATTCACATGAGATTCTTCTTATATAAACTTGGGGACAGGGAAATTAGATATTAAGGAATTTGATCACACACACACACAAGCACTGAGCACTATATGATCCTCCTAAAATTTGATGAAGAAGGAAGAGATGCCATCTGTTTGCATGTTGGCAAACATGGTGTATTTTTGATGAAGTTCCTTAGACTTAGGGGGAAAATCACAAATTCTAAAATCTCAGAGACCACTGCTGTTTTATTGTTTTTCCTATCTCACTAGATATTTTATTGTCTATGAGCTGAGAAGACTGCCCAACATAAATGTTTAGGAAAATACTTTCTACAGCCTCAAAACTCGCTGAGACTCCTAGGTTCAACAGTATGGCTGGGAAATCCAGACTCAGCATTCATAACACCTGGTGTTCTTTTGAAGAATAGTTTTTGCCAAGCAGTGCTTGGATAATGATCTTTTTAAATGAACAATTATATTCATGATGGAGGAGACAAGGAAGAGTAAGCTATAATTTTCATTACTTATGAATAAAAAGAATTTATTTTATTCAAATGTAGGACTAATAATAGTTCTAGAGGGTGATGCTATGAAAATCTGGCACCAAATTTCTCTGTTTTCACAAATGCATTCCTTACGCAGTCCACATTTATGTGATTCTGGTTTACTTTAGCAAAGGACTCATTACATATTTGTTGATGTTCTCTTGCCTTGTGTTGTTGATGCTGTTATTTTTTATATGAAGAATCACCAAAGTAAGAGGTTCTTTTTCATGGTTTTCATGAAAACATCTATTTACTTAAATAGGATAGTCTATAAACAAATAGAGAAGGAGCAAAGAAACATGCAATAGAAGAAAAATATTTTTATGAAGGTACACATTTCGACTCAATTTTGTTTTTATTAAAAAATTGAGTGAAATCAAAAGAATATTTAAAACGTGTAGAAGAAGGTATGCTAAATTGACAACCATGTGCTAGCCATCAGGATAAGAGTGGTTTTGGTACCTTTGAAGGTAAAATGTGACACCTTTGCTATATATGAAGGTATGATATCAGATGGCACTGTATGATGTCATACTTCTCCCCAAAGGAAAGCACTACCTGAATTTTGAGTTGTCATTCTCTTGCTTTTCCTTGTGATTTGGCACAAATGTTGAATGTTTTCATTCGATACAAACGGAATCACGATCTGAATCCTACAACTTGAGTCTCTTCACACAATGCATCCAATCTAATGTGTGTAGCTATGTTTTAATTCTTTATTGCTGCTATATAATGTTGTTACATTTCTTTATTTTAAGAAAGAACATAGAAAGGGAAATTGGCTGTAAAGCAGCATATATCTTCCCTGTTGTTTAAAAGAATTCCTACCTACATTTCCATTTTAGCTTCAGACTCAATTTTATGTTTCCACTGGAAAAAGGAATGATACAGTGATTATTAGTACTCACAGGGGATTTAGAGATAATTTTGTTCAATTGTCTTCCCTTTTGTATGAAGTAGCTAACAAAGGGATTCAGTCAAAGTAACAGAATAGGCCTCTGGGCACCTAGCCCTCACCCACACTTCACACTATCTCAACACAGACAAGACCTTACTCTTCCACTCTCATGGACCACCTCTGTTTTTCAGGAATAATTCATGAAGATACTGAAAATGAAGCTGTATGTAGACTGACTTCAAAGTGATCACAGTTTCCAAGTTTTAGAAAAAAGAACAAGAGACTTTATTGCATTTTCTTGATTCTTAACTAGTTGTTTTGTTTCTGTCATCTAGAAAGTAGGCTTGTTGTGCATTTCAAAGTTTGCTTTTCCTATTCACACCAAAAGAAATAAGATAAAAGTAGTGGTTTTCATATTTAAATATGCACAAGAATCTCCCAGAAATTCAGAGTTAAAAGCCAGGTGTGGTGGCACACCCCTGTCGTCCCTGCTACTTGGGAAGAGGAGATAAGAAGATCAAGGTTGGAGGCCATCTTAGGCAAAGATAACTCAAGACCTTACGGAAAAACAAACTAAAAGCAAAGCGACTGGGGTGTGGCTCAATGGTAGAGTACTTGCTTAGCAAGCATGCGGTTCTCCGTTTAATCCCCCATACTGTTAAAATAAAAGAAATTCAGAGTTACAGGCCACACCTGGAGAAGCACTTGTTTGAAAGGAATATTAGAGACTCTAGTAGCCTGCACATTTAACAATCACCCAGACAACGGGCACAGGTCGTCCACCAACCTTGTGGAGAAAATGCATGAAGGAAATGAACTTATGCATTGTGTTGGAAAGCCAGTTTCCAAGACTATTCTTGAATGCCGAGAATAGAATTACTTAAACGTAAAGAAAAAGATATAGAAAAGGAAATTGTATGACCAGCTCAATTTCGACAAATGTACTAGGGGTGGAGAACAGAACGAGTATAAAAGCTATTATTTTTCAATGGTATTAAGAGAAAGTTTCTTGATAAGATTTTTGAAAGAAAATTATTCAGTATTCAAGCAAATGGCAGCCACTCTTGTAGCACAGTTCTTTATCTCATAGCACAATATGAATAAAAGGGTGATGCAGACTTGAGTGATTGCTCTGTCATTGAGGGGGTTGAATTCAGGGCCTCGTGCTTACTAGGCAGGCACTCTGTCACTATATATCTCCAAACTCCTGACTTAGAATTGGGAGCCAAGGACTCAAATCCATTGTCAACAGTGACAGTAACATTGAATTTCCAGAAAAAATAATGGCAGACTGCACCTATATATATATATATATATATATATATATAAATTTAAGAGTAACATGAATTCATAACACAAAAATGTCCTCAGCTTTCCTTTGTAACTGCTACAAATGCCACATGAAATAATGAGCATCTCTTTGTTACAACATAGAGCAAAGCAAAAGGAATATTCAGCACAACTAAGTAATGTTATTTCCCCAGGTTAAGAACATAATGTCTTGATACAACTGAGCTGGGCCTGACAAGTTAATTCCACATCTTCCTAAGTTTTTTTGTGGCTCAAATTCTTCCCATGCTTGGAAGCAGTGTCTGTCTCTACAGAGGGCATGGATGCTTCCCAAAAATATTCACAGCATTGAGTCTAGTCACCTTTGTCTCAGGGACATAGAGCAAGAGATGTGGACAAGTGTTCTTTTGTGGCCTGAATGGTGCTAATCTCAGAAATAGATGCTTAGGATTGTGGATTATGCACTGAGTAGTAGACCCTAAATGTCAAGAATGTCCATGTGTGTGTGCATTCAGAGTGTATATGGGTATGTGTATGTGTGGGTGGGTGTGTGTCCCTTTAAAGGGCAGGACCCAGGCCACTGTGGCCTAGGTTGCAGGGCAGCACTGCTTCCGAAAACACTAAGTGTATGGCAGCAGTGATGTAAATGGAGCTGCAGCAGTAGTAATGGTACCCATCCCAGACTGGCTTGTGGTCCTACATGCTGCTTATCTCCTTTTCCACTGACTCAAGGTCTTATTCCCTTCCTTCCTGTCAATTTTTGTTGTTGGATATCCATTCATGAAAACCAACACTTTGAAGCTTAAATCCATCTGTATTTTGTCCAACATCCATAATCCATCTCAGTATACCTCAGGACCTACAGAGATCTGACTGACTGTGCTAAATCACAAGTTCCAGTGACCAAATTGCTTACATGAAAGTTTACATAAGCTAGATCATTTCTCTTTCTTTCTCCTTTAGGTAAATAGTTGTGGAGAAAGAAAATTTCCTGGAAATTTTTCGGTGTTTCTGTAAAAAGCCCTAGTTTCTTATGACTGTTCACATACCACTCTGCAATCCACAAATAACCCTATTTTCTAGATGACAGAGGGTAAAACAATTAATTAGGGGCAATCTGCACTTTGCCTTCCCAAAGCAAAGGGTTAGAAACTTGGTGGACTCTTTTTAAAGGTCATTATTCCTCTGAATTAGGGTAAATATTCACTAACAGGCCTTATGAACAGTTTGAACATATTTGGTAATTTATAACAAACTTCTGTTAAACAGAAACCCCTTTTGCTTTCAATCCCTATTGCTGAAAATCTTTCCAAAAGGAATCAATCGTTTTCTTAGAGGGCTTTATATATGTACACACATATACATGTGCATAAACATACATATACATATGTTTTCTTTAGTTCTTATTAATCCTAGGTCTACCACTGTTTTAGAATAAGCATTTGAAACTAATTCTTGTGCTGGAACATAGAAGAGTTATTGCTGTACCCCATGGGGCAGTAGTTTCATTGTAATATGTTTTTCTAAATACTTGCTTTCTTGTAAGTTTATCCTAAAAGCAATTTGAATTACAATGACAATAATTTGACCTGCTTAATATTTTTCAATTACATAATAATTTCACATTATTCTAACTCATGAAACTTGTAAATTGTACAATATATATTCCCTTTTTACAAGGGGTAAACTGAGATTTAGTGGAGTTCATTAATTTCTGACTTAATTGCATTTAACCACACATTTTTCAATTTAAGCATTTTATCTATTTTTATTAATGATTTTTAAAGGTCTGAGCAACATTTTTTATTAATTTTTATTTTATTCATATGTGCATACAATGTTTGGGTCATTTCTCCCCCTTCCCCCCGCCCCCTCCATACCCTCCCCTCCCCGCTCTCTCCCTTAACCCTCCTTACCCCTCGCTACCAGGCAGAAACTATTCTGCCCTTAACTCTAATTTTGTTGAAGCTAGAGAGTGTAAGCAATAATAGGAAGGAACAAGGGTTTTGCTAGTTGAGATAAGGATTTTTTTTCCTTTTTCTTTTATTATTCATATGTGCATACAAGCCTTGGTTCACTTCTCCCCCCTGCCCCCACCCCCTCCCTTACCACCCACTCTGCCCCCTTCTTCTCCCCCCCCAATACCCAGCAGAAACTATTTTGCCCTTATCTCTAATTTTGTTGTAGAGAGAGTATAAGCAATAATAGGAAGGAACAAGGGTTTTTGCTGGTTGAGATAAGGATAGCTATACAGGGCATTGACTCACATTGATTTCCTGTGCGTGGGTGTTACCTTCTAGGTTAATTCTTCTTGAACTAACCTTTTCTCTAGTACCTGTTCCCATTTTCCTATTGGCCTCAGTTGCTTTAAGGTATCTGCTTTAGTTTCTCTGCGTTAAGGGCAACAAATGCTAGCTAGTTTTTTAGGTGTCTTATCTATCCATCCTCACCCCTCCCTTGTGAGCTCTCGCTTTTATCATGTGCTCATAGTCCAATCCCCTTGTTGTGTTTGCCCTTGATCTAATGTCCACATATGAGGGAGAACATACGATTTTTGGTCTTTTGGGCCAGGCTAACCTCACTCAGAATGATGTTCTCCAATTCCATCCATTTACCAGCGAATGATAACATTTCGTTCTTCTTCATGGCTGCATAAAATTCCATTGTGTATAGATACCACATTTTCTTGATCCATTCGTCAGTGGTGGGGCATCTTGGCTATTTCCATAACTTGGCTATTGTGAATAGTGCCGCAATAAACATGGGTGTGCAGGTGCCTCTGGAGTAACCTGTGTCACAGTCTTTTGGGTATATCCCCAAGAGTGGTATTGCTGGATCAAATGGTAGATCAATGTTTAGCTTTTTAAGTAGCCTCCAAATTTTTTTCCAGAGTGGTTGTACTAGTTTACATTCCCACCAACAGTGTAAGAGGTTCCTTTTTCCCTGCATCCTCGCCAACACATGTTGTTGGTGGTGTTGCTGATGATGGCTATTCTAACAGGGGTGAGGTGGAATCTTAGCGTGGTTTTAATTTGCATTTCCTTTATTGCTAGGGATGGTGAGCATATTTTCATGTGTTTTCTGGCCATTTGAATTTCTTCTTTTGAGAAAGTTCTGTTTAGTTCACTTGCCCATTTCTTTATTGGTTCATTAGTTTAGGGAGAATTTAGTTTTTTAAGTACCCTATATATTCTGGTTATCAGTCCTTTGTCTGATGTATAGTTGGGAAATATTTTCTCCCACTCTGTGCGTGTTCTCTTCAGTTTAGAGACCATTTCTTTTGTGAACAGAAGCTTTTTAGCTTTATGAGTTCCCATTTATCTATGCTATCTCTTAGTTGCTGTGCTGCTGGGGTTTCATTGAGAAAGTTCTTACCTATACCTACTAACTCCAGAGTATTTCCTACTCTTTCCTGTATCAACTTAAGAGTTTGTGGTCTGATATTAAGATCATTGATCCATTTTGAGTTAATCTTTGTATAGGGTGATATACATGGATCTAGTTTCAGTTTTTTGCAGACTGCTAACCAGTTTTCCCAACAGTTTTTGTTGAAGAGGCTGCTATTTCTCCATCGTATATTTTTAGCTCCTTTGTCAAAGATAAGTTGGTTATACTTGTGTGGCTTCATATCTGGGTCCTCTATTCTGTTCCACTGGTCTTCATGTCTGTTTTTGTGCCAGTACCATGCTGTTTTTATTGTTATTGCTTTGTAATATAGTTTGAAGTCAGGTATTGTGATACCTCCAGCATTGTTCTTTTGACTGAGTATTGCCTTGGCTATTCGTGGCCTCTTGTGTTTCCATATGAATTTAACAGTAGATTTTTCAATCTCTTTAATGAATGTCATTGGAATTTTGATGGGAATTGCATTAAACATGTAGATTACTTTGGGGAGTATCTACATTTTTACTATGTTGATTCTACCAATCCATGAGCATGGGAGATCTCTCCACTTTCTATAGTCTTCCTCAATCTCTTTCTTCAGAAGTGTATAGTTTTCCTTGTAGAGGTCTTTCACATCTTTTGTTAGGTTTACACCTAGGTATTTGATTTTTTTTGAGGCTATTGTAAATAGAATTGTTTTCATACATTATTTTTCCATTTGCTCATTGTTAGTGTATAGAAATGCTAATGATTTTTCTATGTTGATTTTATATCCTGCTACCTTGGTATAGCTATTGATGATGTCTAGAAGCTTCTGAGTAGAGTTTTTTGGGTCTTTAAGGTATAGGATCATGTCGTCTGCAAATAGGGATATTTTGACAGTTTCTTTACCTATTTGTATTCCTTTTATTCCTTCTTCTTGCCTAATTGCTCTGGCTAGGAATTCCAGTACTATGTTTAATAGGAGTGGAGATAGTGGGCATCCTTGTCTGGTTCCTGATTTTAGAGGGAATGGTTTCAGTTTTTCTCCATTGAGTATAATGCTGGTTGTAATTTGTCATATATAGCTTTTATACTGTTGAGGAACTTTCCTTCTATTCCTAGTTTTCTTAGAGCTTTTATCATGAAATGATGTTGGATCTTATCAAAGGCTTTTTCTGCATCTATTGAGATGATCAAATGGTTTTTGTCTTTGCTTCTGTTAATGTGGTTTATTACGTTTATTGATTTTCGTATGTTGAACCACCCCTGCATCCCTGGGATGAAGCCTACTTGGTCGTGGTGAATAATCTTTTTGATGTGTTGCTGAATTCGGTTTGCCATTATTTTGTTGAGGATTTTTGCATCAATGTTCATTAAGGAGATTGGCCTATAGTTCTCCTTTTTGGAGGTGTCTTTGCCTGGTTTTGGGATAAGTGTACTACTGGCTTCATAAAATGTGTTTGGCAGTTTTTCTTCCCTTTTTATTTCGTGGAACAGTTTAAGGAGGGTTGGCATCAGTTCTTCTTTAAAGGTCTGATAGAATTCAGCAGAGAATCCATCAGGTCCTGGACTTTTCTTTTTGGGGAGACTCTTGATTGCTGCTTCAATTTCATTTTGTGTTATAGGTCTATTCAGGTGATTAATTTCCTCTTGGTTCAGTTTTGGATGGTCATATGTATCTAGAAATCTGTCCATTTCTTTTAGATTTTCAAATTTGTTTGAATATAGGTTCTCAAAGTAGTCTCTGATGATTTCCTGGACATCCATGGTGTTTGTTGTTATCTCCCCTTTTGCATTCCTAATTCTACTAATTTGGGTTTTTTCTCTCCTCATTTTAGTCAGGTTTGCCAGGGGTCTATCGATCTTGTTTACTTTTTCAAAGAACCAACTTTTTGTTTCATTAATTCTTTGTATGGTTTTTTTGGTTTCTATTTCATTGATTTCATCTCTTATTTTTAGTATTTCCCTCCTTCTATTTGTTTTGGGATTTGCTTGTTCTTGTTTTTCTAGGAGTTTGAGATGTATCATTAGGTCATTGATTTGGGATCTTTCAGTCTTTTTAATATATGCACTCATGGCTATAAACTTTCCTCTCAAGACTGCCTTAGCTGTGTCCCATAGGTTCCAGGAGGTTGTGTTTTCATTTTCATTGACTTCCAGGAACTTTTTAATTTCCTCTTTTATTTCATCAATGATCCATTCTTCAATAAGAATTCTTCTCCCACAACCACTGTGTTGGCGTTTATATATGCTTTTAGGTCTTTCAGGGTATGTTTGATGAATTGGGTGCGTTGACATTGGGTGCATACCGATTGATGATTATTATTTCCTTTTGGTCTATTTCCCCTTTTATTAGTATGGAATGTCCTTCTTTATCTCATTTGATCAGTGTAGATTTGAAGTCTACTTTGTCAGAGATAAGTATTGCTACTCCTGCTTGTTTTTGGGGGCCATTGGCTTGGTAAATCTTCTTCCAGCCTTTCATCCTAAGCATATGCTTATTTCTGTCGGTGAGATGAGTCTCCTGTAAGCAACAAATTGTTGGATCTTCTTTTTTAATCCATTTTGTCAAATGGTGTCTTTTGATGGGTGAATTAAGTCCATTAACATTAAGCATTAGTACTGATAGGTATGTGGTGATTCCTGCCATTTAGTTGTCTTAGTTGTTCGAAGGTTTGATTGTGTGTACCTAACTTGATGTTACTCTCTACTGTCTTGCTTTTTCTTTTCCTGTGGTTTGGTGCTGCCTGCCTTTTCATGGTTAAGTTGGGTGTCACTTTCTGTGTGCAGAATCCCTTGCAGAATCTTTTGTAATGGTGGCTTTGTGGTCACATATTGTTTTAGTTTCTGCTTATCATGGAAGACTTTTATTGTCCATCTATTTTGAATGATAGCTTTGCTGGGTAGAGTATCCTGGGGTTGAAGTTATTTTCATTCAGCGCCCGGAAGATCTCACCCCACGCTCTTCTTGCTTTTAATGTTTCTGTTGAGAAGTCTGCTGCGATTTTGATGGGTTTACCTTTGTATGTTACTTGTTTTTTCTCTCTTACAGCCTTCAATATTCTTTCCTTAGTTTCTGAACTTGTTGTTTTAATGATGATATGTTGTGCAGTAGTTCTATTTTGATCTGGTCTGTTTGGTGTCCTGGAGGCCTCTTGCATCTGTATGGGAATATCTTTCTCTAGATTTGGGAAATTTTCCGTTATTATTTTGTTGAATATATTACGCATTCCCTTCGCTTGCACCTCTTCTCCTTCTTCGATGCCCATGATTCTCAAGTTTGGTCTTTTGATGGAGTCAGTGAGTTCTTGCATTTTCTTTTCACAGGTCTTGAGTTGTTTAATTAATAGTTCTTCGGTTTTTCCTTTAATTACCATTTCATCTTCAAGTTCTGAGATTCTGTCTTCTGTTTGTTCTATTCTGCTGGATTGGCTTTCCGTTTTGTTTTGCAGTTCTGTTTCATTCTTTTTTCTGAGGTTTTCCATATCCTGGCAGTTTTCTTCTTTATTGTTGTCTATTTTTGTCCTGAGTTCATTTATCCATTTATTCATTGTGTTCTCTCTTTCACTTTGGTGTTTATACAGTGCTTCTATGGTTTCCTTTATTTCTTCTTTTTCTTTTTCAAATTCTCTATTTTTATTGTCTTGGAATTTCTTGAGTGTCTCCTGTACATTTTGGTTGACCCTATCCAGTATCATCTCTATAAAATTCTCATTGAGTACTTGTAGTATGTCTTCTTTTAAACTATTCTTATGGGCTTCATTGGGTCCTTTGGCATAGTTTATCTTCATTTTGTTGGAGTCTGGATCTGAGTTTCTGTTCTCTTCATTCCCCTCTGGTTCCTGTACTAATTTTTTGCTGTGGGGAAACTGGTTTCCCTGTTTTTTCTGTCTTCCCGTCATTGTCGTTGGTGTTGTTACTGTCCGTGTACTGTGTGCAATTAAGTATTTTCTAGCTTGTAATAATAACAATGGTAATATTAGAATGGAAGGGTGAGCTGAGATGGAAAGCAAGAAGTTAAAGAAAAGGGGAAAACTAATATACAGACAAGAGAGAGAAAGCAGAACAAGGTATCAGACAAGAGAGTTTCAAAGGTATAAACAGGGAGTGTTAGTGTACTAATCGACAGTAAGCTGAACAGACATTAGAGAGACAGAGAGAGGATTGAAAATCAAAGATAAAAAAATAAAAAATAAGTAAATGAAAGAAATATCTATATATAAAAATGAATTAAAATAAAATGGAAAATAGAAAATTAAAAAAAAAAACAAAAAACTTCCAAGTTTATATGCAATGCAGTTTCAGTCTTAATAATTTGGGTGTCCGTCTCAATCTCCAGTCCTGGAGTTGGTGCCTCAGATGTTGTTCTGTAGTTGTCTCATCAAAGGGGATGCATAAAGTAGAACAAAACTACACACTCACACACACACATACACACACACAAAAGCCCCACCAAGTGTCCCAAGTTCAAATGCAATACAGTTTCAGTAAGTTTTTCGGCTTACAGGTGTAATTTGGTTGTTCTCTCATCAAAGGTAGGGAGAAAAAGAAAAAAAAAGAGTCTGGAGACCATTCTGAGAGTGGTATCTGCAGCTATGGCTTGCCTGCCTGCTGCTCTCAGCCTGTAGCTGGCGGCGTTATTTATGCAGATCTCTGGGGTGAACTTAGCACTCACTTGGTCCCACAGGCTTTGTTTGTTCAGAGTTCTCCTGTGCGGGAGCCTCTGCTACAAGCTTTCCCCTTTCCAAGCACTGGGAAAGGTGACACTGCCCCCGCATTGTCAGGCCTGCATGTTTATTTACAGCTCAATGGGGAGGTGGGTCCTCCCCCCTCTCCTGTGCAGTTTTCCTCCCACTGCCACTTTCACAAGCTTTCCTGCTCCTGATTGCTGGGCGGTGCTGCTGCTCCTGCAGGCTGCCATGTTTGTTTACAGTTCACATGGGAAGTGGGTTTTCCCTCCTCTCCTGTGGAGTTTTCCTCCCTCCGCCACTCTCACAGGCTTTCCTGCTCCTGGTTGCTGGGTGCGTGCCCCGCTCCTGCCAGAGTCTCTCCCCCCCCCCGCTTGTTTATTTACAGTCCCAGGAAGGGTTCCCTTCCCCCAATCTTCAGCACTCAGTGCACCCCACCCTCTTTCCTGCATGTCTTTGCTGTTCTTATTGCTTATTACTCAGTTTCTCTTTTTTTCCCTGGGTGGAGGTCAGTCTGTCCAGGGGGCTATGCTGCTCTGGCCCAGGCTTGTCTGTGGGAGAACCACAGTACCGCGAAGCTCACCTGGTCCGTGTCTTCCCAGTGGGTGCCGGGGACCCTCCTCGTTTCTCCATTTAATGTGAAGTGGAGATTTTCTGCGCAGGCTGGAGGTGTGCAGGGGTCAAAGTTATGCCTTTTCTCAGTGATTATGCCTGCAAGGTGTGTCTCCAGCATCTCTCCAAGATTTCACTATAGGAGGCTCGCTTTCTGCTTCCTACCTCTAGCCGCCATCTTGCCATTCTTTCATATAAGGATTTTTAAGTCACATTAAAGGATAAGAAAATACTGATGAATATGGTTATCTCCTACGTTGTTTTAGGACCAACATTAAAATTCTGATGTTTGTCTTTTTTTGCCAAATCTTATCTCTTTTGGTTTTCTTTTGGAGAATATATTCTTCCATAAATTCTCAAATAATGCTCAAGAAAAATACTCTAGATGGGTGAATCAACCTTTTTTCAGTAAATTACTATATGGTTATGTCCTTTCTAAAGCAATACATACTATTTACTTTTCACAAGAAATTATGCACATTGTAGTGGTTTAAACTTACATATTTGTGGGTTCATTAAGGTTTCCCTTTCCAATTTAACTTGTAGAGGGAATAAAATTATTAGTGCCACCCCAAATAAGGATCAAGCTTAGTAAAAGACATTAATTCCCGAGGTGAAGAGTTGGAGCATGATCCAGACACAGCTGCTGATGGGTGATAAAAATGGATTCCAAGTAAAAACAAGCTCAATCACCAATCTGCCAAAAGCATGGGAAAGAAAAACATCTTCCTGCACACAGTCCTTCCAGCCTAAACCCAAGCAATGTAAAGAAACTGCTGTAAATAAAAGGAATCACATCTTAAGCATGCAGACTTGCACCATGCAGCTTGGAAATGGTAACCTGAATCCTTGAGAAAGCAGGCTCTCCACTATGCATACAGCTGTTCTAACAGAGCTCAGCCAGGCAAGGGGAGAGGATACACACTGCCTGTCACAGTTTTCCAGGTTACAATCATTGCTGGCGGTCCACAGTGGGATTTGGTGGTAATCATATGCTTAGGGCAATGATATTTGATATTATAGATTCTCTTCTCTAAGTTGCAAAGAACTGGTCAACATCTGGCCAAAGAACAAGCAGAGGCCTTTCTGTGTGATGCACACTGCTCTCTCTTATATGAGAACCTCTGGGGTGGTATACAAGAATTCAAGAATGATTTGTTTCAATTAACCTAAAAACAGAATTGATCACCTACTAAGGTAGATGGGATGAAAAGCCAACAACTCACAACTAAAACAGATAACTGTTTATACTGTGGAATATTATAAGTATTGAAAGACTCTTAACTTCAAAATGCTTACCCCAAAGTGTTATCTGAAATCACATCAAATCAGTTATTATTAAGGAAGTATACATCTCTAAGTACATTCTCTGTAAAGCATCAACAGGTGTCATACTAATAAAACAATATACACAGATGTTCATTAATGTCCACAAATTTGGAAAAATCCAGATGTAAACAAATAGCTGTTCTACTTAGGACAATAAAATCTACTTGTGCTTAGACAAACTATGTGCCACAAATCTCCAATAAAAGGGTCATAATAAGCAGAATTTTCCAAACTTGGTTGTCCTTGAGAGACTTTAGAAATAACTCATCTTGATAAACTGTTTTCACTCAGATTAAAAAGACATCTTCTTAAATGAGCACTGACAGTACATGTTCATTAAGGCCATGACAACAACAAAAATACCATGAACGTGCTAGTGTATAAACAACAAGTAAGTGTCATCTATGAACAAAAGAGTGAGCCCTCACTAGACACTGAATCTGCTGGTGCCTTGATCTTGGACTTCTCAGCCTCCAGAACTGTAAGCAATAAATCTCTGTCGTTTATAAACTAGCCCGTTCATGGTATTTTTGTTGTTGTCATGGCCTTAATGAACATATACTGTCAGTGGTCATTTAAGAAGATGTCTTTTTAATCTGAGTGAAAACAGTTTATCAAGATGAGTTATTTCTAAAGTCTCTCATGGACAACCAAGTTTGGAAAATTCTGCCTATTATGTCCCTTTTATTGGAGATTTGTGGCACTTGCTGCTTCCTCATATGGTGGATGGGACTACCTAGTTTTCTGGGGTCTCTTTTAAGAATATTGACACGATTTACAAAGAATCCTTACATATGGGCTAGTCACATCCTAAAATTCCCACCTTCTAATGCTAACACATTGGGATTTGTCTTCAATGTATGGGTATTGATGGGAAGCATATTCCAACTATACCTGTGTGCACATATCTTAATTAGATGGAACAACTTGTGAATCCCTGATTGCGAATCCGTGATCATGAAACCACTTGCGAATGTTTTACTTAGTTTTCATTCATCAAAATGACTAGCTTTAGAGAACAGAAACTGGCAACAACTAGAGATTTTTATTTTGGTGTGGGTCAAAGTGAATGATAACTACAGGATGCTGGAGGTGAATGAGAAGAATTGCTGGATAAACCAGCAAAGGAGCAGCACTACTCAATAAGAACTCAGTAAGAAATCCCAAGATGAGGAGAGTGTTATGGGGAGTACAGAGAACATGCACAAGAATCACCAAAAAGACCAAAATGGGAGTGGATACTGAAAATGGTGAGTGACACTAAATGTAATTTTTGTTCATGGAAATTTTTTGCCTAGGACTACTCTGACCAGTAATTAAAAAAAAAAAATAGAACATCACTTTTATCTATTTCCAGAGGCAGTGAGCCATTATAGCCCTTCCTGATTCTAGAGAATTTACCTAAAGAGTACTAATTCTTTCTTGAGCCAATATAAAGGAATATAATTTCAGTGGGCAAAATTGTTGACACATTCAGGAATACGAAGTTACTGGCACACACTCATTATACCACAACTCTTCAATGCTCTGAAGTTCAACATCAACCACATTCTAATTCCCCTGCCCCCATTTGTCCACAGGAAATAGGTTAATTTCATATTTTCAAGTTATGGCTTACAATCATGCAATTTTCAATTCCTTAATTGAATTTATTCTTAAGATTTTTCTCCAAGACAAAGCACCCATAATACTTCCCCAAGGACTATTAATTTCTTCTGCAAATTGAAGTTTGAGTCAAGATCTTGAGTTAATATGAAAACACCATCCTAATTTAAAATGTAAATTTCTTAATTTGAAGTTATTAGGGATTCACTTGATTCTATATGAGCTTTTCAACATTGCCTCTCAGCATAACTAAATATAATTCTAACGAAAGTAGTGAAAGGGGTTTTATTTTGGGGGATCAGCATATCTTGTCAGCACCGTATTCCAATGAAGACATCATATACATGTGGGCTGTGACTTTGATTTGTATCTTTTTCCAACTGAAGGGAAAAATGTGTCTTGGTAGCAAGATGTGTTTTCTTCCCCTTCCCAGCCAGAGTCATGTTTTATACCTAACACTCACATTCAATGAAATATTTTCATGTGAAGTTTCTACTGCCTGTGAAAAGGCACAGTCTGCCCATTCTATGATGTGCTAAAATATTTATGCCTTATCAACTGTTAATTAATGTGACAGCCTGCAACTTTTTTTTTTATTACATCTCTTAGTGTCGGGGCTTAGGTTAAAAATGAAGGCTGACATAACTGTTCTCCTTTTACACTTACTCCATGTTCTCTGGATGCTGACAGAAATGCTTTTTATGCTGATAAGTCAGGCTGTCCTGTTATCTGAAAGAGGAAAGAAGGCAGGCAAAAAAGTTAAGGAAATAAACATTTCCATGACTTCATCCATGCTAGAAAAAAAGTAATAAATAATCCCATCTCTGAGGGGTCTAAGTGATATTTTATTCCTTCATGGTTTATTATAAAATATTGAATTTGCCTGATTTCAAAAAAAAATTATGCTGTCATAGTAGCTTGGCTTTTAAAATAAGTCTCTGATTAATCTCTCAAGTCCTGTCTTTTCTAGCTCTTTGCCTTTCTTTCTATCCTTCATAAATTAGGAAGTAATTTAATAATTTTTTTCCTTTATTCTTGTGATGGGTGGGGTATATTGTGGCATTTACACAGTTTCTTACAATGTATCAAATATATCATACATGAAACACCTCCTCAGCCACTCTCATTCGTCACCCTCTCCCCTGATTCCTGGAGTAGTATCATTTTTGCATTTACTTACATGTGTACACATTTTTTGCACCATATTCATCCTCCTACTCCTTTTCCTTAACACTTCCCCCCTCCCACTGGTGCCAGCCCTTCCCCTGGGCAGGATTTGTCTGCCCTCCTGTTCTTCAAATTTTGTGGAAGAAAAAAGACAAAAGACAAAATGAAAAACAAGACATTTTAGCTTTTTGAGATAAAAAGCTGCACACAGAGTTTCCTTGTAATATTTCCATTTATGTATGTATTATAATCCTAATTGGTTTATCTCATCTAATTTTCTTCATTCTACCTTAGTCCCTTTCTTATGGTAGTTTCAGTCAGTTTAAGATTTCTGTATTCACTCTTATATAGAGAGTATATCAACCATATTCAAGTTCTTAGCTTCCTATCCCTCCCATGCATGACCTCCAGTTAGTGTGACCAATATTTCATAATATTGCTACATTTGTGTTAGGATGATACTCCACAAATGAGAGAGAACATGCAGATTTTAGCTTTCTGAGTCTGGCTAGCTTCACTTAAGATGATGTTCTCCAGTTCCATCCATTTACCTGAGAATGACAAAATTTCATTCTTCTTCGTGGCTAAGTAAAATTCCATTGTATATAGTACCACATTTTCTTAATCCATTCATCAGTAGTGGGACATCTTGGCTGTTTCCATAGCTTAGCTATTGTGAATAGTGCTTCAATAAACATGGGTGTACAGGTACTTTTGTTATAAGCTGCCTCACAATCCTTCAGGTATATCCCTAGGAGTGATATTGCTGGATCATATGTCAGATCTATTTTTAGTTTTTTTTAGGGGCCTCCATACAGTTTTCCAAAGTGGTTGTACTAGCTTACATTCCTACCAGCAGTGTATGAAGTTTCCTTTTTCTCTTTTGCCCTCACCAACATTTTTTGTTGTTTGTGTTCTCGATGGTAGATTCTAACAGGAGTGAGGTGGAAACTTAATGTGGTTTTCATTTACATTTCCTTTATGGCCAGGGATGGTGAGCATCTTTTTCATGTGTTTTTTAGCCATTTGGACCTCTTCCTTTGAGAAGGCTATGTTCAGTTGTTTTGTCAATTTCTTTATTGGATCATTGATTTTTTTAGGAGTTTAGTTTTTTGAGCTCCCTATACAGTCTGGTTATCAGTCAGTCCCTTGTCTGGTATATAGCTGGCAAGGATTTTTTTCTCATTCTGTGGATGACCTCTTCAGTTTACAGACCATTTCTTTTGTTGTGGCAGAAGCTTTTTAATTGCATGTAATCCCATTTCTCAATCCTTTCTCTTAGTTGCTGAGTTGCTTGAGTTCTACTGAGGAAGTCCTTGCCTATACCTATTACCTCCAGTGTATTCCCTGCTCTTTCCTGTACTAGCTTCAAGGTTTCAGGTCTATGTTAAGGTCTTTAATCCACTTTGAGTTGATACTTGCACAGGGTGATAAACATGGATCTAGTTTCGGTTTTCTGAAGGCAGATAGCCAGTTTTCCTAGCAACATTTGTTGAAGAGACTGTCTTTTCTCCATTGTATGTTTTTGGTGCCTTTGTCAAAAATTAGGTAGACCTAGCTGCATGGATGTATGTCCAGGTGTTCTATTCTGTTCTACTGGTCTTCTTATCTGTTTTTGTGCCAATACAATGCTGTTTTTATTGCTATGGCTCTCCAGCATAGTTTGAAGTCATACCTCTAGTGTTGCTCTCTTTGCCCAGTATTGCCTTGGCTATTCTCGGTCTTCTGTGTTTCCATATGAACTTTATCATAGATTTTTAAATCTCTGTGATGAATGTCATTGGGATTTTGATGGGAATTTCATTGAACATTTACATTGCTTTTGATAGTATAGCCATTTTCACTATGCTGATTCTGCCAATCCATGAGCATGGGAGATCTTTCTACTTTTTGTAATCTTATTTGATCTCTTTCTTCAATAGTTTGTAGTTCTCCTTGTAGAGGTCATTCACATCTTTTGTAAAGTTTATTCTTAAGTGTTTGATTTTTTTTTGAGGCTATTGTAAATGGAATTGTTTTCCTATATTCTTTCTCAATCTATTCATTGTTGATACATAGAAAGGCTACTATTTTTAAGTTGATTTTGTATCCTAATAATTTGCAGAAGCTGTTTATGGTGTCTAGGAGTTTTTTGGTGGAGTTTTTCAGGTCTTTTAGGTATAAGATCATGTTGTCTATGAATAGGGATAGTTTGACTTCTTCCTTACCTATTTGTATTCTTATTTCTTTTTGTTGTCTTATTGCTTTGGCTAGGAATTCCAAGACTATGTTGAATAAGAGTGAAGAGAGTAGACACCCTTGTCTTAGTCCTGACTTTAGGAGAGATGGTTTCAGTTTTTCCCCATAAAGTATGATGTTGGCTATAATATGATAGCTATAGTATAGTAACATATGTGTTTGTCATATATAACCTTTAATATGCTGTGGCACATTTCTTGTATTCCTAGTTTCATCTGAGCTTTTATTATGAAATGGTGTTGAATTTTATCAAAAGTTTTTTTCTGCATCTATTGAGATGATCAAGTGGGTTTTGTCTTTGCTTCTGTTAATATTGTGCATGTTGAACCATCCTTGCATCCTCTTGATGAAGCTGACTTGGTCATGGTGTATGATCTTTCCAATATGTTGTTGGATTCAGTTTGCCATTATTTTATTGAGGATTTTTGCATCTATGTTCATTAAGGAGATTGGTCTGTAGTTCTCTATTTTGGATGTGTCCTTGTCCAGTTTTTGGATAAGTGTAATACTAGCTTCTATTTCATGGAAAAGTTCAAGGAGTATTGGTACTAGTTTTTCTTTAAAGGTCTCGGAGAATTCAACAGAGAATCCATCATGATCTGGACTTTTCTTTTTGGGAGACTCTATTTCTTGGAAGTCATTTTTAAATAAGACTGGTTTAGGATATTGAATCTGAGCAGAAACATAAGCATTTCTCAGGACAGGTGCAACAACAAGGCCAGATGTGAGCAATGAAGACCCACATTAAGTTGCAGGCAGTTCGTGAGCAAGAGCCCACTCTCAGGATCTAGATGTGATGGTGCATACTATAGTTCCAGCAGCTCAGGAGGTGAACATAGTTGGTTCTTGACTGGAGGCTAACCCGGAGAGAGTTAGCTCAAGACCCTATCTGAAAAACAAATTAAAAACAAAAGAACCAGGCATGTGTTTCAAGTGGTAGAGCACTAACAAGTGGGAGGCCCTAAATTCAATCTCCTGTACTATTAAAACAAATGAACAAACAAACTAACAAAAAAACAAAACCAACCCTCAAACATGGCAAAGGGTTGTCTCTGCAATGTACTAATCAAGTAAAGGAATTTTATAGCAATTCTTTCTTTAGCACATGGCCACTTTTAAACAAAGCACAGTATAGCTAGACCAAGCACAGATCAGCCACCAGCATCTCCAGTCTGAGAGCTCTGCCAAAGTTATTATTGGGACTTGGTTTTCCAGATCAAAAAACCACTAGAGGCAAAGAGAAATGGGTCAAAATTAGCTGCAAAACAAGACCCAACATTACCTTTTAGACTGTTAATATTAAAATACCACTCAAGATAATGAAAACACATTATTTAACATCATCATCTTTATTTACTAACTTTTTGGAGTGAAAGACAAAGTCAGCATTTACTCTAATAATGTCAGTTACCTTCTTTTTTTTTTATGGTGGCACTGGGATTTGAACTCAGGGAGTCATGCCTCCAGCCCAAGTCACTTACCTTCTTATCTCAAATCATCATTGGTTCCATTAAGGTTTCTACTTCCCATGTTTCTTCCTGTTTAAAGACCTGAGCTGTGGAGTTTCCTTGGGAGAGCCCAAGCAGTGTTCAGATGGAGGACCTACCATCCATGGTATTACTCCCATACCTCAGGGTTAATAGAGGTCTTGCAGGTTCAAAGCTGTTTCTGCCTTATTTTCCTTTCTGAGAAAAGTACCAGCTAGTTTTAAAGAGAAGTTAAATATAGCAAAACTATGTTAAAGAACGTGGTACTTGACATCACTTTGCAACTCTGATTTACAATGGTAATGTTGTCCCACTATGCGAATCCAACATGAAGGAGGTGGTGGTGATGGTGGTATCTGAAACACAGGGTGTCTCTAAGAATCACAAACGGTCAGGAGAGTGACTGCCTCCTGTGGGTTGGTGGATAGAGTGGGGATGAGACCAGAAAGGAGGATGTGAATGACAATGACACCAACGGTATTAGAAATGTTGATAGAGGGTTCATAGCTGCTTATTTTATTACTGGGTTTTATTATACTGTATCACTTAAAAATACTGTGTGCCTAACATTTAAATATGACTGTCTGTTAAAGCTTTCACACATTTATGCACCTTGTATTAAAAAGATAATTCTTTATGAAAATGACCAAACCATCCTTACATCCCAATACCACATAGATATAAGAATGATGAAATGATCTGTGTAAAACATTTCTAGGGAATCATAACAAAAAGAATGCCAAAGCCTGATACAGATGTTTCCCTGGTACATCTGTGACTATAGACAAGCATTCTAACCTTACTCTTGCACACACACCATGATTATGAAGTGCTTTCTGACTTGCCCTGCTTCCCTAAGGTTAAAACCTTTTTCTGAGACTTTTGACTCTTTGAGTTAAAAGCCCTTTTGAGTTTGCTTGTTTCTCTGCAGTTGATGATTTTTTTAAATCCCAGTGAATGTCCTTTGCCTACTACTTCTAAGAGGAGAGGGTTGGACACTAGAATGTTTTTAAGATCTTCTGGCTCTAAAAATCTCTGATTCTGTGACAATCAAGGAAAGTGCTAGCATGCCTTTCCAGCATCTTTGTCATCTGGGTTCTTCTCTACACAATTGAGGAGGAAGAAAAATGCTTGGGAGCAGTAATAACTGTGCTCCCTGTCCTCACTTCTTTATTCTTTGATGTGAGTCAACTTTCCTGACTCACCACAGACCAATCTTAACTCCTACTTTCTCCCTCCCTTGAGGTCTCCCCTACACACACACACACACACACACACACACAGTGTATAAAGAGCCTGGCCACAGTATCTCCATTTTAATTCTACTAATCTTGCTTCTGCTTATCTCTGCCAGATACTCACTCCCTTATCTAGATAGTAACAGCTTACATTTACTGAACCTTTTGCAAGATGTGCTAAATACCTTACTTGGATTCCTGACTAGTTCTTAGAGTTTGGGTTTTGGAGTCAGCAATTCCTAGATTTGAATCTCAATTTAGCTTCTAAATAACTATGAAACCTTAAGCAAAAATGATTCATGTGTTTGAGAATCTGTAAAAAAAAAGGGGGGGGGAGAATGTATGGGTATAAAAATCTTAATAAAATCTTAATGTTTACAAAAGGTTACTAAACAGACTGTCAAGAAATAAAATACTATTTTATCATTATTACAGGTGTCACTGCATTGCTACTCTTTTAGCCAATATTCCTAAATGCTCGCTCCTAAATTCTTGGTCCAAGATATGTGATTTTCCTGTACCCAGTGTCGGTGTCAGATCCCTTCTCCTGACCTTGGAATCCTAGACCTCTGTCTGTTTCTCCTTGAATGGCACTTTCTTAGACTTCTGAGGTCCATCAACCCTTGTGTCTATTAGCACATTGCTTACTCAATTCTGTTTGCTCTTTCCAACTTCACTGTACTTAAAACCTAATTACTCTCTCCTGTTTAGGAAACCTTAAAATACAGTTCTGAAGACTCCTGGTAAGACACTTACATATAGTATGTCATTTAATCTGTATAACAACTGTACACAGAAGGTACAAGGTTATCCTTCATACATGATTGGCCCATTCTCAACACAAAAACTCATGTATGGTTCCAAGGCCCCTTCTTCAATTCTCATAATCTCCAGTGGGCTTGGTCATATATCACATACCCTTGGTTACATGACTATGCCTAGCTGCAACAAGAGGCTAAGGAATTGAGTGTTTAACTGTGACCTTGAACTAATAAATTACGAGTGTGACAGAAAAGGGAAATGAATTTTAGGGACAAACAGGAGTCCACCAGAGGTAAGTAATAGTATTCCATTTATATGAGGACAGCACACATCACAAAAATTAAGAGGTCCCACAGCAAGAAAATAGAGGGTCCAGGAGTTGAAGTCAGGTGCAATTGACTTCAGAGGTACTTGTGAGTGTGCTGGTTGGTGCTGCCTGGGTCCCCATGTTCACTGAGAATGTAGCTACCTCTTGCGTGCCCTGCAGGAGATTCATTTCAAATAAAAGCCCTTGATTAGCCCCTTTATTCCTGTCAGAGAAATAAAGCCAACTCTTCTCTTCAGTTATTCCAGCCACTACAGGATTTTTATTTACCCTGCAATTCTCTTAACAATATTTACTAAGTAACAATTTTGTAAACTACATGTGCAGAAGAGGTCTTTAGCAACTATGTTCCTTATGTAGGATGACAATAAACAACTGTGTAGGCAAAGTTTCCAGTTAGAAATTAAAGCTAACTCCATAATAAAATAAATTTTAAAATCTTCAAAGGAAAACAAAGAAAACATTTATATTACTTAAAGAAAAAAAGTCAGGCATTTTATATATAACTTCAGGTTATCCATTTGGTGTTTGGTTCAAGTCCATGATGTTTTGGTTTTTCAACACTGGGAAAGCTAATGTCTGGTATTTTTCACAGACATACATGCTTACCATTAACAAATAGCTTTCCTGCCTAATTTTTTTAAATTCATTCTGTTTAACCTAATTCTCAGCATTGTACTTATTAATAATCAATAATCAAATTATTATGTGCTAATAGATGTCTCTAATGTTTAAATAATTCTCTCAAAAGATTTAGAAGTCACTATGGAGCCAGTTAATATTAGTTATCAATGATTGACTAATGGAGAATTTGCATCCAATTTTCTTACCAATACAAATATTAACAGGGTATGCTACCTGTTATAACAAATACATAATCCCCAAATCTTAGCAATTTAAGGCAATAAAATAACATTCTTTGCTTACATTTTTGCACAGTTAGGATTGGAAGAAAGACTTTGCTCCACAGTCATTCAGTTACACTCCCCTGTGTTCTTGTGGCCCTAGGAATTTGTTCCATCCAGCTCATAGATGGACAAAGAAAAGATGGTGGGTGTATAAAATTTTGATTTGATTTGTTTTGTTTTGTTTTTTGATTAGCCAAGTCTGCATGTCACTTCTACCACACTACATCGGTTGGAACTCAGTAGCAGGACCACACCTAATTACAAGGGACACTAGGAAATGTAACATAGCAATGTTTAGTGAATTTATGTAGTATAACTGTGTTCAGTGGATTTAGTGAGACCTAGCCGCAAAATTCAATTGAGTCTTTGTTACAAATGCCAAAAAAAGGATTGCTAGCCTAGAAAAAAAGTAAAGTTAATCTGGTTAACATTTAAAAAAATTAATGGTGACATAATTTAAAGTATGGCCTTTCATTTATATAACACTGGCAAATATTAGTGAGGGTAACAAGTATTCTAATTTGAGTTTTTACATGTTATCTACAAACAGTTGTCTAAAGTCAAGTATTTTTATTGTAATAAAATCTGTATAACATAAAATATACCATTTTTAAGTGCCCAGTCCTGTGGCATTACTACATTATCATTGTTAGACAACTATCATCCCTGCTTATCAATACAACTTTCTTCTCATCCCAAACTAAAACTCTGTACCCATTAAATAACTCCTCATTTTGCCTTCCCTTTTCCTTATCCCCTGGCAGCCACTAGGAGATATGACTATCTCTCTATGACTTCGACAATTCCAGGTACCTCATGTAAATAAAATAACACAGTATTTATGAACCTGGTTTATTTCACTTACCATAATGTCTTCAAGGTTCATCCATTTTTTGGAAAAACAACATTTAATATTACACTGTATGTATATACCACATTTTGTTTATCTGTTCATTTGTCAATGGACATTTGGATTGTTTCCACATCTTGACAACTGTGAATAATGGTGTATGAACATGGGTGTGCAGATATCTGTTTGAGACCTTGCCTTCAATTCTTGAATATATACCAAAATGAGGAATTGTGAGATCACATGGTAATTCTATGTTTAATTTTTTGAGGCCCATTTTTCACTCAAGTATAAATTCAAAATATTTTTAAAGACAAACTTGTAATCAGTCTCTAAGAAAGGTTGTAATAACTTATAAATCAAGACACAATCCCCCCCCAAAAAGTTTCATGGAATTGGGAGATTATATGTTTTCAAAATAGCTCTTTAAAAACCACAATAGTTTTACTTTCATTTTCCTTTGCTTCACTATTCTTATCTTTTGCGGTGCTGGAGATCCAACCTAGGAAGACCTCGTACATGCTAGCTTTGCGTCATTATTAAGCGAAGAAATAAAATAGATGGAAGAGTAAGTTGTTTCTCTGGGTGGGGAGCTATAAAGAATAAGAATTTGATAGGAAAAAAGTGATGTCCTGAAAGTTTTGTTCTACCTTTTATAACATTGGTTCTAATAGATTTGCTAGAAATGATAGGAATGGCTTATCACACCATGACCAAAATTTAAACTAAGAACATCTGTGCACTATTGTAAATGTTAACTTATAATTAATAATTAAAACTTGGCAGTAATATCATTCAAAGAATTGACATCACTGTTTCTGGGTATTTTTCCTGCTGCTTTTCTCATAGTTATCTAGATTGCTTTACATTTTGTTGTCTTTAGATTGTTTCTGTAGACTATTTTGTGTAAATATTTAAAACAACTAGCTAGAGTGATGAAAACCTGGGTGCTTTCTAGAAGTTTAACTCCAACAGCAAGGGGCTTTAAATGTTTGGTTTTGATTTCATCCTCTCTGGCAATTTAGTATTTCTGAGTACAGGTGCTGTCGAAATTCAAAGAGATGATGAGAATGAAAGGCAAGGCCTGTGGAAATGAGTGCATTTGAACTAAACCCTTAACTGAGAGACTGATTTGGAATGCTTTGGTTCCTTAATAATGAGATTTTCGAATTTGGTGTTTCATCACAGACATATGATAGAGCATTGATATTCTAGGTCTCAAAAAATATTTCCACACTAAGTTTCTCCAGGAAGAAAGACTAAAAGATGAAATGGGGCACAAGTTTGATACCAGGTTATCATTTTTTGACAGCAGAACATCAGAAAAGGCCCTTTTCACCCATTCTTGTTTGCCTGTCTCAAAGGCTAATAGATTTTGAGTCTGGTACTGAGGAATGTTTATTTTACTTATTTTTAAAATATAATACCATTTGATGCTTAACTAATAATAGTGCTTAAATCACTTATGATATGCAATGAGATAACCATATATAGCCAGCTGCTACATTTTTCACTGCTTTACATTGGATTTTTATGATCTTCTCATTCTTTGTTGCTTAGACATATTTACATGTTTGATACATTTGCTGATATGAATAGTTTGCATATTAATTTGAGGTTTTTTTGTAGCTACCTCCTTCAAAGAGAAATAAAATCTAGAGTAGTTTTCTCTTTAACACTGTCTTTTTGTTTTATTTTATTTTTATTGTTGTGCTGGGTAGGGATACATGGTGGCATTTACAAAGGTTCTTATAATATATCAAATATATCATACTTGAATTCACCCCTTCACCATTGCTGTAGAACTAAGAGCCTGCAAGTGAAATCCATCATGAATCTTGCTTGATGGGTTTAATGTGGGCAGCAGAGAATTTAGTAACTTCCATAAAGAAAAACTGAAGTCACTTTTTAACATGAACCTTGTGTATAATTTCGCATCTGGCGGCATGAACTGCTAAAATACATAACATTATAAATAATGGACTTTTAGGCCTCTCCTTAACAACCATTGTCAGGCACACATTTTTACAGCCTCATGGTTGCTGTGCACGCAATCAGAACGGTAGCCAGCGCTGAAGTCATTCTCGCTGCCTCCTCACTCTGTCTCTTCATTATACATTCTCGGCATGAGTCCCACTCATTCTAGTAATATTCAACTTTCCCAGTGCTCATACCTCTGTAGTTCTTAACCTCCACATTTATTCTTGTCGCTCCTATTCTTGGGCCCTATTCCCATCCCTATTTCTAGGATTTACTCATCTGCACTCCTAAAGAACCATTGTTCTTTTCAATATCTTCTCCCTGTCTACTACCTGTCTACTGAGTAAAGGGTTTGTGGACCAAATCCTTTACTCAGTAATTTGTCATTCTTTTACACTCCTTTAAAAAAATTAAATTTAAAAAAAAGACCTGGATATCCTTTTCTCCTCTCTTTTCCTCTGATTTAAATGGGTTTATTTCTTGCCTTCCTATCAAAGACCCTCATTCTCTCCTATGAAGCACAATATAGTGATTGATATCAACCAACTGGATTTTAGCCCTGGTCTTGAACAGGTGCTTCTGTCTGTTTTCTTGTCTGTAATTGGAGGGAAATACCACATGTAGGTTGTTCTAAAAATTAAACAAAATAATATAGTTACAAAGCATGACACAGTTGGCCTTGGTAAACATCAGTTATTATTCTCTACCTTCCTTGGAAATGACTCTTGTAAGTACTTCCCACCTGCACGTCTGCATGCCCATCCTCTTTGTCCCAGAATTCAGGATGAAATTAATCTATGGCAGCAGAATACTTAAAGATACTACTCTTTATTATGACAACAGCTCCTAGGATGAGGTTTTGCACAGACTTACACATAATCATTAAGCTTATTTCAGTTACATAAAGTACCAGGGTCAGTTCAAGTGCTCTAACGGCCTCTAATTTAAATACCAAGGAACTCAGGTCCAGGCATGACACAAAAAAGAATGGACATACAAATCCAAAGTCTTATGTATTCAGGATAGGGATCCAGAACCTATTGTGTGACACCAGATTGCCAGGGCACCACATTTGATTCGTTATCCTGGAGTTTCAAGTACCTGTTACACTAGGAGAAAACTAAAAGAGCTTCTGAAGGCAACATAGTTCCAGGCTAGTCTAAGGAGACCAGGGTAAAAGGCTGCAGCTTCCTTTCCTCTTGGGGACCTAGCCCCTAATTCTTTCAAACCAGTCAAAACAGAGATATGAGAAAACTCTTCTTCCAGGATATTTGGGGGTATCTACAGTAGAGTAGAGTGGGCTTCCAGCCCAGCCTCTGAGCAGTTCTTGCAGCCTTAACGCTTGAGGCTTGCACCTGAGTAAGCCCGCCAGCCTGCTGGAGCCCAGACTTGGCCGGGAAGCAGGCCTGACTAGGGCAGGGGCGGGGCTTGAAGGGGCTCGCTGGGCGTGGCTTTGGCCCTGAGTGGGGCGTGGCCTAGGACCAGGGTCGCCGGGGAAGGCGGAGGGCGGTGTGGGGGGCGGGAAGCGGGGAGACGGAAAAGGCGGGGAAGTTGGCCTGGTGGGGTGGAGAAGGCAGTGCACCGAGAGCGGAGGGAAGGCGCCCCGGAATCCGAGCGGGCACAGGAGCTGTGGGCCCGGTAGGAAGTGGGGTTCTCCGCAGGGCCTCGGCCGGGTCTGGGAGAGTCCGCCCTGGGAAGGTTTTAAAGCAGCCTGCGCTGTGGCCCTGCTGCTTTACCCCAATGTCTCGGGAAGGCTGCAGGAGCTTGGGCCCAGGAGGCCGGCTGGGCCCTGAAGTGGCTGTTCGCCCCAGATCTGAAGTCCCCCCAATTCTAACTTGAAATCCTGAGGTCGGCCCAGCGCAGCACCAGCTCAGTGCGCCTAAGCCGCGCTCCAAGGGCGTCTTTGAGCAGCTGTGCCGGGGTGGGGCGTCCATTCCTTGCTTCTGCTTCTTTAATGGGCTTTTGACATCATACCCCTCAGCCTTGCCATTTGTTTTATCGGCTCCTGTTTCTTCCATTATAATGATATTCCAAACACTTAGGTGCGCCTCCTTAGGGATAAGAGCAAAGTTTATACTAGGTGATATTCGTCCTTACATCGCCTCTTATCTGGAGGAAACAGACAAGCATTTATTCCTGTCCTAAAGGATCCTCTTTGTCATAGAGATTCTTTGTCATAGAGAATGAACGTCTGTGAGAAAAAATTCCTAGGACTTACGGCACCCACTTGTCCTGTTACATTTTATTTTACATAGACGGAAGGGATGTATGGCAGTTATCCTCAAGGCCTGATGTAATTCCAGAAATAACCGACCACCTTCAAAAAAAAGAAATCTCGGTGCAAAGAAACAGATCGAACAACTTTCTGACTGTCCACAGGTCAAATAGCAACTTCAGTTTTGAAAGGATATTTCATACACCATATTCACAAAGTGTGACCTTATGAAATTATGTTTTCATTTATGGAGGTTAGATGTTGCTTCAGTGTTATCAAAGTTACTATATGTATTATATAAATTTTTGGAGTAAAATACCAAAATATATTTTATTTTCATTCCTTGGTTTTAGAATGGTAATAATGGATGCCCAAGCCTACATTTTTTTGACAGTTACTAACAGCTAATTGTCAGGGTTGGTATCCAAGCCCTATGCACTCTAATTTAATCTACTCCACAGCCCTTTGAGATATTAACTGTGGTGCAGATGAGAAAGTTAAGGCACAGAAGGATTAAGACACGCTGCTGGAAAGTTTGTGAGTGGGGGGGAAACAAAACTTTTTTTGACTCCAAAGTTTGTGTTCTTATCCCTTCAACTTTTTACATCTCAAGTCTGTACCACATCAACAGGGACTAAAGGTACCCTTCATTAAGAAAGTAAGAGCAATTGCTGGTTACAGAACTTTGGACCTATAATAACTACAGCCTAATACCAGTCATAACTCTGGGAGTTCCAACTCTGACTTTGTAAAAGTTGCTTATTCATCCTAGACACATAAAAGTAATTGATTTCCAGGTCTGTATTCAATTTGATAATCTATGGATTTATGACAATAGAATTCTGATTTTTACCTTTTAATGATATTTTTGGTCACATTTGGTATTGAGATAACAAGGTGGCCAGGAAGGGTTGGCTTATCCAATCAACAAATATGTATTTTATACCTGTGATAGAGAACAAGACAAATAAGGTCACCAGCTTCTTGGAGTTTATATTCTGGTTGAAGGTGAAGGAGCCAATAAACAAATTAACAAGTAGCTGTTTACAACAGTAAACAGGGGGCTGGGATTAAGAAAAATGAAGAGGCACACCTTGGATATGGTGATGAAGAGGGGACTCACCAATTTAGATTCTGATTTGGGAGGATGAGAAGGACTGACTGAATGATGTTAACTCCCTTCACTGGGACTGAAAAGGGCAGAGAAGGCATAAAGGAATTTGGTATATTATAGAAACTGCCAGAAGGCAGGAATGGCTGGAGCTTGGGTGATTGGTTGGAAATGAAGTTGGAGAGCCAGTTATTCAGGACTTTCTGCACTCTGGTAAGGTCTCTAAATTTTAGTGTAACAGCTAAGGAGAACCTCTAAAGGGCTTAGGCATGAAGGTGGCTATGATGAAGCCAAAATAAATCTAAGGGTAGCTCTGGTGAGGGTAGTTGCAGCAGTGACAAAGTGGAATTTCCAAATGTCACTTCCTGACTACCTTGTGTTAGACTGAAAGAGACACAGAATAAATACATAGGAAGACAGCTCAAATCCCAGCACAGGGTTTATTATTCAGGAAAAAGCCCTGTGGAGGTGGGTATCCAGCCAAAACCAGAATCTTACTGCCACTTATAGACTTGGAGTAGATATTGGGGAAGGGTCTGGAGGGGAAATTTTGCTGGGTTCCAAAATTTTTCAGGAGTGGAGTTAAGATTGCTTCAGGGAAGCTAGAGGAGATAAGTAGTAATTAGGTAGATAAATTTCTCGCTCCCGACACCCTGGTAAGGTGACAGCTCCAAAGTGAGAGTTTGTCAACTCCTTGAGGTTGGGTATGGTCCTTCGAATAGGTGGTGGGGTGTTTCCAGTAAGCTGCCTGTAAGGGTAGGGTGTCCAATCCTAATGTGGCTTCCTTTTTGTTCACCCTAACACCTTATTTAAAATAACACTCCAACACCCCTCACACACTCAGAGGGTTCCCCTACGCACTTTATTTTCCCTCCATATTGTTTATTTCCATGTGGCATACATTATGTTTTATTTGCAAATCATTATGTACTTCCTCCCATAAACAATGTCTACTATGTGAACCCTGGGTTTTTGCCATTTCATTTACTGTCATTTCTACAGCCACTGATGCTGCACCTTATGCAAAATAGGTTCTTAATAAATAAATTATCGCATGAATGGATTTGTTGAATGTGTTGGATTTTGATTCCATAGAACTTGCTGATGAATTGAATGTGGTAATGAAAGAAAAGGGGGGAGAAAAGGAAAGATAATTCTCATTTTGCCAGCTTGAGAACTGTGTAGGTGTCAATGTGAGTTAGTAAGAGGTAGGGTAGGAAAAGAGCAAATGTGAGAGCAAATAGAAGAGACAGGAAGTTCTGTTTGGGTCATATTAAGTCTGTGATATGTAATGGATTAGTTATTTAGTGATTATCTTGCAGCTTCTGCATGCCTGGACTTTGGATATGGTTTGGTTGGGTGGTTCTCCCTTAGGGTCTCTCTGAGGTTGCAATCTAGCTAAAAGCCAGTGTTGCAGTCATTACAAAGCTTGACAGGGCCTGAAAAATCTGCTTCTTAGTTCTTTCATATGACTGTCGACAGACTCCAGCTGGTTGTTGGCTACCTTGGTTCCTTACCTCCGTGTGGGACTGCTTGTGTTGTAGCTTCATCCCGAGCAATTGACCCAAGAGAGAAAGTGAACCCTAAATAGAAGCCACTGTCTTTTTACAACTGAATCTAAGAGGTAAAATACCATCACTTTTGCCATATGGTACTGATCACACAGACCAGTGTGAGAGGGAAGTACACACAGGTGTGAGTGCAAGGAGGAGCAAGGTTATTGGGATGCATTACAGAATCTGCCTGCTGCAAAGGTCTGGTTGCTATGGTTTGAATATGGTTTCTCTTCCAGTGGTTTATGTACTGGAGGCTTAGTCCCCAATCTAAAGGTACTGAGAAGTGGTGGAACCTTTAAATAGTGGGGCCTACTGGGAGATAATTAGATAATGGAGATGCCACATCAGAAGGGATTAATATCTGTCTCTTGGGACTGGACTCTTTACAAGAAAACAGGTTACTATAAAGCAAGGTCACTCTTTTCTGTACATGCTACTTACCTCTCTCACACACTCCCACTATGTGACACCATCCACCATGCAGCCAGAGGCCCTCGGCAAAGACTGAACAGATGGGGCTGCCTGATCTTGGACTTTCAGCCTCCATGACTAACTAAATCTCTTTTCTTTATGAAAAGTACCCAGCATTAGGTATTTTGTTATAGCCATACAAAATAGACTGTTAAATGTCAAAATAGAAATGCCATTTGGTCACGTATAATTGACTGTAGCTTATGGAGGAATCTAAGCTACAGATAATTATTTGCAAGTCATTAGTTTTGATATATGAAACTGTTGGAAAATGTTGGGAGAGAATAAAGATAGAGAAGGGAAGAGGACTTTGGATGAGTCCCAAAGAGTCTGAAATTTAGAGTGTAGTGGGGAGTAAAAGACAGTAACTGGTAAAGAAGGAGGAAAATCAAGACAGTGTATATTCCAGGGATAACTTAACTAAAATATTAGTCTCTCTGGACAAGTTTCCCCTTCCCAATAACGGTCAGAAAAGACTTTGAATATGGCTGAAATGAAAAGTATTTCTGAAAAAAAAAACAATATAATTCATTTTGAAGTGTGAGTCATTAAATTTTGGGCCAGACAGAGCAGAAGACAGAGGGACACTTGTATAGATTGAATATTTAGTCTCAAGAGTACATGCCTGTAAACTTAATGCCTTCCTTGTCTGGGGTTTGACCACCAGTCCCTGTGATTATAGTAACTCAAGGATATTACAGATTGCTCTTTTAATTACACTTGAGGACAGGATGTTGAATTATACAGCATGAAATGAACTGGAATGATGTCCATCCCTGATTCCATATATTTCATTGTGTTAGTCAGATTTTCCCCACTGTGTCCAAACACTTGAACTAACAACTTCAGGGTAGGGTTGTTTTGCTCTAGGCTCAGAGATTTCAGTCTAAGGTCAGCTGGATCCATTGTTTTGGGCCTGGGGCTAGGCAAAATATTTGACCATCAGTGCTTCTGGCAGAGGCAGCTCACATTGTGGTAATCAGGAAGCAGAGAGAAAGAGAGACAGAAAAGAACTAGGGACAAGATTTATCTTTCCAGGAGGCACACCCCAGTGACCCACTTCCCCTAACTAGGACCCACCTCCCAATAATGCCATCATATTATAAACCCATTAAGGGATTTATGAATCGATTAGGTCAGAGCCCTTGAGATCCGATCCCCAAAAGCTCACCAGCTGCCTGAGCCCGTGGGGTGGGGGACATTTCATGTTTAATCCATAACAAGCATTAATACATGAGTCCACTTTCTCCATAAATGTCTTAAATATCCCAGTATTCCATACAGTAGCAACACTGAAAATTCCTGATTAAGTTCTATTCTGCTCAGTGGTTCTATAAATTTGACCTAGATGATTGATGGATATTTTATCATACATCAAATGTGGCCCCTTTCTGTTTTCTTTAGCTGTTTTTTTCTTACATATTTTCAGTAGTCTAGATTTTTTAAAGAAGACTTATAATAGTCTCATTCATACACCTCCTCCCTCACTTAAAAAATGAAGAAGAAAAAAAAAATACCTAGTCCCACTTGATCAACTAGTACTATGGTTCTGTTTCGTGAAAACTGCATCTGCTTAAGTGCAAATACCTCTTCCTTCTTAGCATGGTAATCATGAGTGTTATCCATTTTTATGTCCCCTTTCAGGTAGATAATGGCCTTGTTAATGGTTTGGCCAATGAAATGTAGGTGGAGTGACATGCCACTCCAGGTGAAAATTTTAAGAGCCAGTGAAGTCTTTGTAAAAATCACTTTCCCTTTGTCACAGTGATCACCCAGATAGTGTGGCATCTCTACTAGTCTGGGTCATGGAATGAGGACAATAAGCAGAGCCCCCTACTACCCTGTGTTACACATAAACAATGAGCTAGCAATAAACTTTTCTTGTGTTTAGATGCTGAGATTTGATTTGGTTGTTATAGCACCGTAATATAGCCTAAACCTGCCTAATAGACTCAGGAAGCCTGAGCAAATACAGTATTTCACTGGTGGGGAAATGGCAAAAATAGCGTTTAGATGCTTGATTACATTCTGAAAGGGCAGCTGGTGTAAAGTGCAAAATTCATAAACGTTTGATGCCTGGAAGGGGTAGAAATTAAGGCTCTCATTTTTAGTTTGAGCAACATAATTTATATATTTTTAAATTTCCAGTGTACTGCCAAATTTTCTAATATACAGGAATGTTCATGGATGACTTGTGAAGAGACTCTTCTTCCCAAGTGTTGTTATAAGTGGATGCATTTCAGAAATTATTATGTCACTAAAGGACTTTTTAAATGAATCATCTATACTTATCACTGACTGGTTTTTTTTTTTTCATGCAGCTTCAATGGTATTTTAAATATGATTTCCTGGCTATTTTATTTTGGATCTAAGAGTATCAGACCTAGGTTTTGCTCTCAACATCCTACAGGCAATATGATCACTCTTTGACTGTGACTTAAACAGAAGTGAAGCAGGGAGCATTTTGCTTTGGGCAGAGCTATGCTGCATTCTGAGGGATGTTGGCTATAAATCCAGTCTCCCTAGAGGTTAACAATCAAAGTTCTCCCCCTCTCCTACTCAGACGAGTGATATGATGATGATAAATTGCTTGGACATGACTGCCCCAAGCACTAGTGTGATGAATTATGTTGTTCGGGGTATGACCAAAGATTCTCTATTGTCAGTCTGCAGTACTGAGTATTGGCAATATTCATAAATAGCCTCTGCCAATTTTGAACTCTGCTTTGCATTTTAAATTCTCTGTTTTCATAGATCATGGTTCTTAGTTCTTAGTCATCTCTGTTTTCCACTGAGTTCACATAGATAATCAGCCTTTTGTTTTCTCTGCTCCCTACTCATTAAAAGGGTGTGAGGTATGCTTAGTTGTATACAGTAAACACTGTCTTTCTTCACAGAAACTGTTAAAGTGGTAATTATTAGTCTTTTTCACTAAATCTCAAGTAATAAAAACTTATCTTGCAGTGGCTTAATTGGGTAATTATTTGGTGTTTGAAAAGCACTTTGAATAGAATATTGGTAAATATTGTTGTTAATTTAATGCTCTTTTGTATAATTGAAAGCTCATATGTCCACAAAGTCCTCAGTATTATTGTGTACCAACAAAGATTTATTTATGTTGCTCATTATTACAAAATTATATATGTATTGATTTTTAAAATATTTTAAATATTTTCACAGACTTTCATAGTTATCTCTTGCCTGTACCTCTACATTTCTACATGTCTCATCTACTTCATTCTTCACACATCTATAAAGTTTAATGCTAGCAGCCTTATTCTCTAAATGTTTGGAAACAGATAAATCCCAAACCTAACTTCAGGGCTATTTTGCCTCATACACCTGCCACATATGCTGTGCAATATCTGCTTAACTTTTCAATAAGCTTTCTGATTTCTGTGGTCTAAGTTGTCAACAAATTCGTGAAAAAGGTTAGGTCAAATTGCATATTCCTGGCCAAGCATTTCCTGTGCATTCTCCACTCCATTTGCAGATTCTGACTCCCCAGGGGTCATTAAAGCCATTTCTGTAGCTTAGATTAGATGACCTCTGTTACTGACTGTATTAGTTTGCTTGGGAGCCCATAACAAAATCCCACAAAGCAGAAATTAATTCTCTCATAGTTGGGAACTTAAAGTTCAAGTTGTTGTGTCAGCAACTCTGGCTTCTCCTGAGGCCTGTCTGCTTGGCTTACAGGTGGCCATCTTCTCTCTGTGTCTTCACATTGCCTTCTGTGTGTGTCTGTGTCCTAATCTCTTCCTATAAAGGCACCATATCTATTGGATTACAGCCACCCTAGTGACCTCACTTTAACTAAATCACCTTCGTAAAGACCATTTCTCCAAATGCTTCGGGTTACTTCCAAGTACTTCAGTTTAGAGCTTCAATACATGAATATTTGAGAGACATATTAACCCTGGCCTACAACAGTAACAATCTCTGGAAATGAGTATATTTTGAGTAATTTTCATTGATTGCCAAATCTGAGCTGTCAAGTGATGACTTCAAGTCATTGGAAACTCCACTGAACTCAAGAACCCAACGTTATTTGGAGGGATGCTTTATGTTTGTGACTCAAAACATTGAAATAATTAGGTACAAACTGAAGCAACATTACTTTATGAGTTAGAATTTATTAAGCAGTTAACCAAAAATGTATATCTAATCAAGTATACTTTGCTTTCTGAACTACAATCATCCAGATTTTTCCCTAAGAACTTACAGATATTTTTACCTCACATTTTCTCTCTGAATAAAAAACTTTCTATGATTAGTCATTGTACTTACACCATTAAAAAAGAGCAAAATGAAATTCAGGCATGGTAGGACACCCATAATACTAGCTACTTGGGTGGTGGAGGGAGAATGATTGAAGTCTGAGGCTGGCCTAGGCAAAACGTATGAGGCCATATCTGAAAAAAAAAAAAACTAACAAAAAACAAAAGAACCTAGGCATAGCTCATATGGTAGAGTTCTTGCCTAGCAAGTGCAGAGGCCTTGAGTTCAAATCCCAGTACCCACCCACCCCCAAAAAGGGCAAAAGAATATAAAGCATGCTGTGTTCCTACCTCAGCTCCTCTCCCTATGTGGTGGAATCTCTGCTTATGTTGCTTCAGTGTGTTATGCATTGCTGTCCCCATTTTGTCAGTTGAAAATGTCTAAGAATACAGAAAGTCTGATGAGAGAGGTGAGTCTAAGGAGCTAGCAAAGCTCCAACATTCAAAGAAATATTGAGAAATGGGAAAGAATAAAAAGCCTGTAGCACCAATATCTGTCCACACCTTAGATTCTCGAAAGCATTGTGCCATTCCTTCAGAATAAAATCGTAGGGATTTTTTCATCCTTAAAAAAAACCTTTTATAATAAATTAGTACCAGAAATCCTTTGAGGGTTGTTATATGACTATGTGAGAGTATGCTAGTAATATTTGGAGTAATTCTTTGGTGATTTTGAATAGGCTGTAGAATATTTTTCCTTTAAAAATTGTCTTAAATTGGAAGTTATTGAAGCTGAGTGATGGCTATAGAGGGGTTATTTATACTACTCTCTCTACATTTGTGAATTCTTAAAAAATGTTTAAAAGAATTGTTTAAAAAGGAAGAAAATCTATAACTTCCTGTGATAATGTTTTCAGGGCCTGATTGAATTAGGTATACATGCATAAGTTAGAGGATACCCATGTAAGTAGAATATGGTTTTAACTGCCACTTGCTCCATAGGAAAGTATTGTCAAAACCCTTATCCAAGAATGGTAATCCCAGTTTTGATCTACATTATTTGACATGTTTTATTTATCACTCTCTGACAGATGATGTCTCTTACTTCTGTGAGTCAGTGCTTTTCTACCAGCTAAACAGCTTCCCAGTCTCTCAGGTTGCAGTTTCTCCAAGTTCAGTCTTTGACTTGTGAGCATATACATTTGCCATTCACAAACCATTGCACACAGGACTTTAAGAAAAGACCACTTACCTCCAATGCACCATGTCTGATTAGTGCTATCTGCCCAATACTTTCTATAAAAAATGTCCTCTGCATTTGCAGGAGAGATCTTACAGGCTGACATGAGGCAGAAGTGTTCTTCAAAGGAGTGATTGTCGCTTTTGTCTCCTGCTATCACTGGCAGTGCCTATCCACATTCTTTCAGCCTCCACTCTAGGACAGGAAACTCTACTGGGCATCATTTGTGAGTCTCACTCACATTTCTGCATAAGTATCAGGACTGGTACAGATTTCCTTTTGATTCTGTACTGATTTGAACTTGGCCCACAATTGTCCAGTAAAGTGCACCTTCAATGGTGTTCCTTTTTCTCCTGTGTACTAAATATTTTGCAGCAGCTCAGCAATCAGTAGTAAGATGAAGATTCTTTAATCTTCATCTTAAGTACTGACATCACTGAGCATTTGGCCTGGTAGCCATATTTGATCTAGAGGGACAAGGTTCTTGTAAATGGAGTTCCAATGCCCCTCTTTGATATTCTCATTCTGGCCAGGCATTATCATTTCACTTTTTTTGTCTATCAGTGAATTGGGGTAGAGAGATCAAAATATTTTAAGATAAAAGTTCCAAATGTAAAATGTTCTCCATGAAGAGTCTGTATAGTTCTATTGTTCTATTTAATTTCATTTAATCATCAGATTTGTAATGTATAAAGAACATAGACATTTTCACTAGAGATACTTCATGGGCCTTTGCTAATACTTATTCTTGCTATGGTGAAGTAAAAAGGATTAATTTCTAAATACCTTTTTTTTTGATAGACCAAATCAGGATTGTAAAAGATTTTTATGTGGAATTTTAATAATGCACTATATAATGACATTGCAGTCTTTTTGTGAAACTGCTTCCATCTTATTTTTATTTTGCATTAACTTACATTTCTATGTAATCTAATAACCACAGCACTTTTGTTTGTTTGCTGTTTTTGTTTTTGGTGCTAAGAGTCAAACCCAAAGCCTAGATACCTCTGAGCAACACTCCCACCTTCACACATCAAGGAGAAGTTCTTATATGTTGTTCCTATACCAAAAATGTTGTATTAAACTTTAGACTTTTAGTCTATAAATATTGGAAAGCTTAGTATGTAGCTATACTGTCTAATAAGAATGTCTTGATTCATATTCTTTACACCATAAATATTTATATTTTTAAGACAACATCATTTAAAATAATGTCAACAGTTATAGGATTGATAAAAAAGATCTGCATGTTGAAATTGGATAATAGCTTTCTCTGCCTAATTAGAAGCCAAGATTATATTTTGGATGAGTTGAGGGGAATGTTAGCATTAGTTATTTAATAGGACAAAGAAAATGAATATGCTACAAGACATTGCAGAGATACTGACAGACCCCTTCATTTTCACAAACTCAGTATAATTTTCATCAGTTCTGATGAAACTTGATTAATTCTCATATTTTGAAGAGCATTTGCAATGCCTCTGTACTACCTTTACTCCTAATTACTTAAATAATAATTATTTATAACAAGGAATATCTATGAAATCACAGACTTATTTCTCCTGGAGTAAATTAAAATAAATACTTGTTTAAAACATTATAAAATTCTCATATACTATCTAAAATCACTTTGAACCACCAATGGGATATATATATCTCAAACTTTTAAAAAAGCATTGACAAAAACCAAGCAGACTATTGACTTTTTAAAAAATTGCATCACCACCTACTAAATAATAAAATAATTTTGGTCGGTCAGTTGGCACACAATTTTTGAAGTAGTTTCTATATTTGTACTGTGATGAAACTATAAAAACTGCCTTTGGATATATGTACACATATTCACACATGCATGTGGACAGATAATGGGTCATTTTAGCTGTTATTTGGGAGCTAATTAACAGTTTTCAGTTGCTCAGGTGGCATCACTTATTTGATGACTAATAAAGCCATCACTATTTTATACTTGCACCTCTATTTTATTCTTATTTACAAGCAGAATAAAGGATGGTAATAATTAACTATCTGGAACTTCTAGATAGTGAAGCATTTTTATTTCATTCATCTGTTAGTAACAAACTGTTCTTTATAATAAAGTGTTAGTAAAAGTAATACTATCTGGAACTTCTAGATAGTGAAGCATTTTTATTTCATTCATCTGTTAATAACAACCTGTTCTTTATAATAAAGTGTTAGTAAAAGTAAATACTGTAATTTGGTTTATTTGATTGCATTATAGTTTGTTTGCCCAATGGGGCATCAAAAAAAGAATTTGTATATAGAAGATATCAATAGGATTCATATTTCTTGTATAGAAAAGTTCTGACTTTCTACTACACATATATCCCCCACTCACTTAATATTTAAAGAAATTAAGCTTAATGGAAAAGCAGCAGAAGCTACTTGACACCTGTCCTCTCACAGTCCTAGAACTTGTATCTGGAACAAATCTTAACTTGTTTGTTTATTAATGAGAAAACTCAGTTCTCCAGGAGTAAGTGATTTATCAAAGACGTATTTTTAACATATCAACCTTCTTTGTAATATTTATGCAGTTGGTAAAGTCTAGCTTTTCTTCCTCTTGAGAAAGTACTGATATGTGTACCAGCATTATGTTGTCCCATCTGTGTTTATTCTTCCATTTTTAAATATAGTAAGTTGACATTAATTTTTAGTGACACTCGAGGTATTTTATAACCATGAACTGTCATTTGTACTAATAAAAGATTAACTTAGTGGATTAGGTAATTAGCCTATTGTATTGGAATTATTTTTTGCTGACTTTAGTATACTTGACAGAGGGAAAAAGTCTCTAATATTTTTCTAAGCAGTGTCAAGCTATATTGTATATAATAAATAAAATTAATGTTCTCATGGCAAATATACCTGGGTTT
The DNA here is from genome assembly GCF_047511655.1 of Castor canadensis. NCBI lineage: Eukaryota > Metazoa > Chordata > Mammalia > Rodentia > Castoridae > Castor > Castor canadensis. Next base: position 79,962,236 of record NC_133400.1, on the reverse strand, counting down.
AGACATTCCAAGTTTTTAATCTGTGGTTATATCCAGTAGCAGAGCAAATAATAAAAACTGATAATCAAATCTAATAAAATGCATTTTGATAGCAATCCATAATGAAAAATGTATGAAGTGAGTTACTGCAAAGAATAAGACAAGAAGTGGAAGTTTAATTCCATGTGAAGCCTAAACAGACTAGGGTAGCAAATGTTAAAGACTTTACCTATGGAGTTAAAAATAACCTCCAAAGGAAAGACAGCTAATTTTGTTTATATAATCCGTTTATATTGCTCCACAGCTTGTTGGTGAAAGAAGCTTTGAGCACTTAGAGAACATATCTTTATCCTTACTGTGTTCCAATTTAAAAAATATAATAACTTCTTTTCAGAAACTAGAGACTTGGAGTAGTTCTGAGGTCTCCCAGGCCTACACAATGGGAGAAAGGGAGAATTGGCGGCCATTATCCCTCCAAACACTGTGATTTGCCATCACCGAGAAGGCAAGCAAGTCTTTAATAATAGAAGAAGCAAAGAGCCGCCACTCATTTATTCTTCTACTGTTACTGCTACCAAAGAGTACATATTTCAAATCTGCTCCGTGTTCTCAGACCCACGGCAGCTCTGAAACCCATGCATTCTTTTAAGTTAATTTATTCATCCATCCATAAACATTTATAGAATGCCTGCTTTGGGCCAGCCATGGTGCTAAATGCTGGCTGTGACGTTGTTCTCACTTAAATATTGAGCAGAGAAGATTCTTTGTGAGTTATGATAATCTGTTTGCAATTTTTCTGTGATGTCCTCAGAGAATACTAGAAGATTAGAGGCCCCTCCATGAACACATGGTCCTGCCAGCTTCTGCAGTGTGTGCCATTTGTCATTGACACACGATGGACACTGTGGTTTCAACTGTGGAAAGCAAGCTGAGCAGACTTTTGGGGGCTGGGCAGTGCTTTGCTGAATAGGAGTTTCTTTTTTCACTTCCTTGATCTGATGCTTCATGAGAAGAGCTCTTCTGCTCAGTCTTCTCTTAGCAATAAAGAATAAGATCCAGCTTCCACTGTCTGCACAGAGAGCAGTAAAGGTCCCTGAGGATGACAGATTTCTTGCATATGTTAGTCCATTTTTGGATTGCTGTTACAAAATGCCTGACGATGGATAAGATATAATGAAAAGGGGTTTATTTAGCTCATGATTACCAAAAAAACCAAAGAGCACGGCACCCTGGCTGAATCACAACATGGCAGACAGGTGGTAGATGTGGAAAAAAAAACGTGTCTAAAAGATGAAAGCGAGAGACCAGGAACGGACGATGCTTCCTCTCTCTTAGGAAGCAAACCACTCATGTGAAATCCAGCGCACTCCTCAACATGAATGAGTCCCTTACAGGATGGTTATGACCCCATCATCTGCTGCTAGGTCTCACATCTCTCAGTATTGGAACACGGGGAATTAAGCATGAGTTTCTGTGGAGACAAAGCACTTCAGTCTACAGCACTGCCTGTAACTTGTTCTTGCTCTCTCAAGTGGCGCTGTGGCCAGATGTATAACTGTTGTGTTGGTGGTCTTTTCTTTTCCCCCAGGGTTAGTGAAAACAAAGGAACAAAGATGCCAGTCAGACTCTCATAAACCCTAATATCATGCATTCCATTTCTGTCACACAATCACATTATGTTTGTTATTCTTAACTCTTAATTCTTAAATATTTCTTCTGGCTGGGGATGTTGCTCGGTGGTAGAGTGGTTACCTAGCATGTGAAAAGCCCAGCACCACACACACACACACACACATGCACATGCAAACACACACACACAAACACACGTAAAATCTTCTAGCTTGGTTACTCTTACCCCGAGGTAATACCTGAGACTTCAGAGCAAACTGTTTATCATAAGAGTATTGGTTATGTTTACGTATATGCTTTGCAGAATTTGTTGTAAACCTAATGCAATTGTAAACTCCTTGAAGACAGGGACCATTTCTTCTTTTTTCTCTCTCTACCACAGGGTGGGATTGACCCAATTTATTACAGCTGTGTCAGTCTTCAGCAAACAAAGAAAAAGAAAAAACAAAACTGTAGCATCTTGTGAAAGGACAAATAAATATTCAATTAAGGGTTATGTGAAGACCTTACTGTGAAATGTGTTGACCTTTGGAGAGGTTGAAATGCCTTGTTGCTGAGCGTCACGTTTTTTTAAGCTCTCATATCACAACTCCACTCCATCATGATTAATCTTATATGGTAATACGGTGACAATGAGATGATTTCTCTAGAGAATCTATACAAATACTATTAAAATGCTCTTACAATGTCAAAATGATTGCGGTGGAAGCATGTGGGGACTGTGCTTATGTGATTATGATATTATAGTGATGGGCGATTACCACAGGAAACTACTAATTCAACCCTGCAGGGACTTGCATTATGAAGCCATTATAACATGAGATTATAATGACACAATAACTTGGATGCACATTCGTGATGTGAAAACTAAAAGCTAATTTGAATGCAAGTAGTATTTCCATTAAATTGTAATTAAACACCGAAAGCAATACTTGTTTAAATTTGAGAGGGAGACATACAATTCAGAAATGAAAACTGTGGTTAAAAAATGCATGCTGACTATTAGCTTAAAAATAGTTAGGAATCATTTGCAACTTGAGTATTTAGTAGGTGGAAAAATCTCAGATCGGACTGGCTTCCCCAGACATGCATTATGATGACTGGTACAAAATATGGGACCCAAAATCCTGACTCCAATTCCTTTTCCTGTCACAATCATCAAGTAACATCTCCAGCCTTCCTGTTTCATTTTTGATGTGGGCACTATATCTGACTTGCCTCTTTGGAGAGACTAAACACTTTTTTTTGCATGCAAAGTAACTTTTTATAGAAATAAAAATTAACCCATGTTTGAAACAGATAAGCACAAAGAAAAGAAGAAGATTCTTAAAAGTTGAAAAAATTTCTATCCCTTGCAGACAACCTATGTCAGCATCTCTAGGTATTTGCTTTCAGCCTCTGTGTGTGTGGATGGGTTTGGAGGGGTTGGAGATTGAACCCAAGGCCTTGTGCATGCTAAGCAAGCACTTTACGACTGATCTTCACTGAAGCCCCAGATTACTTTCTATGTATAATATACATGTTTTTGTTTAAAAATTTACATTGTACAATACTTTTAAAGCATAATTATTGGTTCTTTCCACCCCTGCCAATTGCAGGATCTATTTCTTATCGAAGAGAATCCAGTTTATAAGTTTTTGTTTGTTTTTAAAGGTCAGCCCAAGCCAGACAATTTTGCATGTCACCAGAGAAGCCATATTTTACTATTAGGGAACAATATTTGGCAGGGATTCTGCTCTTTGTAGATCAATTACAGGATGAGCCCATGGCAAATTCTTCAGGTTATATTAACAACACTAGCGGTACTTGCCTTTTTATTTTATTTTTGAATTAGCGTACATGAATAATATGAGGGAATTTCATTGTGTTAATTTCACACATGCGTATAGAGTACTTAAACAACCTCACCTTCTCCATTATATTCCCATTCTCTCTTTTCTCCTCCCCCTTTTGCAATAGTGTTTGGTAGATTTCATTTTGATGTCTTCATATGTATATATGTGGTACACTTCAGTCCTCTTCAGCTCTCAGTGTCTGTTCCTTTCCTCTCCCCCCAGACAGTCCCCCATATACATTCATGTCCCATTATTATTATCATCATTCCATTCATTTTCCTGCAAATGACATGATTTCATTTTACTTTATGGCTGAATACATGTATATCTTCCTCATGGTGTGTATATGTATATATGTATACATGTGTATGTGTATATCCATGTACACATATCCATATATGACACTTGGTCATAGAGTGTCGTGGGTTGCTGGACACCTTGGCTGTTTCCGCAGTCTGGCTATTGCGAAGAGAGCTGCAATAAACATAGTATGCAGGTACTAGAGGTACTTACTTAGTACTGCTCTCTGTTTAGGAATCAATGGTGCCTTTGAGAAGTCACAGAGTTCCAATTTTGTCTCAGCCCATAATTATTACAGCATGGCTTAGGTAAGTATAAAGATAGATTGTGAGCAACTAAGAAAATTTAGGAGGTGCAGAACTCATTTGATACACAGCTGCGTTAGCTCATTCAGATGTTATAAGGACACACAGTAGCTCATCTGTGGTCCCTCCCAATTATAACTCGGTGGTTATTGCTCCTTAGTTTAAGTATAGTTGATATGGGTTTTTGTTATTAAACATTTAGTTTGCATTTAGCTATGCTGTATGCTTTAGAGTTATTTTTATGATCACTTCTTGCAACAACCGTATTAAATAGAGAAGTGTAAATTACTGGAGTCCTTATTTTTATAATTAAAAAAAGGAAAGCACTGTGTAGCCCAGCAGCTTGCTTCAAGTCACCCAGGGAGCAGGGTTTGTAGGATTTCATTTTCTGGTTCCAGTTTGTTGTGAACTCTTTTTTAGGCTAATGAGTGATGTTATCCTCTGAGTAGTAATTCCATATTAATGGAGACCACGGTAACTAATTGTGATATTTGTAACAAGTGTCTATATGGCTTAATGAAATAACACCAGACCAACAGATTGGGAGGGTAGATTCTAAACTAAGGTATCTGGCCTTCAAAAGATAAAGGATTCAGTTTTAACATCTAAAAAACAAAGTCATTGAATTAAATAACCCACATGGTATCTCCCAGCTCAAAAATTTTAAGATCTAGTAGCATTTAATGTTAATTGAGATAAAATTGTTCATTGTAAATATTGTATATTTTAACATTTACTAAGAATACTTAATATTTTACCTACTTTAAACCATTCATCTAAATTCAAAACCACGCTTTACTTAGATGGCATTTAATAATTTGATATATTTTAGAAAATTTGTGATTTGACATAAAGTATCTTTTTTTATTCAGAAAATTTGCTAAAAGTGTTAATGTTACAGATACAAATCAAATCTAAAAAAGAGATTAAAATTATAGTTCTTCCATATATTGGTAATATTGCTAAAGTATAACTCAAACTATAATTAAAAGATATTTCTACCTGACACTTGTATAAATATATAGCTAAATAGTTGTATTGAATAATACTTTAAATATATAATTTTCTTCAAATTCTTAAGAACCATCTGGTTGAGGTATAAAAGTAAAATACAGTACAAGACAAACCTTTCTACGTATTTTAATGCACCTTATTTTTATAAGGTGCATTATAAGGGAAATTTAAGTGATTAAATTCCCTTTATATTTATATGTATATGTACCCATTAGGAAATTAAGAATTTGTCATTTGATTGTAGAGACTTTCCCTAATTTGTGAGACTTTTTCTGCAGAGAGCTTAGAAGTCCATTGGAGTATATTTCCACAATCTCAAAGACTGGGAAAGAATGCTTATTCTGAATGACACATAGTCATTACAAATTTGCCTCTGATCCCTTCATAGTAAATCAGCTTTCTAAACACATTATGGATTGCTGTATCTACTTTACAACTAAATGTTGCCATAGAGTTTCATTATTTACATCTGTATTCCTTTTTAAGATCTTAATGGCATCAAATTATTACCTATAACAACAGTATTTGCATATGGGTTTTTTTTTTCAAATTGGGGGCTGAGTTTTTCTAGGAACCATGTCTATATTTACTCGGACATTAGGCTGATGGTTGGGTTGAGAGTGATGTCATAACCTCATAAAGTATTCAGAGTCTTTTAATTTCCTTTATGAAAAATTGATATGGGTAGAATAGGTCAAACCTGTAATCCTAGCTAATTGGGAGGTTGAGATAAAGAAGATTGTGGTTTGAGGCCAGTCTAGGTTAAAAAAATGTTCACAAGTCCCCATCTCAACCAACATCTGGGCGCAATGGTATGCACCTGTCATCCCAGCTACACTGGAGTTTGCAATTGAGAGGGTTGTAGTTTCAAGCCAGGCAGGGATAAAAAAGGTTGGCAAGACCCCATTTCAACCAAAAAAGCTGGGCATGGTAGCCTGCACCTGTCATTCCAGCTACAGCAGGAAGCATAAAATCAGAGGATCACGGTCCAGCCCAGTCCAAGCAAAAAGTAAGAGCCTATCTCAAAAATAACCAGAGCAAAAAGGATTGGAAGCATGGCTCAAATGGTAGAGCACCTACTTAGCAAGTGTGAGGCCCTGAGTTCGAACCCCAATACCATAAAGACAGAGAGAGAGACCCGCATGGTGAGACAGGAAGTCAAAAGAGACTGGCCAGGGGTCATGCTTGCTTTTTGTAACAACCTCTTGCAAAAAGTAACCCAAAGAAACTGCATCAATTTCTTCCATGAAATTACTTTGCAGTAGGCTCCATCTCTTAAAAATCCCACCACTTCTCAGACTGCCACACATAGGACCAAATTCCTGTATGACCCCTTCAGGGGCACACTCCAACTATATCCAAACCATTAATCTTTTTTACTTTTTAGCACTGTAATTTATACAATATCTTCAAAATAACCCTACTCTGACATTACTTCCTTAAGACTTGTGCACACTCATCTCTGGAACTGAGGGAAACATGGGGCTATAGAGCAGATAAGAAGTTCCCTATATGAAAGAACTTCGCCAAATTCCCGAAAACCCAGCTAATCAAAACTAACAGATTATCCATCACAATACATTGGGATTCATGTCCTGTGTTCTTTTATCAAAAAAAGTGGGGAGGGGATGCAAAGTTACTTGATACACATCTTAGGTATTTATTAATAAGTGCTGGCTGATTCTCAGAGGCAGAACCTCAAAAGTCATGGTCATTATACTATGTTTAAAGGCCTCCCAGAGGATGCTTTCAGAGCCTCCAGCTATGTATTCTGCCTTTAGTGAAATGGAATACATCTGCTTCTCCTTGTCTGAATAATAACCCATTTCCTCATTGGTGAAATGGGAACAATAATAATGCAAGTGAATTTCCTCTCAAAGTTCATCCTATGGTCCAGTCTTCCACTATTGGATGCTTTTTGATGACTTGCCTGGTGTTGATCCCTTGCCTACTTCTCCTGGACATTAAGAGATTTAATTAAAGTATGCAGAGTGTCTTAAGCTAGTCAGGGAAACACCCAGCATTATTGTTGTAAATAACACTTTTGATATTTTGTAATCTCTTGAAGGTAATGAAACTAGTGATATAGAAACCTGAGCCTTCAATACAGTTATAGTTTATGAAGATTCCTTCATTCCTACTATGCTATATTAATAGTGGTTATTGTGTGTTTGAGAGTTCAGAGTTCAATCACTATGAACTTCCTAAGTATTGATTTAAATTTTCCATCAATAAGTAGCACATTTTATTTATTTATATTGGTGATACTAGGGTTTGAACTTAAGATCTTGTGGTTGCTAGGCAGGCACTCTACCACTTGAGCCATGCCACCAGCCCTAAATAGCACATTTTAGAAGCTGGTTAAATATTCAAATCATGCTGTTTTGAGTCAACTTTCAAGACTTCACAACTTTGTTTTCAGAAGATGGTAATTACAACACTTTTGCAGGTGACAGGGATAAAAAGAGAATAGTCATCCAGGCTTGCATTTGTCCTGAAATTTACTCCTGTTTTGAAGATCCCTGTAGAATAAAGAACAGTCTTTTAGTTTTCCAGCTCATTCATCCCTTCTGGCTTCCTCTCTCTAACATTCAGCTTGCACTCTACACTGTCCATTTAATTATCATCCAAATATATTGTCTCATCCGCTGATGCATAACCATGTATCAGTGTTTCTCACAGAGGATCACATATGCAACATATGTATGAGCTAGGTTGCTTACAAGTCCTGAAGCATGCCCTTAATTTCTCACGCCATGACATGAGAAAATTCCTCCTCCAGGAAGCTTTCTCAGTTCCTCCAGTGTGTGTGAATGTTGTCCACACATCCCATAGGACACTTGCTTTGTATCTACTTCCTAACATTCACTGCACTGCTTTATATCATAAGTGCCCCATTAATGTGAGAAACTTATCTGTCATTGAATGTTCAGTATGTGCCAGGCACTGTGTTGGAGTCTCTAGCTTCCTAGGAATGACACTGTGTCTTTTTCATCTTTGTTTTCTTTAATTGCTTCCTTTGGACATACAAGGTCAAGAAACATTTGCTATATTGAATTAAAATATATTCAGGTGAATTTGTGAGTGCCTGGAAAGCTATTTTCCAGATTTCTTTCCTATAAGAACACAATGCCCCAAATACCCTGATCTGTAAATCACAGGAGCTTTTCTTAATATTTCAAGAATAACAATAGATAGTCATAAGACTATAAAGAGAATACAATATTAATGAGCACATTGGATTGCTTGTGCTTAAAAATTCCATCTGTGTGGAACTGAAGGATGGATAACACAAAATAAGTATTCTTTGGTTCAACTAGCATTTATTGAGCCCCTATTTCTTACCAATCACTGCTATAGCTCACCATTGGCACTTACAGCTCCAAATGTGGGAATGGAATTAAGGTCATTATCAAACAAAAGCTAGTTACAAGTATGACTCTTTTTCATCAAACATGGTATTTCTCATACAGATGTCCAAGTAGGCAGCAGGTAAGTTACTAGAGCAAGACAAAAAGGGCTAGAATCAGCCTGAAAAAGTCTGATCCTTATAGTCGTAAACAACTACCATTTTTTGGCACCCAGCAGGCTAGCTCTGACCATCCAAAGCCACATACCTGGTACCTATTCTTTTTAAAGTCTAAATTAGCTGAGTAGAGTAGAAAAAAGTAAAGACTCTTTGAGAGTTTGCTATGTGGTGTTCAAACTAAAGGTCTTGAGAAGATTTTATAGGAAATACCTTTTAGCTACATAGTTAGTTCTGCAACGAAATTTAAAAGCTTTCTGTGATTCAAGGAGGATTATTTTTTAATGAAACTGCCTTAAAAAGAAACTAGCATGGATGCTATACATTTAAAACATTAGCCTGAGAACCATTATCCAGTTTTACTCCTTGTAAAAGAATAGTTGTAGCCATGAATCACCCTCTATAATTTTACTTGTTACTTATAGTTTTCCGATTTACAGTTGTCTTCCACTAATTCAGATAGGAAATGTTCTTGAAGATTAAGCTACTTACTGTTATTTTTATATGCTTAAAATTTTTGCTCTTGTTGAGTGAGAGAACATTTGACAAAAACAGGATATATATTCCTTTGGAGTAGTATACTGTGTTGGGCATAGAAGAATAAGTTTAAGTCATAGCTACTGTCCTCGGAGAGCTTAGAGATACAGGAAAATTTAAAAAACAAACATGGCTTCAAAAATCTATCACCGCCAATCTTTGATGAAAATATTTTCCATGATTTTAAATAATTTTAGTTATTCTGACTTAATAATGCAATATTCCATAGAAAGAGTTGAACATACTATGATCTGAGAATTTTCTATTGCCAGAAATAGATTAAATAAATATTCCAGAAAAATGTGTCACTCTTTATTAACAATTGTTGACCTCTATTGGCTATACAGTTATGGTATTCTTTTCTGGTCCTGATTCTACTTCAACTTGTAATTTTTCTTTCTTTTGCTTTAATATTTGCTTTTTCATTACAAGTTTTCTTTCTGCAAGTCATTTGTAGAATAAGGTTGGGTTAAAATAAGCAAGCACATACATTTTAATTAATTATGTACTAGATGCCAGGCACTGCAGAAGACTGAGAAGAGTGACAGATAAGACATGGACTTGCCCTCAAAGAGGTGAAAGTCACATGGAGAGACATCAAACAGAAGTCATACATGTTCAAGATTAAACTGTATGATAGTATGTAAAATTGGCACCTTACCAGATTGCTTAAACAAGAAGGAATGTCAAAAAAAACCCTTCAAATTAGAAGTAATGCAAAGCCTTGTCCTGAAGGCCAGGTAGAAGTTAAAAAACTGAGTGCTTTGGGTTTGCAAGCTGAGACCAAAGAGACAGAAATCCATCCAAAGACCCGGAGACAAGCAAAAACTTGTGGAGCCCAGGGAAAGCCAGGCGTACAGTGTGGGTGGCCCGAGCACTGATGGTTCAGAGGGTACTATCAGGTTCTACATTTAGATTTGTTTCTAAATGTCAAGAGAAGCACATGGGGAAAAGACCTATTTGTGTCTGTATTTCAGAAAGAGCACTGTGAAGACTTGGTAAGGAAGATTGGAAAGGAAGACTGTTAGAACCTCTTACCATAATCAGCCTGCAAGACAGTAGTTCCCACTGAAGCAGTGACTGTGAGATGAAGGGGAAAGGATGAGTTAAAGAAAACTACATAGGTGTGGGTAAAGCAGAAGCCTCAGACAATATCCTTGTCTTTTTATTTATGTGGTCATTTGTGGGTACAGTGTAAGAGAAAATGTGGGCATTTAAATTCTAGGGACTAAATACGAGGACTCACATAAATTATCAAATGCTGTGTTCGGCACATAGCAACCATTCTGTATGTTTGCTAGTATTGTCGTCATAGGCTAAACTGGCCTGATTAATCTTAAGAGAATTCTCTGTGAAGTACTATTCATAGACACTATTTGGCAATCTCTAAACATACCCAAGTTTAAATTGCTGCTTTTGAGCTCAAATTTCTTAAATTTTCTTGGTCTCAATTTCTTTATACAACATCAACCTAGCAGCATTATGTGAGAATTCAAGACAAAAACTATAAGGTGCTTTAAGCAGCACCCAACAAGTAGTAGGAGCTTAGAGAATGACAGCTTAGTAAATTAATACAAGGCATCATTGTTACTTCCTAAACTCCAAGTGAGGGCAGGAGAGTCTCTTGTTTATTTTCATATCTCTCATAGGCTCTACCTGCACAGCATCCTACAACTAATAGATGATCAATAAATATTTATCAAGTCTGTAACAATTTTTTTATTTCATCTTTCTTCTTGTTTTTCTGCCAATCTACTATGGCTATTCACCACCCTTAGAAAATGAGTCTTTCTATGGTTCTATCCTTATACGGTTTATCCTAACTTAAAATTTCTTTTGCTTAACTCCCTTTTCACTTAAAATAAATGATGACCCATACTTTATAATTTCTGACATTTCTTATAAAGCATCTCCCTGACAACCCCCCCCCCCTTCCCATCTCTGCTACTAACACCACATAGGAACATATGCAAGTAATATCTTGGTTCTTATCTGGTTTGATTGTGAGGCCACTGAGCCTTTCCCAAAATTGTAGTCAGACTCCAGAACTTCCATTTGGAGTCCTGGACTTTCAGGTTAAATTGACTTCAAGGTCATCCCACCAAGGACTGGAAGGACTGGATGAAAAATACTGTATGGGAGAATTGTTGTCTCCCTACCAGGTTCACTGTGATCTTGTTTATTTCATGAACTTGATGGAGCAGCCAGAGTTCTTATAACTGTCTTATAAGGGATGTTTCTGTAGTTCTACTAACTTTTAAGGACTCAGTTACTTTTTAAAATGGAAAGCTTTTTTCCTAAAATGTGAAATTGGATTTCTATTCATGGAAAATTTTTTTTAAATGATTATTTGACATTTCCTGCGTTGCTAGTGTAAGTTGAGCTTCTTAAATTGTATCTATCTATCTATCTTTATATATATTTATCCATTTATTATTATTTAGTACTATTCAAACAAAACTGAAATTATGTGATCTTTCTCCCCTACCACATTTTAGAGCTAATCTGTCTACAGTAATTCCAAATAAATGCCTTAGTTATTTGGTATTTGGACATTTGGACAGCTGTTTGAAATTTAAACAATTTTATATTATGTCTACCCCTCTGTAAATTATTTTTAAAAAATGTCATGCTTGAAAGAATCAAAATTGTTAAAACTGTCAAAATGGCTACCCAAAGTGAGCTACAGATTCCATGGAATTCCTATCAAAATATCCTTGACTTTGTTCGAGAATCAGAAAAAAAAATCCTAAAATTTATATGGAACTAACCATAAAAGAAACCTTGAATAGCCAAAGCAATCTTGGGGAAAAAAAAAAAAAAAAGCAAAGTGGGGGACATTATGCTACCTGACTTTAAATAATATTACAAATATAATATGCTAGTATATACAACTAGAACAATTAAAAGGCATGGTCTTGTCTTAAAATCAGACATATAGACTAATGGAACAGCACAGAAAGCCTGGAAGTAAATCCATACATCTAGAGACAAGTGATCTTCAATAAAGGTGTTAAGAACAAACTTTGGAAAAAGAACAGTCTTTTCAACAAAAGGTGCTTGGGAAATGTCTACATTGCAGAAGAATGAAACTAGACCTCTACCTGTTATCATACACAAAAATCAAGTGAAAGATCTATGAAGTGAAACTACTAGAAGAAAACATAGAGGAAATACCTCAGCACACTGGAATGAGCAAGTGCTTTTTGAATAAAACTGCAAAAGTATAGGAAAAAAAATAGACAAGTGAGATTATATCAAACTAAAAATCAGCTCAGCAAAGTAAACAATCAGCAGGATGAAGAGAGAGCATTCAGAATGGGAGAAAATGTTTGCAAATCACATATCTGACAAGGGATTCCTTTCCAGAATATAGAAAGAACTCTCACAACTCAGTAACTCCCAACATCACAAAAAAATCCTCTTTTAAAAATTAATAATGAACTGAAATAGATATTTTTTAAAGGAAGACATTCAAATAGCCAACAATATAGGAAAAATTCTCAGCATCACCAATCATCTGGGAAACATAAATCAAACCCACGATAAGATACAATGTCACTCCTGTTGGAGTGGCTATTACAAAAGACAAATAAGTGCTGGCAAGGATGTAGAGAAAGGGGAGCACTTATATGCAGTTGATGGGGATGTAAATCAGTAGAGCCATTTGTAGAAAACAGTACAGATGTTCCACAAAAGACTTGCAAAATGCATCAAAAATGTGATGCAGCAACCTCACTACAGTACCTGCAGCCAAAGACAAGAAATCAGTATGTCCAAGAGACAGCTCACACCTGTGCCTGTTCTAGCACCATTCATGGTAGCCATGAAGTGGAAATAACCTAAGTGTCCATCAAATGATGAATGGACAAAGAAAATGTGGTACATATATATGCAATGGAATGCTATTCAGCCATTAAAAGGGTGAAATTCTGTTATTTGTAACAACTGGATGGAACAAGAGGTCATTACATTAGGTAGAATAAGCTAGACACAGAAATGCTTGGTCTCACTTTTATGTAGAATTTTAAAAAGTTGATCTCATAGAAGTTGAGTATGAAATGGTGTTTACCAGAGGCTGGGGGGGATAAGATGAGGGAAGGATGGGGGAAATGTTGATTAATAGCTATTAAATTATAGTTAGATAACAGAAAGAAATATTGATGTCTTTCTGTACAGAAGGGTGATTATAGATGATGAGAATATGTTGTATATTTTTCAAAGGTAGGAAAAAGGATTATGAATGTTTTTATCATAAAAAAAATAACAAGCCAAGTAAGATGGCGCACACCTGTAATCCCAGCACTCAGGCTGAGGCAGAAGGATCATGAGATTGAGGCCAGTCTGGGCTACATAGTGAATTAAAGGCCAGCCTGAGCTACATAACAAGACTATCTCAAAAAAATGACGATTTTTTGAGAAGATAGATATCTTTAACTTAATTTTATCATTACACAGTATATACATATCTGAAAACATCACATGGTATCTCCTTAATGTGTACAATTTTATATATGAGTTATAAAGAAAAGGAAAAAAGACATCATGCTGATTTAGTTCACAGGCATGAGAATTTTATGTACACAACTTCTGCTCTCTTCATTTATCACCAAACATGAAAATTTAAGCCATGCCTCATGTTTGTACATAACGAAAACAATGATTATTTTCAGGACCTTTTAATCCAATGGAGTTTGGAGTATAGTTGTATATATTATGTTTCTGATCCACTCTGCAAACTTCAACAATAAAAATAGAAGCCATTTGGAATTTCAGAGTTACAGCAAATTATACTTTCTTCATTTTGGACAAAACTATTGGCTGTCTTTTAAGGCATAAACTTGTTACTTTCATTCTCTCTTCAGTTCACACCAGATGCTAGATACTATGTAAGTCATAGGCATTAAGAGACACCCCCCACCTCAGCCTCACCCTGATGAAGCAGGGATAGAGGTCGATGGAGACTGAACCCTGCAGAATATCATCATATAACATGTCCATTGTGAGCCCTCACCACGTCCAGGAACTTGCTTTGATAAACCAAATCTAGGCACAAATGAACTGACCATTCAAGAAATAGTTCTCATTCAAGCTTTCCTATATTAAGATTAGTTTCTACTTTTTTTTGTACCATACTGGGGCTTGAACTCAGGTCCTTCAGCTTGAGCCACTCCACCAGCCCTTTTTTCTGTTGAGTATTTTCAAGATAGGATCTTGTAAACTATTTGCCCAAGCTGGCTTCGAACCGTGATCCTCCTGATCTCCAGGTGTGAGCCACTGGCGCCTGACTAGTTTCTACTTCTGCCTAGCATCTCCACATCTTTTTCTTCATCTCTAGCTGGTGGCTGTAAATATTCATAACTATCAAGAAATATACAACTATCAAGAAATTTACAAAGTAAAGAAATATGAGGGAATACATTACAAAGTAAATTGAAAACCTTAAACAGTGATACATTTACCATGGAGATGATGAAAGTGATGCTGGAGAAATGCTTAGTTAGATACTCTACATCCAAAGCTAAAAAAGGATGTGACAGTTGGGCCCTTAACAGCCCAAGAGGAAAAATCCATATGGACAGTATCAAGAAAAATGCTTCAACAGAGGCTAAGTTGCATAATAATGGGAAGTAGAGTATGTTGGTAAAAAATGATAAATTCTTCAAAAAGTTTTTATAGAACTAACTACTCCCATGACTGGGATACATATGTCAAACCAAGGCTGTAATACTACATAATCTTTCCAGAAAAATTCTCCCCACTCAACACCAGCACTCAACTAGTTCTTCTTTTTAAGCATTAGGACATAATCTACAATTATGACTTATTTTGATAATATTTTTATTATTCTAATTTAAAATCTTATAAAGCCCTTAAAAATGACAATATTCAATGTTAGTCTCTACATATGAGGGGTCTGACAAACCCCTCATCTTTGTCCATTTGGGATGCTATAACTTAGTACCATAGCCTGGGTGGCTTATAGTCAGTCGTTTCTCTCTCAGTGTTCCAGAGGCTGAAAGCCCAGTATCAAGGCCTTGCAGAATTGATGTTTTCTTTCTGTTCATAAATGACTGTTTTCTTGCTGGGTCTTCACATGGTAGAGGGGATAAGGAAGTTCTTTGCGGTCTTTTCTATACAGGGACTAATCCCATTTGTGAGGACTTGGTTCTCATGACTCAACCATATTCCTAATACGATATCCAGTGATTAGGATTTCACCCTATGAATTTGGAGGGCTAAAAACTTTCAGTCCATAGCACAACCCTCAAAGCAGAGGTTTCAAACAACAATCATTTTATTATCTTCCACAACTCTGTGGGTTGGCCATACTGCGTTGCTTGTAAGCTGGGTCTGCAGTCACATGGACTCTTGGCTAAACTAGAACATCACTCATGAGTCTGGTACCTCCACAGGGCTGAGCTCACGGGGGACCCTGGATGATGGCTGAGAGCCCCAGTCTTCAGGGCACTTTTTCCTTATCCACATGAAAGTGTGGACAAACTTCTTACACTGCAGCTCAATGTTCCCCAAAGCATAAAAGCAAAGACTTAGGTCCCATATGGGCATCCCATCACTTCTGCCATATTCTTTTGGTTACAGTGAGTCACAAGCTAGCTCAGGTTCAGGGTGGTGGGGGGTTGTACAAGAGCGGGAAAACTGAGAAGCATGTTCACTGGAGAATATCTATGGAGACTGACTAACACACTATTAAGCACATTCATTTAAAGAGGCATTTCCCGTTCCAGTTACCCAGGGATAATGAGGACCTCCTGTAGCTGTAATCACTTTGGTGGGCATTTCCAAAAGCCTAATGAGTTCTGATGTCAATTGCAATAGTCAATCTACTTTTAACAATCACAAGCCTCTAGTGAAGGAATTCATTTATAAGCAAATTAGAGCCTCAGTTTGATTCATAAACTTCAACCCCCTATTGTTAGTTTTTAAAACGAGCAAGTTTAGGTTCATTTGCCTAAGGATACTAAGCAAATATTTGGAAAATAATTCAAAGTTTGGTGTTTAATAATGATTCCAAATGTTTGTACGGTGCTTTATAATTTAAATACTGCGGTTAGGAGTTTCCAACTTTATGCAATAGTTCAGGCAGACCTTGTTCCATTTTTCAGGTGAGGAAAGTTAACTCATCAGAGGGTTTTAAATTTTTCAGTCATGCAGTGAGGAAACACTGGAGCCAAGATTCTTAGTTCCGCGTTCTTATAATCACCCATCACTCCTAGAGGACTCTTTTAAATTTTGAAGGTCCTGAAATTGAAATTCATCTTCCATATTACATGTATAAGTATGTCTGCACACATATATAAAATACATATTTTACAAGCCATTCTTAAAGAATAGACTTCATTGGGTCCAGGCATGGGGTCACACAGCTATATTCCCAGCTACTTAGGAGACAGAGGTGGGAGGTCCAAGTCCAGCACTGACAAAAGTTAGTGTGAGGCCATACCTGGAACACAAACTAAAAGTAAAATGACCGGGGACGTGACTCAAGTGGCTGGGTACCTGCCTAGCAAGAGAGAGGCCGTTAGTTCAATCCCCAGTTAACCCCCCTCTAAAAAAAGAGTAGACTTCATTGATAATTAGTGATCTTAGAAGACCAATAAAATCAATTCCAAGTTAAAGGATATCACAGAAGCAGCATAAGAACTGGAAAATCATTTCACAGATGAGAAAACAGGCTCAGAGTAGTTAAACTACTTGCCCAAAGTGACACAGTTTTTAGTGGAAAAGCCAAGAACTCTTGACTGTAAACACACTGTGCTTCCATCTAGACCTGGCCACCTCAAAAGTAATTGTATTTGGAGTAAATTTTTAAATGAAATCATGTGAGGAATATAGATATTTTATATGTTTAAGACACTAACCTGTGTTTTGCCTGGAATTAAAGGTAACTTTTTTTTGCCAGTACTGGGGATTGAATTTAGGACCTCAAATATGGTAGGTAAGCACTCCACCACTTACACCCTTTTGTTATTACTTTGCTTTTTATATAGGGTGTCACTAAGTTTGCCCAGGTTGGCCTCAAATTCGAGATCGATTCTACCTCCTGAGTAGCTATAATTACAGGCACGCACCACTATGCCTGACTAAGCGTAACACAATCTTTAAGTTCTGTAATGCCCTAATACAGTTAAGGACCAGCTGCACAATTTGCTCAATATGTTGCTGTTTCGGGGTGACAGGCCATTGCTGTAAGTCCATGGGACAGAAAGCCCTCTTTAAAAAGCAGAGAACTAGCTTCACTGTGGAAAGTTCTTTGTGAAGGAATTTCTTTCCCAAAGGAGTTTTGAATGTTCTATCCAGTAACCTAGCATATGTTTTCCTCTCAGGAGTATTGTGAGTAGTGATATCAAAACATTTACTTCAGCAGGCACCGTGGCGCAGGCCTATAATCTTAGACACTTGGGAGGCTGAGATCTGGAGGATCATGGTTTAAGGTCAGCCAGTTCATGAGACACCAATCTCAATCAATAGCTGGCTGTAGTGGTGCATGCCTGTCATCCTGAGCAATGAGGAAGGCTAAGATTAGGAGGATCATGGTTCCAGGCCAGCTCAGGCAAAAAAGCTCATGAGATCCCATCTCAATCAAAAAAAATGTGAAAAACAGAAAGCTGGGCATGGTGGTGTGCACCTGTCATCCCAGCTATGGCAGAAGCCTAAAATAGGAGGGTTGTGATCTGGGCCAATCTGGGCAAAAAGCAAGACCCTAACTCCAAAACAGCCAGACAAAAAGGGTTGGAAGCATGGTTCAAGCAATGAAACAACTGCCTAGCAAGTGCAAAGCCCTGAGTTCAAATCCTAGTATTGCTAGAAAGAGATAAAGAAAAAAATTATATTAAACATTCTCATACATCAAGCATTGAACGTTCTAAGAATGAGACTTTGACTTTTCAAATTAAATGAATGCCAGTTATTCATACAGTATTTTGGCAATAGTATTCTGCTGGTTCCAACTCTAGGATGTCACTGTAGTAAGTAGTGAGTAATGCTGCATTTTGACCTAAGCAGATAGTTTTCTTCCTTATCCTCCTCCTGGATTCACTCCTTTTCTCTTTTCTTAAGATAAGGATATGTTTTGAATGAATAGGTAACAAATTCAAGAATCCAGTAGCACTAGTTACCAAAATCTGTAAAGTCTGTGAGAGACTGAAAGGGTTGACCAGATGGCCCAAGTTTGACAGTACTGAAGACTCAAATACTAAGATGGAGCCTTTCAGTTAGGCAGCCTGATGTGTTTCCTGGCTCTACTGACAACCTCACATTGTCTACTTTTTTAGACTAATGGATGGGGCTGGGTGTGAAGCTTGAGAATGAAACCTATCATTTTTCTCTGAATGTAAAATACAAGCTGTTAATTGTATCTCTGAGCCATTTTGTTTTATTTATGTCACAGTTTGAAGAACTTGCTGAGTCCGGTTATTGTTCTGTGTACTGAAATGGTTGGATTTCTTTCTTTGTATGCAGGCAAGGTTATTGATTTTTTGACAGTGTTTAATATTAAAAGTTGTAAATCTGAACTTCACCGTAAGTATCTGAGGAAGGGGAAAGGTATTGACTGAGTGCAAGAGGGAGCCCTGGTGTTGCTGTTCTTTAGTGATCAGACACACAGTGTCTCAAGTTTGAACCTGCACACGATGAAAGTATTCAAACAATTTTTTTAAATATGCAGTTTTTCAAATATTTTGTCACAAATCAAATGTCAGCTTTAAGTTCAGTGTTTATAGAATGCTACGACACTGTGTGATGTAACACATAAACAAAAAGAAGTGCCAAAATATTGGGGCCATTTATATGAAGGGTATGCTTTCAGTACCAGAGACTCAGCAAGTCCAGTTAGAAATTTCCATCTGCTCTTACTTTTACTGCATCTGTTTTTTGCCATCTCCACTGATATCATCTCAGAACAAACCACCACCTGATTTTTTTTTTCTTGATTATAGCAACACTCCACCAGGCCCTGCAAGCACACTTGGCTCTCCTTCCAACCCTTATCCCTTATCAGTGAGGGTTATTTTCAGGGAGAGAAATGAGTGAAAAGGAGCAAAGGGTTGCATGAGAGGGATTAGACCTGTCACAGTTGTCAAAGAAGTTGGGGAAGGGACCTGAAAATGAATTCACTAAAAATCAATTTGCCAACTTGACCATCACACGATCAGTACTTTCACCGAGCTCTGGGACCATTGCAGCAGAGGCAAGGGCAGGGGAAGAGTATAATGTCTAAGCTGAGAAGATACTGTGTCATGAGTATTACATTTAAAAGAAATCTCACTCATTCCCATGTAAAGTATTCAGAGTTCTGGAAGTCCTCCCTTCTGAAATGTGAAATGCAACTGGAACAGAGATCAATCTAGGCAGATGGAAATATTGAGCATAATGGCCGGGGTGAAAAAACTGGCAAAATTTCAGTGAAGCTGAACTAAACAAACTTACTTCCAAACTACCTTTCCACAGTTACCAGGCAATTTTTTTATTTTATAAAAGCTAATTTACACACATATTCTAAAAATAGGCAAATCTTATTTATTGTCTCTGGTTTCCAATGGTAGTAGTAACACTTTTCTGTTCTCTGATTCTCTTCTTCTGTCCTTTTTTTCTTTTGAAATTTTCCCTTTTTATTCTATACCCATTAAGATTAAAAGGGTTGCTTGCTTTGGCTGGACTGAAAGAGTAATTGTGGAGTATTCTCTGCCTCTTAGAATATTCATATTTTACATTTGAAGTACAACAAAGCTTTCGGAAAATGTGTTTGTAGCTCCTGTTATCCTTTTTTTCACTAGCTTCTGGTATGTGTAGTATTAAAGTTTCCTATGGGTGCTCTGGAAAATGCTGGAAGCCTCCTTTGTTGGTGGTCACTCCCAGCAGTTGTGTACTGCTTCTTTCATCCTTCATTCCTTCCCTCCTGGTTCTATGAACTCTCATCTCTGTGGTGAAATGTCATCAATAGCTACTTGCTTACAAATAAAGCAACTTCCAGGCTGAGTACAGGTAGAAAAGGGCTTCCTAGTGTAGGAATCACGGATTCTAGAGACATGCTTTCCTCCACTCAAAGACGTATTCCAGTTTACAGCAGTGCCGGCCACAGTCTGTTCTTTAAATCTTTTCTTAGCCTTTGAGTGTTGGTTACATTTTGTGTGATCATAGGAAGAGCCAACCAGCTCTGCCTGAGAGCATTAGAGGAGTTTCCCAGAAGGGATGACATTTCTTAAGTGATTTTTTTTTTTTCAAAAAGACTCACAGCTTGCGAGCTTGAAATGTACCACATTGCTCTTTCAAATACACATCAATTAAATATTCAGTTTGGTACTTTCCTAGTAAAAGTGGTAGTGTTTAACCAATTTATCCTAATTTCTGTCCCTCTGTGACTCTCCGGGAAAATATCCGTAACTCCATCAGCCAGAAGGAAGGAAACAGCAAATTAACCCATATGGAGGGTTAAATGTATTATTAATGGTGCTGTGATTTCATCAAGTGACGGAATAAACTCCAAATTCTTTGCTCTCTGTGACAAAGAATAAAGCATTGAACCTCAATAAAGCATTGACCTCCTAAGTGTCATCACTGAAAAACACTGCTCCATGTAGTGACTGGCAGCTGTATGGATTCTCTGAGTAGATACATCTTTTTTCCTCGTGGATATCAGGTAAACAGCCTAGTTGCTGGAAGTGTGACTTGTAGAAGAGTACTATCAAACAAAACCCAGTGGGCATGTTAGCCACAGGTCCCAAAGTTTTCTGAGAAAAAGTCTAAATCAGTCACTTACACAGGCCAATAGATCTCAAATACCACAGCTTAAAGTCACTGCAATTGCTGAATATAAATTGGCCTATGATTTTATCACCCTTTTCCCTGGCCTCTAACATTGTTTGCACCAGGTCCTATGAGTGCCCTGTGTCTGTTACAAACTTCTCTATTGTTCCCCTAAATCATCTCATCTCCAATCCACTACTTCTTGTGAAAAGATACAAACTAGGAAAAGCAAAATAATTCTTAGAGGTAGCAAAACAAAGCTACTATCTGTTTCGAGCTGTTTGTTAAACACTTTTTCAAGTATTTTCCCCAGAGCATCCCATTTAACTGAATTCTTATGAAGACCTATGAAATGTACAGCTATTCTAATGTATTGATGAGAAACCAGAGAAGGCCATCAAAGGGATGGGGGAAAAAACTAATGATTTCAGGATGTCTGGTGTAGGAACAATTTGAGAGCTTCGAAAGACACTTCCTTCTCAGTTCCTAGTCCATTTTTTCTACCACCCTCTGCACATGTCTGGCTGGTGCTCTGTGTGGAACATCCTTTCTGGCAGTGGTTTTGCTCTTGGCCGCATGGGTGTTTGTATTCAACACTTTCAGCACTGCCTTTTTCTTTATCAGTCATATCCCTTCATTTAGGAAAAGTACTTTTAGCATGAAAGTGCTGGAATTGGGGTTCTTGCAGTCACTGATAGAAACTTGGTGAATACTTAATTTGTATGAGAAAGGATGTAGATGATAAAGAGGTCTTTGCTCTTTTCAGAGACAGCTAATTTCTCTTTCAATAACATCATACTTGCTTTCATTGTAACTAAACACTTTTCCTTTTAAGTACTTTTCAAGTGCTTCTTTCTGTGTGTCCTAAATAATAAGCCATCTCAATTGAGGGCTTCATTTCTACTTGTTCCTTTTTCACTGTTAAATGTAGGTATGCACTCCTCCCGATGGTTTTGGAGACATCTCTGAACTATCCAGATGTGAAATCCCATCTTATTCTTGATAGCTCCAATTTTTGTCATATACAATGGACCTTTAACAGAAGTCGGTCCACTTGTATAGCAAGTAAAAAGCCAAATTATTAGTAGCCTCTGTATATCAATTTAGCTGAAAAATTATGCAATAATACTGATACATGGCTGGTTTTGATAGTTTTATTAATTATGAGGAAGTTTTTAAATGATTATTGCTGAATTCTGCAAGAAAGCATAGCTATAAATAACAAGACAAAAATTAGGTGAAAAATAAATGTGAACTGAGATGTTTCCAGTAGATGAGGTTGGGAATAAATCAGGTGGAGGAGCCCCAGTGGAATGGTAAGAGGCCAGTTCTACCATATGTCCATACATGTCTCTCAGGACTGCGTGAGCATAGACTGACTTCAGCAGAGTGATAAGGGAGGTCATAGCTCTATTTCATCGATTCTCTTTCTTAACAGGTATATGTTCATGGCCTCTCACCCCTTAGAGACAGGATGTATGTGAGTGTTAAATTTTCTAATTATAGTTTCCTTTTTTTCCAGAAAACACTCTTTTTAGAGCATCTCCTGCTGGTACTATCCAACATGCCATCCTTAAGTGGGAAAGTGCAAACTGTTTTGGGCCTTGTGGAGCCAAGCGAACTGGGCCGTACCCTGACCCATGAACATTTGACAATGACCTTTGACTGCTGTTACTACCCACCTCCTCCATGCCATGAAGCTACTTCTAAAGAACCTATCATGATGAAAAATTTATTTTGGATTCAGAAAAACCCTTATTCTCATAAAGAGAATCTTCAGTTGAATCAGGAGACAGAAGCCATAAAGGAAGAATTGTTGTATTTCAAAGCTAAGGGTGGAGGGACCATGGTGGAGAACACAACCACAGGAATTAGCAGAGATGTGCAGACCTTGAAGTGGCTTGCAGAACAGACTGGAGTCCACATCATATCTGGAGCTGGGTTTTATGTGGACGCAACACACTCTTCAGAGACCAGGGCCATGTCAGTGGAACAGGTAAAGAGACCCAAATTATTTGACAATATTTGTGCATAAATTCAGAATAGCCCAAATCTTGAAAATGCCATTGGCTGGTTACAAAAATTTGCTAGCTAGCAAAGACATCTGCCAATTGGGACCCAAATTAGTAAAATTTCATTTCATAAAGATAAAAAATGTTCGGAATGATCATAATGCATAGGTTAATGAATAACCCCATATGTTAATACTTAGATTTACATATAGCATTTTGGTGCTTAGTAGTGGCACCACAGTCTGTCTGTAAACCTTTCTTTTCCATTATAAGCTTCCATTATACAACCTTGATGTTTTCTCCAAGATTTTATAATAACTAGCAATGAAAATTCACTGTAGGGTGAAACTTGGCAAGCAGAGACTTGGCACTTTCGCAAATATGTTTCCTTCTTTTTTTACAAAACAGGAGGGATAGAAGAAAATCCATTCTCCTGTTGTTGTTATAATGCGATCTTAAGCAAGAACAGACAGAAGGAAGCAAACTTTCACAGACAAAGAGAACAAGCTGCAAAGCTTTTTTGCAGATATGCATGCTCTCCTTCTAAGTACATAGGTATCTCTTTACATACGTTTATACATATCATTCGACATTCATGTATGTCAATCTTGCCTGTTTGATAGAGATGGGATGCCAGCTAAACTCTTTGCAATTATCAGTAATGTTTAAAATAATTATATCAAATTTTATCCATATTTCCAATCAGTATTTTATTTTTAATATATTTATGTTATTTGAAAACTAAGCTGATGATAGAGATTCTACACTGTTAGCAGTCAACAAATCATGTAATAATGGCATTGTGTGAATTTTCTATGCTGAATAAAGGACTGGAAAAGGAAAGAATTAAGGCATTACTTGACTCAGTTGACCTAGAGTCAGTGCCATTCATAGATACTGCTCTCAGATTATAGATTTTTTTTCTCAATCTGAATGTACTCTCCTTGTCACTTTTTTTCCTACAGTATCCTAAAGCTATAAAGTTCTTGTTAAATTGTTAAGAAAATTTAAGATATTGATACTTGAATTTAGAATAACTTTTTGAATTTGTGATTTGGCTGGCCAAGTGCATTTCTCGTTGACCAATATATGTGAATGAATGTTGAATGCACTTTTAAAAGATTGCATGACTAAATAGATTAATTCATATAGTATGATGAATTTATTTTGCTAAATTCAATGATCTATAAAATGTGTTCAGTTTCTCTCTTCCTTAGCTTACAGATATCCTTATTAATGAAATTCTCCATGGAGTTGATGGAACCAATATCAAGTGTGGTGTTATTGGAGAAATTGGTTGCTCATGGCCTTTGACTGAGAGTGAAAGGAAGGTTCTTCAGGCTACAGCTCACGCCCAGGCTCAGCTTGGCTGTCCTGTGATTATCCATCCTGGACGGAGTCCAAGTGCACCATTTCAGATCATCCGCATATTACAAGAAGCAGGTGCAGACATCTCCAAAACAGTTATGTCTCACCTTGATAGGTAAGGAGGCTACTTACAAATTGATATCACCATATAATTAATGGGTAAACACATTTAAAAATCATTAATAATCAGATCAATGAAATACCAATCATCTAGGAAAACTCATTAGCTACCTGGAAGATAGTATTTTAAAGTTTTATAAGTAGCATAAACAAAAGTCAGTGTTGCCATTTTGTGCCTTTTTGTGCCTTTCTTTGTATAGATCATATCCTAGATATTTTGCATAGATATTCCTTTAATTTACTTAATCCTTCATAACTCTTCATATTAGGTGTCCCTATCTACTTCATTTCTTTTTCTGATGGAATTATATCACAATAGCTGCCAATTATACTTGTCCAGTATTTACCAGTAATTGGTATGATAAATGTATCTATAAATATAAAGGGAGAGAAAATGAATGGTTTCACTCTGTAAAGAAAACCACAAATATAAATGCTTATGTTTCTGTTATGGTTTGAGTCATCTGAATTTTGGAAAATGCAATTATAAAAATAGTAGTAAGTATAGTTTTCAGTTACTATAGTGTATTAGTTTCTTACAGCTGCTATAACAAGTGGCAGCAATTAGACATACCAAAACCATAGAAATTGATTCTCTTAACAGTTTTAAAAGCAGAAGTATAAAATCAAAGTGTTGGAAGGACTGTGCTATCTCTAAAAGCTGTAGGGGAAAAAATCCTTCTTTGCTTTTTCCATTCTCTGGTAGATGCTGGCATTCCTTAGCTTGTGGCTACATTGCTACAATTTATGCCTCTGTCTTCATATGGCCTTCTTTACATCTATGTCTTCTCTTCTGTTTCTAAGGACATTTGTCATTGACTTAGGGACCATTCATATAATCCAGAATGATCTAATCTTAAGATCCTTAATTAAATTGCATCTGTAAAGTTCCTTTTCTCAAATAAGGGCTAGAGCACACATGTATTTTGGGGATCTACCACTCAACCCATTGTACAGCAAAATAGCTATATAAATGCTTGTTGGCTACTATTAGTTACATGAACAAACTCAACAATATTGTCAAGGCTAGGCATAAACCTTCAAATTAAATTTACTAAAAATTAATACAGTACCAATGAAACTAATAATGTATTATAATTACTTGAATCTTGCATTTTGGAATAATGCCATGTTAACAGATTGATAAATCCTGATCACCAGTCCCGACATTCTGATATTTAGAAATGAACAGACCAACAAAGAACTTCTGCTTAATAGAAATATTGTAAAAGCCTGTGCAGAAAAAAATAAGCAAGTTATAGTTGTGGTGAACAGAGAAGCCAGTGTTAATGGAGAAAGTGAGGAATGTCAAGGTAAAGGCAATCCTCCTGCCAACTGGGCTGCTGTAAATGTTGATATCTGGCTATCTTCAAAAATCTTCTGGTTATATTCATGAAATAAAGGGGTGAGTATAAATACTAACTATAAAAGCAGCAGACCACAATTTAAAGACTAGAATCTGTGGACCCAAATAGACCTTTCACTTCTGACTTTACCATTTGCTGTGAGATCTTTTGTGACTTTATTTGGATTTCAAGCAATGTACTTCCTGCAGTGACTGCAGAGACTGAGACTGAAGCTCACTTGAGCTCAGAAGTTCAAGACCACTTGCGCAAAATAGTGAGGCCCCCACTTCAAAAATCAAACCAAAGTAAATTAAAAATGTATTTGATAATGTCATTTTGTGTCATATAGACAGTATCGTACTTAATAAGTATGGTGCTTTTTAAAAATGCTAAAGTGTGTCATACATACAAAAAGGAATAATCCTAATATATATCTTTAAGTTTTCTAAATGTTTCCTAGATTCTTGAAAATATGTTTTGCAGTTATTATGTTTTCTCTATATGTCCATTAGTCTACAAATTTTAATTATGTTGCTTTTGAAGACATCATGTTCTGTAGTTATTATATGTCCTCTCTATGTATCTGTTGGTATACAATTGTTAATTATGTTTGTCAAATATTCTGTATGCCTACTGATTTTTTGACTATTTGATTTACTAAGA
The DNA here is from genome assembly GCF_047511655.1 of Castor canadensis. Classification (NCBI taxonomy): domain Eukaryota; kingdom Metazoa; phylum Chordata; class Mammalia; order Rodentia; family Castoridae; genus Castor; species Castor canadensis. Next base: position 79,935,836 of record NC_133400.1, on the reverse strand, counting down.
GAACTATATTAAGATCTATTATAGTGGATTTCCTTCTGGTATATATTTCAGTTTTTGCTGCATGTATGCTGAAGGCATATTACTACACATACAAATTGTTATTCTAAATCTTTTATCAATATATGTTCAGACACTTTATGTCTAGTAATGTACATAAGCTTTTTGTTTAAATCTTTGACTGGAAGGATTTCCATTTACACAGGTAGTATGAATTCTCACCCCTACACTTGCTGAGTAGTGCATAGGTTGCCTATGAACTTTCAAGGGAGACTTTTTCCCTCAACAACTGCCTGCCATTCATGAAAAGACAAGACTGAGAAGGCCCAGCAATCTCCAAAACCTTCTTTGTGGGCCAGGCTCTTACCTAGTTCATCCACAAGGGTATTGTTTTGGGTTAAGGGGTAGTTCCCTGTGTGGGTCTTCAGTTTGATCTCCCACCCTGTTTAGTTCCAAGTTCTGTCCTATTTAGCCCATTAGCTCCCATAGACAGTGCTATCTCTAGGTTTCCTTTATTCCTCATTTTCTTAGCTCTTTTGTTCTTCTGCTCCCTGAGCATGTCTTAACTTTCCCAACAGCTCAACCAAGCATTTAATAGTAGAGTTGGGTTTTTTTTCTTTGCAATTTTATTCAAGTACTCTACTGGAAAGGTTTTCTGTGAATGTTTAGTCTGCCATACTGCTTGAAACTGGTACAAGATGCTTCTTAAAAAGATACCACTATTTACAATTAGACATGTAAGTTAAAAATTATGCTTGACATAAATAGAAAATGAACTTTCATTGTAAATTGTGAAATAAACCTTTACTCTTACTGCAGTAATATTCCCTGGCTCATAAGAGCAAACAATACATAAAGTGCAAATGATATACATATATGTATAGACTTATACCTCCAGGTATATATATGTGTGTGTGTGTGTTATGTATACATATGCTATATGTATGCACACATATATGCACACACATTTTTTCTTTTACATGATAAAAGTGTATTATTTGATTTTCTTTAGCAGCAATTTCAATATTTTAGTATTTCCCTTTTGGATTGATCAGGATTGATTGGGATGGTTGACCTAACAACAAACAAACTTAGAGCATGCTAGAAAATCCCCTGACCATTGCTAAAACAGCCACCCATTCTGCACCTATATTATGGATTATTTGGGATTCTAGTGCTTAAAAAAGAAATATATGGAACTATGATTTCTGAGGGAAAGCAACCAAGGAAAAATGGCTATAGAAAAAGTAGTGCATTTGAAGAAACAATCTGAATAAAGTAACAGGAAAAAATAATCAGGCAGGCAGATGGGCAGCTTTTTGAAGTGACTGTTCACAGCAAGCCGGTTGCCAGGCTGAAGTTTGACTAGGTCATCCTTTCACAGGCTCACTGATCTCTGTTGGGCTGTGCCTGTAACTTGATCTGTGCTGAAAGGGCAAGGACTGGACTCTTTATGATGGGGACAACTCACAAAAGGGTGTGTGTTTCCTGCAACAAAACACAGAGGACACACAAAAAGGAGAGCAGACTGAAAACATGGCCCCTAAAAAAAAAATCCCAAAACAAAACAAAATCACTTCATTTTTCCTACCATGCCTTTTGGTCGTAGGTTCCAAAGACATGGCTGTTGGGCTTACGAAGTGTTAAGTCAAGGTGATGGTTGGCAGTGCTGCACAGCCTCTTTCAAACACAGGGGCTCTGAGCAGGACAGACCTTCAGCCCCCACTACCTGTAAAATTGGTTTATTTTCCCCTTTCAAAATTAGACTTGTATCATTTTTGAGAACACAAAAATAAACTATTTTACTGTATCCAGAATCATATTGAATCAGTTAAATATTTCTGAAGGTATATAAATTATCCATTAGGATACACACACACACACACACACACCCTACAACAGCAGCCTTGCTACATGGCTATCCAAAGGGGGCAGTTGCAATGCTAAGAGGAAAGAGTTAATGAATTCCCTCACCCTCAGAGACCTCTGAACCACACTGTTGTCATGTGACCATTTGTGACCTCTTTAAGGTCATTTACCAGGCGATAACAGCTTGACAAGATAAATCTACTTCTGTGTCCAGGACCTCCCCTGACCATCTGTTTCCCTAAGAAACATGGGCCTGTTGAAGAACAGGTTGACTGCCATGAATTTAACCCTCTAGGACATCACTGGGGGCTGCCCTTGACAGTTATAGCCACCCAAAGTCAACATTTACTAGAAAATAGCAACAGCCCTTGTGTTCTTCTTTGGGCTTTTAATGCATAGAACGTTCCCATTTAATCATTTATAATAATTATACCACCTGCTAAAAATTCTACTCATATTTCCACCCTCTGGGACCCAGTCTAATAAGGCTATATGTGATTAAGAAAATACCCATCAGATACTTTTTTTGCCTTTCATTTTCAAGGAGGTTTTACCCTTATTAATGCAGTATTCGAGCAGCTGTAGTATTTGTAAGACAACAAAATTCATTTGTTACCAATGAATGCTGGGTAAAACAACACGGCTGGTAGGTATTTGGAAAGTATTCACTGACTCAACTTTTGTTCCTCCTAGAGGGCAATAGACAGGTGCTATGCCTAAATCTTTTCTTCTGTTTGGCTATCTACTTAAAAGGGGAGAGGACTTTGATGGACATCCACTGCATAGGGTTTAATTAGGAGCACAGTAATTAAGTGTGGGAAGATAGTACATCACTCTCTTTGAAAATTGCCCCCTGAGGAAGGTAAAAGAAATTGTCCCAAGGGTTTCTGAAAGACCAGAAGGGAAAATTTAGAGAATGGGCCAACAACACATTTTATTCTCTTTCCTGCTAATCATTGGTGCCAAATTGGCCAACACTTGGAAAGATATAATTTTGACACATTTTCATACTCTTAATTAAATGAAGAGAGAGAGTGGAATATCACTTCATTCATTCAACAAATATTGAGTGACTAATTACCACATGTATATTCCAGACACTAGACCATAGCCAGGAGAACAACCCACTCTCTGCCTCCAAAATGATTATTTAGTTATAATTATGGTGACTTTTAACCTTAAGGTTGTCTTTGAGAAGCCACAAAAAATAATTTTGCGGTATCCTTGGAACCGCACTGTTTTAATTCCTATAAATACCAGTGAATTAATGTGAAGTCATTTAAAAACAATTCCAAGTAAATGTTTGGCAAAGAGAAATTCAACAAAACTTCTTTGTATTGCTGAATATTATAGCAGCATTTTAAAAAAGAATAATCGAAACATTGTGCACATGCAGTGGTTTTAAACATTTAGATCCTATGACTATAATTCTCTGTATTTCTTAACATTTGATTATTAGGACTGTGTATATGAAGGCATCGTATACACGTGGGAAATGCACTGACAGGAAGGACTGTGCAATCATAGTATTGCAGTATACACATGATGTATAGGAAAAGCAACTGATTTCAGTCATTTGGCTCAGATTCAACCAGAATAAGACATGGAAAACTTCATTCAGGCAACAAAGGAGAAGCCTGGTAAGCAGTTGAGCATTTTCAGTAGAAAATATTTAATAATAATACTTCCTTTTTCCAGTTACTAATGTCCACTGACATGACCTGTATTTGTACTATGACAGATCAATATCTATATTAATATATAAGTATATGTCATATGTAAATCTATCACACTTAAACATATCATCATGACTACATATATGTATATGTGGTTTCAGGTAATAAATTTTACATAAAATACACATTTTGTAAAAAGTACTCACTGACACAAAGCTTAACTACATTTTAGTTTTAAATTATGGGAAAACCTTGGCAACTGCTGTATTTTTCATTAGTGCAACACAGTCATGATGTCTGTGGAGAACAATGGAGAAGTAGAGGATTCTGAAGCCAGGTGCCTGGTTTCAAGTTTTAACACCAGCATTTACTTGGTATGTGACTTTTTAGCAAGTCACTTTAGCCTTTAAGTCTGTCTGTTTTGCTCATGTGTCAAAGAAGCTCAGAAGAATTTATTTTTAACCATTAATGTGCTATTCCCTCCCTATTATTGCTTTCTATGAATGTTCTTTCAATATGGGACCTGATTAGGAGGGTGGAGGAAAGGAGGAAGGAAGATGGAGAGGGGGAGAGGGGGAGAAGGAGAGAGAGAGAGAGAGAGAGAGAGAGAGAGAGAGAGAGACAGAGAGAGAAGAAAGAAATCCAGGCAAACATTTCACAAACTGAAATGTAACAAAACTTCATGTACATAAATAGCTCCCAATAAAATGAAATTACATTCTGGTGATAGTTGATATTTGTCAAATGTCTCAAAGTGCACTCTTTTGCAAAGACATTTGGGCAGACCTGCCATGATCAGGGCAAAAGAAGTCCCCCCCACTCATGTGTTCTACCCAGTGCATTCTGCCACCAAAACCTTTCACTAGTAATTTTTTTCTAAAGCAATTTTTCATGACTCTGACACCATTCACGTGAAATGTGACATTTTAACAAATAGGATTGCCATGTCTATGAGATTTATCTTCACTGTCCTCAATACCATCTTTCCCTGAACTGTGTATCACCTTACATGAAAAACGCAACCTCTTTTGTGCTACATGGCAGCTGGACAGTTGATATGGTAAAAACCTCTTCCTGGGATGTATAAACTGTGAAGTGTATTTTAAAATAAAGTTTTAATTACACTTTGTATTTCAGAACCACCTTCTGGTTTTAGTCTAATCAAGCAAGGGTTTTTCTCTCTGTGGCCATCTGTTCCTTTTACTTAAACCTATACTTAAGTCATAAAATTGAATGTGTGACATCATTCCGTCCTATGATGTCATTAAACATGGACTCAAAGAGCTAAAAAGCATGGGAGAAAAAAGCTTATTGAATGTAGATAATGGCAGTCTGAATTTTTTTTATTGTTTTTCATTCCTACTAAATCTCTAATGTTGAAAATACTATTAAATGAAAGTAATGCTTTAATGCAAACAGAATCCTATAAAAAAAGGCAAATGAATCTTTAAAATAGCCATAAACTATAATACTAATGTGAATACACCATTCTAATCAATGGCTTGAGTGTAGAAAATTCTTGGTAAACCTTTCATTGAAATAACAAATTATGTTTTTAAATTAATTGGCAATGTTTAGTCCACATATTGCTTTTGACATTTAAATTTATTTTAATTAACTGAAATTAATTGAAATTCATTAATTGGTAGGAATCCATCTCAGTGGTAGACCTCGTATTTAACATGTGCAAGGTCCTGGGTTCAATCCCCAAGCTACAACCACAAAATAACTTTTCATATTTAATCATTGAGGTGCAGCTACCATTAGCAGTGTCAGAACATACATGAATAGTATTTTTAAATTATATTAACATTGAATTTTTTTTAAAGTGGGTCTCACTATGTAACCTAGGCTGGCATCAAACTTGACATTCTCCTGCCTCAGCCTCCCAAGTACTGGTTTGACAAGTGTCTACTACCATGCCTGGCTTCAATGTTGAATTTATTAAATTTATTAATTTAAGTAGATTATAACACATTAGATTGTAATAATCCGTGTATTAATTTCTTTTAAAATGCATTAAAATATTTTAAAACCAATTCTATGTCGAGATGAATATTTGTAGCTGAGTTTAAATTCTTTTAAGTAGCTATTGAAAACCCTTCATAAAAATATAGAATTCTGTGAACACATCCAATTGCTTTAAATTGAGAAGTTCAGAGTGAGGGTTACAAAAGGTTTTGGGAATTACGTTTTTGATAAACAATGTTTATAATGGACATTCATTGAAATTACTATTCTTAATAAATCAATTGTATATATGAGTATCATTTTATTATTGTACTTATACATTATTTTTTTAAAAATTACTTGAGCAAGGGTTTAAGATTTAGTGGGGAATGTATTTCATGCTTCTCCATGTACTGGGCCCTGAGCTAGACCAGCGAACAAAGTAGAGCCTCCCTCCTGGCACCTATCCTGTTTAAAAGACTGATGGATTACCTGGAAGTCTTAGCACAGCAAAATGGAAAGAGAACTAGATGGAGCATTAGAATACCTGAGTTGTACAGCACTTAAAAGACCCGTGGTTGCTAGGCATGGTAGCACAGGCCTGCAACTTGAGAGGCAGAGGTAGGAGGATCACAGTCTGAGATCAGCCCCAGCAAAGTCAGCACAAGACCCTATCTGAAAAACAAACTAAAATCAAAAGAGGTGAGGGCTTTGCCCAAGTGGCCCTGAGTTTATTATTTGTGCAAAGACATTAAATTGTGGCCTAATTACTTTACTAACTTACTCTGAGTTTCAAAATCTTCTCCTTCCATGTTCTTGCTATCATTCAATAGTGCTAATCAATTGCCCAAGACATGCCCTTGAGTTCCCTCCTCTATCCCTGTCACTGCAGTGACAGTGAACCACGATTTACAACTTCTGCTGCTGCTTTCCCTATTCTGGTCAATGGCAGTACTGTTCACCCCAAACATTAGCCTAATGTCTTCCATCTCCTGTACCCTGGTGTGGAAAGACATGTCCACCTCACTAAGATCTCCAAACACAACCTTTCTTATCCACTCTTCTCTTGTTAACTGAATTCAGGTCCATGTTTGTCACCTGAGCTATTGTGAGCTTCCCCAAAGCAATCATTTCCTTGGCTTTCCTGCAGAATCTGACCTCCACAATCCACCAGATCTTTCCAAATGCAAATTTTGGTTAAAACCTGGCCCCTGACTTAAAACACTCCAATGAATCTTCTCTGCCTTAGCCTCAAAACCCAAACCTCTTGGTCTTCTGATTCTTACCTCTCCCTCCACTTGATCTCCCATCATTCTAAAAACCACAGAGACTGTAGGTGCCAAAGACTATGTCTTTTAGTGCCCTGTGCTGATTGTTCTTATATATTTCCCATACACATTTGACCCTCTGCTGTGACTGTCCTGTTCCATTCCCCATATCTATATGGCAGAGTTTTTCTTCAATATGTGATTCACCAAAAGTTCTCTTGAACCAAAGCTTTCCTTGAACTAGATGAGAAATACTTGTTATCTTTTTTCTCTTTTCCAATCCTAGAAGTACTATAATTGTTACACTTCTTATGTAAGGCAAATATTTGTTTCCATGTCTCTTTTCCCTAGTAGATACTGAGCTTCCTGAAGGATGGGACTGTGTGTTATTTATGTTTTTTTCCAGCTCATGCTTCATAGTAAGTCGGTGATCAGTAATTTCTTATTGGATGGATGAGTGAATGAATTGATGGATGGATGGACAAATGTTTTTTCCCTCATGTACTTTACCTCTAATAAACTACAGCTTTGTATTCAAGAGCAGCAAGCTACTTTTTTTGACTTTCAAAAGATGTTCCTTTGGATTCCCATCCCTTACCCCACATCTGAAACCCACAAAACTTTATGAGTAGGATACTTCAAGACTCAACTCAAACAAATCACTTCATTTATTACTCTTCCATAACATTTTGTGTTTATTCATACTATAAAAGGTTTTAACACAATTAAATTATTAGTTTAAATATCTACCTTCTTCCACAGATGTTAAGTTCCATGAGACAGCAGCTAAAGTTTCTTGTGCATATTTTTATTCTCAACACAGAAGGCAACACAAGATAGGTGCCAGTAGATGTTTGATGAATTAATCATGAAGGTGTACTTGAATATATGAAATGAAATAGTGTATTTAAGGGGTCTGTGAAACTGTAAAGCTCAAACAAACGGTAGATGTTATCATCTTGATCATACCTACAAATCACAGCCTTTCCTCTGCCCCTTAGTTCTTTCTATTCTGAGAGCTCTAAGACCCTTGTCTAAATTATCATTTCACACAGACATTCTTACTCTCACTCAGCATGCATTCTGACATTCAACTAAGCCCCTGAGCACAGGATAAGATGTGGAGTATAAAGGAGGCTGAAAACCAGAATCAACCGTCTTGCATTTTAGTTCTAGTCTTAAAACACTAGGTAAATGATGCATATGTTCTGAAAACGAAGATGGCCAAATCCTTTTGGATGTTATTTTCTAGGCTGATGGCAATGTTTTCCCCAATTTATGTGTGTTCCTCATCTGGTCATGTCAATTTATTATATATTATGTCAGTGTATTAGTTAAAAGAGCAAAAGTATAAAATGTGCAGCAGAAGAAATTAAATTACATGATTGATCAGAAGACATATTTGATCAAAAAAATTTCATCTTCCTCCTGGGAAGGATATTCCCAGGATATTTCATAATAACGTAACATTATCATCATTTCATCCATCTTAAAGATGAGTCTTTCTTCATTATGGTATGCAGTAGCTCTTCTGCATGAGACAGTCACCTCAATGACTGTTTAGGGAAAGAAGTAAAAATGACCTACCTTAAAACCTGGGGAAGACTGAAATAGCAAAGGATAGAATTATTCATTGATATAGAATATGGAATGAGAAAGACTGGCTAAGGTTAACACCTCTACTTTTATGAAATGTGCTGTGAGGTCATTCATGGCTGGAAGGGGTGAGACCTCTGTTTTATCTTCATCTGAAGGACATCAAACAGAGTGCATTTTCCCATGGAGCCACACTGACATTAAGGGTCAATCCTTTCTCCAAGTGAAAAAATAATCACTTGCATAAATAAAATTTTAGTAGCACATTGGCCATCCCTGGAAATCATCCAAATGAATGTCAGTTTCACTTAGGTAAGTCACCTTTCTTGACATTCACAGAACAGGGTGATCTTAGATGTCATTGTGATAGACTCTATTTCTCCATAGAGTTAACAGCTGGTGAGGTGAATAGAGCTGTTCTGATAGGGGGGCTTTCATCATGGAAGGGACTAGCCAAGAACATGTCCTCTGAACACAAAAGCAGTCTAGGTTTTGGCACAAACTCTCATTTTGAAAGCTGAATTACTTGCTTTTTCTGAGCCTTAGTTTTCTCATCTGTGAAATGGGGATGATCATGCTTTGTTCATGTTAATGTTTATAAAAAGCAAAAGCTTTATTAAATACTTATGTTACAGTTTGAATATGAAGTATTCTCCAAAAATGCTCATATATAGAAGTCTTGGTCCCCAGTTGGTGGAACCATTGAGAGATGGTCAGATCACAAGAGTGCTAACCTCATCAATTGAATAGACCATTGATAAGTTTAAAGATGGACTATTAGGAGGTGGGCCTGGTTGGAGGAAGAAGTCTCTGGAGAACTGCATTTGAAGGGTCTATCTTGTCCTTGGTCCCTTCCTCTTTCTCTCTCTCTCTGTTTCCCAACTGCCATGAATTGAGCAGTTCTGCCCCACCATGTACTCTGTACCATCATGACATTTGACTTAATCTCAGGGAACCTAGTGCACTGCATCTTCTGAATCCATAAACCAAAATAAATCTTACTTCCTTTTAAGTTATTTTCTCAGGTATTTTGTGCAGTGATGAAAATGGACTAACACAACCTGATTGTGAAGTATTGGTTTTCTGGCATTACCTAAATTTCTCATTTTATCCCTTATTAATATTCAATACCAAATTCATTGTTTTAAACCAGGACTTTCCTTTAAAAAATATTCACGATAACTGGCAAAGTCCACTGTGTTTCCTTCTCCAGTAAGGACACTATATATTCATTCATTTCCTAGTTGCCTTCACACTGATGCTTAGTTATCCACGATAGGGGTCATATCATGAAATATCAGTTAAAAATAGTATATATGAGACATAGATGATATAAGTATACATACAGATATAGACATATAATCATAGCAAATTTGTCAGTCTCCTTTTTCAACTACATTTTCTTAATGTTACAAGTATCTACTTAATTGATTTCCTTCTAAAGAAATCTTCTCTACATGTAACTATACATTTTTAAAGAACATTTTACACAGAAATCAGTTCTCTGAAAGTCACAGTCCTTTGTATGTTCTTTCTTACAGGGTGAGAATTTCCAGAGCTTACCTGTGTAGATGAATGTCATTGGACAGTGTTAGTCTTCCTCTAGAAAGAGGAAGTAGGGCTATGAGGACACTGAGCCATTTACAGTGTAGGTAAAATTTATATACCATTGTGGACAATTGGACCCCAATAGTCCCCAAACATTTCAGATGAAGCTTTTGTAAGACCACATTGAAAGAGATCACCTGTGGATTGTGGGTCACTGTAAGGCCTTGACTTTTAGTCTGAGAGAGATGGGAAGTCATTGGTAGGTTTTTGAACAGAGAAATGAAAGGTCTGATCAGACTTAGGTATGAGATTATACTTTTCTTGCTGTATTTAGACCAAACTAACAGAATAAAGATAGAAGTTGAGGGAGAAGTTACAAATCTATTGCAGAGATCTTATGCGAAACTGCAGTGATTTGGACAAGGAAAGAAGGCGATTCCACAGGTTTTGTTTTGAAGGTTGAGCCAAAAGGCTATTCTGACAGATTAAATGTGGACTGTCAGAAGAGAAAAGAGTGAAGAATGGGCACAAGGATCTTGGCCTGAGCAGAGGAAATGGGATTAGTTTTAGTCAACTTTCTAAAACTGTAGCAAATACCCAAAACAAATCAACTTTAAAAAGAGGAAAGATTCAGTTTGGCTCATACTTATAGAGTTTTAGTCCATGGTCAGTCCTCTGGTGGTGGTGTACTGCATATCAAGGTGGGAGCATATGGCAGAGAAAAGCTATTCATCTCTTGGCCAGAACATAAAAGAGAGGAAGAAGAAGGGGCTGAGGTCCCAATAACCGCTTTGCAAGCATGCTCCCAGTGACTGGAAGGCCTCTCACTAGGCCTCACCTCTTAAAGATTTCACTATCCATCAGTACTGTTATGGACTGAGAACCAAGCATTTATCACATGAGCCTTCAACACGTATCCAAACCAAATCAGCATCATTATTAATTGAGGCGAGGAATGGTGTGGGGAGCACCCAATTTGAGTGACAGATGAAGGATTCAGTTTGGGACATGGAAAGCTTGAGCATCCAAGTGGAGATCACAAGCAGGTAGCTGGTTTGATCTGGTGGTAGAAGATGCCTCTGTGTCTCAATATTTATAAGGGGCTTAGTGCATTGTGAAGCTCATAGTAAGAAAGAAATTAAAAATCTGTATAAGCTAATCCTTTCTTGCCTTTTGGGGTTTTCACTTCCATACCGCCATGCTAATCTATGATGGTAAATCCCAATTTTCAGGGTACTGTGGAGGGAGGAAATCAAATTTTAAGGTTAAAAATTAAAATACGCTGTGTATACATTTCATCTATGTAATTCTGGATGTCCATTAAATAAAAGGTATTTGGCAATAGAAGACATATAGTATGATGATTGAGAGTAGGATCTAGCCTTGAAATTAATTTAAATTGTAGCACATCAACTTGAGTGAGTACCTAATCTCTCATGTTCTTATTCTTCATCTGTAAAATGAGAGCCAGTAGGATTATAGAGAGAATTAAGTGAAATAATAAATATAAAGCATAATATAATACCAGACACAGAAGTTCTTATAATTATCAGCTATTATGACAATGCCAAAGAACTTTACATAATTTTCAACTGGAATGAAGACTAAAAATTTTCCTATGACTTTACATCTGCTATGAACTTTTAACTAAGTGTATGACTCAATATGTCACTTAAAATTTAGAATACTTAGTTTCAAGGCATTAGGCCAAAAGAAGGGAAAAATATTAGAAGTAGAAATAAAAGTCTAATCCAACCTATTGGTACCTCCATCCCTTCCTGGCTTCCCTCACCCAGTACCTTGCTCATACTAGATAATTAACAAATCAAATTGACTCAAAAGGGAGAATATTCAACTTATCTCTTCTCCCTTATGTTATTTTAATTGTGTATATTTTGTTTTTAAGCATGGTTCTTTGGAGAAACAGAATATGTTTACTATAGAAAATCACATATTCTTTTAGCTTAGTAATTTTGGAAGCAAAAGCTGGTCTCCATGGTAAGAAGATGGAAAAGGAGTAGTATTAATAGATGACAGCACAACACTAATGCCTGTTTTTAGCCTCCTTGCCTAAAGCAAGTAAACAGTAAGTTATGCTAAATTGGTGAACAGAAGATAAAGGAGCCAGCCATAATATGACTACTCAGTAAAAGTCAATAGTGGACTCCCAGGAAGTATCCCAGGGAAGCAGTCACCTCTTGCACCAGTGACACATGGGAGCTTATTTGGTCCTCCCAAGGTTTGGGAGAAAGACTTTGGAGATACTTATGACTTCTTAGAAGCAAATTTAGATACATATACTAGTGCTTTAATCTCTTGCATCCTGAAGTTACCAAAGTAAAGAATATCCATGTGGATAAAAGCCTAGTAAGACAATGGTTGTCTAACATTCTTGACTCTTCTCAGGCCAATTTTGGATCCCAAACAATCACTTTTTTCTCTAGATCCTTAACTCCCTGCACTCGATAGCTGATGGGGTACTTTTCCCATATTGTGTTCTGGTAAGATGTTTCTATTTTTTCTTATTTCTCTTTCTGATTCAATGTCTATAATGGTATTGTGTGTTACCTTAATGCATCCTTTTTTAGTTGTTACAATTTAAATTTATTGAGATTACCTACTCTTGCTCCATACTCTATTCCCCAGTCTATATTATCTTACATTTCTCTCTTTCCCAGTTAAAACTAAAATAGTGATATTCTTAATCCTAAAATAGTGATATTCTTAAATGATACCTGTTGAAATGAAGAACCATCCATAAAAAAAGAAATTTTATTTTAAAAATACACTCATCTGTATGAGTAGTATCTCTTTTTGAATAACAAAGTTGGAATGATATTCACATAGGCTTTGAAATTAATTTTGGAATCATTTTACAGTCTTCACAAGAAAATTGCCCTGCTGCCTTACAGCAAACTTCCTGTTTCACCCAGATTAGTATTACTCAGCTAATTCACCAGACAAATGTCTTTTGGTAGTTTCCACAGTTCACACCAGTCCTTAAAGAATGAAAATTTAACTCATGAAGGATTTTCAGATGAATGTGAAACGTAGCCTAAAAACAGATCTGAAGGAGAGTGAGAAAATTGTATTTGAGTAATGGCAGCATAACTGAAGTAAGTCTGAAGTTCCCAAGTACTTTGGGATGGAAAGCTCCCTTTTGAATATGAAAGTTCTCTTGTTTCTAGTACCAAATTGAACTTACAATTTTATGGTCACATAAATAAGAACCAACTTAACTCTTTTAGGTGATTTAAACTATATTCTAGTACATAGCCTATTAAAATTTCTAATCTGTGTATATAGAAAATACATTTTTTGTTTGAGTTTTTGAGACAAGGATCATTGTAAACCTCAGGCTGGACTTGAACTGGAGACTCTCCTACCCTCCCAAGCACTGGGATATAGGCATTCATCACCATATCTAGCAAGAATATGGTCTGAATAACAGTATGTCCGACTTATTGTCTCTAGGTCTATATTTGACAAGAAGAAGCTACTGGAGTTTGCTCAACTTGGCTGCTACTTGGAATATGATCTGTTTGGTAATGAACTTTTTAATTACCAGTTCAACCTGGATATTGATATGCCTGATGATAACAAAAGAATTAGAAGGTAAATATGACGAAATCTCTAACCATGTTCTCTTTTACCAGCTCTTTGTGATTGTCACGTCTGGGTGAGTATTAGCAAAGATTCAGAAAACAGTAAGCAAGCTGAATCACAGACTTGCAGAGAAAAATATATCTGAGCTGTTTCAGGAAGAAAATCTCTATATATTATTTCAAGATGAAAATGAGTCATCCTAAGTATGCTAAAGCTTAGCAGAGCCTTAGAAGTTCAGTGCAGATGAGCAGCTGACAGATAAGACTCAACCCTTGCCATGACAATAAGAGAACAAAAGACACTTTACTCCTTTTACCCTGAATGAAATAAGCTATTAATCTTTCAGAGGTTGACCACATCAAAGTCATAGCATCCTACAATTAATATTTGAAATGCTTTATTAAAAATATTCTTTAAAGAGCCTATTGAAACCTAGATGCTAAAATTTAAAATATAAACATCAAACATCATATAAAGTGCCGCTTTACAAAATTGCCTAACATGTGAAAAGCAAACAATTGTAGGATTCATTCTTTGCAATCTAGTGGAAACTTTTAGCAGTCAAAGCTGATTACTCAATTTAGTATTGGACAAAGGGTGATATAAAGATTGAATGAACCATGTTAGGAAATATGAGAGGAGAAATACATTTAGGGTTGACCAAGAAGACTTTAGTTTATATAAATACCTAAGGATTCTTATTCAGAGGAGCCCTAAGATAAGGGTATGAAGCTGAGGGTCAAGAGGTGGCCTGAGACAGAAAAGTAGACATCATTGGTTTGTATGTGATAGTTCAAACCATGGGAATGAATAAGGTCGCTCAGAGAAAAGAATGAGAACAGAGACGGGGAAAGAAATAGCCACTTAGGGACGAGAGAGAAGTTTTCAAACTGATTCCATTTGGGGAAAAACTTTATGGAAGTCAGAAGAGAGGCATGCTTAAGGCAAAAGGCTTGAACACCTTTAATATGTGACAGACATCAAGTGAGATCAAGACTTAAAATTATCCATTGGATTTCATAATTACAAGGTTCTCCTTTCACAGTAAGTATGGTCTCAGTAGAAAAGGCTTGAGGATGAGTAGGAGGTGAGAAAGTGGAGAAAGAATGTGGTGATTACTCTTTCAAAAAGCGCAGTAGTAGAGAGAAACTGGGGACTGGAGCTAGAATACAGCATAGAATGGAGGGAAACTTTTCCTAGGATTTGAGAAGTTTATGCAGTGAAGAACAAAAGTTGAGAGAGAAGAGGTAAAATGGATTCAGAAAGTGATACATTACATGAGGTTGTTATACATTTATAAAGTATACAGAGTATGCCAGTTTTTATCTGAGTGTCTAGTGCAGAATGTAGAAGTGTTCACTAGATGTTCATATAAAAATATCTGGAGAGATAAGAAATAAAGAGTAAGAGTCCTAAGGGGACAAATAGATGAAATCTGGGAACAAATAAAAAGTCACTTGAAAAGATATTTTCTCTATTGAAATAAGAAAACAGGACACAAGCAATGATGTCAATGCAGATAAATATCTAGCAAGAGGAACAGAAAGTTGAGCATGTGTTCCCTAAGGTCCCTGAAAGGTAGACATGGTCATCTCCTAAAAAAAAAGGAGTAGATTCAAGGCAGAACCTTGCAGAAGAGGGGTGAAGGATAGGAAGGGCTGTCGGGTGCATAAGGGAGACACTGGCATGGACATGAGTATGAGACCCAGTTGAAGCTGGAAATCATGATTGCGTGAATGTATGTCAGCACCAGTACACATTATTTGGTGATAGTTTTCCATGTTGTGAATTTTGATAGTAGGAGACATTTTGCGGGTATAAACAGAAAATGTGAACAGTTAGAGATCTAGGGTTCAGAATTCTATCTGAAAGAAGCAGGTGAGTGCCAATGGAACAAAGGAAGAGTTGAGATGAGGGTCATGGAGTCTGAGCTGGAAGGAAGAAAATGTAGAGAGAAGTAGGCACACATATAGCAATAACATAGCAAAGCAAACAACTGGAGGCGTTAATGAGTAGACAATATGTAATAGAGAAAGATGAGTGAAAAATTAGAAAGAGATCATGTGATCAGAGCCAGAAACCTAAGATTGAGATTTCAGAAAGGAAGCATGACAACAAGGACCAGAATATGGATCCGAGTATAAAAGAAAACTGGTTGGAATAGAAGTGAGCAAAACTGCAATTGAGATGTGATACCCAGAAATTATGAGGTTCGTGCATGAATTGTTAAACACACACACACTGGGATGGAGTGGACTATCCTGAACCAGTGGTCAAGTTGCAACACCCTTAGGATTGCTCCCCCAAGAAGTTGACCTTATATCTCTTTGCTCTCTAGTGCCTTTGTAATATGGGCCTTCCTCCTTGATGATCTCAGAAACAGTAAAATAAGCTTCAAGTTTACTATCACTAAAGAGAACTAGAGAGTTGTACACTAGTTATGTAAGGTGGTGACCACTCTACATGAGCAAACTGCTTTGACCAATTTGGTCAATGAAGCTAGGTCTTTTTTCAAATACCAGTTCTTTGATAAATAGATTTATTGTTTCTTTTTGTCTTTTTTGTTCTATGATTTTAATTTACTTGCTCAAGAACATAATTAATATAAGCAAATGGGTTTCCCTAGAGTTCTATTAGTTTGTGCCATACTCTGAGGTGAATATTCTTTGCCTGAAGATAGCTGAAATTTAAAATAGGTGGCATTGGGCTGGGGAATGGCTCAAGTGGTAAAAGCACCTGCATAAAAAGCATGAGGCCCTGAGTTCAAATCCCAGTGCTGGCAAAAACAAAAAAATAAAATAGGTGCTGGGATAAGTCTTTCTCATCTTTCATGATCTCAAAATCATGATTTCATAGCTAATGCCCTCAACACATTTTACAATTCATCTTCGAAATGGGAAGTTGGCACGCTGGACTTAACTCCTTTTCCTGCTACTGCTTTTGGCAGTGAGGTATGTCTTTTGCACCCCTGTGCCATCCATGAACTTCTCAGTCCCCTTGAACAAGAGAGAGGAGATCTGTAAAGGGGATCTATGATGATCAAATAAGGAAGGATGGCTAATGGCTTCCCAACTGTTCCTTCTCAGCTCCTTTTGGCTATTAGTTTAAGAACAAAAATTTAATTTTGGTTACCACTTATTGTGCCAAATGTAAATATTCTACAAGTATGAAAATACATTAAAATTTATATGTGTGTGCATATACATATATATGTGGTCTATGTATACCAAACTACATGTATGCACGTGTGTATGTATATGTGTTCCTTTAATCTTCTTTAAATTAAAACTATGTCACTTTACCCAAGTACAGCTCATGTTAATAACTGAAAGACCTTTTGGGTTGTGTGTGTTTCAGTACTCCATTGTCCCCATGTCTTGAGCACTTGGTTTTCATCATTCATTTGCAATCCTTTTTTAGCCATAGTACTCTGGAATCTCTGAAGTACAAGAACGTAGAAGCATGCTTCTGCCTACCTCTGGTTTTCAGCACCAGAAATTCTGTGTCTAACACCTGTTTTCAATCTTATGCTCCATTTCTCAAATCTTATTATATCTCTGCCTTTTCACACTTTGTAGTCTCTCTCTAATATTTGTTTGCAAAACACTAACTCATTTGTATTGCTATAATTACTGTGATTTTTTGTCTTCTCATCTGTAGTGGTTCCTCCCTTCTGGCAGTATCTCTGTAACTCCTGTTCTTCCACACAGTGGCACAACATGGGGGGATGATATCTTAGTCAAGACCTGACCAGGCAGGTTTCCTTGATAGTCAAGATGTAATTGTGTCTCTAGAACCAGAACATTATCTTGCTCATGACATAACTAGTCTCCAGATCCTTGACTTAATGACTTCTAAGAGTACTCATTTTAAATAAGAGCAGCTTATCCAACATATTCTTTCTTTACTACTTCTCAATTTGATAACTTTGTATCGCAAAAGTTGCTCCAAAAGGCTCTTACAGGAATTTGTTTATCCATATGTGTGCCTTTGTAATCATGAGATATCCTAATTCTCAGATAAGGAAAAGAGATTTAAAACTTTGGGAAATATTCAGAAATATTAAGGAGAATGTGTATACAAAACCTCCTGTACTAAATACTCCTTTGCAGTCATGGATCAAAGGTTCAGCATTGTATATGCATACTGTCAACTCTTTCCCTTTTTTTCATAAATGTTCCTCAACTCTCTTAGGTAATTGCCTGTTTTAATAGAGTTTGTTCCAAAAGTAACTCCAGATCAGAACTTCAGAAGAAATTTTAACAAGCCAAATAATCTTGGTAGCACAATTGGCATTTCATACATTTATAGGACTACAATGGTTGGGGTCCATCTGGCACAAGTTTGTTTCTAGACAGAGAACCAAGGTCGGCTTTTCTGGCACTTGCATTCCTTTGACTTGTAAATACAAGGTCTGATATTCAATTGTAGTTGATTTTAAAATGTATGTTCTCAAAGAGCAAGACTTTGTGCTTGAGTCTTTCATGTGTAGTGTGCCACATTTTGCTTACCAAGGTAGTTATAGGACTCATGCCCAAAGGCAAACAATGCTACCTATTGAAATAAAAAGGATACCTTTCATATAATCAGCCCCCAGAGGAAGGCACTGTCCATCCACCTACATCTACTTGTGACTCCAGATATTCACAAGAGTATAAACAACAATTCCAAAGATAAGCCATTGTCTGCAAGTTGCATCTGTGCCATCAGAGACCCATGGACGTCAGGACACACACTGCCCAGAGTGCAGACACTTACAGATGGTGGCTGTCAGGAGGTGACTCACATTGCAGATTATAGCATTTAACCAAAGAGGATTACATTTTTAGACAATAGTCAGGAAGCTGTTCTTTAGTCAACTGACTATAAATTTAAAGGAACAGCTTATTACTTTATCAGTCTTGTTGACATGAAGGAAGACAGTAAAATTTTTGGTCAATTTAACACAATGTGCAGAAGCTACTGCTAAGTCAAATTCTCATAGACCTCAATGGAACAGATGCTCCATAGACAGAAGTATCTTTGCCAACCTATTTTCAATGATTATACAGCAGCTTATTGTATGCCTTTCACTTGCAAACCTACCGATTTTACTCTGAGTGCTTTATTTGTATGAAAATTACTTTTTTCCCCCTTTTTTGAGAGGAACAAGGAGGTGTTGAGACAGGGTCTCACTATGTAGCTCAGGTTGGTCTTGAACTCCTGATCTTCCTCCCTCTACCTCCTGAGTGCTAGGATTTCAGGTATGCACCACCATGTCCGTTTCCCTACTTTAATTACAAATACCCACTGATTTTATTTTCTAGATAAAGAGAGCGAGGATGAAATCTCAAAAACAAGCCTATGTAGAGGAGAGCTGAACACAAAGTTATTTAGTGACATGCTAGAGTGGTGTAACTAGCAGCATTGCAAGGTGTTGTCATAAATATCACAGGCTAGAAATTTGTCTGTGTATGGAATAAGGATCTTGTTCTTACAAGGATGCAGCAATACCTTTATAATCACCACACAATATTTATTAAGGGTCTTCTGTACACGTGCCACAGTGGAAGGTAATATCTTTACGATAAGCACAATAGGTTTATGAATAAAAAGTTGAAATCATCTTGAAAATCTAAAATATGAAACAAATGGCATGTAATGAGTTAACATTTTCCACAGGGTGCGTTTCCTGGTGGATGAAGGCTACCAAGATCGAATTCTGATGGCACATGACATTCACACAAAGCATCGACTGATGAAATATGGAGGTCACGGCTATTCTCATATACTCACCAACATTGTTCCTAAAATGTTACTTAGAGGTGTAACTCAGAGTGTACTTGACAAGATACTGATAGAAAACCCTAAGCGATGGCTAACTTTCAAGTAGGTTAGTTGTTTAGGAATTTACACCTTGAATATAAAACTCGGCAGTGAATATTGAGTGATTTCAAACCCACTGTGGGATATTCATCTGAGCCACATAGGACTACTGACTGATTATTTCCTTCTAATGAGAAATAGAAGAGTTTGTTTTCTCTAAAACTGGCTATTACATTTTCGCCTCTAAGGAGTTACTGGCCTAAGTGAGCCCTATTGTTTTTGCCTTAACAAAATAAATACAGAAGTGCATACTTCCAAACAATGATTTAAAATCTGTATCCCCTAAGAGTAGGTTTTTTGTTGTTGTTGTTTCGGGTTTTCCTAATCTATCAACTGCACTGCTTGAGAAAATTAAAAGTGTATCTAGCTAAATTGCCCTCTTCTAGAGCAATCCTAATATTTCTTGTAATATTGATGATCCTACTAATTATCCTTCTGTTCTTTAATTAATGCTTAATGAATAATATGGCACTTTAAAATAGTTTTTGCAGCAAGAGAAATTAAATTTTGAGACTTTTTTTCCAAATGACAATGTAATATAATTACCAATTCACAGCAATAAAAATATTTTGGGGCCAGGTGCCGGTGGCTCACACCTGTATAATCCTAGCTATTCAAGGGCAGAGATTAAGAGGATCATGATTTGAAGCCAGCTCAGGCAAACAGTTCATAAAACACAATCTCAAAAAAATCCGTCACAAAAACGGGCTGGTGGAATGGCTCAAGGTGTAGGCCCTGAGTTCAAACCCAAGTACCAGGAAAAAAAATATTTTGTACTTGTAATTTGTAATAGATCAGTTTTGATGGCATTGGCTTTGTGGTATCCATATTTTGCTATAAATTTTGTTGTGTTTTGCAAAGTTTGTATAAGAATACATAGCAATCTAAATTATAAAAATTCAATCATAAAACTCAAAATATATTACATAATATAGTTTAATGAATCATTACATTTATAATAACAAAGGCCACAATTTAATTAATTCATAAGATATAATGCAAAAAAAGAGAAATGTTTGCCACATATATATACATATAATACTTATATATATATGTATATATATATATATAAAATCCCTTTATTTCCTTTACTTTTTATTTGTTTTTCCTCAGGCCTAATTAGAGAAAATAATGCTATTTGTCTAAAGAAAAGGTCAGATCTATTGAACATGACAGTCTAATTCTACAGCCTACTCTTTAAAAGGTATCCAACCCTGATATTTTGTGTAAATGGAGTCTTTTTAAAAACTATTAGTTAAAACTCTTAACTGATGTGCCCTGCTGTCTATAAATGAATCTTTTGATTGAATCCTTACTAGGGTATTTGGTACCTAAAACAAATCTCCAATCCCTTGCTGCCAGGTCCTCTTTGATAAATATATGTTGTTAAATAGAAATTGGAATTATTTTAATTCATTTATGAATTATCTTACATATCAGAAAGGCCAACTAGAATTAATCATTATTCTGATGACTGGACTAAGTGTTTTTTATCCCATAAATCATGACGGTTACTCAGACCAAGGCATTTAAAGAGCGCAAACCCCACCTTCAGATGGGAAAACCAAGCGTAACTCTTAGAAAGCTGAAGTTTGCTAAATTAAAGATATTTTAGCTGATCAAAGATGATCACGCTTTCTGTAGATTAGAACAGAAAGTACCAAAGAGGAATGAGGCAGGAGAAGGAACCAATTCCTTTCAATGAAAAAATGCAAATATCTTTCTCCAGTAAAACAGGCAGATTTTTAAATCGCTGTTTTTGAAATTTATTTGTCAAAGAGCCTTCACAGGCAACCGAAAGGGGAATGGATTTTTCATTGTAATAGCAGAAGTTGTGTGGTCATTAGCAGTATGTTTTAACCTGAGAGAAAGGGTTTGCACTGCTTTCAAAAATCTACTGTCAGCTTCAATCCACCTGAGAAAAAAGACAAATTTGATAACTCAAATGCATATAATTAATAAACACTGTGAAAGTGAGCTACTTTGTTTCTCTGCTTTTGATACTAACAGTCTCCCAGAGAATGTACTTATGGTATTGATGGGCAAATGGTAATAGGCTTCACTTACAAACGTGTGAAATACAGGGCATTTTAACCTAGTAAGATTTAATCTTCTGGACAACTCTTAAAGAGAAGTCATTTGTATTATTTTGCTACCCCATATATTTTTGTCATCTAAAATATATTTCAATCCAAAATAAGTCACATCATTTATGAATGTTTCTGTGTGTGAGTACACATAGATTTTCTTCAATTAATTTTTGAGGCTCTGCAGCCACTGTGCCTCATGGACTGAAGCCATATACATATTTCATCTAACACCTATGTATATAAATATGTTTATATGTGTTAGTGCCAGGTATCTATATAAAATATATACATTTTTGTCATGTTGGTTATATGTGAAATTGTTAATTTGGAATAACCTCAGGCCACAGATTTGTAGTAACTGTTTGAAGGCCTTACTTAGTATCCCCTTGGTGATGCATGCAGTTGCTCAAATTAAACCTTTATGCCTTGGGTTATGAATAATCTTTTGTTCCAATGACGGCAAAAGCTTCAGTCTGATTTAATATCAAAGAATAAATTTCTCTGACTTTCCAAGTAAATCTAAATGTATTCTACTGACAAAATGGACACATAGGGGATTTTCTAAATACCGTACATAATTACACATTTTCACACTTAGAGGGTAATCCTATGGTACAATTTCAGTCTCTATTTTTAAAGACTATCACCAGAAAAGAGAAAAGAAAACTCCTAAGAAAAGGAAAATGTGAAAATGATCACAGGCTTGGGAATTCCCACAAATCCAGAAAATTCCAGGTTAAGGCTTGAAGTTGATTCATTCCCAGGTCTAGCTCTAAAGTTAACCAAAGTACAAGGCAAACTTCTTTGGGGACAAGCAGCATTCCTTCCATTAAACCTTCAACTGCAGGGTAAAATGATTCTTCCCCACACTATGAATGGACTCCAAGTATAATAAGCAGGTAAACTCACAAGAACCAAAGCTGACATATGGATAAAAGCAGCAAGATCACAGTACACCAAAGTATCATATATATTGAAGAAATAATTCAGTGTCTTAGATTTTTCTATAAAAATCTGTGATCTATATAGGACTTCATTCACATGGACACTAACGATAAGGAGAATTTGCTTTGGCGGTAGTGGATCACACATCTGCTTATCTTGCTTTAAATATTGTTTACATGTTTCTGAGTGATACAGATGTGAGTCAGGTAGCATTTGATTTTCCCCGCATATACACAACTGAGGTGCCCTGAATCGGCATCCCCTGGGATCCTTGATTCACTGACGTTAGCCATACAAATCCAGTGTTCAAACTCAGAACAACAAGCTCAGTTTCTGTGTTATCAGTCAGCATAAATAATGAATCCAGAAAACGTGCTGTATTTGTTGTTGTTTCCTCCGTGGGCTTTCCCACCATCTAATTTGATATAGACTTCGTCTCCTGGCTCCAGGTGGAGAACCACACTGTTACTGGCATAGTCGTAATTCTGATCAGCATCCTGGGCAATTGCACTAGCACGCACCTGCGTGAAACAGACAAGAATTAGAGCTCACAGGAAGGAAGCCTCAAGTTTCCCTTTTTGCCATTCACACAGTATCCTAAGCAGACTTGCTACCATAGCAGAGAATGTAGCTGGATTCATCCACCTTGGCCTCCCAGCTTCGAGAGAATAGTTCTGTAATTTTCAACCGTGTTATTGGAAAGGAAGGGAGAAAAAGAGTACTTAAATAAAGAAAGTTCCAGCAGCATTTTGTAATTACCACTGTAAACAAAGCATAGCCATCTAAACTCTTCCCACATCACTACTTTTTCTAATTCTTTGAATTGCTATGCCCAAATGCTTTTTGAAAGGGAAATAATAGTACTGTTTTGCATTTTAATTTAAGCCAAATAGCAATATTCCAATCAACTATGTATAAGTACAGAAGTTCAGTTTAACTTCAGTTGCTCTTCATTGTTATTAGAAGATTATGATCTAAAGTAGGCAAAGGCCCAGGGAAATACCATTCTTTTCTTCCTATACAATATAGGAAGAAAAAAAGGAAGATAGCCTTTGACTGGGGGCTTTCAAAATCTAATACAAGCAAAGTCCCTTTTATTAGGTTACATGAAATGAATAACTCATTGAAACATCTTTGGGTTTTCTACTCATCTTTTCAGAGTTTTTTTTCTATTTGTGTCCCTTTTTTGCCTTTTAATTATTTGTGCACTTAAATCAGCAATATGGTTTTAACAGATCTGAAAGTTATAGAAGGAACTGATTTCTCTGACTTGAGTCTCTCAAATGTCTAGAATTTTAATGACGTCATTGAATGTGCTTTTCTATTTAGATAGTTCAAAGCATGTGGTTTGCTTTGAGGATAGAGGTTGCTTATAATATGCATATGCTGAGCCTGAAGTCTCATTAGTGAGTTGATAAACATTTGCAAATAGTCAAATTGACTATCATATCATGTAATATGGACATTCTGTCACATTCTCTACCCAAATTAGACTGCATATTCATTTAGACATATATTTGATTCTGCCTTGGAAAATCTTTCAATAGGCAGACTTGTATTTGATTTATTTCAGTAACACATCTACTTTGTGGCTTGTTTCTATTTCACTATAGTGATATTTCCCTGAAAAACAGCAAGTGATTTAGTGGTTTTGTAAACCTGCACTATGTAATAATGCATGACTTGGGGTACAATATGCTGGATTTTATCACTTGGCAAAATGAGAGAAATGAGACATAAGCCAAGAATTTTCATGCATTCCTTTCAAAATTTAAATGATAGGTTTTCAAATTAAATTTTCATGTGATGATATGTTCTCACATTAATGCTGAAATGTTAAAAAAGGAGAAGGCTCTTTTGACACTGCTGAACTTGTAAAGTAATTTGAGCAGTATTTAAAATTTTTCTTTCTTGGTATCATATAGCAAACATAGAAAAAGGCTTAAAGGATTTGGAATTGCTAACACTGTTCTAACTAGCATTAAAATACTGAAAGCAATATGCCATGTAATTGTACTGAGGATCAATGACTCAAATGTATATACCAATTGTGAGGTAATCTGTTTTGACCATTAAATAGAATATATTTGAACTTCATAATATATCCCAGGAATTAATCATCAGTTTGTAGAAGCAGGATGCTTTGATTCATTAATTTCATCTAGCCATTAATTCCCAGGGGGAAAAATCTGCACAGGGAGACTATCATAATAATGACTTAATTTTTTAAACATGTGGGTTTTTAATGGATGAGAAAAATTAAAATACAAAATAGTAATTAGCTGTATTAGGAATACATTATCATACCTAATATACTTTGCACCTATCATTAATAACCAGACCCACATTTTATTCAATCATTTGAGTAGTTCATGTATGTTCTATAGGTATTGTCCTTTATTTCTGTTGTCTATATGAAAGCATTTGGGAACCAGGACACATTTAAATCACTTTTAGAGATTTAATCTTATAAAAATATATAATGTAGCTTTTGTTCTATAAGGTAAAACCACAAAACCAAGCAAATGTTACCATTTTTAATTCAGTGGGTGTAACCACAAAACTGTGCAGATGCATTAAAGTGTTTCCACAGGCTGGAAGGGTACCCTTATGCTATTCACTTCCTTTGTTGGATAAAGCCAGTGAGACTGCTTTATAATGAAAAGTAATTCTCTAAGACTTTAACCTATACTGTACCATAAGACTTTCCCAATTAAATAACTGCTATCTTTCAATGATTTGAGTATGCTTGCTCACCTGATCATACTCTGAAAGTATAATGGGACTTGAAATTTTGAGCTCCAGTATCCAGCTCAGTGACTTCAGCAATTCTTCCTTCAAGCCATCAAACTATTGAGGAAGGTAATGCGTTCACCCTGCAGGCTATTTTCAGATTCCTAAATGTACACTGATTTTAGCATTGTGTCAGGAATATGATACATCCTTTTCTCAGCCTAATATACTTATTTCTATCTAAATTTGCTTTGATGTCTTTTCTTATGCTAACTATATAGATTCTGCATTATCTTTATTCCATGTTTCACTGCCCCTAAAAAGATCATTAATTGGACATGTCATTAATCTCTCTAATAAATGAATATCAAACCACAAAGTATTCATTCTTTCCAATAAAGTTCATGTTCATTGGTGCCAGAACTAATAAATTCTTAAAAGTAAAAAAATTGGTCTTTAATCATTTTTTAGTTCTAACTCTATACCAGCTTAGTTTTTATTATAGTGGCATGATAGTAATTGTTTTCAGGCAACATTTTTCAGGTTTTCAACCATAAGTATGCAAACATTAAAATTTTCTTTCTGTATCTATGTAAAGCCATTTGAGTCCAATTTTTTCCTTTAATATACACTGCCATGTGCTCTCAACAAATAATAAGATTAAATTTAGGTTGATGGTTTCATGGGGAAATCGACAACTATGGTCCTTTTAGTTGTATGTTTGTGAGATGTGATAGGTTATATAGTTTTAGCAATATCTAATTATTGAGGTTTTATCATTAGAGACAATATTTATGGTAACATTTGCTAATTTAGTTAATTGCTGCTGATGTTCTCATAATTTCATTTTCATTGTACTTCTGTGGAATCATAAACAAAAGGTTAAGTGGCACATCAGGTTAATTTACTGGCCTTTGATGTTTCCATCTGTGATCCTACACTCAACACAAAGCATAAATAAAATGGCTCTCATATGGTTACCGTCCAGAGGCATTGCTCCTTCCTAGAGTGAACTGCATTTCTTTTTGTTTAATTTTTGTGCTTCTCAAAATCCACTTAATCCATAGAACATTACACTGACATGGATCTCTGAGTTTCTGTTTTATGAAAACAAATCAGGTCAGCTCAGAGGGGAAACTGCCATTCTAAGAAGTGATCAGACATGAGTATAATTGAAAATCTAGGATAAAGCATTTATTTAAAATTAATAAAAAGAGATTTTATAAGATTTCCCACTTGTAACTGGCTGCAGATCAAACTTTACATAATAGTTCTATTCCAGAGATAAAAACTCCTTAGCAGTAATATTGCAATAAGCATTTTCTAAAATAGTCCATACTGAACTCAAAAATATACTGTTTACCTATACATATTTACTTTTTTCTGAATTACCTGTTGCATACCTTTTGTAGAAGTAGAAGCTTAACTGCCATTGACAAACATTTCATATTATAAGTCAGCTGACTTGCTTTGTTTGCCTGATCATCATAAAATGTATATACAAAAAAGCAGTTTATACCCCCAAACAATAAAATAATTTTTAAAACAAAATGCACATAGGACTCCCATACAAAATGGATTTCTTGGAACACTGTAATATACTCAGGCTCTGCAGTCTAGACAGCAATGTTTAAACTAATTTAAGTGTACGATTTCCTGGTTTTTCATGCAATTGCAATTTCCAGATATGTAAAAATGTGACAATATTTATACTTGTTACCAAAACTAGAATCTTAGTCCATTTTAATTGATACCTTGGAAAAAAGTCTCTTCAGCCTAATAGTACTTTCGAGGCCTAACTTTTGAGTCAAAAGAGAGGCAATTTATAATGGCTGCCCACTGAGGGGCTTTTCATGAACCATTTTGTTAGAGTGACCCAATGCCTCTATTTTGGTAGCGTGAGTCATGCCCTTTATAGCCATTTTCCTATAACCACCCCACTGCTCTGTAAATACTTTTTATTTCTCTTAATATTATTCTCATGCATAATAACTGTAATTAACAACCCCGTCAGTGCCTACTGGTGGCCATTTTTTCTTTTTGTTCTATATTGTCCTGAGGGTCCCTGAAACTATTTCTAAGAAAGGGACTTTTAAAAAAAACTTCTCTCATATATACAGGACATTTATCTTTCACTTTTGAGAGAATTCTGACAAGAAATTGGATCTTGGAAAGAAATCCTGTTTAATGGTGCTTAGTAGAAAATTGGGGTTTAGCTAGGAAGGTCTGAATTTCCAGGCGGGCAATGACCTCCAATGTCCAATAGCCCTTCTTAAGTCAAAGTTGCAGTTGCAGCATGAGATGAGGTCTCTCCAGGGGACATTCCCTGTGCCACTCTGTAAGCAATGTTAAAACCCAGCAACTCAGCCATGACCCCAGGCTGCAAGTTGCAAGGCCTCACCCCTGTTGTGCCTGCTGACTTAGTAGGTACAGAAGGTCCGATTACACTTTTAGATACTTACAAATATTATTTCCCTTCTCTGACTTAAAGATCAACCATGCTCCAGTTTTGCAATGATCTTGAATTTCTCCAGGAAAGGGTAAAGTAGCCCTAAGTGCAACACTGCAGACCCTTTGCACCGGTGGCAGCGCCTATCATCTCAGGAGGGCAATAAGTCCTGCTTGTCAGAGCTCAAGAGAGGCTATGTTACAGTCAAGGCCATGGCCACTGCCTTGTGCAAGCAAGAAAACTGGTATTAGAAAAACCCTCTCGCAGGAGCTCCATGACACTGGTCGCCCCCGGGCTGAGCTCCAACCCACCACTTTCCTGGCCAGCATCTTGTGCGTTTCCTACTCCAAGTCACTGGAGTGCGGGTCCCGTGTTTGGGTGCATGTTGCTTGACTTTCACAGTGTAAACCCCTGAGTCTTAACTTTTTCTTTTCCTGGCATTCCTTGCCTCTCACCTTCTTCCTCTGAAAACCCGTTTCTTTCGCTAAAAACTAAACCCGAGTTTGCGTCTTGAAATTGACATTTGTGAGTTTCAGCGCCTGGGAGTCAGCAAGTGCCCAGAGCCGGCGGGCCGCACAGTCCCGCATCCGCCCTGGATGCGCCCACGTTGCACTCACTCCTTCGGGTCTCTTTTTTTCTCCCTGAAGCCCTGGACTAAATCCCCCAAGTTGGTCTCCCTGACACGCCCATTACGTGTTCTTCCAGCCCTCCCCATTCCCTGGAAAGCCTGTAAACGATTCTATCCTGCTAAGGAGACCAGGGCCAGGGGCCTTTTACATCGCCAGGACTCCCCCAGTGCACTAATCGTCCCGAGGACCAAACTCTCGGCTTCTCGCCCCTCGAGAGTCGTGCTCACACACGCGCGCACAGAACGCGAGTCTGTGACTCCAGAACCACCCTCTCCCGGCCGCGGAGCGCTCTCCTACTCGTACGACCCCCGCTTCTCCAGCGTGGCACAAGGACCCGCTTCGTTGTTGTTCCCGGGAGCTGGGTTGCAACGCCCTTCCTCCGCGGGCTCCCACCCCCATTTCCGGGGTCTCCTCCCTCTCGCCTGCACCTTCCCGCGCTCCTTCCCCGCCCTCCGCGCTACCTGCCGGCACTCACCTGGTTGTTTTTGCACAGATCAGCCCACATGCTGGTGCCGTCCCCTCCGCGCATCAGGACGTGGTAGGTGAAGAAGTAGATGCCGGGGATGGAGCAGGTGAACTTGCCCGTGGTGGGATCGTAGTGGTTTCCGAGGTTGGTGACCACGTCGTCGAACTTGAGTACCTCGTAGCCTTCGTGCTGCCTCTTGAGGCCAGCATAGAAGGCAATCTTGGGTACCGTGCTGTAAGTGGCCGCGCTGATGGCCCCGGCCGCGTTCAGGCCGGGCGCCCCGGGCGGGCCCGGCAGGCCTTGGCGGCCCGGCTCTCCCTTTTCGCCCGGGGGCCCCACGGGGCCCGGCGGCCCGGGCTCGCCGGGGGGCCCACGCGGGCCTGCCTTCCCCGGCCTGCCGGCCTCGCCTTTGGGGCCCTGGATGAAGGTGGGCAGGGACTGCATGAGGCCGCGGTCGGGCGTGGCGGCGGTGCTGGGCGCCTTGGTGCCCCCGTAGGGGTCGCAGACCATGCGGCAGGTGCCCAGCATCTCGTAGTGCGCCGACGTGCCGGCCGAGCTCACCAGCACCGGGATGAGGATGACCAGCAGCAGCACCATCACCACCCCCAGCGCCCCGGCGGCGATCAGGCGCCTCCTGCTGCCCACCAGCCGGCTCAGCGCGGGGCGATCCTCTTGTCTGCTTTTGGACAAAATTTTGAAGGTTGGGCGGTGACCTCCTCAGAGCCGAAAACAATCCCCTTCGAACCCCAACTCCCCTGGGCCGGCGCGCGCTGGCCGCTCCTGGCCGGCTCCTGCTCCCCCCCGGCTGAGGCTGCGGCTGGGGAGGGAGCCTGGGCGCCAAGTGACTTGAGCTGAAGTCCCGAACTAAGGGTGGGGGTTGGGGGAGGGGTGCGCAGGGCGCCTTGTCGCCTCCTGCGAGCCCCTTCGCACCTGTGGCTGCCGCGGGCGCCGGCGCGGCCACCCGGAGGGCAGAGCCAGCCGCGCCTCTTGCGCTCGCCGGGGCCGCTCACACTTTTATGCCGCCGCCGCCTGCGATCGACTTTTCGGTTTTTGCAGACTGCGCCAGTTCGCACCAACTTTCCGTCTGAAGTTGCCTTTTTCTGCCTCCTCCTTCTTTCGCTCCTTCGGTTCGCCTGTCTCCTGCCTTTTTTTTTTTTTTTCTTCCTCCTTCGCAGCCACCACAACTCTAATAGAGGCGTACCCCCAAAGCCCTGCGCTGGCCAAGCGAGCTCAGGCCAGGCGCCCCCCGGGTGCGCGGAGCGGCTGCGGCTGGCAAGGTCGGATCGCAGAGGCTCAAAGCCGGAGCCAAGGAGCTAAGAGCAGCGGCGAGCGCCTCGCGGCCGGGAGCCGAGCGAGAGAGGCTGAACGCAGAATTCTGCCTGGGTACCACCTGCCAGGAGAAGAGGAGGCTGACAAACGCGCGCCGGAGCAATTTATAGGAACCCAAGGCACAGAGGAAGGGGAGCCGCTTTGGCATCTCTTTGCAGCATCTGCTCTGTTCATCCCACTCAGAGAGAGTTTGGCATTACTCTGACAATGTGGGTTTTTTTTTTTTTCGGCCTTTTTTTCCCTCTGCACATGGATGAACAGTGAAATCCTGAATACTCCCTTGCCTAATCCAGGTGATGGCAGTACCCTAGCTGGACACACTTCGGGGAAGGGAGACAGCTGTGTGACAGCCTTCAGGACTCAAGGAGCACACCTAAGTCCCCTATTTCCCCACTGTTAGCACCCCCCCTCTTTTTTTTGCAGGGTGGAGGTGAAGGTTGAGAGGAAGGTGGCTTGGTTGACAATATTTCTGTACTGGCTCACCCAAAATCACTGCTTCAGATGTTTTTGAAAATGCCACTTTTAACATAAGGAGGGCCCTTTAGAATTTTCCAGATGGTGCATATGAATTTTTTTTAACCTTAAGAATTTCCTCCCCAGCCTTCTAAATGAAATAAGATGTTAACCTGAGAACAGTAAGGTGTATTTAAAAACCAAAGGACATTTCTGGATGATTTAAAAGGACAGGTCCACCACACTAAGGGGGAGGGTTTTTTTTCCCCAAGTGTTGCACAAGGGTGAAAATACACATATATGCTCCACTTACAGGCTTACAATTCCAGCAGCCCTTCGGAAGATACTGTCACTGGACTTCAAGTTGCATTTGCTTAAAGGTGCTACATGCATGAGAAATAATCACTTGTCAGAATGCCTTCAAAAGCCTTACAATAAAGCAAGCGTCATTTACAGTGCTGGGCAAGATCTTTTCCCAAGGCACAGACAGTTCTCTAAGCTCCAAAGCAGATTTCCCAGATGTGCATTGGGGAGGGGGAAACAGGAAAAATATGACAAAGAAGAGCCCCCATTGGTCGTGGACCAGTAAAAGAAACAGCTCGGATTTAGAATATTAATAGAAAGCCCCAAGAGTAGGTATTAGGCAAGTCATCCCACCAACAAATATATAAGACACACAAGAACAGGTTTAAATAAATAAGTAGAATTGATTCCTAAATCATACCTCTGCATTCAGGAGCAATGGATGTCAATCAAACATGGGTGACATTTGCTTGTCAATACTGGATGATGCTGGCAAGGCAGTTACTTATTACATCAGGGTGAGAGTCTGGAATGAGAAGCAAGAACAAATAAGACTACAACAAGTAAACAATACCTCCCAGGTGACCATTAGCAGCCTGTGATCCTGTCTGTGGGCTCCACAGCACAGACATCTGTTCCAGCTTCCTCAATCCCTTTCATTATGCCCCACCAAACCTCCCCCCAATAGTTAGATTCTTTCTTTCCTTATATTCTGATTCAAAATAAAATAAAGTCAAATGAGCAGACAGAAGGAAACAGAGATTCATTGATTCTCACAGAGGAATGTCAATGGCTCCTTGAGGTTTTCATGGGATAGTGAACACTTAGGTGCCCAGGGGTCCACACTGTCTATCCATCTATCTGGATGTTGGTAAAACCTCAGCTCCTTATACTGGAAAATAGCCCTTCCCACTTTTCAATCCTTTAACTTTTATTTTGGGGTAGTGGTTTTATAAATGTGCATGGTTTTATAAATGGACATAATTATAAAAAGATATTTCACATTTTTAAGCAACAAATACAGAGTAGGATCTCTCCTGTCCATCATATACCACTTTCCTAACACACCTTCTGTGTTACTTAAAGAAAGTCAACTTTCTTTTGGATGAGAAAGTAGTAAGGTAAGGTGTTAGTGATGGAGGGTTATGTATTAATTAAATTAACTTTTCTTTACCATGCCAAATTATCAAAATTCATAAGGAGAGTCTGGTTAGAGTGTTGAAAAGTAGTTTTTAAAGGGTAGAACTATATAAATAAATTCTCATCAAAAGCTGCAGGAAACATGGACTTTCCCCATTTACAATGTTTATCTTAGAGAGTTGCCCATGAAGGAGGACATGAACTATTAGTGATAGAATGGATCCTGAAGAGTCTTTACCTTGCTCATGCAAATGGAGAGACTGAGGCAGAGAGCTGTGAGTAGAGTCAGAGCAAGTCAATGAGTTTGCTGGGCCATTTTCTTCTACACAATATTAACATATCCCACCTCAGCATGAGTAATTGTCCTACTAATTGAGGCTTTCCTTCTACATTCTCTGATGCCAAAGCAAAGTTGTTAAAACTCTACTGAGATTTCAAAAGGTAGTCATCACTCAAAATGAAGGCATTCTTTCCCAGACCTCAGTGCTGATCCCAGACTTTCTATTAAGTGCATATACCTGGGTAGCACATGGGTATTGGACTTCTTAATGAAATAGGTTTCAGTTATTAGTCTCCTTTCTTCTCCTCTACAAATACCCTACCATGCAGTTTGGGGGAAACTTTTGATCCCCCAAGATTTTCAGGGATGACTTGGTAGTAAATGAACGTTTGGCTGCTTACTGTCATTTTCTATTATTCAAGTTTCACATAAGGCTCTTTAGAAAGTTACTCATACTTCAGCTCTTATTCTGACAGTTTGAATAAGCCATCTGATATGGCATATTACTCATCCTCTTTATATGTATGTAATAATAGAAAATGTGTCAATTAAAAAATATTTGGTTTTCTGCAGTCTTCATCGGAAAACCAAGTTTTCTCTCATATTTGATATTAGTCTTGAGAAAGGCCCTGGAATCTCATTTTCATAGCTTCTGTCAACTATTCCTCAAGAAAACACCATTCCAACTCCTACATGTCAGCCTTTGAGACCTTTCAACCTGTGTAGGCCAATCTGGAAACTCAAGGTCAGGGTTGGTGGCAAACCTGTGACTTTTTTTCATTTTCCCCATACCTTTTGTGTTGCTTTCGAAGATCTGAGCAGACCCTAAGAACACAGCTCCCACACAGCCCAGCCATCCATTAATCTTTACTGAGCACCCACTGGCAGCATAGCCCTACCCTGCACTTTTACTAAGCAAACAAATATTTAGTCATGAGAACAGCTTCCAAATCCAGCAGCACTTAAACAGAAATAGCATTTCTTATAGCATGGGAAAAATAACAAATTAACAAATCCAAGGGCTGCCTAGAAAAGCAGGCATTTAAAAAAATGGGACCAGATGAGCCATTTTCCTTTAATTTCTGGGTCTCAAAATTGTATTTCAGAATTTATTCACTTTTGATTGATGAATTATAGATTTCCAGCCTCAAAGGGTCTGGTTGGAGTTATGTAGGGAAGGAGTTATCCTTATAGCCTTGGAACCAGAGGTCATAATTTGAATCCTAGCTTCTTCATTTTGTAGCTGTGAGGTTAACTGATCTCTTTGATCCTCAAATTTCTTTTCTTAAAATGGGAATAACACAAAGACCTAAATCACAGGATTGTTGTGAAGATTAAGTGAGTTGATACATTAATTACAATGGCACCCAATTTATAAGAGCTCAATAAATGTCAATCTACATCTTTGTATAGTGTAAGAACACAGACTAGCATGTATGTTTATGAATCAGATGATAGAACACAAGATGTAGTAAAGGAAGCTAAAACCAAAGGGTTATATTTCATAATAATTGTAAGTATTATAGACTTAGATAAAACTAGGAAGAACATGAAAGTTCTCCAGGAGGGTCGCCATGTGTAGTCTTGTAGTAAGACAAAGCAAGATAAAAACAAAACTCAAACCATGGACCACTTTACCCTTCTCCAAAGTAAAAAAAGTCTCATGTCAAAGTTATTGGAACTCATTGCAGTTTGATAGGCCAAGTTTTCAGATGTAGAACCTTGTCAGATGCATTTTTGTCATCTAGAAAAGTCCTCCAAGTCAACCAGTTGTGCTCATATTTTAAAGTTACTGAGATACCCAGGAACTGTTCTGTGGATAGTGATTCTCAAAGAAGCAAACACACCAGAGAGGGATGCTTGGCACATTAATTAGAAGAGCAACCCCTCTGAAGGAGTCTAAGTCATTACCACTTCCAGTGAGGAATTTCCAACACAAAGGAGTGTGAGTTGGAAAGCTAGTTTGACAATACTATTGTCAGAAAATTATTGAATAGAAGAATGGAGATGGTAACTGCCACATTACTAAGACTAGGTCACAATGTGTGGCCTTAAGTTGGTCTTAGATAAAATCTCCAGTGTGGATGTGATGGCTTGTTCTTGCCATGGGTGATGCTTAATCCTAATGCCCTACTCAGATAGACTTGAAAGTTACAAATAAGATCTGAGAGACTGGCAAGTTCTCTTAGGCTGTGGTGATGAGAACTGTCATCCAAGGAACATGATGGATTTAAGAAAGTAAAAGCAGCTGCCATTAGACTACAGGAAATACCCAAGCAGAAGACATCATAGGGACACAACCAGGCAGCAGTAGGTAGGTCCACTGAGCAGGTGGTGATGAGAATTGTGGGTTTTTTTCTTGTAGTTTTATCTTTTTTTATTATTATTATTGAATGGGGTTTGAACTCAGAGCCTACTTGAACATACCTCCAGCCCTTTTTGTTTTAGATTAGTTTTCGTGTAGGGTCTTACCCATTTGCCCAGGACCTTGGACCATGATCCTCCTACCTGTGCCTCCCAAATAGCTAGGATTACAGAAGTCCCCACTATACCAGGTTTGTTTGTTGAAATAAGGTCTCAGAAACCTTTTGCTGGGCTGTCCTCTAATTGCAATCCTCCCAATCTCCACCTCCCAAATAGCTGGGATTTAGGTATGTTCCACCACGCCTGGCCAGAGTGGTGGTGGTCTTATTGCACTGCTTTATTTTGTTTAAAATTCCTGGATCATTATGCATTTTGAAATAAGAGGTAACAGGAAGCCTCTAACAGTGCCGGGCCCCACCTTAAGTAGCTGATATTCTAGAATCTAGCTGTAAGAGTGATTATCCTAAAGAAAGTATGAATACCAAGTGCAGGTTTATTCAGCCACATGCCTACATAGTGGAACCCCAGAGCAAACACTTGCATGTATGAATGGCATGTTCCATGAAATACTGTGTCCCTTGGGTACCTGTGATGCAAAAAGACATGCCAGCTTTTCCCTAAGATAGACAATCTCTCAGGGATAGTTCTCAACTATGTAAAAAATAGATCTAATTTAAAACCTTAATCCTGAAGAAGTAAACTGTGGAGGTATTTTAAATTTGCAATAAGATGCAGGGAGAAACAGGGACAAAAGTAACCCATTGCAAGTACTTGTGTGTTCAATATACAGAGTTATAAACAGTGCTGTGATGCTTCCCACTAAGAGTGATTTTAACAATTCATTATTTAATTAGTTAATTAACTTATAACTTTACCTTTGGCTCTGAAATATGGAAAAAGTCAGTAAGAGTTAGTCCTACTTAGATTTTTTGTTTGTTTTTCTTTTTTTAGTATATAGCTCAAGTGGAAAAATTTTCATGTGTCAACATACAGAGGGTATATGTTTGATTTGTGTTTTTTCATTTATTCCTTCTAGCTGCACATTAGCAAATAGGAAGTTTCTCAGATGTTAATGGTCCAGGTGATTTTGTCTTTCACTGCTTCCTGAGTCCATGTTTAGAACATTGCAGCTGCCTCTAAATTCCTAACTGGCCCACTCTTCCACTCCATTCACTACTGATCATTCAATTACTATAGTACCACCAAAAAAAAAAAAAAGGTCAGTAATAGTCACTCATGCATGTAATCCTAGCTATTTGGGAGGTATATGTAGGTAGATCCCAGTCCAGGCAAAAAGCACAAGCCCCTATCTGAAAAGTAGCCTAAAACAAAAAGAGCTGAAGGCATGGTTCAAGTGCCAAAGCATTCACCTAGTAAGCACAAGGCCCTGAGTTCAAACTCCAGTACTGTCAAAAATTAAAAATAAAAATCACTCCTAAAATGGCCTTGCCATTTCCGGTTTTGTTCTTGACATTCCCTCTACCCTTTCAATCCACCTCCATCCCCTCATCTTGGTACCTATCACTCTGTCAAGGCCCTGCTCCAAAGCTACCTTCTTTGTCTCTCCCTCTCACAACTCCCTACTCCCCTGAGCCCTCTCAACCCACCCTTTTGATCTTTCTTCTCTGTGCTTCTAGACTATGTTGTGTTTCTCCTTTTACAACACCAGTCTTCTGCTTTGGTGTATAGACCCCAGTCTATTCTCCAGTTATTGAAAGAAATACCAGGTTTTTTCATCTCTGGCCTCCTACCCTGTCTGAGTTCATTTCGTATCGTTATAACACAAACTGAGTAATTTATAAAGACATGACATTTATTTTGCTCACAGTTCTGGAGGCTGGGATGTCCAATGGCATAGCTATCAGTGGCTGGTGAGGGTTGTCCTACTGCATAATCCCACCATTGAAGCCGAGAGAGAGAGAAGAAGAGGGAGAGGAAGAGAGAGGGGCATGGGTAGGAGCCCACTCTTGCAGTAATTAACTCCCTCATATATGAATGGCCTTGATCCAATCTAGAGGTCAGAGTTCCAATGTCCTCATCCACCTCTCAGAGGTCCCACCTCTCCACACTGCTGCATTGGGGATTAAGTTTCTAACACATATGCTTCGGGGAACACATTTAAACTAGAACACACCTCACCCACACCCCTACACACAAACACAAAACACATGTTTACTAGGGACTAGATATACATTTGCTGATTTGAATGGCTGCATCAGAAATAGGCAACACAGCTTTTAAAAGAACTCTCTCAAGATTTATTGAATATAAATATAATGAGAAAGCTTGGCCTGGAAATCAGATGTTTCTAAGACTCAACTGCCCTAGAAGACTAGAAACCTTTTCAGCAGTTACTGTTAACAACCAGAATAGTATCAATTTACTTCTTTTGGGAGGGTAGGCAGAGAGGTCACCCAAACAATGAATACACATGTGTGGGTAAATGTAAAGGGTGATAAAATAATATAAATAAATAAATAGAACTGAGAAATAACCTGTACAAAAGTGAGAGTTCGAAATTGTATCTGAGCATTAGATGTCAGACCTAACTTGTGCTTCCTATGCAGGGAGGGATGCTTGTAGACCCAGTGACATTTAGCCCCACCTCTAGTAGTTTAAAAATACAATTATATTTGTTTAGTCGTTGGATTTTCAAACTGACTAATCACTGACGGGGGAAACATAAATTCCTCAGAGATTTCTCCCTCAGAAGGCAGCTGTAATAACCACCTAAAGTGTATGCCTTAGAGATCTCTTGTGCAGTTAATCATCTGATTTCTTTAAGATTTGTAGAAGAGACCAGGCACTTTTTTATAATATACTTAAGAGGCTGAGATTGGAAGGATCATAGTTCTTTTCTGCCCTGGGAAAAAAGTTCGCAAGACCCCATCTCAATGGAAAAAGCGGGACATGGTCGTACATACCTGTCATCCCAGCTTTGGCAGGAAGCATAAAATAGGAAGATAGTGGTCCAGGCCTTCCTGGGCAAAAAGTGAGACTCTGTTTCCAAAATAAATAGAGCAAAAAGGGCTGGAATTGTGGCTTACACCAGGGAGCACTTACCTTACAAGTGTGAAGCCTTGAGTCAAACCCCAGTACTTCCAAAATAAAAAAAAACTTTTTAAAAGATTTGTGGAAAGGAAATTTGCCTATATCCTATTTAATATAAAAACAAGTGAGGAGGAAACATGTTTTTTCTAAAATATAGAAAGGCCATCTTAATTTTTTTCTTAATTTATATACTTCTACAGAATTATTTGAAGTTTCTGATAATAAAACAAAAACATAAAATACTTCTTTTTAAATGAAAATAAGGGAACTAAAAGAAGCCAGGGAGAAAGAGTTGTTCTATTATACTAGATGAGAAATAGTAGCTGCCTATATAAAAACAAAATAATTTCTGTGTTTCCCAATAGCCAAGACAAAAAAGGAAACACCATGAGTTAACTTCATCTCATGATTCATTAAAAGAAACATTTCACTGTTTTACAGGAAAGGGAATTTATCCTATCATGCAATTCTAAGAATTTATCAAGCAAGGGGAATGAAACAATATATTGGGTAACAGTCAAAGGTAGCTTTACAATGTTTCCCAATGATGAACTAAAAGTTGGCAAATATCATTCAGCTCATCATTCTTTAGTCCATCTAAAAATTCACTCAAAGAAAGCCAACATGCTGACCAAGAAGTAAATAATCTTCTCAGAAAATATACCACTATCAACCATGGAATGGGTGGGATGGGAGACAGAGAGCAAGAGTGAAGTTTAAGTCAGAAGCTGACAGCTTATGTTCAAATAAAAAGCCAAAGTACTGTAAATCCTAGCACTGGAGTGATGGCGCTAAGCTAGACTAAATACAAATAAATCCCACGGTTATTTTTTTTTTCTCTTTTTAGTATGTAATTTGAAAATATCAGTCAAATGTGACTAGCTACAGGAAAAAAAATTAAACCATTTGCCAGATTTGTTTCCAAGTCATGCCTACAATATTTTCACCTATGAATTACTATAGATATAGACACATGGTGACTTATAGAATAAAACACAACCTTGAGCAAATAGGATGGTAACTAACTAAGTCACATTAAAATCTCCAATTCTAAATATAGAAAATGATTTCAAATACTGTTTGGTGTCGATATTCATAAACACTGAATACTATTCAGTTACACAAAACCTAACAACTGTAGGGCCCTCTGTGACTTTGTAAGCTCTGATCTACTTGTGCAAGTAGGAAAGTCACTTTTTCCCACTCCAGCTTAATTTGTTAGCTATAATTAGTGTTTATTACAACCCCAGTGACTCCTTAATTCAATAACATACTAGTCATCATATAATTAACTCACAATCTCCAAAATATAGACAGGTATATTCAAAAGAAGTCATCACAGACTCCTGAGAGAGTCAATGAATTTTAGGAAGACTTTTGAGTATGTACTATTGTAGGAATTTTAATGAGCTTCAGCTCCTCTTAGTTCTACACACACATATAGGAATACGTACTGTGTAATGCAAATGAACTTGAAGTGGGTCCAGTGGATGACATAGCCATCCCTGCAATGGTTGCATTAATATCCACAACCAGAAACCACTCAAAAATACCATTCTTCCATCAGAAAAAGATAAGAGGCAAACTGCTCTTCCCAGGTGATAAACAGGACATAATATAGACAGAGGAATAAATACTCTTACATGACACAAAAGAGAATGGAGCTAGGGAGATAAAAATGCACGAATAAATACAGGTGATTTAAACTAGTGAAGAAAAGAATCTGAATGAGAGAGAAAAAATGATTTGCTGATTTCCTTTCTTTGAGGGTCTCCATTCCAGCTTTCTCAGAATTACTCAATATTTCAAATATGGCAGTGCATTTAAGTTTAGCATTTAAATCTCCTTGAGGTAAGGGAGAGATCCTGAAGCCCTGTGGGCATATCTAAACAATTGGAATCTCTTTGAAGCAACAATTACACCCTTGGTCAATGCAACAGAGAAATAGCCAGTAGGGAGGAAGGAGAGGAACAGTGAGAATTTACCACACTCTTGTTTGCCATTTCCTTCCACCTACTCAGAATCTATGTTATCCTCAATGCTCTGATGACATGATAAACCACGATCCTTCATATTCATCAGAAATTTGATGGATGTGTGCTCTGAGTGTATAGCTGGGAGTGAGACAACTCCAAATTAAAATCTGCTCTGTTTTTTTGGCTAAGAGATTTATTTTTGCTGTCATCCCCCTCCATATAGTCCATCCTTTGTGTCCTGATTATTAATTCTGAAATCATTAGTGATTTAATTTTTTAACCACATATGCAATCATTTTAATTATTCATTTGTGTAACTTTTTTAAATTTAATGCAGGTGAGACTTTAATCTAAACCAAGTTCCCTAAAATGAAGTGGCCTCTTTATGGTACACAGATTTTTAAAGGGATTTGAAGCCTTTATTTGGAATTTAGCTGCAATCATAGAACAGGGTTAGGGGATGATTGAGGTGTATACATTGACTTAAATTAAAATGTGCAAGTCTGAAGTTGGAAAACTATTTTTAGAGGAACTATTTCATTCATCAAAGTAGAAAATTACAGGTTTATTTTTCATCAATAACATAAAATTTGGGGCTTTGGGAAGACATCATCATACATGATCTTGACAATAAAGGTTGTTAAAGAAAGTGAGGTGGTTGGCTTTAAGTGAGAGCTTCAGTTTTGTT
Organism: Castor canadensis; assembly: GCF_047511655.1. NCBI lineage: Eukaryota > Metazoa > Chordata > Mammalia > Rodentia > Castoridae > Castor > Castor canadensis. The sequence goes on along the minus strand of NC_133400.1, from coordinate 79,895,565 downwards.
TAGTTTTTCATAATGCAGAAGCAGCAAAGTGATTAAAAAAAAATACTTACTAAGGATGTTAAAGTGAGAAGCAAGAAACCCAAGGAAGCCAACTTCCTTTCTGTTCTCAGATTGCTTCTTTTTGGATAGAATAAGTTTGTATTAAGGGGTTAGATATACTTGTAACATGGAAAATCTTATTCCCTGTTATGTCTCCCAGTGCACCTATACCAGCACCTGTGTACCCAGTAAGTTTTCAATGATTGTTTTGTTGTTTTGGGTTTTTTTTGAAATGGGTAAGAGAAACATATTTGTTGCTGTTCTCTACTAAAAGCAAAGATCAAAACGTATTCAATGCTTACTGTTCAATGGAAGATTCTGGATCAAACACTATTCTTTATCCAGAACAATTAGCCCCATTGAGATGGTGGCCTCACAGTGACTCTTCATTAGGAAGACTGTAAGATGGGCAACCTGTGTACCTCAAGACCCTGGCTGCCACCTCTCTATCTCTTTACTCAATGCAATGGAAAGTAATTTTCTCACAGTTCTGGAAGCTGGAAGTCTGAGATTAAGATGGCAGCAGGTTGGTTTTCATCAAAGGTCTTTCTCTTTGTATTGTAGATGGCTGTTTATGTAGTTCAGATCCAGAATATATGCTAAAGGTCAGTGCAGTAAACATTTAGTGCCTAGCTGGGTGCTATTGGAGGTGGTAGAAACTTTAAGAATTAGGGAAAGAACTAGTGAAAGGTCTTAGGTCATGGGAGTATGTCCTTGAAAGGGGTCATGAAACCTTGGTCTCTTCCTTTTACTCTTTTCATGGTCCTGACCAGGAAGTAAATGACTTTCTGCTCCACTGTATTAGGCGTTCACTTCCCTGCCATGATGTTTTGCCTCACCACAGGCCCAAAGCAGTGAGGCCAATTGATCAGGGACTGGAATCTTCAAAACTCCAAAATAAGCCTATCTCTGCATAATTTGATCACTCTGGTTATTTCATTACAGTAATGAAAAACTAACTAACATAGCCATCTTATCCTTGTGTCTCCAAATGGTTTTCCTTCATGCATGTCAATGTTCTATTCTTCTTTATAAATGCACCTGACACACCAGATTAGAGCCCACCTGTATGGTCCCATTGTACCTTAATTACCCCTTGAAAGATCCTATCTCTAAATGTAGTCCTATTTAGAGGGCTGGTGATTAGGGAGTTAGCATATGGGGGAGGGCACCATTGATCTAAAAAACAAAGTGACTTGGGTGTGAATACAGACAAGGGGAAGTTGAAAATTCCAGTCACTCACATGGCCAGAAATTTGCCATCTCCTGAAACCAGAGACCTGTTCAGCACTTTCAATTCAAGTCTGGTCGCACCTCATACATTTTAATTGCAACATCTGATGAGCTGTAAATACGGGCATATCTCTCCTCTAGGTTACTATTTCCAGGGAGTCTAATGAGGTTCGCTTATTTTGTGTAACTAAGAGATTTCAATGTAGATTTTGACTCAGTTGTTCTTCCTTTGAAATTAGTTGTGTATTTTTCTCCTCCAGTTGCTTTCTAAAGCATGTTGTTATGATCACGTGCTGGGGTTCTCATAATAGCTTCCTGCATGGTATCCTGCCCTGCAGCTTGTCCCTGGTCTCATTCCACATCCTGAGTTTAGATTCTTCTTCCCAAGAGATCATGTTCTTTGTTCCACCCATTTCCCTGAAACTGGAAAGGACTCTCAGCCCAGATGTCTCAAAATAAAGCTCTAATTTTTAACTTCATACTAAATGTACTTTATGCTTGCATACAACATTAATTTCTATTGGTACTGGGAAAAAAATCTCTTATGCATCACCCAGATCTATTTCTGTACTTTCCTCAGACACATCTCATACACATTTCCAGGCCCAGGTCCTTTTTCATGTTACCTGACCTGGAATGCTTTCAAGGTCACTAGCTGTGATGTGTTCACTTATCATTAAAAGAAAACTTCTATTAAAATGTACTTCCTCAATGTACATGGAAATGGAAATGTCTTCCCGATCATTCTGTATAAAATAGTGTGTCATCAAGCAAGATCCTGTAATACACTTTGCCTTCCTTTGTGGTGTTGTTACGCATGAACTCAAACACCCCCCATTCATATATTGAAGTCCTAATTCACAGTACCTGAGTATGTTTCCTTATTTAGACATAGGGTCTTTAGAGGGGTGATTAAGTTAAGATGAGGTCATTTAGATGGGACCTAATCCAACATAAATGGTATCCTTATGGGAACAGGAGATTGGGACACAGACACAAGCACAGAAGGGGACCATGTGAAGACATGGGAGAGGATGATCATCTACACAACAAAGAGAGGATCCTGGAACAGACATCTTTCCTATGGCCACCAGAAGAACTCAAGCTTGCTGACACCTTGATCTCAGAGTTCCAGCATCCAGAACTGCAAGAAAATTAATTTTTGTTTTATAAGCCACTGGATCCATGGTACTTTGTTATGGCAGTCCTAGCAGATGAATACAGGTGTATGCATCACTATTTCCTCGTCTACGTGTATGCCTATTTCCTTCCACTAGAAAGTAAACTATACCAGGGCAAGAACTTAGTTTACTCACTGTGTATCTCCATGTATTGAGCAGTTCCTGACACATAATAGGTGTTCAATAAATGAAGTTTAGAATGTCATTCTTTATGCTTTATTCCACCCATCCCTCACTAATTCTGCAATTTAGTAAAGGAAGCCCATTTGCTTGCAGATAAAAATTGCAACCCCCTAACCTGGCCTTTGTTGGTACTTTGGCCTTTGTTTTATCTTATTTCTCAATGGTTTAGAAATTGTTAAAGAGGGAAAGATGGTAGTGATTAGTACTTTCATTCCCTGACACCTTGTAGGATCTTGCTACTGCCAGGTAATCAGTGAATATTTGACTAAATAAGGTCCTATTTACATGTTTCCTGATAATTTCATAATGCATATTTTAATTCTCAGAGTCCCAGTGTCTAAAGGACAGTGAATGTCCTTAATACAGATACTTCTGCCCTAGGGGGACAGACTAGTAGAGGTTCAATAAATCCTTAATGAATGAATACCCAATATGTCCAGTCAGTAGAACTTTTGAAGATATTAGTTCAGCTTCCAACAATTCCCCTTCTTGGAGAGTCATCTCACTTCCTTACTTCCATCTGTTCTTCTGCACAATGTGCAGAGCACAGAGGTGGAAAGAAGTGAGTTTGTACCATAATTTTCTCCTCTCTCCCCTCAGCTATATCCTCCTGGACCACAGGTGGACATTGTGCCATGTAGGTCACTTCTAAGGAAGCATGTTGTGATCCTGAGACCCATGACAGCCTCTTCCAGCTGCAAGACGTATATTTCATACCAAGGCAGTGGGAGAGGATAAAGGATGTGCACCTCAAGGAACAGAGAAAGAAAGGCAGTTTGGGCAGAAGAAAGGGGGATTACGTCATCAAAACAAAACAGTCATTAACTCACTCACCTCTGTGATATTTTTTAAGATATGGGTGGTTTTCTTCAGAAAAGAAGACTCAAAGTCTCACCCTCCTCCTCATCTCTCAAATCACCAATTAAAGCCCATTTACTTTGAGGTAATTTAGGAGCCAATCCCATGCATCAGCTAATGTACAGTGTTGGACAACATTTCTTTGCAAGTCTTTCCAAATCAAAGATAGTACACCTGTGCTCCAAAATCTACTAGGAACACTCAGTGGTTTTAAATCTCGCTCTTTCTAAATTGCCTTATAAATTCTCACTGCCCTCAGGATTACCCTTCTCTACTATCCCAGCTGAGACCACTCAGGCGGCTATTCTAACAGTTCCAGCGTGTTAAATCTGAAACGCTAAACAAATATCTTTATGGGAAGAGGGGAGTTCATTTTCTTTCTGTGTTTATATCAACATTGTTCAAGAGCAAAAGATGGGAGGATGAAACGAAGCATAATCCTGGTGCATGCAGTTAAATCAGAATTGCATAGAAAGGACAAAACTGTTGGGCTCCCCTTCAAGGCCACAACCTATCTTCATTAGAATACCATTGATAACCAGGTGGCAGGCAGCTGCAGTGGATTAAGTCAGATGGCAGAGGGGCCCAGGTCTCGGAGGAGATGGTGATAGGTGTTTCTAGAAGGCTCAGGGAAAGTAACTGGAGGATAGAAAAGGAAGACATAGATAACAGGCATGAAAATCCAATACAGCAATAAGAAATTCTACTAAGAGTGTAAAAGCAGGAGACTGGGACATTGCCCTCTCTGAGGACATTCTGAGGATATGATATGTAAACTGAGAGAAAAGAGAAGAAAAAAAACAGATTTCAGACTGAGGGAGCAACTTGCACAAGCCTCCACCCTGCAGTTGGGAAGAAGACTGGCAGGCCCCAGAAACAGAAGGAAGGCCAGAGAGACTGGTGCAGAATGAGGGGAGGGCAGCAGAAGTTACTTTAAGGTCTCTGGAGGCTCTCTGGTAATGTGCAGTCAGTGAAGGATTCCTTAATCTGTTTATATAAGATTTGTCCTTTTCTTCAAAAAATTCATAGACAATTTTTAGAAAATAAAGGAAACCACAAAGTTCCTCTATACATCCTTCCCCTCCTAACACAACTTCCTTTATTATTATTATTTACTTTGGTGGGCCTGGGGTTTGAACTCAGGTCTTTACATTTATAAAGCAGGCACTCTACTGCTTGTGTCATACCTCCAAATCGTTTTGCTCTGTTTATTTTGAAGATGAGGTCTATTTGCCTGGGCTGGCCCCAAAATGCAATCCTCCCAATCTCAACCTCTCAAGTAGTTAGGATCACAGGCTTGTTTCTCTTATCATTAATGTCTTTGCGTTAGTATGGTACATTTCTTATAACTGAGGAACCAATAAATTATCATGAACTGAAGTCCATAGTTTACATTAGGGTCCAATCTTGCATTGACGAGGTCTTAGCATAGGAAGAATGGAGCTGAAAGAATCTGGGTGGTAATTTTGGAAGACCTGGTTTCATAAAGCTGTTGTTAGGGGCTGAACTGTGTTCCCCTCCCATTCCTATTCCCATTCCCTTCCCATTCCCATTCCCTTCCCTTCCCATTCCCTTCCCATTCCCTTCCCATTCCCTTCCCTTCCCATTCCCTTCCCATTCCCTTCCCTTCCCATTCCCTTCCCATTCCCTTCCCTTCCCATTCCCTTCCCATTCCCTTCCCATTCCCTTCCCTTCCCATTCCCTTCCCATTCCCTTCCCATTCCTTTCCCATTTCCCATTCCCTTCCCATTTCCCATTCCCTTCCCATTCCCTTCCCATTCCCTTCCCATTTCCCATTCCCTTCCCTTCCCATTCCCTTCCCATTCCCTTCCCATTCCCTTCCCTTCCCATTCCCTTCCCATTCCCTTCCCTTCCCATTCCCTTCCCATTCCCTTCCCTTCCCATTCCCTTCCCATTCCCTTCCCATTCCCTTCCCTTCCCTTCCCATTCCCATTCCCTTCCCTTCCCATTCCCATTCCCTTCCCTTCCCATTCCCTTCCCTTCCCATTCCCTTCCCATTCCCTTCCCTTCCCATTCCCTTCCCATTTCCCATTCCCTTCCCATTCCCTTCACATTCCCTTCCCCTTCCCTTCCCATTCCCATTCCCTTCCCATTCCCATTCCCTTCCTATTCCCTTCCCTATTCCCATTCCCTTCCCATTCCCTTCCCATTCCCTTCCCTTCCCATTCCCTTCCCATTTCCTTCCCCATTCCCTTCCCTTCCCCATTCCCTTTCCCTTCCCCCATTCATGTACTGAAATCCTAGCTCCCAATGCCTCAGAATGTGACCTGATTTGGAAATAGGGTTCTTTTAAATGTATTCAGTGAGATGAGATCGTGCCAGAACAAGGTAGGTCCCTCATTCAATATGACTAATGTCCTTACAAAAGAGGTAAATTTGAAGAGACACAGGTATATACAGAGGGTATTTGAGGTTACCTCAAGTCAAGGACAAAGGCCTGACACAGATCTCTCCTTCATAGCCCTCAGAAGGAACCATCCCTGCTGATACCTGTGAGATAAACTTCTAACACTTAAGCCACCAAGGCTACGATTCTTTGTTACAACAGCCCTAGAAAACTAATAAAGACCTGAGATAAGAAAGCCTAGTCAATCGCATTCAACCAAGCATTTTCTAATATTAAAATCAGAAGGTTCCCTTTTTTTCCTATTAACGACTGACCCTCTACAGACTATCATTGTGCTTTGGGTTCCTTGTCCTAGAATGTAAGTTCTAGGAGTAAGGAAGTTGATTTCATCATTTGAAATAGTGCATGACATTCAGAAAATATTTGTCAAATAAATATGTGACAGTGTGCCATTCCCTACACATGTATGTCCTGTCCATATTGTACATCAGAGTCCCTTTACAAATCTTGGTAACTGCTTTCCTCAGGCTAAAAAAGTGAAAATTCCCTCCTAGCCTTCCTTTATTTTTATGAAAAAAAAAATTATCGGGAACTGAAGTTCACATCATCCAAAAGCAGTTCTGTGTTGATGCCTTTGTCTTTGATAGGATTGAAATCTGTCACATGCTGTCTGGTATTTCCTTTCCATCTAAGCTTTATAATTTTCTCTATATTTTTCCCAAAGTAATAAAAAAATCCCCCTATATAAGAGGAACCGCTGTAAGCAAACACATATTAACTTGTTTGCACCATCCTCTATAGAGAAGTCTCCAGGGCACCTGGTGCTCTGGGTGGGTATGTTCCAGGTGACTGCATTCTCTGGAGACCTGTTTAATTGCCTGTGGAGTGCTGATGTGGCAGAAATGCTCTATTCCTAGAAATCAAATCTACAGAGTACCAAGAAAAAGTGAAATGTGGTCATCTTCATTCAGCATAGTTTGAAAGCATATTTATGAGATGTTTAAGAATAACAGCATATATTCTAGGAATTAAATTAGGCTGACTATAATAACCCTCACCTGTGGTATTAGGATTATTCAGAGAAAAAAAAGATGAATCTCCCTGGAGCAATTTAAACTAAGGGGCATGTGTCATAAAAGTCCAAATGAGTTAGAGTGAATACCATCAGGCAATAAGTTGTCTTCCAAGCCTGACTTGCTGTGACTACTGCTGAGTCTACATGTTCTCTATTAAGTACAAGAGTTCCTCTTTTGTTTTGTTGTCTAAGGATTGAGTTATCCACAGTCAACTGTGGTCTGAAAATATTAGGTGGTAAATTCCAGAAAATATCTCTTAAGTTTGAAATAACTTTTGTTACAGGCCATTGTTGAAATTGTTCTATTTTATTGTTTTTGTTGTTAATCTCATACTGAGTCTAATTATGAGTTAAACAATAAATAGAGAGTTGAGTACTATCTGTGGTTTCAGACATCCATGGGGGGAGGTCTTGGAAAGCATCCCCCACATATAAAGGGGTGCTACTATAATCTTTCATGTTCCCTTACTTTCTCTGGGTAGAGATTCATGTCTCCTCTAGATCTTATTCAATCATGCCTTTAGCTGTTCTCAAGTTCTGCAGTGAACTAGTCTTCTTTGCTTTGTGAATAACAATAGTGTCATTGGACAGGGTCCTTTGTGTGAGGCCATCTCAGGTCATTGGACAGACTTAGAGTCAGATGGCTCATAACACTCCATGGGACTCTACAGGTCATACCCTGGGATCTGGAGCTGTCTGTGGTCCATGTGCACACCACTGGTCAGCCAGTCACTACTCTTGCAGAAGGAACAGTTGAATCTCAGTTACCACAGAAGTTCTACTTTAAAGTTCAACAGTCTGAAATAGCATGAGAGAAAGGGACACAAATTTAAAGCAACAATGATGATCTCTTTATTGGTTAGTTTCATGTCTATTAACTTTAGTCTACTTTGAAAATTACATTTGCATGTAAGAGTGACTATATAAGCCGGGTACTGGCGACTCATGCCTATAATCCTACCTACTCAAGAGGCAGAAATCAGGAGGATCAAAGTTTAAGGCCAGCCTGAGAAAACAGCTTCTGAGACCCTATCTCAAAAATGCCCAACCCAAAAAAGAGCTGGTGGAGTGGCTCAAGTGATAGACAGCTTGCCTAGCAAGTGAGAAGCTCTGAGTTCAAACTCCAATTTTAAGAAATTAAATTAAAAAAAAGAGTAGATATGTAAAATCCAATCTTGGCTGGAAACTTCAAATACACTAAAATAAATTCAAATTTGAAAACTACAAATATTCAAATAAGTTGAATGCAATAACTTCTGAGTGATTTTCAAATATAGCTATCTTGTAAACAAAAGCATGATAGCAAATATAAAGTAACAGTAAACACATGGCTAAGCCATTGTGAGGAAAACCATCCTTTAAGAAACTGACAATGAAAACTGACGTCTCCATTTCCCTTGCCACATCAGCATAAGCTCCGCATTGGCTCACACGATTGGAGGCAAATGGAAAGCTTCCAGGGACAATAAGCATAACTCTCTGCTCTTCCCACTGAAGAAGGACACACTGTCATTGCACCTCAGACAAATGCCCTCATCCCAGTCCCTTGGCTTCCTCCAAAGGTAGTCAAGGAGGAAACAGGCTGTCTCCAGGTAAAAAAATGCAGAGGGTTCCAGAGATCATCTCCAAAAATCTCATTTATTTTCCAGCAACCTTTCATAAACCCAAGGGCTTCATGAATCATAGTAAAAAAAAGTTATTTGACAAAGCATGGGAATTAAAAACTATAAAGGCATTTAGTCATTTATAAAAACAAGTAGATCATATTGTATAGCTCCATAAAGATCTTTTATATTAAATCATCATGGTTATTTGGAAGGAAAAGTTGCCAAACATAGGAAATGGCAGTTTCTACCCAATGTGTGAATGAGGAGAAAAGCTGGTTTGCTTCTCCTGCTTCTGTGAATCCCATTTTCACTGGGAAAAGGCTGCCCTGTTTCTCTTTTCACTACACACTTAGCAGTTCTGCAGCCAGAATTCTTGCAAAGGAATGAGGGAGATGGGTGAGAAGCAAAGTATGAGATTTCCAGCCATTTAGTTGGCTTGTTAAAATGAGTTATATTACTTCTCATTTCCCCAACCCCCCAAATCATGCATTTAAAAAGAATGAAAGATACAGGCAGTAGTCAAGTGTCTGTTTGTTTACTGGTTTCAAAAGAATAACAATACCAAATAGCTGTTTTAGATTTTAGCTTGATCTTTGAGAGTTAGATTTGGATCTAAGATAATCCATCCTTTTTTATCTTTAGAAAAACACACAGTATCAACTAGGAGTCATGGTGAAGGAGTCTTTCCCCTTCAGTCTGAGTCCCTTTGGCAAGCTCTCCTCTATTTGCCTTGGTTCCTGCAACAACATATGCCAATTACGGTGTTCCCTCTATATTTCCTGGTTGTCAGAAGCGATGTTGGTAGACAGCATCTTCAAGTAGCAGTGTGGAATTAAGGGAAAGGTTTGTTGATAGCAAAAAGTAAGCTCCCTCTGCCGGTTGTGGGCACCCCTGCAGAAACGAATGTTTTACTTATCCATTTAGAGCTGGATTCTTTCACTTTGCTGCCCAGCCACAGAAGCCTTTCTTACAATGGAAGTGAGTAGATCTATGAACCTGAGACCTCAGAGAAACTAAGGGGCAAATGCTGGAGTGGGTTCCTCAGAGGATGCTTTATATCCCAAGCCCAAAGTTTCTACATCCAAAGTCCTCAACTCTGGACAGAGTTAAAATATCAGGTTCACTACTTTGAAAGGAACAGATGGCAGACTTACACTGAAATAGCTTTTCTGGAAAGGTAACACATGGAAAATTGCATTAATTGTAATAACTGCCTTTTATGCCTTGATTAAAAAAAACCTGGCAAAGACCTTCAAAGATCTTGTAATCATGGCAAATTAGCACAACTCCCCTTAGCAGTGACAGAGCTATGGCTTTGGCTTTTGTTTACAGAGACTGCAGGATAAAAGAAAGCTTAAGAATGATTGGCTTAGGAAAGGGATAGGCAGCTGAGATCCTGGACATAGCACCAGCTGGAGGGGTACCTAGTCCCATGTGAGACCAGGTTATGGTTATTTATGTTGGCACATATTTCGTTAATTCAGTTGTCAAGTACATAAAGGTTTGGAAAGGTCCCTCAGCACGCACTGCAGGATTTTGTTGACCTTGTTCCTTCCAACTCAAAGGAATAATAGCTGAAAACCTTGTGCTAAAAACCCTATGCTATCATTTGGATTTTGAATGTCCCCAAAGCCTGTGTCAACGGCTTCGTTCCCAGCCTGTGGTGCAATTGGGAGGTAGTGGAACTTTTAGAAGATGGGGCCTAATGGAAGTAAGTTAGGTCATTGGAGGCACACCCTGGAAGGAGATATTAGGACTCTGGCCCCTTCTTCTTTCTCTCTTTTGCTTCCCCATCACCATCAAGCACACAGACTTCCTCTACCTTATGCTTTTGCCATGATATACATTGCTGCTCTAGGACCAAAACAACAGACTCAAAGTGAGTATGGGTTGAAACCTCTGCAACTGTGAGCCAAACTAAACGTTTCCTCTGTTTGCTTTGATTTTCTCAGTTATTTTGTTGCAGTGACAAAAGTTGATTAACACAGAGGCCATGTGAAAATTTCTATTATTTAAAAAAGCTTTTCAGTTTTTCCTCTTCTCCTTTTGCTCTGAAGATTTTAATGTTTTTGTTTCACTGTACATCCTGTTAGTGGAGTCAAACTTCTAGTTTGTGCATGAGATCACTCTACAACTTTGGATACTTTCCATTACTTTAATCTTCCAGGAATATTTACATCATTTTCTCTTCAGTCACTCTGCCAACAATTAGACTTTAGGCAGTCTAACAGTGTGGGACACTTTAGTGGCACATGGGATAAAAAAGTTCCTAAGAGCCAACATTGTTCCAGATGCTATTGAAAGCTCTCTTGCAATATCTCATTTAATCCATACAGCAATCCTGTGAGGTTTTATTCCTTTATTGTTTTATTCCTATTTTGCAAATGAGAAACCTGTGGTTTAGAAACATCAAATAATTTTCAGAAGTCCACACAGCTTGTAAGTGGTAGAACTAAACCTTTAAATTAGGTGGTCTACCTTCAGAGGTCTTGTTCTTTGTAGTTTGTATCTTGAAGGAGTAAGACTATTGTTACACAGGTAGGAAAACCAGTAAGCAAACAATTTTCATCCAAGACATCAAGGGTCATATTACATATGTACACATGGCCTATGGCAGGAGTCAGCAAATTTTTGTCAAATAACAATATTTAGGTTTTGTGAACAAATATTCCCTGTCACAACTACTCAACTCTACATAGTAGCAAGAAAACATCCACAGAAAATATGCAAATAAATGAAGTGGCTGTGTTGCAATAAGACTTTGTTTATGAAATTGGGTGGATATTTTTGCTCTATGATAGCTGGATTTGTCCCATAAGACTATGGGGTAAAGGATTACAAGAAATGGAGCACCAGATAAGAGACAACAATTTGAACTAAACCCTGGATATCAGGCAACAAAGGAGGAAGGGATTCTAAGCAGATAGAAACGTGCAGGAACTGGAGAGTTGTGGTAGGAAACAGGTATTTGGAAAAGAGGTGAAAATGTGAGTGACAAGGGGTATTTGACACTGACAGAATGTAAGTTTGGAAAGGAAGACTTGTACCTAGCTAACAACTAGATTATTGTAAAATAATTGCTTTATAAGTGCTATTTATTTATTTATGAGCTTTTTGTTTTCCTCTGTGAACAATTGTTTTTTCTTCCCCTAACCGTGATATTTTCCTCTTAATTTGTAGGATGGTAAATGTCTTCATATGAAGTCAGGTATTACAGTCCACATCTATAATCCCAGCACTCAGGAAGACTGAGGCAAGAGGATTGTGAGTTTGAGGCCATCCTGGACTACTTAGTGAGTTCCAGGCCAGCTTAGAATACATAGCAAGATAATGTCTCAAAAAAAAAAAAAAGAAAAGAAAAGAAAAGTAAAACGAAATAAAATGTCATTATTTGCAATTTAATTCACAAAACAGGAAGAAGAAAAATTAGAGAAGGGTCTATCATCTACAAATGGATAAACAAAGTCAAAGAAACATGGTATTTCAGAGTCAATGGACTGAAACATTCCAGAAGATAAGAAGATGAGGGCAAATTTTGTCTTTTGTAAAACCCTGTGGGTGTAATTTTGCCATTAGTCAAGATGGATGTTTCAGTGAAGACATGAGAAATCTTTGAAACACTAACCATATAACGAGAATGCTTCAGGGAAACGAAGTTGATTCCATCTTATTTCTTGGGCTGTATGTCAACTACAGTTGCTTATGACAGCTTGCTGATGAAACAGGATTTATACTGTTAACAGACACTTGTCCAAGTTATTAAGTTTTTTTAGAATCACTGCACAGGTGTGAAAGGCTTTGAGAGTGGTGTTGAATTCTACTCTCTAAGATCAAGTGATATTCCCCAGGACATATCTGGGATGGCTTCTCTGTGAGAGAAGAAAGTAGGGATTGGAAAAGCCATAGTTTCCCTCAGAACATTGGTATGTTCTTTCTATGCAATTAGGAAATTTCCTTCATTTAAGATTCTCCATATGCAAAAAAAATAAAAAATATTTCAACTTTTTGAGATTAAACAAATGAGATTTCTAAGTCACATTCCAAGCCAAGATGCAAGCTTTTATAAGAGAAAACCGAATGTCGTGCTATTTACATTTAAGGAATACAAAGATATGAACAAGAGCTAATAGGATGTTTGGAGTCTCAACTCCACAACAGTCACCCAAGGGAGCAGGTAGAGAGGCTTTGCCCTGCCCTTCAAGACTAGTTAGGGCTTCCTCAGGACCTCAACAGTTAGAATGACATGGTGGGGACCAGTGAACAAATCTGTCTTCTAAGGGTAGAAAGCAAGCCGGAAGCTTAGGGAGGGATGGCCAATCTGGAGGTCACTCTGTTCTCTGAGAGTTCATCTGAGCAACAGATGGAGCAGAGTCTATTGTAGACTGATACAGACCATGTGGGAGAGTGCTGATGCTGATGGTGGTGGTGGTGGTGGGGTTCTTCATCCAGTCTAAGATGGCTGCATAAAAGGACTTTAATGAAAAGAGTCTGGGACAGATTCCAGATTCACAGGGGCTGGACAAAGAGACAGAAAACAATGGAAAGAGAGACTCACTCTCCCTCATTAAGAGAACTGTAGGTGGGATAGTTCTAGCCATGAAGACACCTCCAAAAAGCCCATATGTGTCAACATGAAAGAGAAAGCATTAAACATCAGCCAAAGGAAAATGGAGATTATCATGTTAACTGAAATAAGCCAGATTCAGAAAGAAAAATCGAGCCTATTTTGTCTCTTAAGCCAAATCTAGATTTTTTTCTAAAGACAAGAAAATAGAAGAGGGACTATTTGGGAAGAGGGAAGGGGATGAATATGACCAAAATACATTACATACATGTATGAAAATGTTATAATGAAACCCATTATTTTGTATAATAACCAAAACCTGCCAAGCTCAGAAACATGAAGCCAACCTCTGATAGCACCAAATAAGAATTTTCCTGCTACATGCTCCATCTGTCTCTTCCCTCTGCTTCAATGGTGGTATCAGAACCAGCATGTAGAATATGGAAAAGGAGGAGAGGAAGAGCCAAGCAGGAAACAGATGAAACTAATCCTCAATCATAGCAGCTTCCTGACTCCATTGGGTCCAAGTTAATGGAAGGAAGACAAACAACAAGTTTGATGATCTTTAAAGTATTGACTCTGACATGCAACCTGGATGTTATAATCACTAAATTGGCACAGGGCATTACAATCTAAGAATAAGCAGAGAAGGCATGAGTCCTGCCAACCTGGTCATGCAACATAATGAATTAAGTAGCTCCACCAAAGAAATTTAAGCAAAAATGAAATAAAGTAAATTTGCTTTAGTTCTATATCTGTGCTGGTCCTGGATCCAGTTCCCTCTAGATCCTTTCCCCCACTCCCCTTTCCACTTTGTTTAGTGTCTCAGGTAGCAGAACTCTAAATTGAACCCCCAAGTCTCAACCCCCCCCCTGTACACATCATATAATCTCCTCCCCTTATGTAGGTAGGATTTGTGCAAATAATGGAATAGTCACCCTCTTGAATATGTTAAACCATGTAAGACTGTGTGTTGGAAGACTGGAAGGAAGATTCTGATGACTTTGAAGAAGTAAGCTGCTATGCAGTAAAAAGTCATGTTGCTACAACTTGAGTATGGCCTTTTGGGGCCTCAATAGACTCCACAGCTAGCAAGAAAGTCAGTCCTACAACCACAGAGAGATTAATCCTATCAACAACCTGAATGAGCATGGAAGAGGACCAGAGCCTTCCAAGAGACAACAGCTATCATCAACATCTTGATTTCAGCATGTGGTACCTACCTAAGCCATGTTTGGACTCCTACTAGGAGCAAGTATGAAATAATAATTACATGTTGCTTTAAACCTCTATTTCTATAGTTAGCCATTAGAGGTATTGAAAACTAATATAAGAGAGCTGATTCTAGGAGACTGCTTTCCTAGGATCCCCATGGGGGCCACCAGCTGTATTCACCAAATTGGATGTGCTACATAGAAATGAGAGTAATGGGAGCAGGGAGAAATAAATGTGTATTTTTCCCTACTGTCTGCAATGTACAGCCTCTGGGACAGTCATTGTGTTTGGTGGTTCTGGCTTCCACCAGGTGACCAGTCAGGTAAGAGCTGACTCCTCAAAACCCCTTTTTTTCTCCCTGCTAATGCTTTGAGATGTCAGAAATTTATCTTAGCAAGATGATAAGTGGAAACAAAACTGTGGGTAGGTAATCCCACCTCTTCCCTCTGTCTGCTATTCCCTGATGTTGCCAATGTCTTGTTCCCTTCACCACCATCTTCTTCTCAGAAGATCCTTGAATTAAAGTTCCTCTTTTTTAAATATTCAAATGATTTCTAATTACTGGTTAGACCCTGAATGACAGACTTGTACACAATCATGTGTACCAGTATGTCTGTGTATATGGATGTTTTTGTCTACGTCAAGGTATATATGCATATGTGTGCACATACATACATTTTTTAATATGTGAGAATTTTTTTGTAAAATATGACTCAAAGAGACTCAATGGACTACCACCATTTCCTGGGGGCTTTCAAGGATAGTAATAGAATGTAAGCAAGAATATGCTTGCTTACATTCAGTAAAATTCAATGTTGAACACTTTATTAGGCAGATCTTTGACCTAACTGGGAATCTCAAATCAAATTTTGCCACCTATTTGTGTCACCACAAATCTCTGATATCTTTAATCCTTTAAATTAGAAGCTGAGCCAGTTCTGGGGACTGAAGAAGAATTCTACTCTTCCTCCTCCTCTACCATCCTCTGCTACCTTCAATAGAAACTTGCATCACTGACCTAAATCCACAGTGTCCAGAGTGAACAAGCACAGAAAGCAAGAATACACAGAGTGTGCTGGTCATTTGAAAATATAGTTCAAGCATAGTTAAGTGAAACATTTCAGAAACTCAGGCATTTGCTCATGCTGACAAATCCTGCTATAAATTAGAGATACTTCCTCAAAGGAACTGAATTTCTAGACTATTACAGAATTTCAACTTTCTTACCCCTTTGATGGCATGCCTCTTACAGCTTAAACTTAAAAATAAAAATGCTGCATGAAAAGGCTCAATCACTCAAAAAGGGGAAAACTAATGCGTTAAGTTTTGATTCAATACTTGTCTGTGTATTAAAGAGCCAATCAGTAGCCTGGAGTGTAGATTAGTACTCCATGTGAGCTTTTAGCTTCCCCAGTGGTGAAACTGTTAATGCTGACTCAATCACCAGATTTAGCCAGATGCCTTGCCCATCAGTAGCACTAGGCAAGCAGAGAAGGGGAGAACAATTCAATGGGATCTAACTCATAATCTGAAGCCTGGAAGGAGATTACGTGCTGAAGGATCAGTAGTGCCACATCCGTTTATGTGAGTTCTAACAAATGCTGGGTGGTTACCCAGTGTTGCTAGTAAGAATCATTAACCCTGGGAAGTAATTCAGCACTTGCCATTGCTCACCTTAGGCCATGATGAAGTTGTCCACATAAGAAGAGGTTTCATTCCAAATCCACAGATGATGCCGAATATTTGCCCTTCTGACATTTGAGTTCGAATTTAAAATAATTCTGTGAATACAAAAAAACTTGACTGTAAGCTAACTGACTCTATAGAATGCTGACCTTTGATAAATTCCTATTATCTGTAGCCAAGAGAGGTCTGAGAATGACAAATGAGCATAGTTCTGATAGAATGCAGGTTGACACTCTTGGGGATATACCCAAAAGACTGTTACTCCAGAGGCACCTGCACATCCATGTTTATTGCGGCACTATTCACAATAGCCAAGTTATGGAAACAGCCAAGATGCCCCAGCACTGACGAATGGATTAAGAAAATGTGGTATCTATACACAATGGAATTTTATGCAGCCATGAAGAAGAACGAAATGTTATCATTCGCTGGTAAATGGATGGAATTGGAGAACATCATTCTGAGTGAGGTTAGCCTGGCTCAAAAGACCAAAAATCATATGTTCTCCCTCATATGTGGACATTAGATCAAGGGCAAACACAACAAGGGGATTGGACTATGAGCACATGATAAAAGAGAGAGCACACAAGGGAGGGGTGAGGATAGGTAAGACACCTAAAAAAATTAGCTAGCATTTGTTGCCCTTAACACAGAGAAACTAAAGCAGATACCTTAAAGCAACTGAGGCCAATAGGAAAAGGGGACCAGGAACTAGAGAAAATATTAGATCAAAAAGAATTAACCTAGAAGGTAACACCCACGCACAGGAAATCAATGTGAGTCAATGCCCTGTATAGCTATCCTTATCTCAACCAGCAAAACCCCTTGTTCCTTCCTATTATTGCTTATACTCTCTCTACAACAAAATTAGAGATAAGGGCAAAATAGTTTCTGCTGGGTATTGAGGGGGGGGAGCGGGAGGGGGTGGAGTGGGTGGTAAGGGAGGGGGTGGGGGCAGGGTGGAGAAATGAACCAAGCCTTGTATGCACATATGAATAATAAAAGAAAAATGAAAAAAAAATAGATTCCACATGTGACAGCAAACATGTGGCATTTAAAAAAAAAAAAAAAAGAATGCAGGTTGATATTTTCATTCACGTTAATGAGTAAAAGGAAAGGAATGTTGGAATATCATTCGTTTGTCAATGACATGAGTGACTTGTTTGCTGAATCAAGTAACAATTTTTGAATACTAGAAACTTGCTTCAACTTGTAATGTTCACAATATTATAGTCAATACACAACACATTTTAAAATGATTAACATTTTATCCATCACTTTCTCAGGTCTAGAAAAACTAACAAAAGAGAACATCAAGCTTTGGCTTGTACTGTTTGCCCATTTCTGTGGTGTAGTCTTTGTATGTCATCCTCCTGTGTCAAATCACCAAGCTTGTTGTGGGGAGGAAAGACCCTTCTCTGCTGTGCTCAACCTAGCATCCTCAGGACCTTGTACAGTTCATGGAACATGGGAGATGTTCAGTGCTTCACTGAAAGAACGAGTAGATCTTCTCTATCTTCCCCATTCTGAGAAAAAGGGAGAACAGGACCCTGCCCCTTTTGAGAGTTACTTTATTAGAATTCTTTGATTTAAAGAGTTACTTGTTATTTTTTGCTCCTAATTTGTGATTGATATCTAGTGATACAACAGAGGCCCATAGGCACTTTCCAGCAGCTTTTCATTCCTAGGTCAAGAAGAGGGATGGTTGAAGGAAAGAACTAAATCAGAAAACAGGTCCTTTCTCAGGGAAGGCACTAGTGGGAGTGGGGGTATGGCAGGAAGGCAGCGGGGGAAGGGAGATAACAAATGATAACAATAGTTAATGAGTGCTACAGTGAAACAGAGAAAAACCAGAGTTGGGGAATGTTACCTGGAGACCAGAGAAGGGTCACCTCACCCCAGAGGTTAAAGCAACCCATGAAATAGCATGTGACTATGTATGGGACAAGCTGCACCCTGCCATTTCGTTAACCTACTCTAAATGGTATACAAGAAAGGCCCCTTCATTCCTGGTGCTCAGGCTTTGGACTGGAGCCTGCGGAGTCGCTGCCAACTTGCTCAATAAACTTGCTTCCTAAAAGCTTTAGTGCCCTCTCTGTCTCTGTTTGAGCCCTCCTGCAACAGCGGGGGATATCAGGAAAGGGTGAAGGAGGGTGAATGCAGTAGAAATATTATGTAGTCATGTGTGAAAATGGAAAAATGAGACATGTTGAAACTATTCCAGGAATGGGGGAGGAGGAGTAAAGGAGAATGATAGGGGTGGTGAATTCAACTATGATATATTGTAAGAACTTTTGTAAATGTCATAATGCACCCCCAGTACAAGAATAATATAATTTAAAAAGGGAATAAAAAAGAAAGTGCAAATTATGTTTCTGTGACTTAGCTCAGTGTGAATTCCTGGTTGTACATGGACTCCTACAATGAAGAGGTATAATATATAATATAACACCATCTTAGTACAGTTTTGAGATTCATTGTATCATTCATATAAAATATACATATTCAAAAGAACATATACTTTTTACATGTATATTATACATTAAATATACATTATATATGTACAAATACACATAATATGCATATATGTTTATGTATAGCTAAATATATTTATATACACCCATAAAATATGTATATGCTTTCTAATATATATTTTTAAACATGTATATGTTTTTATTTGTTTGCATATATGACAAGTTTTGAGAAAATGTTAAATGTGAATGATAGTTAACTCTTAGTGGTAGGTTAATTGCTTTTAAATTATGTTTTGAACTCTGTATAGCTTGAGTTTACATCAAGCTCGTGTTGATTTTTTGGTAAACAAATATGGTTATTATATTATTATAAAGAAGGAGGGGGTAGAGTGAGGTCAACTGGAAAGGAGAAGAAGCATTTCTGGCACTGGGAGAATTTTTGGGAATAAATAGCCTGAAGTGGGAGGGCTTTGGTGTGAAAGAAGCAATCCAACACACAAAAAGGGCAAAACCTAGCAGGGCAGATGAGGGAGTGGTCAGAGATGAAGAGAGGACAGAGAGAACCTAATTATATAGGGTCATGAAGACTACCTTAAGGATTTAAGACTTTATCCAATTTTGAAACAAGGAAATATGATTTACATAATTAAAAGATTACTACTTTAAAATCTACTGATTGGCTCAGTAACAGGAAAATAATAATATCAGTTAACTAGAAAGATATTTTTCCTACACATAAAAATCAAGCCCCTATTAATTATGAAAGAAGAAAAAGAGGGAGGTGTGTATATGTGTGTGTGGGAGAGAGAGAGAGAGAGAGAGAGAGAGAGAGAGAGAGAGAGAGAGGAAGAGAGAGAGAGATAAAGGAAAGAATGGAGAAAGAAAAGAAGCAAAATGAAATGAAGCAATGGCAGTTCACTTAGGGTAATGCCTTCAAGGCCCCAGCCTTGCTGTAATTATTTAGCTCATTGGGTTTGGGCACCAGGCATGGACCCCACAGGGTTTAGATTAGACCCATCACTGTGACCAATTAGTTCCACTGCATCTCCTGCTCTGCCTCAGCCATCTTCATCACCTCAGGTCATGAACTTCAAGTTTTCACACCTCAGATTATTTTCCTATACAATGGAACTAGTGATATTTTTCCTGTCTCCTAGGGACTGTTTTTAAATTTTTGTACAATTTACCTGAAGGAAGCCAGAATGTCAATATTTTAGAAGTCTCAGTTCAGACCTAATTTATTGTTTTGGGCTGTTCTCAGTTTGTCAATAGATGAAGATTCACTAAAGGTCTACTTTGAACAGAGTTCAAAAAACTCTGTGCAACGTTCAAAGCTGTGGAAGAGACAAAGACCAAAGACATTGGTATATCTAAGTCTCTTTTCATCAAAATGTATAACTACTGGCCTTCAAATGACAATGTTAAAAAATGAAAAGGTAAGCAAGGCACAGACTGAACAAAATTTTTGCAATACATACATCTGACAATTGACCATATCTATAATATATAAAGAACTCTTACAACTCAAAAATAATCTAATTTACAAAAAATGAGCTAAAGGTATGAACACTTAACAAAAATACATGTGTGACCAGGGAACACATGAAAAAGATATTCGTCATTAGTCACCACTCACCACATTAGACACACCCATTAGAATGACAAAAAGTGAAAAGACTGGCAATTCCAAGTGTATGAGGATGCTTATACACTGCTGGTGGGAATATAAAATTGTTTGACTACTTTTAAAAACAACCGATAGTTTCTTACAAAAGTAAATACATGGTTACCATGTGCCCTCGCACATTATTCTTAGCTATGTACCCCAGAGAAATGAATGAATATCTACACAAAGACTTATATATGAATGTATAATGCAGTTTCATTTGGGACCATTGCTTCAAACTGGAAACAAACCAAATAGACACCATCAAATGAAAGGGTACACGTTATGCTATATCAGTATTATAAAATAAACCAACAAGTCAAAAAGAAAGAAAAGGAATGAACTACTGACACATGTAGCAATATGGATGAATCTCAAAAACATTATGCTAGGTGAAAGAAGCCAGACACAAAATACCAAACTCTGTAAGATTTTATTTATATAAGACTCTAGAAAAGACAAATCCAATTTATAGCAACAGAAAATAGTTTAACAGTTGCCTAGGGCTGAGGAAGAGGAGGAGTTGACTAGGAAGGGGCAAAAGAGAATTTTGAGAGTGATAAAATGTTCTATACTTTAACTGTGATGTGATGGTAGTTACATGGGTGCATAAATTTGTCAAAAGTTATTGAAATGTATACTTAAAATGGGTGCATTTTATTGCATATGAAGAGTACTTCAATAAAACTGACTTAACTTTGTTTTAAAAAAGAATCCTTACATCAAGGGGTTAGTGAGTCCAGGAAACATTGTAGCCTTAGGGTACTTTATTCCAAATTATAGTGATTTGAGGAGGGGGAGAATTTTCCAGTAGGGAATCTTAAAGCCTGTTCTAATATTAACATACTTTCTATATTAATGTTGCCATCAATCAAATCTCAATCTATAAAGTGACAAAGATGCTAAGTAAATCAAGTCGCACACCAAGTCCCACTACTGACATCCTGACTATTCTTTATAATGTCATCTGCCTTCAAACAAATCAAATTTTGTCCTAAGAGGTACTATTCATAATATTTGTGCCATCCGTTTTACATTTACTATGCCAACTGACTGATGGCAAGGTTTTTCAAGCTTGAGAGGCTTAAGTGACATTTGAAAAATATCTGAGATGAAAAATATAGTAGATGAATAATTTCCTTAATCAGTGTAATCACCAAAAAATTGATTATCACAGTTTATAAGCAGTTTAGGGGAATATTTTCAAAGTCTTCGACAACTGTCAAAATATACTTGCATTACAAATGCTGGTTTATATTATAAAAAGAAGAGAATTAATAATAAAAAGCTACTTTTTCATATCCTTTCTACTTAAATTACTTCTAATTGCTGTCACTCATTCCTTTGTGGAATTTCATGCCATTACTTTTCCACAACTCATTTGAGCTTTGGTGTACCCATGGGAGCAAGAGGGATTGTGCTGTTGCAAAGAATATTGGATATAGAAAAATATCACAGACTTCACTTATACAAGAATGCCACCTGTCCTTTGCTTCCTTAGTCCTCGCTGCATGTTCTTTGTCTGGTTTAACCTACAGGTTTAGGTTATAAACCCTGTCAGTCAACACTTGGCTGAAAGGTTCCATTTTGTTGCAATCTGGTTGCAATACTGGGGAACCTAGAAATCTTACTTTTCACTTTGTTTTTATGGGTAGCTATTAGGGAAGTTAAATGATAAGGAAGAATTGAAAGTCTTTTGGAGTTAACCAATGCTAAGTCCCTGCCCCATGTGGAAAATAGGATTTTTGGTTTGGCATGGACCATCTGGCGTTTCTTCTTGAATAATGATCAGTATTAATAGGTATCATTCTTGCTAGAGTTACATCCACTACACCCTTAAAGAAAACACAACCAACAAGTGTCTATTGTGTGTGTAAGGCTGTGGAAAGTTTCAGTTTAGTTCCCTGCATCTCCCTATAAAGCAATCTTTATTGTTATTATTTGCACTTTGAAGAAAAGAACATTGAGACTCAGAGCAATTATGTTATCTCCTCAAGAAAACACAGGTCATAATTAAAAGAGGTTGGAGTCAAATGTAATCTTTTGGACCCCAATGTCACCAAGGTATGCTACTTTTCTTACTGGGGATATTCATGTCAATGCATGTAGACATCGAGGTCAATCAGACCATGTTCAACGGGAGAGATATTTTTACACAGAGGCATGACTAGACTCATTCCAAACCTGAAAGTTAATTTTGGACACAATTTTGACCGAATAATATTCTGCACATATTAAAATAAAATAGTAGTTATATTATTTACTACTAAAATTTACTAATTTTCAGCAAAGGTGATATAAATAAATCCATTCCTAAGAGCTAAACAGAAAATATTTTGAAGAGCAAATTGACAGTTTCTAACAAAACTTACATTGTATCTTTTTGACCCAACATTTTCCAATTCTAAGATCTCTTTCACAGTAAAATTTGCACAAGTATCAAAGTACATATTACAAAAATATTCTTTGCAAAGGTGTTTGTAGGAGGAAAATTGCGAACAACTCGGGTATCATAACTTGATGTAGACTTAAAATATTTTGCTGCATTTACTCATTTATTAAATGTAGATTTAAAAGAAGGAGATAGGCTGGCTCATGCCTGCAATCCCAGCTACTTGGGAGGCAGAGATTGATAGGATCATGGTTCAAAGCCAACCTGGGCAAAAAGTGAGATTCGGTCTCAAGCAATAAGCTAGGCATGGTGTATATACTTTTGACCCCAGCTATGTGGGAAACCATTAGGTAGAGCTGAGCCCAACCTGTGCAAAAACACAAGACACTGTCTGAAAAATAACTAAAAGCAAAGGGCAGGGGAATATGGCTTAGAAATATAATTATTTCAGTCTGTAACTGTTTGGTAAAAATAAAAAGATGCATATGGGCATAAGCACAGAAAAAGACTGGAAATGTGCGTTGTAATAATTATAACAGGTTATTTTTTACAGAAAATACTGATGAGATAAATGTAAGGAGTGAGGGTTATCTTAACAGTTTATGTAGTTTTAGATGTCTTCAATGAGAATGTGTGTGTGTGTGTGTGTGTGTGTATGTGTGTGTTTGAATTTATAGTGCTCTTTACTTTTGGTAATAGTTCAGCCTTTTTAATAATATTTTACACTATTCAGATATGTATATTCTATTTACAAAATGGAATAGATGAGAATGTTAACAGTGGTCATCTCTGGATGTTGAGACTAAAATTTATTTTTAATTTTGTGTTGTACATACCTTTATATTTTGAATTTTTCTTAATGAATGCATTAATTTTATAATATTTTATGATATATTTATATTAAAAGATATTTTTTAAGTCTTATAATTTTATATTGGTAAATTAAAATGAGAAGATGTGAGTCCCTGGGGGAAAATGTCCTTTTCTCTGGAATTTGGCTTCATCAGTATCCCCAACAGGTTAGACTAAAAGATGATTATTTACCTTGTTAGGTAGAACAACACATTCACAACCTAAAATATTTGGCTTGACCAAACAAAAGACAATGTTTGGTTTTCTGAGCATAAATAGGCATATTCTTATATGTCAAATGGCTTGGGATGTTTGTTTGGGAATATGAACAACCAATCAACAAGGACTGTTTAGTAATTTGCTTTGATCAGTAGACAGGATATATGGGGGAAATTAGCATGAGTCATGGTACTCACCTTCAAGGTAAAAGTCAGGATATAACTGAGCAGAGAAGTGCACACATGACGAACATCAGAGTCTCCAAGACATAACATCTGAAGGTTTAAAATGAGTACTACTGATTAACAAGTGTTAGAGAATAAGGAAAAAGAAGGGATAAGAAGATTTGAGAATTCATGGCATTGTGGTCCTTTTACCTTACCTGACATCTGAAGATATGTCAACCATGGGAAGCTCAATTGAAGTCACTTATTAGGGCTTGTGCTGACACTGTAGTCTCTCTACTCCCATTTGTTATACCCATTTTAATAGGCTAGATTTTCTGAATCTTAGTGTTGGTGACATTTTGGGCTAGATAGTTTTTTGTTGCCACAAACAATCAGAATGTGTAGTCACATCTCTGGCCTCAAAGCCTATTAACCATTATTAACACTCCTCTTCTGTCTACCCCTACCCAACTGTAATAATAATAATGTCATTACTGAGTGTTTCCAGGGGGACACGGTCATCTTCAAGTGAGAACACTCACCAGACTAAGCTGATTTTGATCAGGTCAATTAAAAAGAAGGAGTAATAAAGCAGAGGATGAGCAGGGAAAATAAATTGTCTATTTGGGGGGATAGTCAGGAAATCAGCTGGTTGAAGGTAAGTAATGAATAGTGATAAATAATAAAAAATATGGTTACAAAGGTAAATTAGGATAAGACTCTGGAAATTCAGATAAGACTGGAAATTCTGATGTACCTAGATGTAAAAGGAAATAGGAGGTCACTGGGAAGATTGAGTTGGGAAATGTTGTTTGGACTCAGTACCCGCTACCACAAGCTAGACATCTAGCCTTTTTTTTCTATCTTCATTATTTCTCAGTTTGGGTCTATTGATTTTGCCTAAGGCTGCCTTAGACCATGATCCTCCTCTACCTATGGCCTCCCACGTAGCTGGGAGCATAGGCATGTGCCAATATGCCTGGCTGATTGAATAAGATAGAGTCTCACTAACTTTTGGCCTGGGCTAGCCTCAAACAATGGTCCTACCCATGTCCACCTCTCAAGTAGCTGAGATTACAGGAGTGAGCCTGGCTACTATGAAAAAGAAATTTTTGTTGCTTTTCTATGGTATTTCATTAGAGCAGCTGAACGGGTGAAGTTTTGTCATGATAAATAATATTTAAGGGGGAATAGCTTGTATAAGGATAAATTTCATGGGGAACAGATTGGATTCAGGGAAATGAGGTAGGGTGCAATAATGAAGAGAGAAAAACAGTGGCAGTAGATTACATGCATTTTATAGGAAATAGGACATGATAAGAAAGGTGAAGGAGAATGAATCAAAGCTAATTTAAAGATTTTGATTCTGGGTGATCGCACAAATGGGAGTAAAAGTGACAGGACTTGGAAAATCAAGAAAGGAAGCCAACTTTTGTTCAAAGGTGATGATGAATTTCTTCCTACACATGTTGGATTTGAGGTCACAATGAGCCATCCCAACAGAACAGACTACTAGGCAACTGTAGCTATAGGCCAGAGTTTTAAGATAATCATTCCACATAGACCAGTCCCAAATGTGTAGCTATGACCTCAATATGGTGAGGCCAATTTTGTAGATGTCTGTGAATCTCTCCTTGAAAATTACAACTTGTTCAAAATACAGTGGACTTGAGCTCACAAACTTAAGGAAAAAAATCTATGTGGTTGAGACCATAGATTTGAAATGTTTCCAATCCTACTAATTTCCTTTTCAGCCATTCAGTCCAGAAAAGTATATAAGATACAGGCTGAGAAGAGAAAATTATTTCTCTGTGGAGTTCATTTTATGTTTTCAGATATCATCATCATCCAGAGGGATTTATTTGTTGCCAAATTAAACTTGCGCTATATCAGGTACTGCACAGAGATAACAGCACAGATGTGGTACCAGGCTTTTAGACTCTTCCTTACACAAATAGTACAGTATTTACAGAAAGAATAAAAAGAATTCCTCAGGATGCATAAGTACGTAGAATATACATGGTAGCTGAAAGTACTGGAGAGGACAATGAGTAGAGATTTTTGGAGAGAACTCCATAATTACACAACATGGTACAGGAAGCAGTGCAGTGTGGAAATGAGGCGGTCAGAGGCCCCCTTCACACTCCTGAATCACTGCAGGAGCTTCATCAGCTCATCCCAATTCATGGAGCTTTCATCTCTCCGTCTGTTAAATGCCACTGCTATCTGTTAGAGGAGAAATTCACCTATTTGCTTATTCAACAAACACTGGTTGAATTTTACCTCCATATGCTGGTCCCTGTGGTTGGATCTACAAGTACAAAAATGAAATCAACATAATTCTTACCTTCAGAGGAAATTGGTCAAAAAAGAAAAAAAGGCACTTATTGGGGTGAAATGTACCAGTTAGCATCCTACTGAATTTAAGTAATAAAAATTCCAATAAAATGTAGCTTAAATAATAGATACTATCTCACATTTTTAAAAGTCTCAGGATAGAAGTTTCAGGGTCAGTTAATTCAGTGGCCCAGTCCCAGGGTGAGGAAACCAGACTTTTTCTTTCAGCCCTTATTGTCTGTTTCGGTCTTCAGGCTTGTTCCTGTCTTCAGGCTTGTTCCTATTTATGAATCAAGATGGCTACCAGAGCTCCAGCCATTACATCCTTGGGCAACTAAAGATTGAAACTGAGAGAATTAAGAGAAGGTATAAATAAGGAATAGACTCTGGCATATAGAAATAGCTCAGTGGTGTTAGCTTTAACTATTTTTAATATTATACAATACTATTTTGCTCCAAAGAAACTGCTTTCACTAGTTTGTTAGCGCTGTCATAAAAACATCACAAACTGAGTGGTTTAAATAACAGAAATTTATTCTCTCATAATTCAGGAGGCTACAAGTCTGAAATCCAGGTGATGGATGGTACAATTGGTTTATTCTGTAGGATGAGAAAAGAGTCCCTTCCAACCTCTCCCTTTGGCTTGTAGATGGTCATCTCCTCCCTGTGTTTCCTCACCTTATCTTTCATGTGTGTGTGTGTCTTCAGTGGTGTTACTTTAATAAGGACACCAGTCATATTAAATTAGGGGCTTACTCTATTCTAGTGTGATCCCATATTAATTAATTTGCCCCTATTTCTTTCTTTTTCCTTGTTTGGCAGTACTGGGGATTGAGCTCAGGCTTTACTCTTGCTAGGCAGGTGAGCTACCACTTGAGCCAACTCTTTTTGTTCTGGTTTGTTTTTGAGATAAACTCTTGCTTTGTGCCTGGGCTGGCCTGGACTATGATACTCCTAGTTGTGCTTCCCAGTGTAGCTGGGATGGCAGGCGTACTACACAGCTCCCGATCATTGTTTGAGTTGAGTCTCACAAATAGATTGTGATCCTCTTCCTCCCAAGTATCTAGGATTACATGTATGAGCCACATGTCCAGCTTGCAATGACCCTTTCCAAATAAGGTCATATTATGGAGTCTGGTGGCTAGGACTCTAACATATGAATTTTGAGGGGTGATTAAGAATTAAACATATACAATTAATTCATCACACTACTCTTCACTGGTAAGGTATCTAATTACCAATCTTTCTAGAGTATGGAAATAAAAATCCTGCATATCCTTAGTTCTTCCTATAAAGAATTATGTTATCTTACCCTGGTTTTCATTACTCTTTTTTTCTCCAACATCATTTCATTTCTTTCCTTGCTCTTTTTAGGAAAAAGAAAAATATTCTATTGAGTTCATTTGCATGTTTTCCCATCAAGGAGGAGAGTACCAATGGCCAGCAGTCTGTGTGGGTGTATTCTTGTCTTCGCCATCCTTTTCTTCTGTTAGAGTCTGTGCCTGGAAGTTGGCCATGGTTTATGTAGAGCACAGAGCAACACAAAGTATGATACCTTTTACCAACTCACAGACTTTCCTGGATGCTGGAGGACTTCGTAAGCTGTTCAAAGTTGAGTGAGTGTTCTCAGCTGCTTTGGAAAAACAATAGACCATCTGGATGACCTGTCTCTCTTATCTAAGGCCATATTTACTCTGTCCTTGACTTGGAGGGAAGCCAGATGGAGAGGAATCCTAGGTTTCATGTCTGGAAAGAGATGGAAGCTGAGAGGAGACAAAATAGGTTCTGTGTGGTGTTTTTCTGTCCCAACATCAGCAAGATTACAAGTGGCTTCCTTATGCCAAGCTGAAAAGCTGTCTGGTCTCAGCTCCTCATTTACCCCAGTCTGCCTCTCTCTTTCTGTCTTTCTCACCCACCAGCCCTCCTTCTGTTTGAGAGCAAGAGCTTTTTAATTCCGTCAGTCTGAGCCATCCAACCCAGAACCTTTCTCAGCAGTGCATAACACGCAATAGCACCTTCTCATACCCACATGGTGGGATGCAGAACTTGTCATCTGCCCTGCCATTCAATAAATATGATCAGGTCTGTTCTTTGTAATCACTCCTTACTATATTCATGGTTAAACCCACAATTCTTAATTGCAAACTAAGCTCTCTGAAAACCAAGCAAAATGCTTTTACTTTCTGTTTTAAATGCTTACCATTAATATTTTTAAGGAGAAAGAGAAAAAAAAAAGTTTCAGCATCTCCGACAGTGTGTTCCATGAGTTTCCTGGTGGGAGGTGATAAAGGCATTTTTTTTAAACTGACTAAAAATGGTTAGCCACAATACCATGAAAATATCTCAGAATGTCTAAAATGAAAAAAAATATACTGTGTGACATGGAAATAGCAATTGAGAGGGGGTCGAGGGGCTGCTGGCAGCTTTGAATGTCTGATTTTATTCTTCTCTGGACCTCCCTCATGATTTTCACACCAATTTCCATCAACTTCAAAGAAAATCAGGCCTCCTGAGGTTCAGAGGGGAAAAAGTATGGGACCATTTGTTATTTTGGACACAGATGATTCCAACAGAGGGAGGACATTAAAATGTTTCAAGAAACACAGCCTTTGAAATACAGCAATAGATTCTCATCTATAACAGACTCTTCTGCAATGTGAGCCCCTCCCTCTAGGGCACATCCCTTTTGTAGCTCTGCGTGCTTCAAAACACACTCCCTAGGCACCTTTTTAAGTAGTGGAATTTAGCCAGGCCTATACTGAGGCTTAACAACTACTTGGACCACACACAGATCTAAGCATAAAATTATGGTAGACAACATAATTCTAAAAACTTCTACCATTTGAAACTTTTCTGTTGGCAAGAGGGTAGAAATCCACTGCTTTGCTATGTATTCCTGGAGGGAAGAGGATTGACATTACACTTGGAAAGTGCTTTGACTCTTAGGAGAAGGGTTCCAGTTGACATAGCTAGAAACCAAAATTACATTTACCTAATTCACATGCGCCACAGAGAGGTGGGAAGGAACCTTTAGTATTATTAACTATTATTTCAAATAAAACATCAACACAAAGGAATCCCTTTGTGTTAATGACCCAAGTTATTTCACTGATAGGTAGATTTCTTATAACAATCTTTCTAATACCTTGCCCTTATAGTAGTTCTAGGCTTTGGGCCCATGAATCAGCCTCTTTAAGGCCTTTCCCTTGACCATCTTTTTAGACACTAATCTATTGTGGTCACTTACTTCTCATTTGTTCTAGCTTGCCCCACCTCCCATTCCTTGAGGAGAGTTGTGTGGGGTTTGTAATCTTGCCTTGTAGGAGATAGAGGGTGCCAAGGGCAGAGAAGGGGAGGAATAGACAACAGGATGACAATTTCAATAAGTTTTAGTGTTCAACAGATCCTCGGAGAATAGAAAAGAGCAATGAGCTGAGCTCTGCAAATCTACAGTTTAGCACTGTCATACAATGCTGAAATTATTTAAATTTAAGTAAAATGATACACAAGGAGCCAACCACATGGAGGGACCAGGTAAAAACATACATAGATTTCCCACTTTGTTTTCTTGCCTCTTGAGTTTGAGAATGAAATTTAATCCCATATATACAGATTGCCCCAGAGAGACCTGCTGGTTGTTATGGCTCTGTTAAGTGGTTTAGATGGATTTTTAACCCAAATGTAGCTCTCTATTTCAGGTTTCAAAATGTGTGTAAAACCACCAGTTCCATTTCATCAGACCTTGATTTCTACTTGATCTTTCTCAGAGGTTTGTTTTTTTTTTTTTGAGGGGAAAAAATGTTCATCTTTGGAAGAACTTTTATACTATTTCTTGGACAACTATTGAAGGGGAGTTGATTTTGCTTTCTTGGCATCTAGTCTTCTTCCTTCTAATAAATCTCAGTGATTATCCAAACCAACATCTTGTCCTAGCCCATTCCAGATATGGGGCATTCTGCCATGTGGGTTTGAGTCAGCTTACTGTGATGCTGGTAGTTTGCCTACAGATCCAGTGGTGGGCTAAGTGCTCTGCACCATGGCAAAAATAACTATTAAACTATGTTCTTAGGCCATTGACACTTAGCAATGGTAACTCCAATCACTCCCCAAATATGATACCTCCCCTCATTTAACTCCTCCCAAAAGATAGAAAGATAGAAGATACAGATACTATCTTCTACTTTTTGGATGTGGAGTGTGATATAGATGGATAGATAGATAGAGAGATAGATAGAGAGAGAGAGATTATAGATTGATCTCCATACATATATAGTGATGTATGAAGCTCCAAGGACCCCAGTAGCACACACCCTGGTAGTTTCTTTCTATTCTTTTCCTTTGATGTTTTATTTAAATAATTCTTGAATTATACCTGGATGTCCAGATTCTGGTCCTGATTTTGTCATTAATTTTTTGTGTGTCTCTTATATTTCTGGGATCACCCTACCTCTCTGAACTTTTATTTCAATTGGTCAAGACTTGCCTGATAAGATTTTTCAAAGGTTCACCAATATCTAGCTTTCATACTATGATCTTTGTTTAAGGGGTGGGGCATGAATAAGATGACAACAGTATTTTACTTCCCAAAGGTTTGATCAACGCAAATTGGCTGAGTAGGGAACTTATATCTATCTAGTCTTGTCTCCATATATAATGGCATAAGTTGCTAACTATATGCCTGGAAGCGTTTCTTGGGAGTATGTGAAAAATGTAAATGTGCTTAGAACTCTTTTATAGTGCATACATATGATCTGTGCTTTATAAAGTTGGTGACCTTTGATCTCTTTCAGTCAGACACCCTAAAGAAAAAAATCAATGAGCTTCTAGGAGGATTGAGCTAGTGCCTTTAAGAGTAAAATGGCAAAATGAAATTATAACAGAAATGTTAACTGATTCATTGTGACAATTTGGACAGCCTTGATTTTATACAGTTTGTTAAATGTTGGTACAATGGTGATCTTATTTTCTTAATTTTAGATTTGCAGTTTAAAACTTATAAAAAGGTAGTGATTAAGAAAATAACCAGATTAAATTCCACTTTCCAAGTTCTTCTTTTCCTGTGACTTCTTCAGTATGCCATCGTCAGGAAATATAATGAGCATCACTTTGATATCTGAGGCTAGCTAAACATTGGAATTGTTCACCTTGGTATTCACAAAGCAAAGCCCATTATCCAGGTGCTACTTCCCCAAGGGTCTGGTACATCACTGCTCCACCACTCCAAAGTGGTCTTTTAAATATCTACATGAAATCTTATGCATTGCCTGCTTCAAATCCTTCAATAGATTCCCTTTGGGTTTGTAATAAAATCCAAACTCCAGAAAATGGCTGAAAAATCCCTGTATTTTTTTTCACTGCTGTGTCTCTAATGCTAAGAACAGTACCAGGTAAGGAGTAGACAGGAGTTTGATTAACATTTATTGAATAAATGAAGATTCCCCCATGGTCTTTTCCTTACTTACCTCTCCCACCTCTTCACTCTGCTCCAGTCACACTGATCTTTCTATCAGTGTGTATTAAGATCCAGTTTTGCTCCAGGATTTCAGCTTAAGCATCCTTTCCTTCTTCTCATCTAGTTACTTTTTACCTTCCTTCAGATGAAACACCATTGCCTCAGAAGTTTTCAGTGATGCTCCAAACTTATTTGGTCCCCTGCTATTATTCTTTCTTACAGTACCAAATTCTTCTCTTTCGGAGAAGGGGCTGGCTAGGAGAGACCTACTGATTTAAGAGTGTTCATGGCATTCTGGTCTTTTTACCTTACTTGACATCTAAAGATGGTGTCAGTCTTGCTCAATTTCAGAGAAGTTCAAAATTTGAATTACACAATCACTTGTGTATTAATTTATGGATGGTTTCTTTCATTACATTAGACTGCATATTTCATGAGGGCAAGGATTTTTTTTTGCTTTATTTAAAACTATCTGCTCTGTGGTTAGGATAGTGTCTGTATATAATAAGTGTTCAATAAGTATTTTAAAATTGTTTTAGAGAAACCATTGAGCTGTTAAAAGTTAAAGTTTTTATTCCAAATACTTCACACATGTAGAAGATTTTTTAAGAAGCATGAACAGTGAAAAGTAATTCCCCAGTTTCTACACCCAGAGGCAACCTCTGCTATGTTGATCATGTATTCTTTTTTGAGATAACCTGTGAGTAAATAAGCATGTTTAATGTATATGCAACAAATACTCTTTTGATGGATAAAATAATGAGTTGTGCCTATTATTGCAAACCTGTTGTGAAAATTTTTTTGCACGTAACTAGATGGGAAATTCTTATTCTGGTCATAAAACTATAAATTAAGCCTTTCCCAGGTGATAACAAAAGAATAACACACTTTAAGCAGCTCAGACCAAAAAAAAAAAAAACCTTTTTCATATTGATTTTTTTGTCATTGTTTGTAGCTGGGGATCCTAAAATAAATGTGAATACAGACTATCACCCAACACCTATAAAGAAATAAGACTTCTTTAATGAGATAACCAAAAAATTTTTCTTTTCCTCAAAAGGTGTAATTTTAATCTATTGTAGCAATAGAAGGTACCTGATGAAATAGAACTTATTCAAATTCTTAGCAGGGGAGCCAGATGCCTAAAACAGGAATGGAGTGAGCCACCCTACCTAAAGTGCTCCTAAGATTCTAATATACTGTCACATACAGTTTTGGGCATGCCAACAAATAAATAAAAACTGCACTCAACTCTGGTTTCTCCCTTCTGATTACAGGGCAATCACTGCTGACCATCGATTATGTTATAGGTTTGGCTCTGAGCTGATTCTAGATGCTGGTATTTGTTTCCTTGAGGTGCTATCACAAAGTACCACCAAGTTAGCAGTTTAAACCAGCACAGAGTTATTCTCTTACAAGTTCGAAGGTGAGAAGTCCAAAATCAAGGTGTCAATGTTACTGTTTGGATATGAAGTATTCCTCCAAAAGGCTTATGTGTTGAAGGCTTGGCCCCCAGCTGACTGATTCAGTCATTTAGGTGACTGGCTTAACCAATGTATTAATAATCCATTGATGGATTTATGATTTGATGGCATTATTAGGAGGTGATGGAAACCATAGTTGGAGTAACTTGGTCCCTGGGAGCTTGTCCTGGGGATTTGTATCTTTTTTCAGATCCCTCTGTGTGTCTTTTTCTCTTTTTCCTGGTTGTCATCAAGTGAGCAACAATGAACTCCACCATCTCTTTCTGTCATGCTCTTCTGCCTCACTACAACCAAAACTAACAGAGCCAGCTGGCTATGAACTGAAACCTTTGAAACCATGAGCCAAAAATACATCATTCTTCCTTTTAAATTGTTTTTCTAAGTATCTTGTCATAGCAGTGAAAGGCTAACACAGTCAGTATGATCTCATTCCCTCCAAAGGCTTTAATGAAAGATCCTTTGTTGCCTTTTCCAGCTTCTGATGTTGCTGGCAATACGTAACATCCTTTGGCATGAAGATGCGTCCATCCAATTGTACCTCCATTGTCACATGGCCTTCTTTCCTGTACCTCTGTGTCATCCCCCAGCCTTCTTTTAAAAAATTATTTTATTAACATATAATAGTTGTACAGGGGAATACATTGTAATATTTACATATGTGCTTACAATATATCTTTGCTAAATTTACCCCTTCCATCATTCTTCTTCCTTTATACCCTTCTTTGGACAATTTCAGCAGGTTTCTTTCTTCTATTTTCATAAAATACATCCACCATATTCACCCTCATTCCCCCTTTCCTTGTGCCTACCACCTCCCACTGGAACCCACTCTCGGAAAAGACCTATTTTTCCCCACCTGCCCTTCATTTTTAAAAAATGTTTCACCTTGGTATTTCAGGCCTGTATATATCATGCTTTAGTTAAATTATCCCCCTCCCCATTACTTATACTTTATTTATCACTATACACAGCCTTCTTATAAGGACATCAGTTGTTGGCTTTAGGGTTTACCCTAAACCAGTATGAACTCATTTTAACTTAACTAGTTAGGTCTGTGAAAGCTATGTTTCCAAGTGAGGTCACATCCTGAAGTTCCAGGAGAACCTGAATCATTGGGGGACATTATTCAACCCAGGACAGTTGCTCAAAGAAGACAACTTGTGTGCAAAGACAAAGAAAGTCAAAGCCTGAACCTATCTGAATATGTACAGCTTCTTCCAAGTCAGTGGATCCCAGTGTTTTCATCTGTGTCACCTCAGTTTTAAACTACTACTCTCTCAGACCATTGGATTTTAGACCAAGTGTCATCTTCATTGTCTTTCACTGAAATCCTTTCGATGACTGATCCTAATACCCCTCCGCTCCAAAAACTGTACCTTACACCAGAGCTGCGGATTGTCTAGTACAGAATCTAAACCGAGTCTCCAGGCAGAACCTTCTTTAGTAAAAACATTGGTCTCGCTGCTGCAGTGTGCATGGTAATTAAAGTGGCTCTTTGTTAAAATCAAAATACAGTGAGCAGCCCACACAAGCAGTGGGACTGTCGCCTGGTATGGCAGGCATATTTTGGATGGTACTCTGGAGAAGTTATGAATGGATTGTGCTTCTTCCTCTCCTTTCAGCTGGTAGTGCTTTCCTCCTGGGGCAGGAACAAGTTGGTTTGGCTGACAACACCTGTATATAGAAAATGACAATTATAGGGTAAGCTGGGAAACAGGTGCATCAAGAAGTCGGTGCTTCCACAGACAAAGTTGGTTCTGTGCATTTGGAAAGTGGGATGGTTTCTGAAATGGCTGTTGTGAGCAAGTATAATTCTCAACCTCAGAGAGCGGTGTGGTTGCCTGACTCTCGTATGAGGAACTGACGTAGTCAACTAGGGGGTTGGTAATAAGCAAATTATAATTGAGGCCTTTTCTGATGACACTTCATTCTTATCTGACTCTGATTCTTTATTCACTCCCAATTCCTGGGTCTGCAAATCTGTTAGAAGTATTGACTGACTCTTCAGAAGGTCTGTAAACATCCCATGGTAAGACATGGCTGCTGCATTGATAAAATGAGTAAACACTTAAGGGAAATGGAAGTAAGACACTAGTAACATACAGTGGAAACAGCATTCATCCATGCAACAATATTTGAGTGTTTAACATGCTGCATGTCCTATACTTCACCTGAGGATACCAGGATGGATAAGATGGTATCTCCCCTCCACTTCTGACTAAGCCACTAAAAACAAAGTATCAAGTGTTTCAATCATGCTGGGTCCAAATTGCTGGAAAATGGAATCCAAAGCCACTTTGCTCCTGTCTCAGGAGGCATTGCTTTTTGGGTAGGTCCTGTGAAGAAATTCCTTTTGGAATGAAACATTTCCTTGATGGGATATCATTGGAAGTGCTGCATTTCTAGATGAGATGGGAAAAGAGAAAAGTTAATTGTAGGAGTGAAGGTTATCTGCTTCAGTAAATACACAATTTAACCAACAGAGAGATGCTGTCATCTGACCAAGCATGGGGAAAAGACACTAAAAATCAGAGGCCCAGCATGTATAGAAATGGGGCAAAGCTCCACTAACCTGGATGCCAGCATGTGTGACTTAAATGTGTCAATACATGAACACTGAAGGAGCTCAAAGGCAGAAACATCAATAGAAGAGATGATGGAAAGGAGAACTGCTATCTTTTGGGTAGACTAAGGCAGTCCTGACAGGCAGCTTTAGGACAATGTGAACTTGAGGAAAGGACATTTGCTTGAGTCACAGGAACCTTCTTTTACATCCTTGTTCTGCCACTTGTTAGTCATGTGTCCTTGGGAACTTACTTAGTCTCTTTGAGGTTTAATTTCCTGCCTATGAGGATGACCATTGAATGAGAATGAAAGATGTAACACAAATGAAGAACCAGATACGTGGAATACCTTCAATAAGAGTGATATTATTATCACAATGAAAAAGAAAGTGAGGGTAAAACTGAACAATAGCAAGAATTAGAAAAGAATTTGGAGAAATTCTACTATGTGTAAAATAAGCATAAAGTAAGGGGTGAAATGACAATGTATTTATATGCAGTATGAGTAGATACATGACTTAGCTGTAAAGAGCACAGGAATCTCCTGAAACTGTTATTGATGGGAAGACCAAATATACACAGACATACGTTCATACCATTAACAGTATACATACAGTATATACAATATGAGTCTATGATATTAAAGATGAAAATATATACACATAAGCTGAGGACATGGCCTAAGTGGTAGAGTGCTTGCTTAGCAGTTGAGAGGCCCAGTTTATTCCCAGTACCACACATGCATGCATGTGCACACACACACACAAATGCATATGGATGATTAATGCCTAGTTTTAGGTCACAAAATGTCCAAAGACTTTTTACTTTAGTAATTGGTCTTATTACTTTTAAACATCACTCTGAGAAGTGTATTTTGGTGAAGATTCACAGGTTTTTCTGACATTGAATCACATTTACATGGGCATTTTGGAGCTTGCTTTTGACAGGGGGCCTCCAGCTGGACTCATAACAAGAAAGTGGGGGTAAGCCCCTTTGGATTCCAGCTGTACAGAAGAAATCATTGACTGCTTGAAGAAGGCTTTAAGTAATCAAGTATGCAATAATTGGATCATTAAAACAGAAATAAAAATTCATGTAAAACTTTGCTGAACTTGTCAGGGTTGAATACACCTTCATCTATAATAGAGATAATTTTTTCTATTATGGAAATCTGGCTTTGATAAAGTGGAATTAATTATGGAGAAGAAAACTCTGAAGGAGTGTCTAAGAATTTTTCCTTTCCCTTTTTCTAAATGTTAGCTTTATATTATCCAATTAACACTAGCACTTAATTCAGTCACACAAGTAGTTACTGAGTCCTTACTGTAGACCAAATACCATTCTAGGTGCTAGGGAATAACAGCTAATAGAATAATTAACAGTTTTTCTATAAATGTCTGGATGGTAAATCTTTTTGGCTTTGTGGGCCATTGAGTCTCTGTCACAATGAGTCAACTCTGGTGTGATAGTACAAAGGCAGCCACGGACAACATGCAAACAAAAGGGAATGTCTGGGTACCAATAAAACTTTATTTACAAGAACAAGAAGCCTATGCTCATAAATGGGACCTCATAAAGCTAAAAAGCTTCTGTTCATCAAAAGAAATGGTCTCTAAACTGAAGAGAACACCCACAGAGTGGGAGAAAATATTTGCCAACTATACATCAGACAAAGGACTAATAACCAGAATATATAGGGAACTGAAAAAACTAAATTCTCCCAAAACTAATGAACTAATAAAGAAATGAGCAAGTGAACTAAACAGAACTTTCTCAAAAGAAGAAATTCAAATGGCCAAAAAACACATGAAAAAATGCTCACCATCTCTAGCAATAAAGGAAATGCAAATTAAAACCACACTAAGATTCTACCTCACCCGTGAGAATAGCCATCATCAGCAACACCACCAACAACAAGTGTTGGCGAGGATGCGGGGGAAAAGGAACCCTCTTACACTGTTGGTGGGAATGTAAACTAGTACAACCACTCTGGAAAAAAATTTGGAGGCTACTTAAAAAGCTAGACATTCATCTACCATTTGATCCAGCAATACCACTCTTGGGGATATACCCAAAAGACTGTGACACAGGTTACTCCAGAGGCACCTGCACACCCATGTTTATTGCAGCCCTATTCACAATAGCCAAGTTATGGAAACAGCCAAGATGCCCCACCACTGACGAATGGATTAAGAAAATGTGGTATCTATACACAATGGAATTTTATGCAGCCATGAAGAAGAACGAAATGTTATCATTCGCTGGTAAATGGATGGAATTGGAGAACATCATT
Source organism: Castor canadensis (assembly GCF_047511655.1). Taxonomy (NCBI): domain Eukaryota; kingdom Metazoa; phylum Chordata; class Mammalia; order Rodentia; family Castoridae; genus Castor; species Castor canadensis. The sequence continues at coordinate 79,857,656 of NC_133400.1, read as the reverse complement.
CTGAGTGAGGTTAGCCTGGCCCAAAAGACCAAAAATCCTATGTTCTCCCTCATATGTGGACATTAGATCAAGGGCAAACACAACAATGGGATTGGACTTTGAGCACATGATAAAAGCGAGAGCACACAAGGAAGGGGTGAGGATAGGTAAGACACCTAAAAAATTAGCTAGCATTTGTTGCCCTTAACACAGAGAAACTAAAGCAGATGCCTTAAAAGCAACTGAGGCCAATAGGAAAAGGGAACCAGGAACTAGAGAAAAGGTTAGATCAAAAAGAATTAGCCTAGAAGGTAACACCCACGCACAGAAAATCAATGTGAGTCAATGCCCTGTATAGCTATCCTTATCTCAACCAGCAAAACCCCTTGTTCCTTCCTATTATTGCTTATACTCTCTCTACAACAAAATTAGAGATAAGGGCAAAATAGTTTCTGCTGGGTATTGAGGGGGGGAGAGGGGGAGGGGGTAGTGGGTGGTAAGGGAGGGGGTGGGGGCAGGGGGGAGAAATGACCCAAGCCTTATATGCACATATGAATAATAAAAGAAAAACAAACAAACAAACAAACAAAAAGAAGCCTATGCTCTAGAGATAGAGATGAGGCAATATGCAAAGTAAATTACAACTTTTAACAGGGTAATAAGGCTACTGGAAAAGTGACCTTTTCAAACAACTATTTGAAGTTTGTGAGATTTATATTTGGAAGAATATTCTAAAAGTGTTAAAAAAGCCTTGTGGATGGGGAAGAAACTGGGGGCCAGGGTCATTGGCATATAGTGAGAGAGGAGAAATGTTGGAACAGGTGAAGAGAAGAGGACCTGGGCTTGCAGGACTCTGGGCCATTGTGACCTGGGTTTTTATTATGAGAAAAAGGAAATAAAGAGACACCACTGCAAGGTTCTGAGCAGAAGTGTGCTCTGATCTGATGCCAGTATTTATAGGATCATCGTGTTGGACAAAGATTGCAAGAGGGCAAAGGTGAAAGCAGGTGCCCCACTGCAGGGTGTTACAACGATCCAGGTGAGAGTTGAGGGTGGCCTGGATAGGGCAGAAGAGGGTGAGGTCTTCGGGTCTGGTCATATCTTTCAGGTAGACCTTTGAGGAGTTTCTACAGGGTACAGGTAGAATATTATGATTATGAAGCTTCATTAGAAATTTAACTTTGCAACTCAGTATAAGAAAAAGGTATTGAGTACATAGTCTATGGAAGAAAATAAAAGCATAAAAAACATGAAGTCAACTTCAATTCTATAGAGTTAGCAATTAATATTGACACAATAGTGAGAAAACCCAGTTTTCTCTGGATTCATATGCTTTTTGTTCTGGATCTATTTCATCTTATTTTAAATGAAGATTCATTTGTGCTCAGTGGTATTTGAGTGGCTTCTATTATAGAGTGAATCTGGTGTGACTCCAGCAGCTGCTTTGTCCTGTAGAGATAATTTCCCAATGTGGGTTCCACAGGTTACAAGGGCAGTATAATACTTACTAAGAAAATGGTCCTGTGTCCAAACAGCTCTACATCCCATAGCTCCTTTTTAGAGACTCAAAGTTTACATTAAGATGGTAAATCTCTAAGCAGTCTTGCAGAAAAGAATAGGAAAGAAATCTGAGTGTCTTTCCATAATCCCAACCTTCCAAAAGTAGAAGAAATCAATAGACTCATGATAAATAGAACATATAACTTCTTGCAAATAAAGAGAAACACCAAGAAACATTATAATATTGTTAGACAACCTGCCCTATCTTATAAGTTATTGTAAAAACAAATACAAGTTTGTGCACCAAAGTGTTTGCACACCATCTCTAAGATATCCAGCCACATGGGCAAGACTGGTGCTTTACACAGAAGGAGAAACCCTGGGAAAGATATATCAGTCAAGGAATAAATGTCCTACAGTTCCCACACAGGCTGTGTACATTCGAGTAGAGGGTACTTCTATGAACTGGATATTGAATGTCCCCAAAGGGCCTGTGTTGATGGCTTGGTCCCCAGCTTGTAGTGTGCTCGGGGTGAAGGTAGTATCTAGTGGAAAGAAGTTAGGTCAAAGGGAGCAGACCCTTGAAGGGGATATGGCCCCTTCCTGTTTCTCTCTGCTTACTGGCCATTATTACCCCCAAAAGCAACTGACCATGGATTGAAATCAACAGAATTGTGAGCCAAAGCAAGCCTTTCCTCTTTATAAGTCGATCGTCTCAGGTATTTTGTTTCAAGTACCTTGAGTGTCTGCAAAGAACTGAAGGCTGGAAGAACTGATTTCATTATTGTGGTAAAAGATTATCTTTGTTAAAAGGCTGCTTTTTGCACTGTGAATGTTGTGAATCTTCTGTGAATCCAGACACCATGTCACCAAAAAAAAAGTGTATGGAAAGATGTGAAAACCCATTAGTAACAAAAGAAAAAAGCCAACCCGACACTGTATTATGCTTTGAATTTAAGTATATGCTCTTATTTTCTGAATCACATAATATACAATAATATGCAAATTTAATTTAGAAAAAATGAATTTGTTTCTGATTATAAAGATTACATGTTCACTGTAGGAAATTAAAAGTAAAGAGAAAGTATAAAAAAGAAAAATAGGGGGGTCCAAGATGGCGACTAGGGTATGGAAGCAGAAAGCCTAACATCTATGACTCCAAAACCTGGGTAACTCTAACTGCTTCTAGCCAAAATAATAACTGCCATCACACCAGGTGCAGGAAAAAAATTCAAAGATTGACCCACAAACCAGCCTTTAATTGCACCTAACAGCTGCAACCTGCTGCACAGACAGCAAGGTGGGTCCAGCACCAGGGAAACCCATCTTCCCAATGGCAATTTTTTTTCTTTCTTCTTTTTTTTTTTCTTTTCTTTCCTTCTTCTTCCTCCATCAAGCAGAAATAAAGCACCAACCAGAATCAAACCTTTAACACCCTGAACCCCTAGCCCATGGAAAGCCTCTCCATACGTTACACTGAGAAAATGTGGAGCCATATCTCACTGCTGCTGCCACCACCGCTAGCTCCAAACCTGTCTGCTCATGATTTGATAGAACAAACAGGTGAGCACCATGCACCACACAGAACTCCCCCAGGAACATAAACTCACACAGCCCCTGGGCAGACTGATCTCCAACAACAAAACCAAGTAACAAACAACAAACTAATCTAGCACGACAGAAGAAGGAGCGGGAATGCTGAAATTGCACTGGAGAAAAGGGGAGGAGCAAGGAGCTAATCTCAGTGTGAACTATCAGTAAACAAATACAGGAAAGGCAGGAAAACTGAGTGAGGGCTTGCAATAAACCACTCCCTGAAGCAGGGAAGGTAGTGGAACACAGAGATCATCTCCTGGCCAGAGAGCAGCATCCAAAACTGAACTGCCTGGCAAAACTGAAATCAAACAGTGAACAATCATAACACACAGACAGTGGAAGGAGCTGATGGAACACTGAACCTACCCCTGAGAAAGCGGACAGGGCAAAGAAATAACCCCCAGCCATAAATCCCAGTAAACAAACACAGCAAAAAGCCACCTCCAAAACAGGGCAGGTAGTGGATTATAGAGATGATCTCCTGAACCAGAGACTGCATTCAAAACTGAACTGACCCACAACATTGGGGGAGGAGGTCACCAAGCAGCTGCAGCTGAAGGGTAATACAGAGATCAGCTGAGGAAATCAATAGCTCTGGCCACCCTGCATGATCTGGCAAACCTAACTCACCTCACAATTTCAATTGAACTGGTAGACAGAAGAACAAAACACTACACACAAGCCAATCACCTGGTGAGACCACATCAGAGCTTCAGCTTATATGCCAATACCAGGACTGGATGCTGGAGGAATAACTCCAGAACATAAACTAAGACTGAAATTCTATTGTTCCTGAACCTGGTGGGTTTTTTGTTTGTTTTTGGGTTTTTGTTTGTTTTTTTCTGTTGTTTTTCTTATTTGTTTGTTTTGTTATTGTGGGTTTTCTATTTTTATTTCTATTTCTATTACCTTTTTTTTCTTTCTATACTATCAAACCTTACCATCATGTTCTCATCCCTACTCTCACCTTTACTCTCCCTCTTTCTCCTGTGCTAAAATCCATTGATATCCTTCCCAACAACTTGTTCTGGCCCTTTTCACTCACTCTGTCCCCCTGCTCTCACCTTCCCCTCCTATTCTCCCACAACCTGTCATCAGACTATCCCTTTCTCCTACACACTCATCACCTGCTGACCAACCTACAATACCAATTTTACGCAACCTCAATCCCCTGCAATTCCTGACACAAGCACTCTCTACTACAACAGAAATACACCCAAATACACACAAGGACCACAAAAAACAGCAGCCCCCACATTGCTTCCCCTACCCCACTTCTTGCTTCCCCTTTCAGTGTGCCACCCTATCCAACTCCCCAAATTTCTTAGCTAGCCTAACAAATATTAATCCCCCAACTTCCACTGCTTATACTTACCAACAAGGGGTCTTCTATATAATATATAAACTACTGGCTGGATAGTGAACCTGTGAATTAGTTCTTGCTAAGTTACACAGAGACCAGGGACAGAAATAGCACACCAACCTAGCTAAGAACCAAGACGCACAAACCAAAAATTAAATAAAGGGAAAGAAAATATGTGACTAAAACCACCAACTAGCCTATCAAAAACATAGTTGTACAGTACCAAGTGGAGTGATGGGAAGAATAAAAAGGGATGGAAACCACTTTCCTCAAAAAAAGTAATTCAATACAGGATTGAGAGGGAAATGAAGAAAATGGATACCCACTTCCTGATGCCAACAAAACAAAGATAAGGAACCCTGCTATGCCCACAAAAAACATCCTGAAAGAAGAAATCCTGCAAGTAATCACTGAGAATTTCATGGAGAAGATAACAGATGTGCTTAACCAAAATGTACAAGATGCACCCAAGAAATTTTAAGACACCAAAAATAAGGAATATGAGAAGACACAGAAACAAATAAATGCATTCATAGGAGCCCAAAATAAACACCAAAGTGAAAGAGAGAGCACTATAAATAGAGAGATAAATGAATTAAAGATGAAAATAGAAAATATTAAAGAGGAAGTGACCCATGATAGGGAAAACCTCAGAAAAAAGAATCAAACAGAAACACAAAACTCAGTGGAAGGCCACTCCAGCAGACTAGAACAAGTGGAAGACAGACTCTCAGAACTCGAAGATAAAATAGAAATTAAAGGAAAAACTGAAGAACTGTTAGTCAAACAACTCAAGACCTGCAAAAGGAATATATAAGAACTCACCGGCTCCATCAAAAGACCAAACCTGAGAATCATGGGCATTGAAGAAGGAGAAGACGTCCAAGCAAAAGGGATTCATAATATAGTCAATAAAATAATAACAGAAAATTTCCCAAATCTCAAGGAAGTTTTGCCCATTCAGGTACAGGAAGCCTCCAGGACACCAAACAGACTTGACCAAAATAGACCCTCCCCACAACATATTAGCATTAAAATAACAAGCACAGAGAACAGAGAAAGAATATTGAAGACTGTAAGAGAGAAAAAAACCCAAATAATATATAAAGGTAAATCCATCAAAATCACAGATTTCTGAATGGAAACCTTAAAAGAAAGAAGGGTATGGAATGAGGTATTCTGGGCACTGAATGAAAATAACTTCAACCCCAGGATACTCTACCCAACAAAACTATCATTCAAAATAGATGGAGCAATAAAAATCTTCCATGATAAGCAGAAACTAAAACAATATATGACCACCAAGCCACCACTACAAAAGATTCTCCAAGGAATTCTGCACACAGAAGATGAAAGCAAATAAAACCACGAGAGGGCAGGCAGTATCAAACCACAGGAGAAGAAAAGTCAAGGAATCAGAGAGTAGCATTGATTCAACTAAACACAATCAAATCCTTAAACAACAAAAGAACTAAATGGCAGGAATCACCACATACCTATCAATATTAACACCGAATGTCAACGAACACAACTTCACCATCAAAAGACACTATTTGGAAAACTGGATTAAAAAGGAAGATCCAACAATCTGTTGTTTACAGGAGACCCATCTCAATGACAGAAACAAACACTGGCTTAGGGTGAAAAGCTGGAAGAAGATTTACCAAGCCAATGGCCCCTGAAAACAGACAGGAATAGCAATACTGATATCAGACAAAATAGACTTCAAACTTACATTGATCAAATAAGATAAAGAAGGACACTTCATACTAAATAAAGGCGAAATACACCAAAAGGAAATAACAGTTATCAACCTATATGCACCCAATTTCATCAAACATACTTTAAAGGACTTAAAAGCACATACAGACTTCAATACAGTGGTAGTGGGAGACTTTAATACTGCCCTGTCACAAATAGATAGGTCATCAAAACAAAAAAATCAATAAAGAAATTCTAGAACTAAATCATACCATAGATTAAATGCAACTAGCTGATGTCTACAGAATATTTCATCCAACTTCTGCTCAATATAAATTCTTCTCAGCAGCCCATGGAATTTTCTCCAAAATTGATCATATCTCAGGGCACAAAGCAAGCCTCAGCAAATATAAGTAAATAGAAATAATCCCATGCATTCTCTCTGATCACAATGCATTAAAACTAGAACTCAACAAAAACAACAGCAGAAAATATGCAAACAATTGGAAGCTGAACAACACATTGCTCAATGATCAGTGGGTCATTGATGAAATAAAAGAGGAAATTAAAATGTACCTGGAAGTTAATGAAAATGAAAACATTACCTACCAGAACCTATGGGACACAGCAAAGGCAGTCCCAAGAGGAAAGCCATGAGTGCATATATTAAATGGACAGAAAGATCTCAAATAAATGACCTAATGCTACATCTCAAACTCCTTGAAAAAGAAGAACAAGCAAAACCTAAAACAAGTAGAAGAAAATAAATAATAAAAATAAGGGCTGAAATTAATGAAATAGAGCCAAAAAAAAAAAAAAAAAAAAAACTGACACCAAAAAAACATATAAAGAACCAATGAAACAAAAAGCTGGTTCTTTGAAAAAATAAACAAGATTGACAGACCCCTGGAAAATCTGACTAAAATGAGAAGGGAAAAGCCCGAATCAATGAAATCAGAAACACAAAAGGGGAGATAACAACAAACACAAAGGAAATCCAGGGAACCATCAGAGATTACTTTAGAACCTATATTCCAATAAATTTGAAAATTTTGAAGAAATGACAAATTTCTAGATAACTTATAACCAGCCAAAACTGAACCAAGAGGATATTAGCCACCTAAACAGATCTATATCACAAAATGAAATTGAAGCAGCAATAGAGTCTTTCAAAAAAGAAAAGTCCAGGACCTGATGGATTCTCTGCTAAATTCTATCAGACCTTTAAAGAAGAACTAATACCAACTCTCCTTAAACTTTTCTTCAAAATAGAAAGGGAAGGAATACTGCCAAACTCATTCTATGAAGTATTACCCTCATCCCAAAACCAGACAAAGACACACCCAAAAAGGAGAACTATAGGTCAATCTCCTTAATGAACACTGATGCAAAAATCCTCAATAAAATAATGGCAAAACAAATCCAACAACATACCAGAAAGATCACTCACCACGACCAAGTTGGCTTCATCCTAGGGGTAGTTCAACATACACAAATCTATAAATGTAATACGGCACATTAACAGAAGCAAAGACAAAAATAGATGCAGAAAAAGCCTTTGATAAGATTCAACACCACTTCACGATAAAAGCTTTAAGAAAACTAGGAATAGAAGGAATGTACCTAACATTATAGAGGCTAGATATGACAAACCTACAGCCAACATCATACTTAATGGAGAAAAACTGAAACCATTTCCCATAAAATAAGGAAAGAGACAAGAGTGCCCACTCTCTCCACTCCTATTCAACATACCTCTGGAATTCCTAGCCAGAGCAAAAAGGCAAGAAGAAATAAAAGGAATACAAATAGGTAAAGAAACTGTCAAAGTATCCCTGTTTGAAGATGACATGATCCTATACCTCAAAGACCCAAAAAATTCTATCCCAAAACTCCTGGACACCATAAACAGCTTCAGCAATGTGGCAGGATACAAAATCAACTAACAAAAATCATTAGCTTTTCTATACACCAACAATGAACAAATTGAGAAAGAATATACGAAAACAATTCCATTTATAATACCCTCAAAAAACAATCAAATACCTAGAAGTAAACTAACAAAAGATGTGAATGACCTCTACAAGGAGAACTACAAAGCCCTAAAGAAAGATATCTAGGAAGACTACAGAAGATGGGAAGATCTCCCATGCGCATGGATTGGTAGACTCATGGCTATACTACCAAAAGCAATCTACAAGTTCAATGCAATTCACATCAAAATCCCAATGACATTCATCAGAGATTGAAAAATCTACCCAAGTGTTCATTTGGAAACACAAGAGACCTCAAATAGCCAAGGCAATACTCAGCAAAAAGAGCAATGCTGGAAGTATCACAATATCTGACTTCAAACTATATTACAAAGCAATAGCAATAAAAACAGCAAGGTACTGGCAGAAAAACAGATAGGAAGACCAGTGGAATAGAATAGAGGACCCAGTTATGACTCCACACAGTTATGCCCACCTTATTTTTGACAAATGCACCAAAAATATATGATGGTGAATAGACAACCTCTTCAACAAATGTTGCTGGGAAAAGTGGTTATCTTCCTGCAGAAAACTGAAACTAGATCCATGTCTATCACCCTGCACTAGTATCAACTCAAAGTGGATTAAGGACCATAATATCAGACCCGAAACTCTGAAGTTAGTACAGGAAAGAGCAGGGATTACTCTGGAAGCAATAGGTAGGAAGATTGAGCAAGGATTTCCTCAACAGAACTTCAGCAGTCTAGCAACTAAGAGAAATGATGAACAAATGGGACTACATGAAATTAAAAACCTTCTGCACAACAAAAGAAATGGTCTCTAAACTGAAGAGACAACCCACAGAGGGGGAGAAAATATTCTTTGGCTGTATATCAGACAAAGGACTGATAACCAGAATATACAGGGAACTCAAAAAACTAAACTCCCTCAAAATTAAAGAATCAATAAAGAAGTGGGCAACTGAACTAAACAGAACTTTTTCAAAAGAAGAAATCCAAATGGCCAAAAAACACAAGAAAAAATGCTCACCATCTCTAGCCATAAAGGAAATGCAAATCAAAACCACGCTAAGACTCCACCTCACTCCTGTTATAATAGCTATCATCAAAAACACTACCACCAACATATGTTGGCGAGGATGTGGGAAAAAGGAACCCTCGTACACTGCTGGTGGGAATGTAAGCTAATACAACCACTTTGGAAAGCAATATGGAAGCTTCTTTAAAAAGTAAACATAGATCTGCCATATGATCCAGCAATCCCACTCCTAGGGATATACCCGAAGGAATGCGATTCAAGTTATTCCATAGGCAACTGCACATCCATGTTTATTGCGGCACTATTCACAATAGCCAAGTTAAGGAAACAGCCAAGATGCCCCAGCACTGACGAATGGATTAAGAAAATGTGGTATTCAAGGGAGGGGTGAGGATAGGTAAGACACCTAAAAAATTAGCTAGCATTTGTTGCCCTTAACACAGAGAAACTTAAGCAGATACCTTAAAGCAACTGAGGCCAATAGGAAAAGGGGACCAGGAACTAGAGAAAAGGTTAGACCAAAAAAGAATTAGCCTAGAAGGTAACACACACGCACAGGAAATCAATGTGAGTCAACTCCCTGTATAGCTATCCTTATCTCAACCAGCAAAAACCCTTGTTCCTTCCTATTATTGCTTCTACTCTCTCTACAACAAAATTAGAAATAAGGGCAAAATAGTTTCTGCTGGGTATTGAGGGGGTGGGGGGCAGAAGGAGGGGGCGGAGTGGGTGGTAAGGGAGGGGGTGGGGGCAGGGGGAAGAAATGACCCAAGCCTTGTATGCATATATGAATAATAAAATAATAATAATAATAATAAAAGAAAATGTGGTATTTATACACAATGGAATTTTACTCAGCCATGAAGAATGAACTCTTACCATTCTCAAGTAAATGGATGGAACTGGAGAACATCTTAAGTTAGCCAGGCTCAAAAGACCAAAAATCATATGTTCTCCCTTATTTGTAGACTTTAGACCAAAAACAGATGCAGAAGTATTATTGAACTTGGGACAAATGCTAAGGGGAGAACACATACAGGAGGAATAGGGAAAGGTAGGAAAGCCAAAACTTGAAAGTGTTTGATGTGCCCACTGCAGAGGAGTGAATAAAGTAATCTTAAACTTACACAAGCCACTATGGAAAGGTGACCGGGAAGTAGTGAAGAGATCGGTAGAGATGAATCAATTCTGGCTGTAATACACTTGTGCATTGAAGCAACACAACGAATCTCTCTGTATAGCTATCCTTATCTCAAACTAGCAAAAATGTTATGTCGTCTTATTATCGCTATGTCTTCTCTTCAACAAAATTGAAGAACAGGGCAGAACAGGTTCTGCCTTGAAGTGAGGTTGGTGGGGGGGAAGAGAGAGTAGCTGGGGGGCAGAGATGGCCCAAACAATGTATGCACGTATGAATAAATTAACAAAAAAAAAACAAAAAAAGAAAATTAAAAAATATCTCTGTCCACTGTGCAAAAATTATCAGCTTCTTTCATTTAATATCTTTATGTACACATATTACAACCACAATTTCCTTTTTTACACAACTGGGACCATTTTTATGTAGTTTTTAAAATCTTTTACCTATCTAACCAAGTGATATAATTATCTCCCTTTGCCCTTAGACCTTGATCAACAATTTTTTTTTTGTAGTACTGACATTTGAACTCAGGGCTTTGGGCTTGCTATGCAGGTGCTTTACCACTAAAGCCATGCTTCCAGCCCTTTCTTCTGTGGTTACTTTGAAGATAGGTTCACAGTCCTCCTTTTTTGCACTTTCTGCTGTAGCTGGGATGACAGCCCTGTGCTACCACATCCACCTTTTTTTCACTGTGATGGCAGCCTGTCCAGGGTAGCCTGGATCCCAGTTACTGCCAAAATTAGCCTCCTTATAACTGGAAGATAAGGCACCATGCATGCCACCATGCCTACTATTGGTTGAGATGGGCACTCTCGAACTTTTTGCCTGGTTTGTACTTGAACCACAATATTTGCCTCCCAAGTAGCTAGGATTACAGGTGTGAGCCAGTGGTACCCTGCTTATTCAATAATTTTAATGTCATGAAAGTCAGTCATGTGAATAGGCTACAATTCACTGAACCATTCTTCCTTAGTAAGCATTTGCCTTTTCCTCACATTCTCATCGTATACTCAATGCTACAGGTGAATTCTCAAACATGGCTCTTGTGTGCATCTCTGACAGTTTTCTCATGATCATTTCTTAGAAATAAAAATTCTGGGTTCAAGTACAGAATTTTAAGGTTTTACTACATTTCGTTAAACTGCTACCATTTTGCTGGAGAGAAATTTATATGCCCCATAGCAGTATACAAGAATCACATCACTTCTCCAGCACTTAATACTGCCCTAAAAATATCTGCACATTTCTCCTTGCTACACATTACTTATTTCTTTTTTGATTTGTATTTTTTTGATTACTAGTAAGCCTTTGCCTTTTTCCCCCATGCTTCTTAGAGGTACTTCCTCCCATGTGTACTTTTCATATTCCTGTCTAGAGAGCTCATGTTTTGAAAAAAATTACTTATAAGTCTTAAATATTGCTATGTTTTTACTAATTCTTTGTTGCAAATTTAATTTTAGGGTAAGTCTTCCCAATCCACCACTGTGGTGGCTATTGTTCTTTCTCCTGCAATTTCACAAGCTATAAAATTAACTTAGAAAATTCAGGCTGAGACAAATACTGCACCTGTAAAAATGACATCACCTCTACTTCCAAATGGGTGATGGCACCTGGGGATTCATCTTCCAGTGGACAATGTGCTAACAGGAAGTTATCCAGAAATAAGAAGCTGAAACACAGAGTCCATTGAAATGGAAAGTACACATCCTAATGAATTTAGGACTTTTTGTTTTGATTCTGGCTTTTTGCATTGTTGCAGTGGTCTTGGTTCTGAGGGCTCAATTGGGAAACTGACAGGAGGAAATACAGGGGAGAGGTAGATCCCTCTCCCACAATCCATTGAGAGTACACCTCATCTTTACACATCTTTTATTGTGAGACATCCAGGTGTTGGCAGCCTTCTCAGCACAAAACTTATGCTTGGATTTATTTTCATTTCCATATATATCACTGTTGTTAAGCAGGAAAGCTGCCTATCACAGATGTTAAACAACTGGTTGTTTGATGACTCTGCAAAGGCAGTTTCCACACTGGGTGTGGTGTAGATTGTGCACATTTGTACAACTTCTTCCAAGAGACTTTGATGTATGCTGGATAGGAGCAGATTTTCTGCAGTGACAAAAAACATACTTGAGTTTTTTTCTCTCTCTTGTTTCTCTCGTCTACCAGCCACTGGCAGAAATCACCACTTCTTCAGTGAAGGAATGCTACTTTCCAAAATCTTTTGGCAGAATCTCCTAGCGATTTGTTTTTCTGTCCCTTCCTAATTTAGAAACAGTCTCCAAAGGAAAAAAAAAGCTGACAAACTGATATGATAAGAAACCAACTCTGATTTAATTTCAAATTTCTTTCATGGAAAGTTTCAGAGCTTATTATCTACCAATAAAATGGAACAACATAAACAAAAATGTATATACTCCAAGATCAGATTATTTTTCATTCTAATCAAGAAGCAACACGTGATACAAATTCAAGATTTATTAAAATCATTTGTAAGTTAAATGAACATAATAGCTTGGTGGTGAAGGAAGCCTTTTAATGAGGCAAAATAATGAGTTATGTGAATAAACAGAAAGAATGAAAAGTGTTAACTGTGACATTTAAGTGGTTACATGATTTTAATTATTCTTTTGATAATAAGCCAGCCTTGTGATGTCTATTCAGGGGACTGAAACCTGTGCCTACTATGGAATTTGCAGTTGAATTACAACTTTGTTTCCTGCATTTGGCAATTTTCAGGAAACAAATGAAAATGGTTTTAAGACCTGATAAAAATCTACCACTTACCAAAAGAACTTCAAAGGTAAGGTGGTAAGCATTAGAAAGACAAGAGTGAAAAGAAAAAAAAATTTAAAAAGCCACACACGCATTGTATTTATTTGTGAGACAGAGCAAGACAGGTCAGAAGGGTTAGTCAGAGAAGAGGCTGGAAGCCCAGTCCATGCCAGCCCCTCATTTGTTCTTGGCTGCCAGGGGCTTTCGGCTGATCTTTTTCGATTTGTCGTTGTTCTTCTTTGGGGGTTCTGGATTCGCCTGCATGTGTCTACCGTAGAGGCTGAAAAGAGAGAGAGAGACAGAGAGAGAACCATGAGGTGTGTTTTGCTAAAACAAGTTTCTATTGGTAGAGCTTTAAGTAATAGGTTAATCTGCAGAAACAGTCAGTGAGCCAGAGAAAGCCAAGAGGTCACTATTTTCTCCGAGCCTTAAACAGTATTTAATAATTTAAAATTGTCATACACACACACACATGCTTACACACCCTATGCCATGGTGCTCAATCATGGACAAGTCTTCTGGAATTTCACACTCCCTGGGCAGGGTGTGAAAACAGCACAGGAAGTGATCTTCATTATTATGAGCACAAGTAATGCTCAAAAAGTCATTTCAGGTTGAAGGTCCAAAGGTTGTGAATGTTTCACTCAACAATGACAAAAGTTGGGTTGAATTAAAGAGAGAGACAGAGTTTTTGTTTGGTGAAAAGTGTATATCATGCTTGGCCTGAAAGCCCAGAGGCTGGACAATGTGACAAAGAGCAATGCTGTCCCAGCCTGTGCTGGCTGCTCACATGTGACTGACAGCGTGGGGCTGGCCACCACACATCGATGCCACGTTAATAAATACTGCTGATTAAATGTTGACGACGTGCCCTACAATTACAGTGGATGGTATTCACTGCAGAGCAAAGCTGGCTCCATGGCTGAGAGAATTTAAGTGAGCAGTAGATAGTAATTAATCCATAATTTATGAGTAAATTCTGATTAAACTAAAACTGTAAAATAAATGCAGCTCAGCCTTAACTCTCTTTATTGATATAACTTTGTCTCCTTGAGTACTGTGGGTGTCTCAGCTCTCTCAGCCGCTATGGAGGAAAGATCTGTCTCTGTTGGTTGCACCTGTCTTGTATCAATGGAACGAGAGATGACACAAAGACTAACCTCCCTGTTCAAGGTGTCTCTGGTTCTACTATTACTCAAGAATATCACATCCATTCTTTCACAATCTGTACTTCTTTATTTTTGCAGTGCTGGCAATGGACCCAGGGCCCTGCACATACTAGGCAAGTGCTCTACCACAGAGTTATATCTCTAGCTCCAAAACCATTCTTGGTATTTTGTGGCCACATGCAGTATGGCATTGTTTGGCATACACTGGTGTTCTTGATGTTATTAACACCAACTGACAGGATGAATGGAGGATCTGATATCATGATTAGGGAAAGCTGGATGTAGCATTTTGGTAAGTCATACAGTATTCTATTTTTTCCAGAGTCTTCCGAGTGTCCCTGTAAGAGCAATATGAGCAGGCTGTACCAGCCAGTGGTGATGGAGAGAGGTCTCTGCCCTCACGGAGTTGAGAATGCAGAGTTTGGACCTAGCAGAAGGTGGACCTACAGAGGCAGAGAATGGACATCCAGCCAGGTGCTGGAAGTGTTTTGTGGTTAGAAGACACCATATGCACTAGACAGGTAGCATGAGAGCCTGCAAATGGGCTTTCAAAACTCTGTGGCAATTAGAAGTTTTGAGAATTTGTGCTATCATAATGAAGAGAACAGACTAATCCTACCCAGCCTAGAAGTACCTGATCTACAGCCACAAGTCTGGTCTGCAGGCCCTAAGAGGATCTGCTACCCAGAAAGTGCATCCTTAGACCTGCAGAGGCTCCCTTCAACCATGGTTTATAAAAAGTGACAGATCCCCTGGAGACCAGGTCATGAACTCCTGAGGGCCCTGGAACTCAGGTAAAGAACCATTGGTATAAGGCCAGGTATGATGATGCACACCTATAATCCCAGCTACTCAGGAGGTAGAGACAGGAAGATTGTGGTATGAAGCCAGCTGGGCAAAAGCAGAAGACTCCCTTGGATAAATAAGCTAAAGCAAAAAGGACTGGGGGTGAGGTTCAAGTGGTAGAGACCTTGCCTAGCAAGCATGAGGCCGTTCAAACTCCAATATTGCTTAAAAAAAAAAAAAACCCTCACAAAAAATTAAAATAAAAACATTCTTATATGGAGAAGATAGTGCAACCTCACCTCTGTTGCTGCCCCCAAATCCCGGCATTATCTAGGCCCTAATCCGTGAACCTATCCACCCCTCCCCAACATCTCTTTCAGACACATCAAACAAGTAGGAGGTAACCTGAGCCAAGACAGACATACATTACATTCCTCAGCTTGGTCAACACACTCTGAAACATACTTTATCCTTTGGCCCTTGCCTTTCTCCTCCTCGTGTGTGCCTGCTATAGTCCAGGCCACAGACCCTGCCCAGGGGCGTTATGAGATAGTATGAGATCACCCAGAGGGCTCTGGTCACCAAAGGCCTCTTGCCTGGCACCAGGCAAAGAACTGATTCTGTTCCGTGAGTCCACAATGGCAAGTGGGGTGTCAGTGTCTTCAGCTACACAGCTTTCTTACAGCCTCACGTGTCTTTGCTCTTTTCCAATTCCTTATCTCACAAAGGAAAAAGAAATACAGTATAGATCCTTGGCATCTGTGGGTATGTGGTTCCAAGGAGATTGCTGCTGAGGAAAAATCATGCCTGCTGAGGACGCAGAGTTCAGCACTGTACTAAGGATGCTTAATTCATTTTTCTGACAACGCTGCCCAGCTGCTAAAGGCTGCCCAGGCTGCTTTTCCACAAATCTCAAATTTTAACTTTAGCACTTGAATTCAACAATTTACTTTGCCATGCTTTCTTGTCACCGTTTGCCTTTTAGGAGGCAAAATTAAGAATGGGGAAACACTCAGCAGATCATGCAATGGTTTAAACACAGCTGATGACAATGAGGGACTGAGAGCTTCTTCAAATCCACTGAGCTGTGCAATGTATGTGGGAATCTAATGTTTTTGCTTTTGAAATTTCTTTTTCTTTCATTTATTATTTTTTGACTGCTCTAGGTCAAAACCACACATAATAAATTTTCAAATAAGGTGGTCTCATTGTATGCATGGTCTTACTCAGACAACATGAAGCTTTAAGGATTATAAAAGTCCTCAGCAATGACTCCATAAGTTCTCATGCATGAGACCCAAAATACTTGGAAAGGAGAATGGGTAACAAAAAGAAGTCACGGGAAGGGGAAGGGAAGTCAGGTCTGGGAAAGGCCTGCTCTGTGTTATGCTCTGAATGAGGTGGGCAAGGAGGACTTCCCCGGGGGGAGGGGGGTGGGAACACAGCTGACCTTGCAGAGGGAATCCAGTGAACAGAGTTCAAAAGGGGGTACAAAAGCTGCCTGGCATCAACAGGTCTCCTCCCTTTTTAAGGAGGGAACTGGAACATTCCCATGTTACAGCTACTGCCTTTTATACTCAGATCCCACTGTGTATGCCTAGACTTCCCAGAGCTGCCATGCAAGTCAATACAAGGGGCCACGCAGGAGCCACAGGCCTGGATGTTTAAATCTTGGGTTTGACACTTACTGTTGACTCTGGGTAAACATCAACAACTTTCACCTCACCCTCCCTGCCATGCCTCAGTTTCTTCATCTGTTAAGGAAGGGGAATATCATTTTCCTGACAGGGTGGCTGTGGTGGGCACCACAGAAAATCAACAAATGGCCTGTGCTTTTGAAAAACAGGACGGTTGTGGAGCTGTACTCAGAGAGATTAAATAAAGATAATTATACGATTGCCTTATTTCATTTGGGCTTCTTCCCCTGACAAATAACATAGTATTTTCTATCAATGTTAAATCCTCAAACACCTCTGGAAAAAAAGGTTTTAATCCTCTTTGAAGACAGCAACTAAGGCCAAGCTAAATGCATTGCCCCACTTCCACAGTGACTCATCGCAGAGCTGGATGACGCTGATGTCCCCTGTGTGATCCTTTCATTCCTCCAGCTGTGTGGGCAGATGAAAGTGGCCTTATCATGGCTAGCCATTCCCGCCTAGAGATGAGGAGGAGGCAGGATGGGAACAATGTGCATCTTAGGGTCCACAGTCTTGAGGCTCCATTCCTGGCCCTCCCAGGTATTAGCCATAGTGCTTCAATTTGGTAGTTATTAGTCATAGGATCTCCATTTAGTAAGTAAGTGTGGCAGACAGATAACTAATGGTAGTTACATCCTAATTCCTGATCCTTGTGAATGTGTTATGCCAAATGGAAAAGGGAGTAGACATGAAAAAGGACCTTGGCCTGGGAAGACAATCCTGGGTTAATGGGGTGGGCCCAATGTTATCAAGAGTGATTTCTCTTTTGGGGTACTAGGAATTGAACTCAGGGTCTCACCACTTGAACCATATCCCCAGTCCTTTTGCTTTTAGTTTGTTTTTCAGATACATTGAGTGATCTTTTCTCTGGGCTTGCCTTGGATGGTGATCCTCCTACCTCTGCTTCCCTAGTAGCTGGGATTATAGATGTGAGCCACCACACCTAGCCCTCCATGGAGTCTTCAGAAGAAAGAGATAAAGGGCCAGAGTTAGAAACATGAGAAGATGCTATAGTGTTGCCTCTGAAGATGCAGGCAGGGGCCGCGAGCCAAGCAACCTTTAGAAGCTGGAAAGGTGAGGAAATGTACACTTCCCTCAAGTCTCCAGAAAGATGTGACACTATATTGACACTGATAAAGCTCATTAAGTTACAGCAATTTGTTACAGCAGCAATGGGGAACTGACAGTCAGTTGAGTACATACGAGGATTTTGCTTCATTTCATTAGGAAAAATGAAACTTCCTGTGGTATCAACTCATTGGGAAGCAGGAAAATTAACAAACCTAAGTCTTAGGAAGGACATGAAGACTTTCATGCTGCGAAGGTGAAATGGAGTACGGTTTCCCTCAGAAGTGAAAACAGGCAGGCAAAGTGTCCTCTCTGGCCCTGATGATTCCTGTACCTCCTTCTCTGAAGGTAACGCTCAAGGTCCGGGTTGTGATGTGGCTGGAATTAATTTTTGGAGATGAACAGTGACAACATAGAGAAGCTCGTGCCATTGAAAGTACTTTTGTTACTTGTAGTTCCTGAAAGGAGGGGGCAAAGCATGTCACACAGGGCCACACCTGCAGGGAAGTTTCTGCACTGGGTAACTGGAGTTCTCTTGGTTGTCTAATGCCTGGACCTCAGGTGACATAGGGCAGGGAGAATTTGACTGGTGTGAGAGTGAGATGAAAGGAGGTAGCTGTGGAGGGAGGTGGGCTTTGGGCTGATTGGTTTATGCATGAAAGGCTCTCACAAACAAGGTATTTGCCAACTGTAGGAATCAGGTAGCCCTGTGAGGGGCACTATCTCCTGGGCCAGCAAGGTCTCCAAGAGGTCCAGGGATCATCAACTGTAGAAAATAAAAGAATGATTCACACAGTTCCAAACCTTCCAGATAAATTTTGTCTTCTTGCTCACTCAATTTCCTCTTCTCTGGATGTGCATTTTTTTCCCCTTAGAGTCTCAGTGAGTCCAACCTCTCTTGCTTGGCCTGTTCTTTCCCACCTCCTACACCTAGACAAACCCTGACAATGTCACAGACCTGGTAGTCCTGTCACTTCCCAGGCAGCTTGTCCCCTCAGCTCTCTCACAGGAGCACCAGCCCTGCCCTATATGAGGGCATTCTGCACTGTGGATTCCTGGAGAAGAGTCCAGCTTTGCACTCATCTCTGTATTCCACACTCTGCTCTATCTTGAGTGATCTGTGGCCTTGGGACTATCACTAACTTGATGTCTTCATCTGCAAAATGAATGAAAATCCCCAGCTACTTTGGAAGGCTGAGGGAAAGTAAGACTAAATTAGACACAGAAACAATCCTGTCCATGTGGGCCCATAAGAGATAGCTGTAATTTTTATCTTTTTTTTGTGGTTGTTTTGGTTTTATTGAGACAGGGTCTCACTATGTAGCTCAAGCTGCTTCTCACTCACAATCTTCCAGCCCCCAGTCTCCTCCTGTGTGCTGGGATTACAGGCATGTACCACCAAATCCTACTTGCCACTTTTAATATCTTACAAAGCTCCATGACTCAGGCTACTTGGCCAGGTCCTTCTACTTCACACAGCTGCCACTACACCTGAAGCATGGCTGGAACCTGCATTGCAGTCATGTGCCTTGTGCCTTTTGTGATGGATCCCTTTGTTGGAAGGGCTGTAGCAGGTACTGTTACCTGGCTATGGCAGCTTGTATGTGTTGACCGAGGGAGCTGGTTTGAGGTCACCCATGAGGCTGCAGCCACTGGTGGGAAAAATGCTCAACCCAGAAAATGGAGTGAACATTTTGTACAGAGTCCTAGAAAATCCTCTCTCTGAATTTTGAGGTCTGTAGAGGATAAGTGGGAGATGATTAGAGTGAAAGAAGCCAACAAAGAGCTCTCTAAGGTGATAGGAAAGGATCCATTACTCTCAGGAGTCTGACGAGCAGGCTTCTGTTGCAAAGACAATTCAAAGGCGAGACGCCTGTGAATGTTCTCAGCTGTGGAGATGAGTGAACTCGCCTGCTTAAGCTCACGAGGGGTCTCCATTCTTGTCTGTGAAGACCATAATGGAAGTAACATTGTGAAATGATTCTGCAGACTGTCTGGTTGGTCACTTTACAGTCACATTAATGTGGCTACAGACTGGCCACTTTAAGCTCCATGCCCCAGACAACTCTTGCACACCAAAAAATTCCTTAAGGACTATGATATGTATGATATTCTATCATTGATACACAAGTTTTATTTAATATGGGAGCCTTCAATTTTGGGAAAAATACAAGCTCATTGTTTCGGTTGGCTCCTAGGGTCTCTGGCTGATCAACTCGTCCCTTCACTGTAGTAGTAAGGAAGACCACTGTGGCCTATCCCATTCTTTCTCGAAAGTTTTCTCTCTTGGCTACAAGGCAGTCCTGGTTCTTTCTGTCTCTCTGGAGACCTCTTCAGTCCTGTGTGTCTGCTTTTATTTCTTTGAATACTCTTCCCCAGAAACACCATCTAATTTTAGAGCTCCAGTGATTTTCTCCAAGCAGCCTTCCAAAGTCAACACCCTCTTCAGTCTGCTTGGAGACTCAGCTATAATACCCAACAAATCACAAGAGAGACCCCCTTCTCCTGCTTCCAAAGGTCTGACACTTCTGGTCTCCAGACATCCAGGATCAAATATTGATGTTAGTTTGATATCTGCTTCATTTTTTGGTTACCAAATTGGTAGAGTTTGTTGTTGAGTTTGATACAAGTTTCCTCTGCAGTAGGAATTCTTAGCCTGGGACCATGGCAGTACTGGAAATTTAAGAAGTTACCTGTGTATGTTTCAGCTGAAAGGGCTGTAGCTTTCATCAGCTTTTCAAAAGGTTCATAACTTAGTGGGGTCATTAGTCACTTTGTGGTATTTATTTATTCTGATTTCTAACACCCTCTAACTTTATCCACTTTTTTTTTTTTTTTTAGTCAGAATCTCATTATGTAGCCAAGAGTGGCCTTGGACTTATGATCTTCTGCCTCAGCCTCCCAAGTGCTGACATTACAGGTATGTACCACCACACCTAGCTTATCCACTCTTTTTTTTCCCCTCCTAGTTTAATATAGGCCCCAGTCACATGGCCATTAGATTATGGCAGTAGTTCTCTTCTTGGTCTTCCTGATGTGGATATCTCGTGTCTTCCAGTATGTTCTACATTTGACTGACAGAAGAGTACCACCTTGGTGCATGCAGGGGTGTCAGCATCACTGTCCCCTGGATTAAGAACCCCTCCTGGCACCTGGTATAGGGCAGCCATAGCACATGCCATGTGGGGACCAACGCGGTCAACTGCACCTTTCCCTGTGTGCTAACAGGCATGAGGAAGGTATGACTGGGCTGGAAGCAGGCAGTGCAGAGTATAGGAAAGATGGATCCAGAGTGAGTTCAGCCACCTAAAACCTCAAGTCCTGTATCTTTCCAGTCTCTGCCATCTTAACTGGAGAATGCAAACATCAGTACAATGTACCTCGAAGATGTGCTGGAAGCAAGATTGGCATGGAATCATTAGGGTACTTCAAAAACTAAAAAAGTAGCAAGTTGATCTGAAGTCTGGGATTAGCATTTCCTGCCAGCTAGCATCCATTTAGGTCTAGGTTGATCTCTCTCTCTCTCTCTCTCTCTCTCTCTCTTAATCTCTCTATCTGTCATATCTGCGCAGTTATATCCTGCCTGGGTTCCTTTCTACAATTCAGGTACCATTTATAGTTTAGGGCCTTGAGGCTGCTGACATGCATTCAATTATTCACTGTTGCAACAATCCAATGATGTAAGTCTGGTTATTATCCTTCTTCTTCAAATGAGGAAGTAAATGCTTTGCAACTTTAGGCCTGGGTCGAACCCAGTCAATTACTCCAAAGTTCAAACTTGACTAAATTATCTTGTCTCATGTTTTGGATTCTCTTCTCCTCTCCTCTCCTCTTTCCTCCTCTCCCCTGCCCTCCAGCCCTTTTTGCTTTAGTTATTTTTCAGACAGGGTCTTGTGCTTTTTGCCAGGGCTGGCCTTAGATTGCAATCTTCTTACATATGCCTTCCCAAGCAGCTGGGATTGCAGATGTACACCACCAAGTTCAGTTTATAGGTTGAAGTGTGGTCTCACTAACTGTTTTTTCACTTGGGCTGCCCACTAATAGCAATCCTATCTTCACCTCCCAAGTAGCTGGGATTGTAGGCATGAGCTACTGTGTCCAGCTTTCAGTTTTGTTTTCTTAATTAGACTACCATTTTCTTGAGTGTGTGGAATATAGACTTCACTTCTTTTGTATTCTGTAGATGCAAGGCACTGTGAGAAACACATTGTGTGTCATGTAAATATTGTGTTTCAGGATGCCAGGTATATGAGAGGCACAATATGCTGTTCTGAAGTCATTTGCTCATGTCATATGCCTCCTTACTGTTGTTTTGGGTGTTTCCATGGAAAAACCTTATACAGACCAAGAAAAGAACCAATTTTAAAATCTAAGTAGATGGCCAGCAAAAGTAATGGAAAGAAATAATGTTACTTATAATCTGTAATCTTGTGGTTGGACGTTAAATTTAAAATCTCTGAAAATAAATCTGTGGACAAGTGTGAATCCTAGATTATTAATAAGCATTTGCAATCTCTTTATTTATCCTATCTAGCAGCTATGAGGGGCTGGCGACAGAACCTTAGCACATAATTTGCTGAATCTTAAAGAAAAAAAAAAATAACCACTGTCCTATTCCTATGAGACGTCTCATTAACTCAAAAGGCAATGGTTTTTGTTGAGCAAGGTGGTTCCATGCAATCCACTAGTGACAATAAGAGCCTTTCACAGTCTTCTCCATAACCCTCACTGTCCTCCATACCAACACACAGTGCAAAAAGAAAGAACACACATACCTGTGCGGACAGCACCTATATAAATAGCCAAAAGGAATGGCTGCACAGAGATACTGAACCACATAAAAAAATGACTTAAAATACAAGGCGGATTTCAAAACACCACATGCATTCCATACTTGATATCTGCCCACTAGATGGGAGGAAATGAGGCCTTTGGCTGAACAAAACTAACAATATCACGCACAAAAGATGCTCATTAAAGTTCATCATCCTGTCTTCTCTAATGATGCTTTTACTTAATAAAAATTCCCTGAGCAGTCACAAGGATATCAGGCAAGGTCTTTGGTTATGTATCAGAGGTCTGTGCTGTCACCAGCAAACATGCAGTTCAGGAGGTCCGGTCCCTGGGGAAGGAGTAAATCCAGCTTTCACAGAATACATGCAGAGAAAAATCAATAACTGCAACTTGCTTCCCTGCTTAAGCATTTAAGAAAATAGGTAATCCTTTTAAATTAAACTGCAAAGTGCTAAATGTTGCAATTTCTGGAATAAACTGAAAGGCAAAAAGAAATTAAGTCCAAGGACACTTGGAAGTTACCCAGTGTCCAAACAAGTTACTGCCCGATTCACTCCAGATCTGGAGTGAATTTATTTTTTAATGAAGAGAAAGAATTATTTTAGTACTTGGCACATATAGAGGCTAAAAAGAGACCCCCCCACAAAATATGTCTGTCTGTGTGTGTCACATACACACAGACATACAAACCTATTCACAAATATAAAGAAGAAAGGAACAAAGTATTATTTTATGGGAAACTTACTCCTTCCAAAAATTATTCTTAAAAACTACCATTATGAAAATCCACTAACTTGAACCTTACTCTGGAAGGCCAAATAGTAATTTTCTAGTAGACCTCGTAACATCGACCGCTGGATGTTAACACAGTATGTCCCGCCAGTGCAGTTGGGGTAAAAGGGAGTCAACCATCCCAAAACTTGAACAAGGGAGGTAAGAGTCTCACCATGTGTTCAATGATAAAAATCAACATGAAATGAATCAAAGCAGAAGCATGATAAGCCACCCAAAACAAAACCAGCATAACTCCCAGGCTAGTAGACTTTACTGTAAGCAGACAGAAGTACTGACAAAGCTGGAGAGGTGATCTATTCATCAGAAGGGTGGTGGTCGGCAACAGCAACAGTGGGACCATGAAGGTTGTGGGAAGCCACGGCCCTCCAGAGAGGTGGTAGGAACCACAGGCTCTGAGTTCTGGGTATGCCCAGGTAGAAGGACATCACCATAAGGCGGCAGACACGGAACATGGTGATGCTCCTACCCTGCTAACCCTAATTTGCACCTGCACAGTCCAGCCTCTGGACAGCTCCCACTCCTCTTCCACCATGCCCCTTCCTCTTCCTGCTCCCCATCCCAGACTCTTGCCCACCTCTGATTCTGGCTCTTCTGGAGGTCTCCCTGACATGGGCACTATTACTGCCCTCATTTTACAGGAGAGGAAACAAATGCACAGACACTTTAAATTCCTTGGAGGAGAAGGCAGGGCTTGGACTCTAGAGTCTATAGGATGCTCCCTGGCATTGGTGTCACGGCTCAGCCTTTAGCCTGTCAGGGTGTCCTGTCATACTGACAGGAGGTAAACGGCTCTTACACAAGCAGGTAGCCCATGCCAACCAATGAGAGAAAAATGCCTAGGGTCTTAGCTCAAGTCCTTTCTTTTCTGTTTTACTTGAATTAGGGATGACAGGCACCCAGACCTGCTGGTACCACATCTTGGCATGGTGTGATGAGAGCCTGCCTAGGAGAGACAACTTGCACAGAGAAAAAAAACTGAAAGATGGAGAGAGAGACTGGGCCTATGATATGGTTTGCTCCCTAGATCACAACGTGCCTGAAGGGCACTGTATAGCTGGGTTGTTTTTAGTATATGATCATCAAGTAATGCCTTCTTACTCATGGCAATCAAAGGAATGCTGAGCGCAGACTAACGTCATTATTCCAGTCTACTTCAAACATGAATTACCCAGTGAGGTCTTCCTTGCCCATGCATTCTTTGCATGTGTTAATTTCCTTCCCACCAAGTATCATAATGCAGTTATTTTGTTTATTTGATTGCTGTTATTTCCTCTCTCACCTAACAAAACATTAGTTTCTAGAGAATAGAAACTTGTCCATCTTGTTCAGTGCCCTCTGTGGACACTATGGGCACACAGAAAATATTTGCTGTCTTACGGACTGAATGACCGTGCACTTGCTAGGATGTATTGAAAGTATCCAACTCTGTGAATGACTTCCCAACTGGATGATGAATGCCTCTGGAATGAGGGGTTTGTCTAAATCTTTTTTGTTTCACCAATTGCAGTGCCTGGACAACAACAGTCACTAACAAATATGGACTGCCTAATAGATGGAATGAATATCTCAGCCAAGGAACATTTCCTGATGCCTCCTCCAGCCCTGCATTCATCTGTGACTATCAATCAGCCTCCCAATTACAGTTGTCTGCTGAAGGAATATGTGCCTGGCAGGTCAAAGCAAGCATTCCAGTCTCTGGGAAAGGTTATCTTCTGTCATGGAATTCTAGCTCCTGTATCAGTTTGTTATACGTTTTCCTCAGTGTGTGGTGGGGTTTCTGAGGCTAAAAGCAGAGGCATGATGGAACACGTGCCACCACGATGCACTGTGAGTTGCGAGGCCAGCTGAGAGCCATGCCTTCTTTCTCTTTCTCTTCTCTGTGGAGATTCTCTTTCACATTTGTAGGATGAGGGGTATCCAGTGAATTCCTTTATGGTACAATCCAAATGTTAGTAGTTGTTTATAAAAGAGAATTCAGTTGAAATGAACATTATAAAAGCAGTGATTCTTTTCCTTCCTTTTTGGAAAACAAATTAAAAATGAGAATGAATTTTTATTATCATGGAAGAATTGGCATCTTTCTGGCTACTGATGTTCTTTCACAAGCAGCTCAGGGATGTTTCTGACCTCTAAAGTCACTGAGATACTTGTGACAATAGCAAGACTCGTGTAGCACTCACTACATATTAGTGTTTTACAACGGAAACTTCTATGGCATTTTCTACACACTACCTCATTTATTTTGTGTCAATGATATCACAATTACAGATCTGGTGTCACATATCAGAGAATGTTAGTATGCAAAAGAGAAGCCCTTGAATTTTCTCTTTTGTTTTTAAGATAAGAACAAATGGTAAAAGCATCCAGACAGTATTACTGTTACTACTACCATTGTTACTGCTGCTTTTCCTCCTCCTCCTTTTTGTGGCTAACAGTTTGGATTATCTGTCTGCTTTTGGGAGTGTCTGGCCCTTTCTGTTTCTCTCAGTCCAGGTGACTTAGTGATTTTACCTTAGTAGGTAACACATAGTCAAATCAATGGAAAGCTGGAAATCTCATTAGATAGGACTACAAGGCAATAGGTATCAGAGTGCAGGGCCAAGAACACTGAATGGAGACTTAGAATGTATTGGAATGAACTCACTAACTGGGTGTTCCTATGTTTCCTCAAATAGAAAGTGGGGTCTTTGGATTTACATAATAACTAGTCTAGCCCCCCCTCACTCAAAGGCAGGTGCCTCATATTGATTAGGCACTCTATTTGACCATACCTAGAACCCAGAGACAAAACACTATAACTAAGGATTTTGGCCTGGTTAGAGTTAGGCATCTGAATGGAACTTAATACACTTTACCTGTGAAACTTGTATAGCACCTCAGTTACATTAACTCATTTGTCCCTTAAACAAATCATGTTAAATAAATCTTCAAAAGACCCACCTTTCTGAGGTTTGTGCAATGCTATGGTTAGATTACCGCACAGTGCCTAAGATTTTAGAGAGCACTACATTATTTTCCTTTTCCCTTCCACTGTGCAAGGATTTAGGGGGAGGTGAATCACATTCCACTGACAAACAGAATAAAGATAAAAACAAAAATAAGAAACCAACACAGGTTTAGGAATCAAAGTCAGAAAGTCTCCAGCTACCTGGTATCCACCTGATGCTTTATCTATGAAGTTCTCATCAGATTGACTTCAGGAAAAAGCAGCAACAGATACCTGCTACCTTTACCTGGCAAAACCCAAGCCTCTCCTGTAAGCTATGTTCTGTGTGAAGTGGCCAACACCATCCTTGAAACATGACAGGTCAAGTGGATTGTGCTTTTCCTCCATCCAAGATCCCAGTCTTTGAATTATTGGAGATACAGAGGACAGCAGCAGGGAACAAGCCCAACTCTTGGTGGGCAAGAGCACAAAGAAACAAAGAGGTGTTTGGGGAAAAGTTACCAACTGTCACAGGAGTAATGGAGAAGACATCCATAACAGCTCAACAGAAATCGAGTCACAGGAGTAATGGAGAAGACATCCATGACAGCTCAACAGAAATCGAGTCACAGGAGTAATGGAGAAGACATCCATGACAGCTCAACAGAAATCGAGTCTGGACTCTACCCTCCTTTTTTAGTTTTTAACTTGTGTATTTTGAGTTTCATGGAAAAAAAGATACTCCCCCAAAAGGAATGGAGGGTTTAAAGTTTAGAAGATCCTTTCAGCCTTGGTACACTCAGCAGATTTAATATTTGTCATTCATTCTCTCTTAGTTACCAGATTTTTAAGATTATCAGAACAATTTATAGTTTGCAAGTGCAAAAAGGTTAAAGATTAAGATGTATGTAGTTTAGGTTTGATGTGATATAAAGTCTGTGAGAAGATTCCAGGCACCAACAAAGAACCTAGGAGGGGACTCTAGGATGTACTGGGAGGAGGACTCACTCTCTAGGCTCAAGCTTCCCTGGTTGGATGCCCCCAACAGGCAAAGATGTGGCTGTGGGTGGGGAGGGAAGGGCTGAAGCTTGTCACAACAGCCCCTTTCATCCAAGAATCTCAAGTATTTCATCGAAGAATCTCACCCACAAAACACCCCTGAAAGGTGTTAGAACATTCTAAATGCAGATGGTGAACGTAAGGTGGAAGTAAAAGTGTGAGGTAGAGATGCCAGAGGAGCACAATATCTGGGAAGCTCTTTCCTGCCCAATATGACGACACCAGGGATGGAAGATCCCAAAGGAAACACACATACAGTAGTGACACAAACACCAACAGCCCCATTCTATAATAATTGGCTCCAACTACCTGAAGAAAGAGAGGTGAGGAGGGTCTACAGAGTTGACTGAAAGTGGCCATAAGATGGGACATCACAGTCAGGAAAGAGAGATGGTGCTTAGATAAAAAAGGGTACAAATATTAAATGTGCTGGTTACATTAGAACTCAATATATTTCCTAATTATATTTCTTATTGAGGTGTTTTCTCCATAAAATTCAGAAACACACAATTGAAAACTAGGAACGGTGAGATCCAAAGACTTGTCTATTACTGAGTTATCACAGAGGACTTCTCCTGTGATAATTGTTGCCTTGTTCCCTAACTGTCTTTTTGCAGGACAGTATCTCACCCTCTGGTCTCTTGGTATTCCTTTGCTTGGCTTGTATCTCCCAAATCACTGAGAACTGCAATCTGGATAACACTAACAGGGAGCCTTCTTTCAGGGGACAATGGCATTGACTTGACTTTTAATTCCACAATAACAAGCAATATTTGTTTGACTTGTGAATACTGGATTGAAGCAAAGGTTCTAGACAGACTTACTACACAGTCTGCTGTATGCTGGCTGGGAGGGAGGGAGGGCGGGCAGGAGAGAGAGAGAGAGAGAGAGAGAGAGAGAGAGAGAGAGAGAGAGAGAGAGAGAGAGAGAGAGAGAGAGAGAGAGAATCTTTCTTTCTGCTTAGCACCTGTGTAGAACTTAACATACAGCAAAATGTTAGAAATTATTCTGAAACTTATGTACAATTCTTGGCATCTGGACAACTTATACCAGTTATCTAACCTCTCTGGGAGTTGTCTCTCATATGCAAAATAGGACAATGAATGACATTACATTTTATTACATCCTCCTTAAATATAGAGTACTTAGCAGTGACCAAACAGGTGCTCAATAAGCCAAGGCTGCTGCAGACTGTGCTCAGAACTAGGGCTGTCCATTCTCAACTTGCGTGAAGCCACAAAACTGCAAAATTGCAAAATGCCTTATGGTTGTCTGCCCAACATTTTACACAAAACACAGTTTCTTTCCAAAGAGCTATTTTTAAAAATGTTGTATCATACATGCTTGGGGAAAATAGCAAATGGCAGAGAACATATGGAGGGTCCTTGAATATGAAACTACCAACAAGTTTAGTCACTTGCCTTAGCCTGGTCTTCATTTGAGTATAACACATAAACCATGCTAGTTAATGCCAAAGATAATAAGGGATGAAAAGGTTCATGGTCATATGCTCTGTCCAGGGTTCTGAATGGGCAGCTCACCAGTACTAATTGAAAACATGAGTAAGGGTACTGAGTGTACCTCCAGTCTTCCTCTTGCTCAGCCCTCCCATTCACAGACTAAGCTGTTCTCGAATCTATACACACGGGAACCACATTACGTAAGAGCCAATAATCTTTATGGTAACTCTGCAGTGAAAGTGTCATTTGTTGTAATGAACACTGGTCATAAGTTAAGCCCCTAGCTACTTTCTCTGTTATTTTTCATTACACTGTTCCTTGCTCTGTTATATTTCAGGAGTACTGAGGGAATTCATCCAACTCTGTTCGCTAGTCAGCTCTTCCTTACTCAGATTAGATTCTGCTAAAATGCAATGGAGTAATTTGCAAACACACTGATTCTTAAGGAAATGCATCAGACACTGGTTATGTGCTCTCTTCTGCTGATGCCAGCAAGCAACCTTCCCCTCTTTGCTTTCCCTCTGGATATCTGTCCCCTTAATTTGCTATTTTACTCTCTATTTATCTTCCACTCCATTCACAGTATGGTTCTCCAGGCCCAAATCTGAGACAGCATTAACTGCGCATTTCTGAGTATTTTTTCCAGCAGTAATAACTCTTTGTTCAACTCAACACCCAGAATAATGTTTCCAAAATCATCATGGCCTTTCGTATGGATCTCACTTGCAAACACCACCCTGCTTACATGATAGTCATTCCCCCTCTGGCTGCTTTAAAGGATACAAACTCCAAAAGGCACTCTAGTGAGGAAAACCTGGGATTCTTTCATTTTTTTTTAAAGCCAATATGAAAAATTCATTTGTGTGTTGTATACTGAGCACGACTGTGGAATTTCCATATGCCTCTGTGCTTTGTGTTCTCGGATCTGCTTATAAGGAGGCTGTGAATCCCCTGAGAAACCGCACCACCACCAGGGCTTTGAGGTCGCTGACCAGCACAAAAGAACGGAAGTGTCTCAGATTCATGCCCAAGCATTTTTTTTGCCAGAAACACTAAGGGCCTTACTTCTCTAACTGGGCATGGGGCTTCACCTTATCTCCACCTGACACTGGGCATTGGCAGACATTAGACTGTTAGCTTTGATCCTGATTGCAATGGTGTCTGGGAATAGTTTAAAATACTAAGGGTAAGAAAACATCATCAATGGGCGTCAAAGACCAGAGCTCTCAAGTGTGGGTAGGGTTTGGGGGCAGACCTGGGTAGGAACGCTCCTTCCTGGGGAAGTCTAGCTCAGTGAACTGACGTGTACACAGGCAGGTTTGCTGAATGAGTGCCACATCCTCTCTTACTAGGTTTTCCTCTTGATATACATCAGAGAAAAGCTGAGAAGAAACTTTTATTAAAATGTTTAAGGCTCTTTAAAAACAACCTAAATTTTTTTCCCTCAGATATGATATAGTGATTCTGGAAGGTAGGCACAGAATCAGGACCAGCAAAAATTTAGTTAAAAATGAGGGTAAGAGGAGGTAGTTCTGGTGATGTTGGGATAAAGTATATGCACCCTAACAGTAGGAACAAGAAGGACAAAAATGGTGACTGGGCATGTTACTTCACGACTGTAACCTCAGATACTCGGGAGGCAGAGACAGGAGGATCGTGGTCTGATGCTGACTGCACAAAATTAGCAGGAGACCCTATCTGAAAAGCCAATTAAAAGAAAAGAACTGGGGCACAGCTCAATTCATATAGCTCTTGTCTAGCAAGAGTGAGGCCCTGAGTTCAAACTCCAATACTGCCAAAACAAAAATTATTTAAAAAAAGAAGGTAAATAACGCTTTTCTGTACTTGGTTTAGGCACCAACATCTCAATTTCAAATTGTGTGAAACATACAAAACAGCAAATAAGCAAATGGAATCTGAAAATTTAAGTAGATACTAAGTCGAGAAATGGCTAGGTGTTTTTTTTTCTTTTTTGCAGTATTGGGGATTGAACTCAGGTTACTGTTGGCATGGCAAGTTCTACACCCCTGAACTACAACCTATCCCTTTTTATTTTTTAGGAGGGATCTTGTGAAGTTGCCTGAGTTGGCCTCACACTTCCAATTTTCATGCCTCAGCCTCCTGAGTAAAAGTGAATATAGATGTGTACCACCAAGCCTGGAAAATAGCTAGTTTTTGATGAGGACAACTGCACACACTAGAAGTCAAAAAGAAAACACCCCTGGGCTGGAGGAGTGACTCAAGTGATACAGTGCCTGCCTAGCCAGCGTGAGGTCCAGAGTTCAAATCCCAGTACTGCCAAAAAAAAAAAAAAACCATACCTCTATATGATATAATAGACTTACCCCAAATTCAAGAGGAATCACTAACAAATATATCACATACAAAATCACAAAGGAAGGAGCTGTTAACCTGATTAGGCCTCATTTTACTCATATATAAAATGGGAAATCCATCTGCTACCTAACAGACTGTTCATGAGGATTAAATATCAAATATTTAGTACTTTGCTAAAAGTGATCCCCTTGGGCACAATGTTCACAATAATTATCAAAATATTCTACTTAAAACAAGTCTGTCTATTATGAAGTACTAAGGAATTAAGAACAAATAGAAAGGCATAGATGTGAGTATGTTCAAGTAGAAATAATATCCCTTGAGATAATATTCATGTAGTTTAAGAAGATATGCTATGCATTCTTTCAGCACACATACATCTCCTTGGCAGTGTGTAACACAGTGTGCCATGCTTTTGCCTCACAGTCTTGTAAAGTTGGTTCCATTACGAGTCTTCTCCAGGAAAAGAGGTGACGGTAACATGGTCCACTATCATGCTCTCTGTGACAGCAGCAAGAATAATTGCTGTGACTAAGAGTAAGCCAATCTAGGCATGAGGATGCAGACAGTGCTTGTCTAGCATGTGTGAGGCCCTGGGTTTGATGCCAGCATTGAAAAACACAAAACACAACAACACAATACAGTGGACCTTGTAGATCAATTGCTCTTGGTTCCATCAGTATGAATTTTGGCTGGGTACCACAGAGAAATAAACTGCCTGTTTCCTTGAACAGGAAGTATCAGGTCAGTCCTTGGCCAAAAGATATACCAAAGTGATTGTGAATGACTGCTGAGTCCAGACATATGGACACACATACATTTTTGTACATGTATAGACTGTAGACATTTCCTTCTTAGAATTATAGAGAAAAAGGAACTTTGACAGTAGCATGAATAATACCTTCTTTCACTCTAAAATTTCATTTTTAAAAGAAACAAATTCATTACAGTGCACTAACCCATTGATAAAGTAAGTGTCTTCAGGATCCAATTACCTCTCAATTGCACTTTCATCTGGGGATGCTTCAAATGCAAACCACATCTATCTTAACTTTAGTTTTTCAGATTGAAAAAAGAGGGATAAATAATATTAATTAACACCATTAGACTTTTGTGAAGATTAAAAGAGACAATATAGTTAAAGCAAATAGTAGCTCACAAAAATGTAGATCTCTGTTAATGTAAATGATGGATAACACAGGAAATAACTCCTCAGTGGTTCATTTTAAGAAGGAGTTATCCCTGCAAATAAGTCAGAAACACATGAGAAAAATAGGGAGGATCTAGTTATTTGAGAACTGATAGTCTGAGAGCATTAACTCACTCACGTCTATAGTCAGAGAGTCACTTGTCATGTTAGGGGAAGAACAATAATAGGCACAGTTACGAGAATGTTAAAACATGGGAGTATATTTTGAATAGGTACACTTAACAAAGTAACAATTTAAGATCAATAATAAAGCTAAAAGTAAAAGCAACATAATGATCTGGGCAACACAGTGGTTCTTAACAGCACAATTCTGCCCCTTGCCAGGGGACATTTGGCAATGTTTAGAGAGAAATTTTTGGTTGTCACACTAGGGGTCGGGGGTGTTTCTGGTATTTAGTGGGTAGAGGCTCGGGACATTCTGATGCACCTTCCACTGCACAGGGCAGTCTCCAACCACAAATTATCCATCCCTGTTATGGTTTGAGTCTAGTTTATTCCCCCCAAAACTCATACTGAAATTTAATTCCTATTATGATATATTAAGAAGTAGGACCAGGTTAGGACTTTGTACTCATAAGTGAATTAATTCATTTATGTGATGACAGATAGATTAATGGGTTATCAAAATGAATTATGTGGAGTGGGCTTGCATTAATAGCTGTTTTGACTATGTCTCTAGTTATGTGATGCTCTGCACCACTTAAGACTGTCAGCAAGAGGGCCGTCACCAGATGCATCCTCTCAACCTTGGACCAGACTTGTGAGCCAAAATAAACATCTTTTTTTTTAATAACTTACCCAGTCAGTGGTATTGTGTTATATTAGCAACAGAAAACACACTAAGACAGGCCCCAAATGTCAACAGTAATGAAACTGAGAAATCCTGGTATAAACAAAATTTAGAAGTAAAATTAAATCTGAGGCCCTTACTGAATATTACAAGTAGGAACACACTGCTGTTTCTCTAATCCTGCCTCTTAGTCCCAGGAATAAAACACCTCCCTTCAACAGTGTTTCCTAAAGATTTTCTGTGAGATGATCCAAGTTTTAAGTTTTAACTAATACGTGTATATTTTTATTAATGGCAAGTGAGATTATCAGTTGCAATATTGCTCTACAGTTTATTTTAAAAGTAAATTTGGAGGTGAAGACAGGAGGATCGTGGTTAGAATCTAGCCTGGGCAAAAGATAATGAGACCCTATTTCAAAAACAAGTTGGTACATGTCACATGCTTGTGATCCCCACTATTTGGGAGGCAGAAGTAAGAAGATCTTGGATCAAGGCCAGTGAGAGCAAAGCTAGTGTGAAACCCTATCTGAAAAACAAACAAACGAAAAATACCAAACTAAAAGTATGGTATTGCTCAAGTGGTATGGCCCAAGTGATAGAGCATTGCCTAGTAAGCCCAAGTCCCTAGGTTCCTTCTCCAGTACCATCAAAAAAATATAAAAAGTAAATTGGGGGGGGATGCAAACTGATTATGTTATAATAGATTTAAGGAAAAATATTAAAATGTAACAATATGGGTGCTATTGGACAGGGGAA
The DNA here is from genome assembly GCF_047511655.1 of Castor canadensis. Taxonomy (NCBI): domain Eukaryota; kingdom Metazoa; phylum Chordata; class Mammalia; order Rodentia; family Castoridae; genus Castor; species Castor canadensis. The sequence goes on along the minus strand of NC_133400.1, from coordinate 79,823,722 downwards.
ATTTCCTTCCCTAGAGGACAGTGATTTTGGGCTTATTTCCTTTATAGTTTGTGTTTTGGATAGATACCTTCCCCTTGGCTATTTAATAGATTCGATTCTAGGTTGATGATGACACAATGTTAGTAAAATTCTCCAATCTATAAAATAAAAAGAAAAGCACAGGCCCACTATCTCCAAGGTGTCTTCTGGGAACAGAACTGTGCTTATGCTACTCAGGATTTCACCATCATGGCAAAAAGCAGCATCGCCAAGATGGCAACTGACATAGACTATAGCTAAAGCAGCAGATAGGCTCTGAAATGCTAGTTAGAAGTGTATAGTTGGGGAAAAGATGGCTCTGGATGTCTGGATTGACTGAAACAGGCTGCAAAGTAGGACTAGAGAGAGTTTACACACATACAAAAATTACACATAAGTGCAACATGAATGAAAATTGACTACTGAGAATAGATGTGGGAAAGCAGAAGTTCAATGGTGGAATTTGAGGACAGAAAAGCACATCAGCTCCCAAGGTTAAATCTAAATCTCTAGAGGATAAGCCTTTTTGGGTGACCACAATCCAGGCTCAAGGCTAAGGACTCTGGACTGACAGCTCTTTTCTGGGTGATTTAAAAGGAAAGTTCATCAAGAGGCATGGAGAGTGCCAGGTTCCTGGAGTCGAAATCCTGCAAAGAAATCCCAGGGCATCCTGGCAAGTGGTATAACAAGAACTGTAATTTCACAAATTGATTATGGAGGTATAAAATTAATAGAGAATTGCACATTAGATTACAAATCAAGCTTGAAAAAAATCCATGATCATTAACACTCTGGAACACAAAGCTTTCTTAAAAAAGGACATTACAACTTAATCTTCATTGCTAGGGATTCAGAGCAGTGGCTATTGACATATCAATGTCAAATGAGACTTAAAACACATGAAAATGGACAGGGGTTTTCAGAGCTTCGTATTAAGCCCTGTGTTATAGGCACAGTTTTATTAACAAGCCAAGGAATCATAACAGGTATACCCAGTGCACTGAGTGCCCTCTTAACCATCTCTTCCAGCTCAATGTGCCAAGTCCTTGAGGCAGACCAAGTTTTGGTGCCTCTATGTGTGCATGTGTTTGTGTGTACATATTCTGCTCCCACTAGCCTGGTCTCTTTCCTTTCACCTATGTGGGCTACCCATTGCTCTTCACCCATTGGAAATCTTATCCCTCCTCCTTAGAACCTAGCTCTAGTCACCTTGACTATTTCTGCTCACGGTCCTCAACCCCTCTTTGGAAGTCCAACCTTCCAGACTGCCAGGGGTTCCATCACTTTCACTGAGGCTTGTTACTGCAGCTCAGGGGATGGAGAGGAAAACACCTGTGTAGTCTGAAAATCTCCCTCTCACCCAAAGACACCCTTCTCTTAATGCTGCTCATAGCATCCAGAGGATGGCCTGACTTGCAATCTGAAATACTGGCTCTCTGTGCACAGTCCTCAATTAGGTGGAGCTCCTGAAGCCAAAGACAGTATGTTATAAATCTCTGTCTGCATAGCCTGGTCTCCTACACACAAGTATACCTACCAGGTAATTGCTTATGGGCTGATTGATTAAAACAGCCTCAGACTCACTCCCTTCACAGATTCATAAGAAGAAATATGAAACTGAAGGATACAGCTGGCTTCCTAATTAATATTAGTCAGTTGGCAGTCCTTAATTAAGAACTCTAAAATAAAGACCCACCTTTCTATCATGCCAAGCAGGTATCACCTTCATTAGTATTGGAGTGATGTAACCACAACTTCATTTTTATGCTCTTTTCTCTGCCCTGCCAGATGGGAACATTAGCTGCATAGTATTTATTAATATAATAAACAAAGACAAGTGAAGAAGCTTGGGGAAATTCATGTGGAATCAGTCCCTAGGACTCCTTCATCAGAAGCTTTACATGTAAGTTGAAGGGAGACTTCTTCAGTTCTGCTCAGAAGAGGGAACGAGAGTTTGGATGTTGGACGCAGGCTCTCTCCCCATCACCTGTGCTGACATGCTTATGTCCCCTTGGGATTTGGTGTATTCTTCCCAAGTCTGCAACCACCTACTCTCTCTCATGATATTCGAGAGGCAATGTTCAAGACTCTCCAGTCTCTGCCTTGTGAAGAGTTTGGTGTAGACTTTTTAAACTCGTTGGTATCTCAAAAAAGACAAGTTACCATCTTCCTCAAGAGGGTCACACAGTCACTGAAAGTGGCAAAGGGTCCCCAGAGTCTGCTGATTAGGAGGCACATGGCACTTTTCCTGTCTGCGTGTGATCAACTGTGTGATCACTGAATGCTTACTTCTTGTTTTTTAAAAAAATTTTTATTATACTTTTGTTGTACTGGGGTACAATGTGATATTTACAAAAGTGCTTACAGTATTTCTGAGTTAAATTCACCCCTTCCATCATTCTCCTTTACTCCCCATTCCCCCATTCTGAGAATAGCTTCAATAGGTCTCCTTTTTCCATTTTCATACCTGAGTACATATTTCTACCATATTCACCCTCCTAAACCCTTTCCTTACATCATCCCCCCCTTCTCACTGGTACTAACCTCTACACAGGACCTGATTTACATTCTGTCCTCCATTTCTGAAGAAAAGACATTTTTGTGTGTTTAAGATATCCAAACAGTTTCATTATGACATTTTCATGTATATGTGTATTGTATCCTGAATTGGTACATCCCCTCCATTTTTTTCCTTTCTACCTTATTCCTCTTCTTATGGTGAGTTTAACAGGTTAAAAATTCTGTATTCATTCTTGTATAGAAAAAACATCACCCATATTCACCTTCTCTACTCCCTTCTTTTACCCTCCCCTTCCCATTAGGGTCTACTTCTTAGCTTGACCTATTTTTTTTTCTTTTTTTTGTTTTCATGTGTGTTACTGGGGTTTAAACTCAGTGTCTCACAGTTGTTTGGCAAGCACTCTGTCACTTGAGTGCTGACTCCGGTCCTTTTGCTTTTAGTGTAGTTTTTCAGATAGGATATTGTGCATTGCTCAGGCCAGCTTCTAACTACAATCCTCTTACATTCCTACCGAGTAGCCCTGAGTACAGATGTCCCTCTCCATGTCTGGCTTGCTTTTGATATGGAGTCTTGCTAACTTTGCCGAGGTGACCTCAAACCACAACCTTCCTGTCTTCGCCTCTTGAGTAGCTATGATTATATATGTGCACCACTGAGACTGGTTAAGAGTGCTCTCTTCTTTAAGTCTCTAATGAAATGAGTATCACTGTGTGACCATATCAATGTCCTGGCACAACAGTGTTCTTTTTCATTCTCAAAAGTATCCTCATCTGGCCAATAAATTATTTGGGAGAAAGCAGGGGGAAATGAAGAACAGGTGGGAGAATAGTATTAACAGGTTACACATACTCCCTCTCTGAGGGCCCACGCCAGCTCTTAGGAGTAGGAACAAAAGTTCCAGCTTTGAAGTCACAATCAGTCTGGAACACAGGTCTACTTGGGTGACCTGTGGAAGGGGGCTCAGATCAAGCTTCCTGATTTATGCAAAGGGATTAAGCACACATGCCCTGTAGGGTTGGGAACATTAGGTACTGTATGCACAGTACCAGGGCATGGTGGATGGCAAGCAATGGGTGTGCAGTGCATTCTAATCAACGCTTTCCTTTTAGCAGTCACCATTCTACACACTCAGTGATTTTCAGAGCCCATGTGGGCTCTTATGTGGCAGTGCTGGCCTGTCTTGATGCCCCAAGGAGAATGGAACAGTGGGTTAAAGGCACACCACAGCCTCAATCCCAACTCTGCTCCCTCTTGCGTTGTGGCTTCTGGAGACTACTCAAGCTTCAGTTGCTGCATCTAACCATTAGGGATGAAAACCATAGGATCCTAATCTCATGGGGTGGCCATATTCCCTTGTAGACTTTCTGGAACTCTCTGGGTTGCTTGTGGTGTCCCCATGAATGGTGGGGGAGGGTTCCACTGGATGGGTTTCCTGGGTTAAAGTCTGGGATGCTAGTGTCTTTCAACAGGAAAGCAGACCTGCAACATTAAGATTGGTCCCCAGGCTGTGTTACTTCACAATGTCTCACGGGGTATTCATGTAGGTGGCAACTCTGTTTATAATTACATGGGAATCTAAATCCAAACTACTAGAATCTATATATGTTCTATAAACGAACACAAAGAATTTCCACCCAGTATGTACGCAAACTATGTATTCCAGAAATAGAATTTTGTGCAAATTGAGATGAAACTGAATTTTGTTTTGTTTTGGAAGTTTGGCTAAAAATTTTTGTTTGCCATGTTATAAAATCCTATAGCCAGGGCATCATATCTGCAGTAATCAGCAGTGAGAGATGTCAATTCATGGAACTGCTATGCACACATTCCCATCATCGGGCATGGCCAGGGGCAGCACTGAGTGTGTTCAATAATTTTATTCCTTTATGAACCATTATGCTATAGCTGGGGAGTTAATATGACTTAAGCATGCAGAGTAGCTCATGTTATCTATATAATCTCTATTGCGATGTAATGACATGACCAAAATATTTGTAACTCTAAGGATCTGAGAGATTTGAGAAAAAAGTGACCTTTCTACAGGACTGTGGGGAGAATTAAGTGAGGGCAATTGAGTTACAGAATTGAGCACAGTCTAGCATAGCACATAGCAACTGCTCAAGAAACTTAGCTATAATCATTATCACCAATATTCTCAATAACTACCCTTTCTCCCTCATGCTGCTTGACTAACTGCTGGTAGAAAAGGAAACTTACTTTCTGTCTCACTGATAGGCTACCCAGAGGTGAGAATGGCAGTGGTGAAGGGCATCTTGTCTGAATTGGAAAGAGATGGATCACATATGGCAAAGTGCCCAGAAGAAAGAAGGATTTTTTTCCCAATAGCTCTGACACTCACAGAGGGCACTTCATTAGCTTGTCCATTACAAACCACTTAAGACGCATTTTATTGACAACAACATGGCAATTGATTAAACATCTCAATATCTGAAGCTGACTTCACATTAATTAGCAATTGAGAGAGCATGATCCCAGAAGTGAGGGTGGATAGTTTTGGAAATTCTTGCAACACTTCTGTTTGCTTTGACCTTCTAGAAAGTATCAATACATTATGGAAATCAAAGAGTAAGTAATAATCTTCCTCCATATCAGAACAGACTATGTAAACACACTTACATTCTCATACTTCACAATAGGTTTGGTTTACCTTACAATTGATTTGTTTCATATATAATACTTGATTTTTTCAACATAAACCTTAACAACTTCACTGACTAATAATTTAACTTCTAGATAAGCTAAGTTTCATTTTCACTTGTTAGATAGAATAAACTGACTGCAAGAAGTTTTACATTTTTTACTTCCTACTATATAAAATATTTTGCATTAATAAACAGCTACAGGAAAGGAACTTGCTAAAGTATGCTGTGTATTTGTTCTCAACAACAAATTCAAATAATTATTTAATTATTTAATGTGACATGTATGATTTTCATTTAGAGGCTGTCTTTTTTTTTTTTTAAAGTGGTACAGGAGTTTGAACTCAGGGCTTTGTGCTTCTTAGGCAGTTGCTCTACCACTTGATCCCAGCCCCTTTTTGTTTTAGTTATTTTTTAGATAGTATCTTATGCTTCTGCTGGGATTACCAGTGTGCCACCACACCCAACTTACTGGTTGAGCAGGAGTCTCTCAAACTTTTTACCTGGGCTGGCCTCAAACTTTGATCCTCCTCATCTCTGCCTCCTGAGTAGCTGGGATTAAGGAGATGTCTTATCAAAAATGTGAATGTATAGAAAAAAAAGAGGCAGATGGCCTTGTAGTTTAGCTTAAAATGAGGGCCTTGAGATAATTTAGTTTATGACTAAAATTTTACCTTTTCTTTTCATTAATTTTAAATTTTTATTAATTGAAATTTATTGTCTGACGTTTCAAACAACCTACAATGAATTTCTTCTAACAGGGAGAAAATTCTTCCTTATCTATAGAATAAGCAGTGTCCATAAGAACAGATTTTTCAGTTTTCCAGTTTCCCTTGAGTTAGGGTCATTTTCATGGCTCCTGGCTGGCTTCAGAGTCTCGTGTATATTCATCAAGTGCTTCATCCTTGGCCACACCATGATTCACACTGATATCATGAATGGATATACCAAAGTGTTTTCCTTTGCCCAACAGAAAGTTCACTCTAGAGCCTGCTGGACACGTCGAGCTTCCCAAACTTCAACACACAAGGAACTACCAAGGTATCCTGAGCGTGTAGAGATTGTAATGGGGGGATGCAAGGGGCCCCTTGATTTTGCATTTCTGACAAGCTACCAGGTAATGTAGATGCTAGGTGGGAAGCTCTACTTGAGTGGCCAAGTGTTTACAGTGCTTGCATGGTTCTTTCACTCCTTATCCCTTTCAACAGAGCTATCTGTATCCACACCAAGTGGAGCTCCAATATGGCACAGCATCCCTTCAGCAGAACCAGGGCAGACAGAAGCTCTGGGACTCTTTAAATAGAGCTTTCTTCTCTGGCTCATGAGAGAAAGAGAGAGAATTGAGGTCACCGAATTGCTACATGTAAGAATCCAAATTATCAAGAAAAAGTTGGATAACATGCAAAAAGAAATGAGATTTAATAAATAAAATTCCCTTCAAGTTTCTGTTAGTCTTGTCTTGCATTTCAATCTTTGAAGCAAGAAAAAGTATCAGGAAATTCAACCTAAGTGTAATTGGAGAAAAACTTCAGGGACTTTAAAATAACTCCATATAGCATTGCTGAGTTCTTGGCCACAACCTGTCCCATTGTGGGATGGTGAAGGTTATGCACCTGTCTTTGCCTCTGTGTAAATTTTCCCTGGGAATGGTCCTGTGTGGCGAAGGGTACTTGAATCCCTCACAGAAGTAGGGACTCACTGCCCTGCTTCACCCATAGTGAAACCTCCAGGGAAGCTTGTGTTTCTGCCAGACAGATATATTGATGAAAATGACTGAGACGTAATATAACACAAATAGTTATTTTATACCAGCCACCCAATTTAACAAGATATTGTAAATTACTTAACACTGAGAGAGAAAAAAGCTTATTCGTAAAAAAACAAAACAAAAACCAAACAACACAAAAAACCCCCAAAACAAAATATGGAATTCCCAAGAAAGAATTTATGGGTGCCTTTGTTTACTTATTCACTAATAATTATTCTAGAATGTATGCTTGGAATCTTGCCTATCTCTTCAGTGCTGTCAAAGAAAGTCGGCCCATTTACATGGCTGTATGAAATGATTAGGAAGCTTCCTGTTCTTTTCTCTATTTCTCCTACTTTCTCCACTAATATTGATCCCATTCTTTTTTTTTTTGAACAATTGCACACTAGATAATCATCTCTTCCAATAATCATGAGTCTGTTAGCTTACTGTTTGTTCCAATGAGTGGCAATGACACTGCATCACAGGGCTCCATGGGGTATCCACTGGCCTTCATCTCTATACCTTATTAGTGTAAAAGTTGATGGGAAAGAACAAAATGATACCTAAAGCCACCATTAGCACAGCTGACCCCCAAACTGTCCTTTTGTGAGCTGGGTAACTTTGTTCACTGCATGGGCCCACACTCCAGGTACGTTTCATGATTCCTTCTGCAGTGGTTCTGATTCATTTAATTGAAAATAATTCCTCATGGGTGGAACTTGCTAGAAAGATTTCACAAACCTGGGACACAGTATGAAGTTAAATTAGATAATCTAACTAAGATATCCTGAGAACGCCTCCCCAAATGTCACCTTACATTTAATCAATGCCAGTTCTTTTTGCTTTGCATGGAAATATACCAAACTCAATCCTCCCTCTACCAGGAAATAATAAACTCTTCTCCAATCCCATTCCCCACACTATGGGATGAGTGGCTTTAACTCAGATCACAGTTAACTCATCAAAAGTGCATTGTTTTTGCTAAAATGTTTTTTTTTCTTTTCTGCTTGGTAATTTTTCATTTTTACCACCTACAACAAACATCAACAGATTTGGGCTTCAGGGTCCCTAAGGCTCCACTCATAATTAGCATCCAACTGTCTGCCAGAAAACCATTTCTGATAATTAATTCAGCCAACACAAAGAGAACTGTTATGTCCATAGGAGGATCAGAGGCAAACTTCTGCAGGGGAGCCACAGAGTCATTGCTGGTGGGTTTGTTCAGAGCAGGTCTCTAGAAGGAAGAATTCAAAGCACTGTGGTGACTTAAACAACTAACAAGCCCAGGGTACATGGTGCTTGGTCCTGCCAAGGTGGCAAGGACACAGTCATACCTCACAGAGTGTGCCAGCCCAGTGGCTACCACCATCAGCACATTGGCTATGTGTGTCTCCCTGATCCTCACAGTAAGAGGAAACATAGTAGGAGGTTTTTACCATGGGAAAAAATACTGAAAAAATAATAGTACAGAAAGAGGATCCCTACTGATGAATTCCATATGACCCACCCATAATCATGGCTTGATTATTTTATGTTTTTTGTTTCCAGTTTTGCCATTTTCATTTAAAAGTGAGAATGGTCATTTGATAAGTATGATCACAAGCCAGAAAAGAGAGGAATTCAGCTGATGGGACAATTCAGAATCCTAAAGTCTTATGTTTATATTGCCATTTAACCTGCCTGACTTAATATTTCACTGATATGACTCACTGTGAGCCCAGGATTCTTGCTTGACCCGACTTTTGTGCCCCTGAAGAATACATGTTTCCTCTTTCCACTCTAATTCCTGATGCTGAGCATAGAGAGCTCAGGACAGAGTGGACACCCTAAAAATCTATTTTGTTTTCAGTTTGGATGGGCTTGCATCAGAGGAATGGGGGGTGAAGGGCCTGAACCGATGCTCAAGGCAAACGTGACAGGGTGATGCTTCTGGAATCTGTTCAGAGAAGCACTGGAGCTCATCTAATTGTTCCTGCCTCCACTGACAAGCTCTCTTGAGTCCTCTCTCAGCATGGGTCCCACCCCAAAAGGGGTGTGTGGGAAGTTATTCAACACTTATTGTCTGTCGTACTCCCATTACATATCAAAAAAGTGTACTGATATTAGATAGCACTTTTGCTTTCTAAAGACAATGGGAAAAATACCTCTGATTTTCTTTTAAAACTGTTTCCTTTTGTCTTTCAACTATGCAAGCAATGCCAGTCAAACAAAACCCCTACCAAATAATAAATATGATACTAGATTTAGAGCCCTCCATAAAACACTGAAAACAAATTGCTTTCTGAAACTGTATGAATAAACTATAGAAAATACAAAACCTTTTAAAACTCTTTAATCTGACTCTGATCAGTCTTCTGTTTTCATTGGAGGCAACATATACATTCTTGGTTTATTAATAATAAGTTGGAAGTGTCTTAAAAAACTTGAGAAGCCTTTTAAAAATAAGCAGTTTATAATTTATAGGAATCCATCATTCTGTGAGGAAAACGGTGGTTTAAAACAAGCAAACAACTCTTCTACTGCATCGTGCACAGCAACCGAGCCCTTATCACGAGATTCTGAATGAATCCTTTCTATGGCCAACTGCTCTACTCTACTTGTCTGGGAGAACCCTGAATCCACACCCGAATGCTGGGATTTGAACTCAGGGCCTTGTGATTGCTAGGCAAGTGCTCTTCCACTGCAGCCATGCCTTCAGCCCTTAGAAATGCAGAAACTCTTCTGCTTATGAGATTAAAACTTGAAACTTCCCATAAACTACTAATAAAACCAGAGTATAAAACTATCAAGTGTACTGGCCACCAAAGATGGTACTACTGATTGTAGACAACATCTTTGCACTAAGACATTCTGGGCCAGCAATTCTTTGTTATGGGGGCTATCCTATGTGCTGGCTTTTCCCCATAGGATATCAGTACCAGTTCTACCCTATGTATGGCAACTGAAATGTCTCCAGAGTGTCAAATGTCCTCTGATGAGCAAAAGTGCACTGGTTGAAAGTCATTGCTACAGAGTGATAACTAAACAGACTTTTGAGTAGCTATGAAGAACATATGCCAAATGTGAGAAAGGAGTTATCTTCATAGATGTGTGAGGTAAGTCAGGGCCACTTAGGATATGATAATCCCCAAGGAGGAGAAAATATGTTTATTTGTATCTCCAAGAAAGAAAGAAGGGGGATGCTTACAGAGTCTACCAGCCGTCCTCATCAGGGTAGAGAAACAAATCTAGCCAGAGCTGCTACCCCCATGCTAGCTATGGTATGCTTTTGTCTTTAGATTCTTTCCTCTGTTCTTGGAAGAAAGGGGACACACCAAAGGTATGGTGAAGTCACACCCTCAGGGAATGTTCTGAAAGGCACATGGGTCTTAGAGTGAATGTGTTAAGATAATGAGTCCCCGGTCAATCAGTGAGCACATGTCAGAAAAGGATTCAACATGGGACAAATGTTGCTCTCTTTAACCACTCACATTTCCACCCTAAGATTCCAAGGGCCTGTGTAGACCTTCCTATGCTCAGACTCTTCGGAATCCCTTTATAAAAGATGTGACAAGACGAGAGCATTTGTCTTTTCCTGGGTGGGTCAGGACCTCACAACCCCAGGACTCTAAAGAGTGACTGAAAGCAACTGGACATATACCACTACCACTGATCACCACCTGGTTTAGGGCTACTTCCAACTGGTTTTCTCCTCTCCACTCCTAATTCTCATTAACCTGAAGGACAAATTACAGCAGTATGGGATCTCACACTGATGTTCAATCTGTCTTTTCTAGCATCCTCCATTTATCAGGCGGCTTCAACCAAGTGAACTGTGACTCCTCAGCCTTTGCCCAACTGTACCCTTCATCATGCAGTGCTCAAGTATGGTACCAGGCAGCCAGAAGTTAAAAGGGAAACCAGCAGGAATGTACACTTAAATCCATTTACAGACAAGATCTAGCACAAGATGGCAATAGAGCTCTGGACCCTGAATGCTGAAAGGAAATGGAGAAGTTTTCTTTGCTCTTGGCTGGAGAGAGCACAGGTAAGCAAAACACTTGCCCAGCAGTTCTGCAAGAGTAACAGAGGCATATGTTTTGCTGCTCTGGTTTCAAAACAAGGAACAGCAATCCGAGCAATGGATGTGTAAGCATTTTTCCTTAAACTGTCCAACTGCATCTTCCAGTATCTGTTATAATCAGAACAGATGGGAGCTATTCATATGTATACAATTTTTTGAAATAAAAATTTGAGTGGAATTCTGTATCACCTTGTGTTTTCTTTTAAAGATTTTTATATACAACTATGCACTTTGTATAAGCTTAATCCTTTTGCCTCTGTACCTTATGTTCTAGATTTCTTTACTGTGTTTACTACACTGAATGTTGCTCAACTCCCATGGAATAAAAATGTTTCGGTTTTTTTTGAAAGTCACAAAAAAACCCAAAGACTGTGGAATCTGAAAGGGACCTTCTTATAGACGCCTTGGTTTATTTCCTTCTTGAAGCCTGTGAGGGAAGTTGAATCCATAGAAATTCTATGATCTAAGATTTGTTACATTCTGTGATTTGCTAGAATTAAGTCAAGACTGTGAATTTCTTCTTCACTATACTTACCATTCATTATAGGTTATTTTCTACCTAAAAGGATGAAGCATTTGCCTAGTTACTTTTGCAGGACAATTACTTCAGAAAACAGGCAAATTCTTAGCAAGTTAAATATATGCCTACTCTATGGCTTAGTGATTCTACTTCTAGGAATTTACCCAGGGGAAATGAAAATGTATGTCCATAAAAAGAATGTTCATAGCAGCTGTATTCATCATAGCTTCCAGTGGGAAACAACATTCATGTCCAATAATAGGTGAATGGATAAACATATTGTGATATATTTAACAATGGAATAATGATTACTTCTTAGGATATCCTGGTCAAATTCTCCTAAAGCAACTGCGAGATGAAATTCTCTTGGGTTTCTTAAAGGGTCCTTTTAATCTGGGCCATCCAACCTCATTTCTTTAGTTCCTTCTTTCTCCCTCTACTATATACCCTTTTCTCTCACCTTGAACGTCTAATACTATAATATTTCATTTTCCATCCTTCCCGTTGACTGATATCCCTTCTGCCTATTTCACTGGAAACACTGAAGAGAACTGCCACCTGGTCCTAATGCTAGTTTACCGACCTGCCTGTGTAAATACCGTATCTCCTGCCTTCGCTCTATTCACACGGATGAGCTCTCTGGGCCAGGGCCAGTCTCTTCACTTGCATTCAGGATGCCAACTATGGACATGTGCCTGTAGTGACTGAGGCGGGAAGGTCACTTGAGTATAGAAGTTTGAAGTCAGCCTAGGCAACACAGGGAGACCTTGTCTAAAAAAAAAAAAAAACTCAATCCCTTGTACCTACTTGATGACACAGCTCCAGCTATTTTCCCCTCTCCCACATCATCTACTCCCCATTCCCCACTGTGCTAGCCATTCACATCCACACAAAACACAGTGTATTGCTGCCAACTTGAACTCAACATTCCTTAACCCAACATCCTCCTCCAGAAATTCAAGAACTTACCTATGTTGAATACAGCTAAGTCTCCACTACTTCACCAAAGCTCTTAACCTTGGTAAGACCTTGGCATTCCTAACTCTAAAGTCCATTACTCAACCTTATCTCACTTTGACTATCAATAGCAATTGGCAAAGCTGGTAATGTCCACCATCCTGAGGAACTGAATTCGATTGGTTTCTGGAATATCACACTCTCTTGGTTTTCTCCATGACTGGCTGTTCCATCTCCATTTAGTATACTAGTCTCCCTGCTGTCAATGGTGCCTAGGGACTCAGTGTTAACGTCTTCTCTTTATACTCACTCCCTTAGATGGTCTCTTCTAGATTCATGACTATCAACCAACACATCTCTATCTCCAGCCAAGATCTCAATCCTGCCCCCAGACTCCTGCAGTCACCTGCCTACAGAGCATCTCCACTTGGATGTCTGGAGGCAGCTCACCCTTCATCATTCCCAGCTGCCCCCTCCTTCAAATCTGTTCCACTCCCAGTGTGCCCCCTTTTAGCAATGCCCACTTAATTCTCCAGGTGGCTAAGCTAGAATGCAGTCATCCCTGACTCCTCTCCTTCTCTCCCATCCCACATGAACTCATCAGCAAATTCTGTCAGCCTCCCCTTCAGATAAATACCTGGCATTTGACAAGGTCTCATCATGTCCACTGCTGCCACTTCATCTCTTGCCTAGATGATTGCAATCGTCTCCAAATTGCTTTCTCTGCTTCCCTTTGCCCTCCTGTAGCAGTGATCTTTTTAAAAAGATTAGCCAGATCTTGTCACTGTCCTGCTCAAAATACACCAATGGCTTCCTGACTCATTGTAAACAAAGGGCAGACTCTTTACAGTGGTACAAGGGACCTCCATGTCCTAGACCATGTCACCTGTTTGATCTCCTCTCCTGCACTTTCCCCAGTTCCCTCATAGGGAGCTGCTTCTTCCTGGGTGACACAGCACATGCCCATCCCCCATTTCCTCTAAATTTTTGCATATTCTTCAGGTCTCATAAATCTTATGAGAATACATTATTTTTTCTACTCTGACAAATGTGTGTGTGGTATACAGAGTTTTATATATTTTGATTTCTATTTATACATTTTATAGAGAAATAAATGAAGGTAAGATACTAAGATACTCTTCTAAAAAGGGTTCTCTGGTCAGTTCAGTCTGGAAATGCTGCGAAGTAGATTTTCCCCATGGAGATTCTCTCTCTCTGCTTTTAGTTTTTCAAATAGGGTCTCATACTTTTGGTCCTGAGTAGCTGGGATTACAGATGTGCACCACCACACCCAGACCTCTCCCTAGAGATCTCTTGATGTACATAACAGAAAATAGCTTCATCAAAGTTTTTCAAGTTCCTTTGATTTTTTTTTTTTTTGCTTAGTACCAATTAATCTCTTTGAGTCTTATGCAGATCATCCTGGCCCAAGGAGTGTCCAACACTACATTGTGGCCTCAAAAGACTTTCCAGACCTGATGGGTTTATGACTTAAAATAAAATCCTTATGAAAATGACAAGTATAAACTAGCCCGGCCTGTGCTGTAAAGCAGTCAAACTCAGAGTGTCAGCTTCCTTCTTGCACTCAAGATCAGGGGTGGAGGGGTTCTCACAGGGCACGGGGGGCTATGGGAGAGGTTGGGTGGGAATGGGATGAAACTGTGTTTCCTGAGATGGTAACAAATGCCCAGAGGTAAGGATGCACAGGGGCTTTGCAAACACTAACACAGCTCAATCAGGTCCATGAAATACCTCCTGACTTGCACCGAAGCCTAGCAGAATGCGGAGGGAAGGACAGTGTTAGAAGTGAAGATTCTATAATACAGTATTAACTCACATACCTTATGGTTTTCACTTCTTAGAGAATGGATGTGGACTTCATGGGATAATTCCTGCTTATTAAATATGTATGAAATTACTGTAATTCATCCTTTCTTTCTGTTTGTTAAATGACTCTGTGAAACCCAGACTTGGCACCAGCAGAAATAATATAGTGCAATGTAAAATGATTTCATTATTCTAAGCATCCTTTAAGGCAAAGCCACCTTGGACAGTTCTTTGGTCGGGATCCCAGAGGACTTTGTTCCTGTTGATGAGTGGTAACGTATAAGGCAAATTATTTCTTTGATATCATGCAAATGGAACTTCTGAACTCATTATATATAAATTATTAAGTTATAAAACACCACTGCTAATAAAACTGTGCCTACAATAAGAAGTGTGATTAAGATCATATGTGACTCTGACCTATTACACAATAATGTATTAATCCATAAAGCTGTAAGCAGTTTTTCTAGTTACTATAATTAAATTTGCTTCATCACTAATTGCCTTACCAAACCCTTAATATTCCCTTGAAAGGATTTCCAAACGGTGGTAAAACAGTAGCTCTTACTATTATAAAAGTCTAATAGTAATGGTAACTAAGAAAACCCTTGCAATAAAAAACTTTTTATCTCTGTTATAATTCAACCCTATTGATTAGTAATAAATTTATGGGTGGCAAAAATATTTTGGCAAAATTAATGTGTTTAAAGGTAGAAAAAACTCCATACACAGAAATTGAGGGGAATAACAGTGTTTCACATATTTCTGCCAACATATTAACTAATACAGCAAAAAAAATCCTTGATGTGTCATTTGCTGACTGATGAGGGCACAGGGCTGAGACTCAAGCACGAAATTTTATTGCTGGGGACATTTTCATCTGCAGCCAAATCACCAGGGAAACACTTTGTCAAACAACTTCATTCTGCATGGAGACTTTGTGACAATATTGGCATCCTAAGAATTTGTTTGGGTTTTTCCGATTGCATCTACCTGTCGGGGTCTGGAAATATTTACGGCAGTGTTGCAATTCATGCAGGCCCGGGTCAGGCTTAGCACCAAGAAACCACCCAGCTGGCTCATGTTTTATCTCGGCAGTGAGTTTAGAATAAGGCTCAGAAGTTGTGGGCTTTTAATACAAATGAGACGATATATTTTAGAAAGGTTTAGTACCACCCCCCCCACACACACTTCATATTAACAGACACTGATGTAGCACCAAGCATCTGCAGTTATGGACTGAAGTTTTCTTGTAGGTACTCAAAGCTTTCTGCTTAGATTGAATGAGAATGTTAGGAAACTCAGCAGAAGGAAGAGAAAGAGAGAGGAGGAGGGGAAGACCATGGAGGCTGGGCACCAAGAAAGGAGGAGAGAGAACAAAACGCATGCACTTTGGGCATAGAAAACTGTACTTTTAGTATTGAACCCAAGAAAAAAACTCTGGACATTTCACTGATCCTCCTTAAGGGCTGTCACATTTTCACCCCTAAGTAACATTTTTTTCTCTTATTTTAGAGTTTATGGGATTTGAACTCAAGGTCCCACACTGTCTAGCAAGTGTGGAACCTTAAGCCACCTCCTCAACCCTTTTTACTTTAGTTATTTTCAGATAGGATTTCCACTTATGTTGGTCTTAGACCATGATCCTCCTACCTCCATCTCTTCCAGAGGTAGACTTACAGATATGCCAGCATGCACAGTTTGCACTTTGAGATAGGGTCTTGCTAAGTTTTCTTTTTTTTTGGCCAGGCTGGTTTTGAAACATGATCCTTCTACCTCTGCCTGCCACACAGTTGGGGTTAGAGGGATGAGCCTCCACATGTGGCCTAAATAATGTTCTTGAGCTCTTCACACCCCTCTGATCTAAGCTCCCGCTGTTTCTCACCCAGGCCCCTTCACTCGGCACTACACATGTACTGTAATGCAAGCTTTTTAAAAAGCAAATCTGATCACGCCCTTTCCTCTTCCCAGTTGCTCCTAACAGAGGAAAGCCCATAACATGGCCACTTAGCCTGTTATGAGGTGATCCCTGCCTCGCACTCTGACTTTACCTGGGAACACTCTCCTTACTTGAAGCACAGTCACCTCCATTACAGGTCTGCCCTCTGTTGCCACAGGGCTTTTATATGTGTGTTTTACATACATGATCCTGGACACCACTTACCTTTATTCCTTCATCTGTTCAGTTCCTGTTACCCACCAGAGCTTTACAAGGTTAAGCTTTTACACCACTTGTTACTAGCTCTCATCGCATGTATACCTCCCTTTCCCCAAGTGACTAGTTTATAATATCTCTTTGCATGTCTATTTTATATACTGTGCCTACTACTGCACTGTACACTCACATGGGCACAGAACACACCTGTTTCTGGGCCTCTTTGAATGGCTTAGCATAAGGCCTATATTAATGTAAAACAGGTAGTCAGTCATTGCTACTGCTGGAAGGCACAGAGCTGGACAGTGGGTCCTCTCAGAGAACAGCTATTAGGCATGAGGATGTTAACATCCTTCTCACCATTGCCACCATGAAAGTCTGGCTCAAAATCACATTGGAAATCACTGGACAAGACTATGCACTGCCAACTGATTGTTGATATTACCAGGTTTTTTCCCTTCAAAGCTGTTTGAAGTTAAAAAGGTTATACCCACACCCACTCCTACATATGGCTATTGTGAGCATGGTTATAAGGACAGTCACAGCACAAGGACTTGGGATGGCCTTTCAATGGACCTGGCTCTCTGAAATTCTTAGGTCAGATTCCCACAATCAATACCAGCCCCCTCCTACCCAGAATGTGACTTTTTAGTCCAAAAGCCTGGAAAATTTTTAAACTTTTGCTAACAGCTACCTGGTGCTATGCATCTCAGGTCTATATGTGTGGTCACTGAGCCTTCTTTCACAGATGGCCCACTTCCTCCACAAGCAGAGAGCAAGCAGGACTGCTGGTTTGTGATGCACATTTTGGCTCTGAGCAGGGGAGAGTCCCAAAACTGGCCCTCATGGAAGAGGGGGCAGTAGGGCACACGTCCTGGCACAATAGCCTCAGGAAGTTGGTGGCTCTAAGTTTGAAAAGTGCCCTGCATGACTCCCCTCAGCTCTGACAACCTAAGACACAGTTGAATTCTATAAAGGTGGCATTGTAAGTTTATCAAAGCATCCTGCTCTTGATTTTTCTTGGATATGGAAGCAGGGAAGGAATTGATCACAGGCACCAGCCTAATTTTAGCTCAATTTTGATTTCCTCTGTCACCTAATATATTACCTGGAGGTAGAGGAAAAACACCAATATCCACTCTCTCTAATAAAATTACTAGAAAGCCATGAGATGAGCCAAGGGCAGGCAGGTTGGGGAAAAGATACCAGGGACATGGTGATAAATGTGCAGAAAGCCAAACTGAATAATCCAGAAGAGCTTGAGAAAAAAAGAAAGTGCTGCTCTGTAGAGAGCTACAGAGGGCACCTTAAAGACAGACAGGGCACAGTGACAGCCTCTGACATTGGACTCTAGGTAGCTATAGAGATCTAGTACCAGCAATAGAATTGGGTCACCAGCCTTTTCCATCAGTGACTTTATTTTCATAGATCATTGGCTGTATGCTGAGGAAAGAGCCACTGTCTTTTGTTTTAAATTTTCTGGCCATTGACAATATGCTGGATGGCATGTTTTCATATGATAGGTTAGCAGAGAAACATCATTCTTGCCTTTGGAAGGACATGACATTCATGCTATGTATTATTCTCAAAATCAATTTCTACTCTACTCAAAAAGTACTCTGTGATAACAATACTTTATGTAAGAGTACTAATCTTAAAGCTCATTCCAAAAGACTAATCACCATACTGGATAAAATTCTCGTGAATTATCCATTTCTAATTTATACACAGTTCTTGGCCAACCTTAATATTTCAAATATTTATGTTTTCTCCCCTTTTCAGAGTCTGGTTTATTGGTGTGCATTTTATATACAGCAAAATTTCATGTTTATTCATTAAATTATAAGCCCAAACCAAAACATCAGTATTTACAGTTAAATTATTAATTTTAAGAGTAAAAATTTCATTTTGATAAGGTAAGTGTTTATTGCTTATTCAGCAGAAAAAAGGTGATGAATGTTTTTAAAAGAAAGAGATTTATAAAACAGCACAGCTATATTGAGATACTACCTTGAAGGACAGTTATGAATCTGTACAGAACAGCTGTATGTAGAAATCACAACAGATGTCATTCTAATAACGCCTGGTCATTGGGATCATCCAGATTTGTCTAGACAAAGTCAAACACATAAATGCTGATTTATAGAAAAGGATAGCAGATGTGATCTGCTGGAGGAGACATGCCATGGTTGCCTTAAAATACAATAACTACTCTTTAGGTCAAGAGTACATTTTTTAACTCGGCATTGTAGTACATATCTGTAATCCCAGCAATTGGGAGGATGAGGTAAGAGAATTGTGAGTTCAATACCAATCTGGGGAACATAGTAAGACCTACATTAAAAAAAAGAAAAAAACAAAACACAAACCAATCAACCAACCAAACAAAAAACACAGTGGAGATTTAAAGATACAAAAATTATTTTCCATATGTGAACAATGCTCATATATTAAGGAATCTATTAAATTAGTTAGCTTAGCACTTTGAGGACAAAAACTTCATTTATGACACAAATACATTACTTAAAATATACATACACACTATACAAATTACTACATAAAAATTTAGGCTACCAACAGTATGTGGTGATCTCTTATTCCTCCATTCAAGAAGTAAAATAACATCTTCTATGTCAATATTCATTCCTGCTTAAGAAACATCAAGTGAACAGAAAGCAAAATGGTCCATAGAGTGCCACCTTCATTACCTTGGTAAAGTTGGCCAAATTTTCTGTGCTTCAGTTTTCAAATCTCCATAATTTGAAATACTAAGATAATAGTATTCAGTAGATGCTAATGTTTCTTAGTGATACTAAGAAGATCTACCTTAGGATTGTTATGAAGTCACAATTAGAAAATATAAGTACAGTCCCTAGAGATATACCTACCACCTGCTAAGCCCTCAACAAATATAAGCCAGGGTGACTATTATCAATAATTTACCACTACACACCCCAATACAGATGACTTACCATTTTATAGGAAGCTCATATTTGTAAAGTGAGCAGTCCCTGTAATGAAAATGTTCCTTGGTGGTCCAAGGGATCTCAATTTTAACACTCCCTCCCCACTAAGTAAATACAACTACAAAGAAAGTAATTATGGGCTACAGGACTGCTGTTTACCATGTTTCTGGGACTTGGCTATGTGCTTTCCATGTTCTTCCTTATTTATTCTTCAGGGAAGTCCAAGGATGGGTGTGCTACCACAGATTTCCCATGTCACCAAGGAGGAAACCTAGATATAAGAGAAATTCAAGGACTTGCTCAAGATCATATAGATAAAAAGTGGTGATTTTAGGATCT
Organism: Castor canadensis; assembly: GCF_047511655.1. Classification (NCBI taxonomy): domain Eukaryota; kingdom Metazoa; phylum Chordata; class Mammalia; order Rodentia; family Castoridae; genus Castor; species Castor canadensis. The sequence continues at coordinate 79,803,946 of NC_133400.1, read as the reverse complement.
AAACCAGACTCTGCAGGTGTCCACGGTCTGTGGAATTAACTGCCAGGCAGAGTGCAGCAGCATGATTTTGCATGCTATGTATGTCTGGAGAAAGAAAAGGAAAAGGAATATGTAAGGTGAACAATGAAATGATATTCACAACATGAGGGACAAGGAATGAAGGTCTTCTCAATGCTATCAATAAAAGTGATTTTCATAAGCAAAAATATGTCTCATCATAGGTTAAATTACATTTAAGAAAACACCAGTATAAATAATAGCATTTTATTTTGTGACATTTAGCAATAGTCTGCTTTTTTTTTTTCATGAAAGCATCTCAGGAAACCCTGTATTTCCAATGTCATTTTAACTCTAAGAAAATAAAATCAAGATAATATGTGACAATATTTAGCACTGCCTGATTTCTCGGTATCCTTCTTCATATATCTTAGGAAAAACAGCAGTGATGTTGGAATGGTTCCAGAAGTTTCAAGATACAAATCTATTTTTCCTTCAGCCATCAAATGTCATAACCAATGGGGAAAAATCATGTTATGTGGCTTTCTAAAATATCATGTCAGAGTTGCAAATTTAGTAAGCATAAATAAGACTTTGGGCTAGTCAAGGTTGTTGAAAGTCACTTCTCCTATACGTCTTTTAAAGACTATCTTGGAGAGTTTTTAAGAGGTAGAAGTGCTCTGTGTAAGATTTAGTAAGAAAAGTAGTTTAATTTGCATGTGCCACAGAAGCAGCAAAACCATCATAAAAGATATTAGAGAAAGAATAATTATTTAAAAAACTCTAATCATCCAAACAGCTCATTGTAGACAAATAGTAATGCCATTTTTCAAAAGAAAAAGATTCCTTTACATATGTAAAGATCTAGAGAGCTCACTTCATATTTCATAAATTGAAATTTTAAAATCATATTCTTTTCCTAAAAGAATTTTTTTCTCCAGGTATAAATTTGGCAGGTATAAACTAAAAGGGATTTCACATGTGCTCAAAAAACAGAAACTATGACCACAGCAAAGCAACAGCAACAAAGCCATTTCTGGAGCAGAGGAACGCAGCTCTTGTTCAGGTGCTTTGTGCCATCCTGCTCCAACTTCCCTGACAGAATGCATGTTCCATAGTTGGGAGAAAGGCACCAGTCAGCAATGCTATGTTAAACTATGGCTGAAAACATCCTATCACGAACCACGACTCAGAGGGGCCACTGTTCACTGTCCACACAGTCAGAAGCCAATCTTTGCATTCTTAATACTGCTTCTTGGTTCAGTGACTGAAACACAAAACCTCCTGTGTGACTCTTTCCCCCCCTTGGATCAGACCTTTCTCTCCAGCAAAATCAAACCCTGCCACCTTTAGGTGCCCATTGATCCCTCCTGTACTTTCATCATAGTTCCTCAAAGACTTTGTTTCACAAAATTAACATGTTATTTTTTTTTCTCCTTCCTTCTACCTCACATGTCATAGAGGCAGAGCACAAAGTTCTTTTTGGCTTTGGGGGTTACTACAGACATGGCACATTTTAGTTGATCCTTCTGAATTCTATTCTCAAAAGGTACTATGATAGTGAGCGTTTGTAAGATAATAAAAATTAACAGTATTAAGACATGTGCATACAAGCACTGAAAAGATGCTCAATGTCAGTTATTAGACAAATGCAAATCAAAACCACAGTGAAATATCATTTCATCCCCACTACAATGGCTATAATCAAAAAGTCAAAAAGTAACACAGATTGGTCAGCATGTAGAGATATGGGAAACCTCAAACTTTGCTGGTGGAAATGTGAAATAGTTGCACGTGCTTTGGAAAACAGCCTGGTATTCCTCATATAGTTAAACAGAGTCACCTTATGATTCCAAGGCATATACCCAAAAGAAGTGAAAACATGTGTCCATGAAAAACTTGCATGCAAATACTCATAGCAGCATTACAGAAAAGTAGAAACTACCCAAATACTCATTAATTATGATGGATAAATTAAATATGGTATATGCATACAATTAGGTATTATTTGGCCATCAAAAGGAATGGTGTACTAAAACACACTAAACAACACAGACAAATCTTGAAGACATTACACTAAGTGGAAGAAGCCACTCACATAGGGCCATATATGGCATGATTCCATTTACCCGAAATGTCCAGGACAGTTATATTATATAAAGGGTAGATCAGTGGTTGCCAGGATTAGGGGGAAGGGAGACTAGGTGTGATTGTATGGGTTATCAGGTTTCTTTGGAGGGTAATAAAAATGTTCTATAACTGATTGTGGTGTGGATATTAACCCTACAAATATATGAAAAGCTACTGACCGCACATTGTGCATGGGTGAATTTGTATGGCACATAAAACTCTATCATAGTAAATTCATTCAAATACAAATATTACCACATGGCATCTGGCTACTCCTTGGTATATAAGAAGGAACAGGGACACCCTATGTGCTTACTTCCAAATGAAGTCTGTTGAAATCACTTTTTTCTTTCAAAGACTGATCATTTCGGGGAATCAGTCAGTTAAGACAGTTAAATCAGCCAAGATCACCAACTTATAAGGTGCTTCCTAACTTGTTGACTCTCTAGACTTACTGTTTACTGCTTTTCTCCTTTAGCTAGCCCGAGAACATATATCAGAGCTTATCATGAGCTTCCATATTGGAGACACAGTCGAAGAAATCTGAAATCTCAGATTAGTCAAGTCTGCAGCTTGTCTGAGGAAGTAGAAAGGGGATATTAGTGAGGGAAGGAGGAAAACAGATAGCTGAAATAAACAACAAAATCTCATTTTTCTGAAATTAAATGGGAAAGTCAATTGTTCACTCTTTTACTTAAAAAAAAAATTGCCTTCCAAAGAATTAAATGTATGTGGAATTTATTCAGAAGGTTGGGAACAAACAGTTTTTGTAATTCACAATTTACTGTCTAAAACTCAGATACTGTTTTTTAATTATTAGCTTTGCTTAACCTAACTATTAAGAACAGAGACAGTAGACTAAGGAATGTAAATAACTTTCACAAATCACCAAGAATAAAAATATTAGCTGTGGCAGATGACTTTTAGATTCTATTTATTTACAAAGAAAGACTTCTGTCATATATACTATTCATTTTCCTCTTTCCACTAGATGTTCTACACAACAATTCTGTTCTGAGATGTTAAATGGTTAAGGGAAATCCATTTAAATATTCCTTTTTTAAAAAAATCACGAGAATTTTATGAACTTCCTTAATCAAAGATTTAAACAACCTCATCCTCATTTTCAATTTATTTTTGAAGCATTAATGCAGCTTTCAACTTAAAAAGGTTTTCACTTTCATTTATTTATACACAAGACAAAACCCCTAACAAAATACAGATTATAAGTGGCCCTTGTGAATCAGGAAGACACATGTTCAGCAAGAGAGAACACTGAGAATTTAAATTACTCTCCTGAGATATGCATCATATTTCTTCAGAAACCAAGCAGTTTGGATAACTGATTTATCCAAATCAATTAAGAAAATTAAAAAGAAAAAGCACATTCAAAGGGGAGTATCTTATCAGTATTTAAAAAAGAAATACTGTAGCTGAAAGAATCCAAGTTTTAGTTTCGCAAATCCTGACAAGTATTTAGAATCAGTACAAAAAGACAGACACAATTTAACTTTTCTATATGTAAGAGGCATAAAAAGAAAGAAAAGGAGCTCAAATGCCCTGTTATCACTATTTTGTAAATCAAGATGGGGAAAAATGCCAGAGTAGAAGTATCATCTTTCCTTACCATCTTTCTTACTAAATTCTTTCTAGGCAAGTGATTTTTCCAGGGGGTGAACAGAACACAACTGAATTCTTCACCGAACTCAGTACGAAAATTCTCTGCTGAAAAAAAAATGTTCGACTATCTTTACAAATCACTAATGTGTGACTAACAGTCTAATTTTATCAGCGATCACTCCTTTAATCTTGTCTGAAATGAAATTTTATAACAAACGGTGGGATTTAAAAAAATCACTCATACAATGTGACAATTTACCACTATCAAAAAACAGGACTTAACACTACACTAGGACTTTTGTTTAAAAAAGAAAACAAAATACATTCTTTCATTTAAAAGTCTGAATTTTACTTACTCCAGAAGAAGGTTTAGAATTAGGCATTTCTCATCACTGAGAAACACAGTTGTAGAGTGCTTTGTAAAATTACACACATGCAATTATCTCATTAATTTTGACAATAATTAATTCACTCTCCCTCAGGCTCAATTCATAAGAATGGAATAATGCTAATACAAAATTAAATTAAAACATGCAGGGATGTCTGTTCAGTAAAAGCAGAGTCTATTTCTTTAACTCTCTGTGGTTATTTTCACAAAAAAAAACCTCTACATTTGTACTCATGTCAAAGGTTGAAAGGAATATGCAGGCTCATGTGGCCTCATTAATCAACTTTTGTTTACAAGGGAAGCTTAATGAAGACTGTACAGTTACACAGCTAAGCGTCCTTCCGGCCACATTTGCCTTCACATTCAAAATAGTGTTGATCCATGGCCAATGTTTATCAAACACGGCACACGACAGGTCCTCCTTAAGTGGTCACTTTTCTTGTAAAAGGTAACACTGAGATACGTCCTCCATAAATGTTCATTTTTCTTGTCAAAGGTAATGACTGATTAAGGTATCTTTTAAGAAGAGACTCTTTCAAGAAGACAGGCAAAGAAAATCGAGAGACACAATGCCAAAAACCAGGTCTAAATTACTAGAGGCTAACACCAACAAAGAATCCTGAAAAACTTTTTCTACTTTTATCTCAAAAGAAAAAGCAGTGAAGTTTTCATAATATATATTTCATTTGTGGTTTTAATATTTATAACTGATGCATAGAATTTATGAACAAAGATGTGGACTATGGAATTTATTTAGATTTGATTTACTTGTACCATCTTTATTAGATAAATTAATTTTTTATTGTCACATATCCAAGATGATCTTCTGCACATGAATTTTTACTATGGAATAGTTTAAAAATTTAAATGCTAGATGCATCAAAGTTTTTACTACTGAGCTATCAGGGTTCCTTTTATGTATTTATAAAACTTATTTTTCAAGCTGATGTCAAACAAGCCATATGTGATTGAATCAAGGATCTGAAGTAACCTTTTCTATTCTCTTCTTTCTAGGTTAAAAGGTGTTCTGTGTTTAATAATGAAATTTACTCATTCATTTATTTTGCCAACTTTTTAATCTAAATTTATTTTGGGGAAAAGCCAGTTCAGATTTGCATTATTTGAAGGGAAAATGCCAAATGCTCATCTTTCAAGATTATATTTTTTACCTTCCTTTTGCATAAGCAGATAAATTCTCAGTGTCACTGCTGCTGAGTTACCCTGCTATTTTTATTTTCTACTGACAGAATATTCAAAGCTGACAAATGTTGTAGAACAGACATAGTTATTAAAAGCTTCAATTTACAGCAAATAGTGACAGTTTGCTGTTGTGCTCATAAAGCAAAATCGAGAGGTATAAATACACAGGGAAAGGTGGAACAAATACTTTAAAAACTGTTCTAATAAGTAAAGCTCATTTCAAACATTACACCAAAGGTATTGGTTTAGGTACTGATTCAAAGAATAAAAACAGAATGATGGCTGACAACTCTTAATAGTACCACAAAAGCTTCACTTAGGAACATTTTTTTTTATCTATGGAAGGCTTTGAAAAATAATAAGTAACTGACTTGAAATACAAGACAGATAGTTTTGAACTAATCAATAAATATGTGTTTGCCAAGAGGAAAACAAACAAAGCATGTAAGCAAAATATTTTTTTTTCACTTCAGAGAAATGGCTGGCTTGCTGTTGAGCTGAATTTCCTAAAATTCATAATAGCTTAAATTTATACTAAATTTTGAGGGAGGAGGGAAAGCATTTATGTATACCAAACTATGTAGACTCTGGGTGGTGGCACTGACAGACAATGTAAGAGAAATTTCAGAGACAACATTAGAACACTTTGTAAATGGAATCCTAAGGACGGTTAGGGATCTTTGGCCCAGGGCACTAACACTGTCAGTACCAGTTGGACATGGGAAGTAAGACAATGGAAAAAACAAAGCAACAAACAATAGGAAAATTCATGTAGCAAAAGAACGAAAACCACTTTCTATTCAAAAATCTTTCCATCACTACAAGTACAGAAAGTCTGTTCTGAAGCTATGGAAGGGGTAGGAAGAGAATAGAGGAGAGTCACCAGGCCCAAAGGCGGGAAAGCCACGTAAGACTCTAGAGAAGGGAACCACCGCCAAACAGGCAAACTTTCTGCAATAACAGGAATATTCTGTATCTTAACTAGAGTGCTGTTTATTCATAAACTGATGTATTATGTGCAAAAATTAAATAGTACGTGTGTGTGTGTGTGTGTGTGTGTGTGTGTGTGTGTGTGCTTATGTGTGTTTGGCAGTAGTGGAGTAGGAACTCAGGGTCATGCACTTGCTAGGCAAGAGATTTACTACTGAATCCATGCCCCTTGCTCTTTCTGCTTTTAGTTATTTTTCAGAGAGGGTCCTGCTTTTTTAACCCAGCCAGTCTGGGACTGTGATCCTCCTACCTCCACTGCCTGAGTAACTGGGATTATAGACATGTGCCACAGTACCTCTTAATTAATTTTGTATAAATCTTTCTCAACCTTATTCATATCTTTGCAGAAAGATATAAATGACAGCTAAAAGTGTTGAGGGAAAAAAATAAGAGCAGAGCAGAAAGATAACTTTGAATCACGATTGGGAAAAAAGTATCCTTCCAAAGGCTCATGCAGGGGCAAGTGAAGTAAGGAATGGAGCACTCGCATATTTGTTTGACTATGTTACCTACTTTTACTAAATAAGTGTTTGAGTTAGACTATATTAACACTTCCCCGTTTTAAAGTTGATAAAATATACGGAATAGTTATGCCTAAGGATATGCAATTAGGAAAGAACTAGGACACAAATAGATTTCTAGGACTCCTACTCATAACCCTTCTCAGAAAACAATACTCCACGTGCATTGTGTGAGTACAGCATAAAAATAAAAAAACATTGTAAGCTCTTTGTGATAGTAACACAGCTTTCCCTCCTCGCCCCCACACGGGATGAACGAGAATAAATATGCAGAATGAGTTTTAACTAAGTGCATGAACTGAAATAATCAGGACCTTTTTTTCTGAAATATTCACTTATTTCTTGGCATAAAAATCTGCTACCACAGTTACATCTTCTATTAGATAAAATAACAATTAAGTCACACGTAATTAGAGAAAAATTATAAAGTGCTGGAAAGGATGAGGAGAAAAAACTACAGAAAACTGCTATTAATATTTGATGAACAGTCTTCAAAGCTTTTTTCTATATAAATTTACATTCAGGAATAGTTATGTAATCAGCTTTTAAAATGTATGGTATGTTATGAAAATTCCCAAAGTCATTAAACTGTCTAGTGACAAACATAGCTTTAACTGGATGAGTTAGCATTCGATCATATCATTCCATCATTATTTATTTACTTGACTGTGTACTGCTGGGCATTCTGCTTCCAATTGTTGCAATTATAAATGAGATTAAGTTTTTATTGGCTTGCTTGTTAAGAGGATTACATCATGTATAAGATAAAGTGAACATTAGCTAAAGAATTCCATTTTATTTTAAGGTGTCAGCCGGTGGCTGTACAGTAAAACTGTACAAAAGTCAAAGTATTTAAACAAGTGACTTTTAGGTCATTTCAGATTCCTCTTACTCATGCATTCTTGACCAAACGGGTGTACAGAAGCATATATACAGTCATAAATTTGAATTAAGAGAGGTAAAACTGTGAAGACATATCTATCTAACAAAATTGGCTTATAATATACTTCCATAAACACATTATGCAATGCAAAAAAAGTGGTTTTAACAAAAGTCAGAAATTTTACCTAGGGATTAAAAGAACATGTTTAGAAATTGGTTGCTTAATTATAAATGTTCTTGTACTGTTTAATCGACAAAATTAGTAATAAGCAGAAACAAAATGAGATAGAGAGCTTGGTAGCTGACAATAATGTTTTATAGTGCCATACAACTGGAAGAACCATACACCCAAAGTTTCAAGGAAAAACACCATTCTCTTTAAATCTTGGAAATATGCTAATACAAAAGAGCTTTACATGCTCAGAAAACCAGCCCTTTATTCCACAGAGATTTTTCTGTCGGTGTAATAAGATGAAAACAAACTATGAATGACAAGTGCACACACTTAGCTGATGGCGAACACAAGAGTCCTACTGTAACCACATTAATCTCTCAGAGAGGTTACACGACTTCCAGGCAGAAATATCGATTCACACCTAGTCTACTGCCACAAGTCTGACAAGTATTCAAAGCCAAGCTGGGAAATTTCAGCCCAAAATGCTAACTTCTAGTACTTGCTTTAGCTTTCTTGGCTAATTAGGGAACTTACATGAACATCTAATTTAGTTCAAGCATTAAAAACTTTAAATGAACAGACTGGTAGATAATAATTGGTAGGAGGTATATATAAATATATTGTTATTAATTGTATATATAAATATATTCTATCAATTATATAAATCTATATATGTATAAATAAATCAATATATATATATCTAAATATAAAGATAGATAGATCTCACTAGATGGCTAGAAGTTATTTGGAAACTAAGAGTTTAAAGAATCAGGCAGGATTGTCAGTATAGACAATGTCCAGGCTTGATTTTTAGGATTTTTTTTTCCACCTTCATTCTTTTTTTGGGGGGCGTGGCACAGGGGTTTGAACTCAGGGCCTCACGCTTGCTAGGCAGGTGTTCTACCACTTAAGTCACTCCACCAGCCCTTCCTTTCATTTTTTAATATTATTATAACGTTTTTATTAGATCCAATATAAAGTACGTTAGATCTACATTAGATCTTACTCTTCTAGACTTGTGTGTTTGTTTGTGTAAACTGAGAGTCTGTAATATTCTTTTTTGCTCTTCTCCCAATCTTTGCAGGAAGATGGGATGCCCGGGGCATCCCTCTGGACAGCTCTGCTGTCTATGATCATCAAGTCTGATCCTTCCCCACTAGTCCATGACAAGGCACATTTGATCTTCTTGGAGATTCTTGACATGATTTCTCTTCTCTCAAACACAAGGTATTTTAGTAACGTGTGCCTTTTCCTTTATTCTAGTCATTGTTTGTTTTTTTCTGAGTTTTGGGAAAGTGTCCCCTAAAGGCCTGGTGCTATAGGGAAATAGTGACTTTAAGAGATGGGGACTAGCAGGAGCAACTTGGGTCATCGGGGTGTGCCCTTATAGGGGAGAGTAGGCCCCTTGCCCTTTCCTCTTCCTCCTTTTTGCTCCCTGGTCATAAGATGAGCAGTTTTACTCCACCGCGGGGAGTGGATTAAAGCCTAGGAGAACTGGACAGTTAGTTGCTTTTCCCTGTAGACCAGATAGGCACAGCCATGGCATCAAACAGAAAAAAACAGAACAGCTGCACCTTCTTGATGGAGTAATACTGTTTCCATTTTGTGAATCGGCCAAAGTGGCAGCCCCGCCCGTCACAGAAATTCCTGCGCTCTAAGACAGCCCCACCCCTACCAGAGACTCCCGCGCACGCGCAAACTTCCTTCACCTCCCCCTTCTATAAAAGCCACGCCTGGCCCAGATCTGGCCAGCCTGGCAGCTCAAGCCTGCCACTGAACTTTGCTCTTGCATGTTAGACTTTTCTCGTGAGCTTTCTTTGCGAGTCGCATTTTTCCCAACACTCCTAAGTTTGCATTCAGAGAAGCAGGAACAGTTTTCTCCAGTTATGATGTCACGCCCTCCCTGAAAGCCTATGCTCCACCCTGGTTGCTGCTGTTTATAAAAGGCCCACTGGAGGAGGGCTGTTGGCTTTTGCTTTTGGGGCTTTACTTTGGGGGGCTTTTTGCCTTTGAATATTGGGAAGAAGCTTTTACTTTGGGCCTTTTGGTGTGGGACGCTTTCGGAAGGGTAAAGAATTATTGAAGGGAAAAAATTTCTGAAGGGAAAAGAATTGTTGAAGGGAAAATGCTAAAGAGGGGTTGATAGAAAGTCTGCACCAGGAACTTTAACATAGGCTTCAGAAAGCAAAGCTGAGAAAGAACTTCATACATAGGCCTTAGGAAAGCTAAAGCCTAAAGAAAAGCCAAAGAGAACACGGGACAGTGCACAGTGCAGGTGTAAGGGCCAAGACTCCAAGAGTTATGCCTATGCAGGTTTTGGTGCAGCTGTTTACAAGTTTGAGCACAGAGGCTCTAAGAGAGCTAAAGAGAGACAGTGCAAGCCTGGGAGCAAAAGACTTTAAGAGAAATTAAGCTAAAGATAAGCTAACATGGGACAGTGCAAGCCTAAGGAAAGAGATTTCAAAGAAGGCTTCAGAAGCAAGGTTTTAAAGAACTGCAAGGATTAAGGCTTTAAAAAGTCTCCACCCAAATGCTCAACACAACTGACCCCAACTTTCTGTCTGTCTATCCTATGTCTTTTCTAAAATCTCCAGTCACCCCCAGTTAAGCCCAGTTAGGTCCAGTAATAACCAAGGAGCGAGAGAGAAAAAACCTCGCTCCAGCAAGGGAGGGAGAACGAGAAACAACACCCCCTTCAACCACATGTGCCAAGATGTGCTACCTCACCACAGGCCCAAATGCAAAAGGGCCAGCTGATCATAAACTGAAATCTCTAACACTGGGAGCCAAAATAAACCTTTTTCTGTTTATAACTTCATTATCTTAGGTGTTTGTTAGGCGTAACAGAAAGCTAACACACTTATGCTTTCATTTTGTGTATCAATTTGTCGATTTGACTTACAATAGATATAAAAATGGGATATATTTTACAGGACTATTACTTAGAGTTCTTTTGTGAAAGATTTAACCTTAGGGGTTGGGATGGAAAAAAAATTGGTGTGATATGGTATGCTGTGGATTTTTCTCTGATGGTAATTCTTTCCTCTTGAAAATATAAAGCAAGTCTATCCTAATATTCAAAGTTCTGCCAGAGAATAATTTTGCTTAGAAATAATTTGGTGCTGGGTAAGAAAAAGAGAATAACATTTTTGTTAAAATTACCTTCTCCTAGGATACCTGAAACTTGAATGTGGTTGATGTGCACATTGTAGAGGAGTGAATATAGTAATCTTAACAGGAAGAGGCCACTATGGGAAGGGGACCAGGAAGCAGTGAAGAGCTCTGGTAGAGATGAACCAGATTTGGGTTGTAATACACATGTGCATGGAAGCAATGCTAGGAATCTCTCTGTATAGCTGTCTTCATCTCAAACTAGCAAAATGCTAGGTCTTTCTTATTATCTCTTAAGTTTTCTCTTCAACAAAATCAGAGAACAAGAGGGCAGAATAGGTTCTGCCTGGAAGCAGGGATGGGGTGACCCAAGCAACGTATACACATGTGAGTAGATGTAAAAATGATAAAATAAAATAAGAAAATGTAAAAAAATTACCACCTTTTGGGTTTAATGTAACCAGAAGAAGTTAGACTGTACTTTTCTGTCAGGGTCATTGAAGAGAATGAGATTAGTAAGAACCATTTTTGTACCTCATACCCTTGTTCACAAATGGTATTATTCCAAATTTTAAATTTTGCCAACCTGGTAGGTATAAACACCTATAATCATGGTTTTATTTTGTAGTATCCTGTTTAGTAATAAAGTTGATCATTTCTCCTGTAGATGAGGTATTCATGTTCTCTTTTGTTAAAATGTTTGCTTATACATTTTTAATAAAATTTTATTTTGACAGTAGTCTCCCTCTTATGTGAGGGACTATATCCCAAAATCCCTAGTGGATGCGTAAAACCTTGTATAGTGCCAAACTCTATATATACTATGATTTTTCCCTATAAATACATACATAGATATGATAAGGTTTAACATATAAATTAGGCACAGTAAGAGATTAATAATGTTAATAATAAATCAGAACAGTAATAAATAATACATCAGAACAGTTTGTCTCTGCTTTGTGAGCAGAGACACTGACCACTGTAGCTCTGGTACAACTTCCAGAGACATTTGAAAGCTGGAAGTGGTCACTTTCTGGTAAAGACAGTATTTGTTTATAGTCTACTAAAAATATTTGGGTTTCCTAAACTCAAGTGTGTTTGAGCATGATCCAAAGTCACTGCACATCCAACATCCATTGGCGGTTTCTTTACATCACCCCATGGGACTTGGGCAGCAGAGGGAACTGGCTTGATGATGAAATTCATGCCATTTATTGTGCTGTAAGAAATAAAGTCCTTTGTGTCTGACCCAGGGGGGTTGTGTCTTAGAACAGTATACATGAAAACTCAAGTCTTTCTGATCAATGTTGATAGCCACTTACTCTTTGCTCAATGCTTTTTCTTTATATATGTCTCTTGCATTTTAATATAACCAGTATTTAGCATCCCATGTCCTAAGGCATAGGTGATATAAATCTGTTTATATTTCTGTTGAGTCATGTGGATTTGGGCTTATGTTATTCCAAGTTTGATACTTTTTGCATTGTTGTTGGTATTTTTTTCATGAAAAAACCTCATATTAGCAGAATCTGTAGGAATTCTGAAGGCACTGAATTGTTAAATCTTTTCCCAGAGATATATGACCAGTTGTCAGAAGGTTCCATCAAGTGGAAACACGTTACTTACATTTTTGGGGTTAGCATTTCCATGACGCTGAAAGTATCACAAATTTATATACCATTCCCATCCAAAATACAAGTTCACGGTTACAAATATTTAGGTAAGAACGTGAGTATGATGACTAGTATTTTTCCTTCATGGAGAACAACAGACATATTTGCTCATGCTCCCTTTTTTGGTAGGATGACTTTCATTAGCTCTTTTCCTGAGGGCATAGCCTCTTTCAAATGTTCTGTCTTTGTGAAGATGGTCCTTCAACTATGTGGTCCTTCAACTCTATCCAGACCCCAAGCCTATTCATTGCCTTCTCCCCACCCCCATAAGATTTAAGAGGTAAGTTTCTCACCTGGTATTTTTTCTGGGGCACATGTTCTAATTATCACAAAGTCTTTTTTCCTCTTGAGGATTTCCCTCACTTTCTTACAAGTTCAGCAGCACATTTATGAAGTCTTTCTCTGATTTACCCTACATCCAGTCTTCCACGGTGAGAAGACTTTGAGAATATCTGGTTCTCAAAAACTATCATTTCTGTTTTTGTTGTTGGATTTGTCCACAACAACAAAAGCCCACAAAATGGACACCTTTCCCTTTCTGCAAGTACCTTTTAGAGATAGTTAAATTAGCTCCCCACACAAATAAACAAGACAGATTTTGGATAATGAAAACTGTCTGTAAATTGCAACTTCTACAACAAAATTTATGCTATCTTGTGACACTTAGACAGCTGGTATAATCCAATACATTGATTAGATTAGCATTCATATTTTCATAAGTTTAAGACAAAGAATCTTCACGCATTTTATCACCCCCTCTATTCCCACACTGTCTGTAGATTGCATGTCTCTTTCAGAAACACTGATAAATTTTTAAAAGGATTTCTGATTAATAGAAATATTAGAAATCCTTGGGAACCAATGTTTATTTGAGACATCATAAATTACTGCTACAAACTTGAAAGAGAAGTTATCTTATGTTTTTGTAAATAGATAATTCAGTATCTTTCTGATTTTGCAAAGAATTTTCACTTTCATAATACAATTACACTGCAGTTTTTTGACTGCCCTTGACATACACATTCTAGCCTACCTCAACCCCTGACACACTCTGGGGTGTTGTAACTTTGGCAAATTTTAGCCACAGCTTTATGTATTTTTGGCGATGTCAAATTCATGTTTTAAAAATCTCAGAGTATAGGAAATAAGAATCAATTAATGAAAATGCTGTTGAAACTATTTTTGTTTAAAACCAAAGAAGCTTCCAAACTTCAGTCAGTTCTCTGATAGTTCATATGCAAATTCACAGACTTATTTTAATTAAAAAAATGTTGGGTTGCTTTCTTTTCCTGCCATTTCAAAATTAAAAGATGCAATAAAGAAATGAAGCACAGGATGACATTAAATACTCTGTGGTTAAAGATAAGATGAAATTTGAGTATAATCCATGACTAAGTAAGAAGTTGGCTGTGTTAATAATAATTTGGGGGTAATTCTCAGCAATCTTTCAAAAAAAAATAACTCTTCTAAGTTTGAAAGGATGAGAGCATGTTTGTTCAGTACAAAAACAGAAAGGAGCCAGAAATAATGATGTGAAGAAAAGCCTATTCATGCCTCAGACTGCTGCTTTCATTTCACGATGCCTGAACACCTTTAAATATCTTCCAACCAGATCTCTATGTGCCATGGTACTCTGGCAGCCATGGTTAGTGGTGTTCTGAAAAAATTTATTCAGGACAGTTCATTCAAAACCTTCCTGTTCTAAACAAGGGTGCTCCGTGTTCATGCATGCTAGGGCATGCTCTGGCTTGTTCTTCCCCCCTTTCATGCCCTCAGAGGTAGAGAGGAGTCTTTCTTTCTCCTGGAAAGATGAAGGGACTGGAAATAAAGATGAATTACTATTTAAGGTTATAATTTGCTTATTTGGATATCTACTTTCCTCAATTGAAAAAGCTGTATCAAGACTCTTTGAACATTTCCTCCTAATGCTTTCGATAATGGGTTAAAAATATTCTTCAATTAAACCTCAAAACCACACTGTGGAATAAGCCCAGGACTATTATCTCTCCATTGTACAGTGCAGGAGGCTCTGCAGGATGGGAGGCTATGCCGGCAGCCAGAAAGATCACATGAATAGCCACTAGCTGTGCAGAACAACTACCAGTGTCGTCAGCAGGCAAAGGTCACCACTGGTCTTTCTTAGTTTCCCATGTGGTCACCATGAAAATACAGAAGAAGGACTTCACCCTGCATACCTCACAAATGGGTGTGACGACAATCTTTTCACTTTAACCTCAAATACAAAACTGCAGCTGAGCCAGAAGGGAAAGTCCTAATTCCATGCTGTTAAAGAGATGAAATTGCCTCTGTGTTCAGATTCCCCTTTGGTGACAGGCTGGCCCCAAAGCCAGGTGTAGTTAGTGCCTCTAAGAAAGAGAGTGGCCAGATAGCAGTGGGATCTTCTTTTGGAGGTGACAGGTAAACGGCCACGTTCAGAAGAGCAGTTCAATTACGAGGAAACACAAAAGGAATTAGGGTTAACTATGTCTCCATGAACACTGTTTATGGAACAACACTGACCTTTCCTTTATTGAGAATTTTATAGAATCTGCTAAAATATACAGCTCAGAAGCATCAATGCATCTCCTTTAACACATGACTGTTTTATAAGGAAAAGAGGCTTCATTTTCATTTTAGAACTTTATAAGGTCTCCCGAGAAATTCTGGAGACTCTGCTGTGGATATTCCTTTCTCTGTTCTTCCACCAACAGCTACTGCTGCTGTCCCACCAAGGGACTCCGATGGAGCTGATCAAAGGTGCTGATGGTAGTGCAGGCTCTGGGGCAGTTGATCATTTTCTGCATGACTCTTGGGTGTATGGAAAGTTACTTATGAAGGATCGATAATCCCTAGCACACTAAATCAAGAGGCGCACGGAAGTATTACGCAGTGGCCGAGGTGTCCCAATTTCTCAGTTCTTAAAACAGTCAACACATCTGAGGAGTTTCACTCAGTTTTAAGAAAACTGAGCACTAATTTTGAGCCAGGAGCCCTGGTCAGTCCTCCATCTTGGCTGGATAATCCTGCAGAGGGTGTTTTTTACTTTGGGAGTTATATTTTCCACCTGTGCAAAGACAGGACATTAAACCACATTATCTGAGGCTTCTGTGAATGCTGCTATAACTAATATTCTCAGTCATAAATTTATTTACTCTTCTTTATCAGTTTAGAGATAATGTCATTAGCAAGGCAGGTGCTCTACTACTTGAGCCCCTCCACCAGCCCTAACATGTCATTAGAATAAACATCTCTTTTCTTAGCTGGGGGGTGATATTGGGATTTGAATTCGGGGCCTTGTGTTACCACGTGAGCCCTTTTTGCTTTTTACGTTAATTTTCAGGGAGTCTTACATCCCCCCTCGCCCATGGCCGAGGACTAGCCTGGGACAGTAATACTCCTACCTATCCCTCCCATGTGCCCCACCATGCCCAGCTTATTTGTTGTGATGGGGTCTAACGTTTTGCTGGTGCTGGTCTTGAATTGCAACCCTCCAGAGTGGATGGAATTACAGATGTGGGTCACTGCACCTGGCAAACATTTCTTACTGACCATGTGCCTGGAATAGTGCTCAGAGCTTTATTTATTGATGAATTATTTTTTGGTTGATTAAGTGTTTGAAGTCAGGGTCTTGGACTTCTAGGCAGATGCTCTCCCACTTGATCCATGCCTCTAGCCCTTCTTTACCATATATTCTTGCTAAAACCCTCATCTATACTTCCTGTGGCATTCAATGATACCACATTATTATTATTAAACCCTAATATTTATTATACACTTATACTCTGTACCCAAGTCAGTTCTAAGTGCTCTATATGCATTTTCTCACATACATAGTCCTATAAGGGAGACACTATTGTCATTCAATTTTACAGGTGAGAAAATCTGTGCTCAAAAAGTTATATAACAGCAGTAATGAGTGGTGGGCTCAGAATAGGAACTGAAGGCAATTGGACTCCAGGACTCATCATCCCAACCACATGGTCATCTGAATTGACCACAGCAAAAACTTTTTTAACACATGACTCAACAAATCATACCAAAAGCAAAGGCAGTTCTCCACAAAAGCCCACACAAATATCACGAACTTCTATTTTTCTCCACAAAGAATTCACATGTTCAAATTGTTGGGTAAGAGGAATATTTGACACTTTGGTGCTAATCATACTATAGTAACTGTTCATATTAAATAAACATTTTTGTCTAAAATTTGCTCCTTAGAGAAAACTATTATTTTTCCTTAAGGGATAGATGATACTTTCCAATTCTATATGAAATGGAACTGATATATGCATTTAGAAGATGCTGATACTGAAAACATTCCATGGATCATTCTAAAATTTAGACCAATTTCTTGTACCCTGCCATGATAAAATGGACAAGGTAATATACTGAATCAAGGAACAAGAACTCAACAGTCCATCTAGGCAGCTATGCAGTTCTGAATAATTTAATAAAATATGCAAGGCTGGTATTCTGCCACATTAAATAGAAGTCCACTGTGAACCTGGAATATACTTTTAGGCTATATTGTGTCCTTGAAATTAAGTAAGTAACTGTCACTTTCATGAATACTACCATTTTTTTATTTTAGGATGTCTGCATTTTGTCCTGTGTTTTTTTTAAAGTTAATTTTAATTTCTTCACCATTTCATCTGTGACTTTTGCAGATTAATTTTGTAGCTCAATTTTTTTATTCTATAGCAAGGTTCTACAACATATTAGAGTACTCTGTTGCTTCCTTGCCAAATGGATCTCTGTACCAGTTCAACTTCAAGAATATGATTTACAGCAATACATCATATCTGTGTCATTCAAAAACGATACGGGAAGATACAGGATGCATGTAGAAATGGCATCTAAAAGACCAAAGAAAAGGTAAAGAGGCAAGGAGCCATGGCTTGCTGTAATTAAATAAGAACCTGTGTTGATCTGAACATATTTACTTCAGCCTTTCCTGGTGGTCCATGCCTGGGATGCTGGACCACTGCAACAACCACTGGATTCCAAAGAATCGTGTTTGTTTTGATATCAAAGACAAAGTTGACACTCACCACGGATGAAACTTACAGTTAGCTGTCTGTTTAGGTAAGAATCTGAAATCAGCTATGGAAAGTGAAACATTGTATACGGCATGTCTCTAACTATCTTCATTACAGGTAACACAAGACGATAGGGAATAAAAGTTAGGAGCATAAACACTTAGGCTCAGCTTCTGCCTTGTGGTCTTAAGCTAAATTACCTCTAATTTCATTTACTATAATTATACCCCCTCAGTTATTGAGTATTTAGCAAGTGACTGGAACTAGCAAGCACTTTGTGTACATTTTCTCACCTAATTCTCAAAAAATGCAATTAGGAATATAATACAATACAATGAGAACAAATATTACTCTAAAAACATGCTATAATTACCTCCATTTCCCACATGAAAACAATATAGTGAGCCTGCTAGATGTCAAGCACTTAAGAAAAATGGCAACCAAAAGATATGTGATCCGAGCCCTCCTGAAGATTATAGTCTAGTAGAAAAAGCACACCATCAAATAATCATACAAATAAAAACCAACTTACTTTAGTGCTAAAAAAAGGTAAAAGGTTACCTAACAATAGATCACTGGTAGACTAGAATTGAACTTGGTGTCTGCAGTGAGGATGGTCGGGTTTGAATTCTGGCTCTCCCACATATTAACTGTACTCCAGACAAATTACTTATTTTCCCCTGTATTTCAGTTTTTCCTGTAAAATGGAGATAAACAGTAGTTATCATGATTAAATAGTAAGTGTTCAATAAATACCTGTTGTGTGGATGTTTCCTGTTTCTACAACTATTTGACCTTGATAAGGGGTGGGACAGTGATTAGGCTAAGTTCCTCAGATAAAGTGGAAAGTGACCAAAATGTGTCAGTGGGAATTAACCAAGCCCTGGGGAAGGAATGAGTTTTGGATAGGACATATGTTTCACTGTCCTTGAAAAGGTCCTGTGAATAAAACACGATATTAACTAACTAGGTCTCCTTATATCCATCCAAATTTATCATCTGAAAAATGAGGGAAATTAGATTACTTCTATTATTTCATGATCTTTCTAATTCTATAAAAGCTGAAAATAAAACATTTGAAATAGACTTTAATTAAGTATGCTTATCCCCCACCTCATGTTTTTACCACTTTTTCTGGTTCTAAATTCAGTTAAAAATCATTCTTAGATACGTTTTAAGAATATTCACATTTTATCTCCTTCTATCCCCCTTAATGTGAAATCCCTCATCACTACATTTTCTATATCTGTAAGTTATCCCACCCCAGTGACCTCATTCTGTATCTCTGCTAGTTGTTTAGACTTCTACTGTGATGTCATTCCGCTGTTTCACGGGTATCACCATAGACACGCATCTAAAGGAAGAGTATTTGGAAATTTCTACTACTTAAGTATTTATACAAACTTTAGAACTGTCCAGAGCTGGTGCTATCAGAACTCATTCTCAAAATACCAAAGGATCAGGGCTATGCAGAGTGTGGCCTACCACCCTGCAACCCTCAACATGTTACAGAGAGAGATGGATTCAGGACACTAAAATAAGATATTCTTGGAATGCAGCTACTCAGACTGTGGAGCTGTGATTCAAACCTAGGCCAGCCTCACTCAAACGGTCCATGTGATTTCTCTTGTAGTATCTTCTTGAAATCAACATCACATTTAGTATTTTCCCCAAACATATACTACTTTTTAACCATTTTCATGAAATTCTATTTTGCATTTTCCATCATCTTTCACTGTTTGGCTACTTTAACTACCTTAAAAAGAGGCAATGTCTTCTTTCTAAGTCATAAAAAAAATAAAGACTCCCTCTGCCTGTCATCATCATGGACACTTCTTCATCTCCTTTTCCTCATTCTTACACTTCATTACACATCATACACATCATTTTGGTTTTGTCAGACCAAAACAAAAGTACTGGTGTTTAATAGCATCCAGTGCTAGTTCACGGAGTAACTGACAAGGTCTCTAGAACATGGAGTCTATCGCAAATGGTGTCCTGGTTCATTTTTTAAATAATAAAAGAAAGATTTAGAGAAAGCAATTACTACTCAGGCCTACATAGTACAAATCAATTCAATAAATTCTTTTCTAAAGCTGACCAAGTGAATTTTGCTTCCTACTGCTTACACCACAGATCAACTAAGAAGGTAAATTTTAGTATATTTTAAGTTATGGAAGCAAGCACAGGGGCTCACAGATTTGAATTGGTGCCTAAAGGGAGAAGAAATAATATTCACCCATCTTCACTGTGCTTGCTATGTAATTACACATACTAAGGCTGCCATTTTACTTCATGGCAAGATCCAAAATATTTGCAACCTCAAAACATGTAGCAATATACACAAGTGGACATGAATTGGTAAACTGAAATCCTAGCTATTCAAAGTATGAATCCTGGAAACAAGAACTGCAGTATCTTGAGCTCTACCACAAGGCATGGATGTTGGGCAGGTGACTAGTCAAAACCAAGTCTTCAGAGGACAAAGCCACAAAAGGACAATGAACCTTACTCCAGTTTATATTGCCTTCCTGAAATGTAGGCCCACAGAACCAAATCCATATTAGATATCTCCCCACTTAAGGGTATCCAGAAACCTAAAATTCAGTATATATTAGACCAAATTAATCTCTTATGCCTCCCCAACTCTTCCCTTTCTTCCTGTGCTCCAAGTCAGCACCATGGATAGCACCTCATTCTTGGCCTGAAATGAAAGAAACTTTTATGGTGGAAAAGTAAAATAAAGAACATGGGATCTGAGCAGTGTTTATGTTTTTAAAACTCCAGTAGTGTGATATGGATTTTATAGACACTATCTATTACACTTAATTGTTAAAACAATTCTATAATCCAGACTGTATTCATTATTCATCTGTTCATTATATTTGAAATATTTTAAGCTTCTTTTGGGGGGAAAATTTTACCAAAAAATGAAACTGGAGATAACTTAAGCCCCCCTGTAACTGTCACTCAGTTCCAGAAACTACTCAGGGCCAGCCTTATTTCATTCATTTTTATGTCTACAAGTCCACGTTAGGTACACAATCACAAACTATTACCACATAGAACATGATTCCTTCACATCATCAAATAGCCAGCATTCTAGTTTCCTGGTTATCCTAAAAAGTTTTTTTTCTTTTTTTAACATTTGTTTTTCTTGAACAGATTTCCTCCCTTCTTCCTTGCCTCCCTCCTGTCCTCCCTCTCCTTCTGCAGCCCAGGCTAGCTTGCAGCTCACAACCCTCCTACCTTGGCCTCCCAAGAAGTAGGATTATGGGCATGTGCCAGTTTTAAATGAGGATTTTCTAATAACATATTTGAAATGTTTTAATACAGAGTTATTATTCTTACTGATAGCTAAACTGTTCGAATTTTTGGCCAGTGGCAGCCCCTTCAACTGGAACCTCAAGTTGTTTTGACACAATCTCTGACAGCTTCCTTGCTTTCCTGATTGACAGGGGGTTTCAGGCTTGGCTGTACATTCTCCTGACAGACCCTGCAATTAGCCAAATCTACAAAGATCCCACAGTTTTTTGGTGGAAGTTACATTTAAAGATAAACTAAGAGCTACTGTTGCACACTGCTATTAGGGTGGTCATTTTTTCTAGGCCTCTTTGGTAGAAGAGACAAAAGGTCTTTTAAAAAAATGAAATATGTTATGAACTCTTCCCATATTTTCAATTCAAAAATTTAGAATTATAGGATGTTAAGTAACTTCTCTCACTTTAAAATTTGTATATTTTTTCTCTTTTCCTGAAAATCTTGGTCCCTAATATAATTAATATAAATCACTTAATAAGAGCATCATTATTAATAATTTCAGGAAAAAGACTTGAAAAAAAGACAAGCTAAAGCTCCTTCTGTACAAAATCGCTCCTTCTTCTAATCAGTATCTTGACTTTTGTATTACATGAAAACAACAAATTTAATCAGAAGAGATTAAAGCATAATCCATAGGACAAACAATTAGAGAACTTTAAGGCAAAGTAACAAAATATCTAAAATGTAACTCAGGGAGTAAGTAGAATTAAAGCAATGTACAGAGCATATTAACTGTAAATGGGCAAATATTCTAATTAAAGGGCAGAGATTGTCAGATGAGATGAAAAAGCAGAAACAAACAATATCCTGCCTACAAGAGAGCCCCTTAAAATATAAAGACATAAATCCTTTAAAAACAAATAAACAGAAAATTATACCCCATGCTAATACTAATCCAAAAAAAGCAGGGTGGTAATATCAATAGTCAACTAAGTATATTTCCAACCAAAGAATAATACTAGGGGAAAATTCATTTCCTCATGAAAAACTGGAGAATTCATCAACATGACAGCATAAACATTTATGGATTCAATGACACAGCTATAAAACAAATCAAGCAAAAAGTAACACAATGTTAAAGAAAAAAAGAAAAAATCTACATTAAATCTGGGATTTAAATATCCCTCTCAATAACTGATAGAACAAGTAGGCAGAAAATCAAGATATGCAATTAAATGACACAATCAACCAGATTATTCAAATGTTGCAGAATCAACTGGATATCCATATGCAAAAATATGAACTTTGACCCACAACTCAAACAATAATCAGAGAGTAAGTCAAACATGCATCAGACTGAAATGCAAAACCTACAATTATAAATATTGTGGAGTAAAACACAGGACAGAATTTTGTAACCTGAAATAGGCAAAGAATATTTAGATGTAACAACAAAAGCACAATCAATAAAGAATAAATTGATGAACTGGACTTCAACCAAAAATTTAAAAAGTTTTGTTCTCCTAAAGACAGTACCAGAAGAATGAAAAGAAAAACCACAAGCAGAAAGAAAACCTTTGCAAAGCATATATATTGTACATTCATGTTGCTGTAACAAAGCAACATGAATGTACAATATATATGATCTTGGCTACAATATATATGATCTTGAGGCTAGAAGTCCAAGATCAAGGCCCCACCAAAACTGATGCCTGGAAGGGGTCCTCATAGACGACAACTTCTCATGTCCTCACGTGGTAGAAGGCAAACAAGCTTCCCCTGGCCTCCTTTCTAAGAGTACTAGTTCCCCTCATCAGGGTTCTGCCTTTAAAACTTACATACCTCTCAAAAGACCTCACTTCTTACTACTATCATTTTGGGGGCTAGGACTCCAACATATGAATTTGGGGTAGGCACAAACATTCAGAACATAGCAGCATCTATCTGATAAAAGATGTATCTATAATACAGAAAGAATCTCAACACTCAGAATAAGAAAATATAACAAAAAAATTAAAGAAGATATAAGGATGACAAAGGCTCAAGACCACTATTCATCAGATGAATGTGAATTTAAATCATACAGAAATACTGCCTGAATCTATTAGAATGAATGGAAATTACAGACTTACCATACCAAGTGTTGATGAAGTGTGGAGGAACTGAAACCTTCAGACACTACTGGTTGGTGTATATGGTACCCCCACTTTGAAAAGCAATCTAACAGTTACTTAAAATAAGTCTATATCTACCATACTATTCACCCATTCAATTCCTAGGAATTTATGCAAGAGAAACAATAGCACATATTCAACCAGACACTTCCACACAAAAATTCATAGCAGCTTTCTTTGAAATAACTTTCTTTTGTATAAACCAAATGTCCAGAAACAGACAAATGGCTAAACAAATTATGGTGTATATCCATTCAAAGGATCGCTGATCAACAATGAAAAGAAATGAGCCTGGTATGGTGGTATATGTCTGTAACCCCAGCTACTTAGTAGCAGAGACAGGAGGACTGCAGTTTGAGGTCAGCCTAGGCCAAAATTAAGATCTTATCTGAAAAACAAAAACAAAAACAAAAACAGGCAGGTGGTACATACCTGTCTTAGCTACATGGGGAGCAGATGTAGGAGGATTGAAGTTTAAGGCAGCCCTAGCAAAATTAGCAAGAGACCGTATTTGAAAAAAACAAATTAAAACCAAATAGAAGTATGGGGATGGCTTAAGTGGTAAAGCACAAAGCCCTGAGTTCAATAACTAGTACTGTGAAAGAAAAAAAAAAGAGAGAGAGGGAAGAAAGAAGGGAAAAAAAGAAAAACAAGACAAGAAACAGAGAGAAAAATGAACTGATGGAGTTTTTGGGTTTTGTTTTTGTTTTGGCAGTACTTGGGATTGATCTCAGGGCCTCACAATGACTACGCAGTGCTCTTCCCCTTGAGCCACTCCACTAGCTCAAGAAATGAACAATTGATACATGGAAGACTATAACAATGAATATTCTCAAAATTCTTAAGATGAATGGAAACCATATTTTTATTAAAAAAACTGTACACATTCTATGTCCATATTATACAACACATTATTAAATATAAAGTAATATATAGTCAGAAAGTAAGTCAGAGATTGCTTGAGGACAGAGGGAAGAACATGACTTCTGCAGTGGAAGAAATAAATTCGGGGGAATGATGAATATGTCATCTGTGAGGATGAAGACTATGATCCAATTAGGGTGACTGTCCCACTATTATATAACTAGCCCAAAACAAATCAAACTGTATAGCTTAAATGCTGGCCAACTGTTCCTCAATTAAGATTTTAAATAAACAAAAATTTTATTGGCTCAACATCACAAAGCTAGCTAAAGTTAAAAGTGGCCTTTTAACCTGGGCAGCTGCCTCCAGAGTCAGTGGTCATACCCACTGGTCCAACTGTGGGGGGAAATCCTGCTTGCCTCCTTGGGGCTCACATATTTCCTAAGGCTGAACCTGCATAATGCTAAGTGGTGAAACCTGCCTCTTCCCAGGTTTACCCCCAGGTGGTATTAAGAAAAGTCACAATCCATGTACATTTCCTTTGAGGGCATTCAGGAGCCATATGACCCCATGGAAACACTTTCCCAGGGGACCCATGACTGCTGGCAAAAGAATCCCCCAAGACCTGGGATGGCTCAGAGGCCAGGAGTAGGGTGAAAGTAGCCATGGTCCTGATCATTTCTGTGTAGCCCTAGTTTTCTTTTGAAAATCAGGCAGCTTTACTGATTTTCCATCTTCTTCTTTTTTTTAATTTTAAGCTTGCTGCTTGCTTGGAAGGCACTCTACCACTTGAGCCATGCCCCCTAGTCCTTATGTTTTTAGTTTGTTTTGCAGATAGTCCAGTACTTTTTTCCCAGGCCCGCCTCAGATCATGATCCTACTAACTCCACTTCCCAAGGAGCTGGGATTAAAGGCATGAGTTGTCACACGTGGCCTCATGCTTATTTTCAAAAGCAGGAATTCTGGCCTAATGTCAACAGAACAGATACTATTTCTTTCTTGCTTTCTTGCTTTTCTTTTCATAGTGCACATAATTAAAACTAATTTACAGTATTTCCACATCTCAGAATACAAAATGCCCATTTCCCCCACCCTAAACATTTCATTAACAATGAAAGTTTAATTAGGAGAATTTTTGTAGTAGTACAGACAATCCAATCTGTGAAAATGAAACATCAGATTTGGAAGCTATGCAGTGCCAGGATTCTTCTATGTGGAGACAAGCCAAATTTTTCTTTAAGCACTTTACTCCTCACCTTTGGTGGATGTTTCTGGGTTCAATAGATCAGGTGCACCCCAGATGACACAGGAGTAGGGAATAAATAATACTAAAATCTGCTGAAGGATCTAGCTCCTTTTCAGTGTGGCTGATCAGCAGACTGCTGGCTCTGTACATGAGTGATGGTTGAGGGATTCTGTATACCCTTCCCCATTTGCATTTTCAAGTTCCAAGTACAGGCTTTAAGTAATTTTTCTGACTTGGCCAAACAAAACACCCACATATTTGAAGGGTGCAGAAGAAGAACTGTCCTCTCCCTCTTTTCCTTCGCTATTGAATTTTTAGCAATTACTACTGCTCCAAGCCTTGCCAATTCATCTTTTATGGGTTTGTTCATATCATTATGATAGAAGATGAAAGTTACACCTCAAGAAGCCAATGTCTAGGTCCTACCACATGGATATCTGTTAGGAGATGGAAGTCTGACTGATTCAAAACCAAAACCAAACAAAAGGGGTGGGATCCAGTCAAAAACCACTTTACGGCTTCTGGTATTTTTTTTTTTCTCATTATTCTTTAAAATTCTATGTGCGGGAGTTTCTTTCAAAGCCTTGCTAAAAAAAGAGCTACTAGATTTGATGGGAAATGGTTGGTGAGGGAAGTCGACTTCCCTTGCCAGTCTTGGAAATATGAGAGAAACATTTATGGTGACGGAGGTAGTGCTAGCGGTATCGTGAAATCCATGCAACACAGACACAAGAATAAAACGGGAACCTCTGAAAATGTGTAACGGATGTGTAATGGAAGGTCTGTAAAAAATTTCCTCTAGTGGAAATGTCTAAACTGTAGGCTGCAGTTTGCATTCGTCAAGTATTTTGAGATCCTAGTAGGTGCCAGACATTGCCTGAGGTTACTGGAGACAGAGCAGGGCACAAAACAAAGTCCATGAGCTTGGGGGAGTCCCCATTCTAAATATAAGGGGATAACAGCATAAGGAACACCAGTGGGTGGTGGGGTGTGTGGTCTAGGTTAGCTTGAGGGACATAGAAAGCCTTGCTTGAGATGGTGAATGAGCAGAAACTTGAATGAAATGAGGAAGCAAGTCAAAGCCACTTAGAAATTAAATGTATGAGGAAGGATGTTTGCGTTAAAAGACAAATGCTAATGCCCAGGAAAATGAAGAGGTAACAGACAAGACTTTAAAAGGCTGTACTGGCATGTTTTCCCTCCATTGCTATTATTGTCCCTTAACTGGAGGGCATTCTATCTATCTAGACACCAGATCACCCAAACCTTTTTATTACTGAGTAACCCACACTTTTGTTTTCTTTAACACAAAACCTGGAAGAAGATTACTATTTCTATTTCTTTTTCTTTTCAGGCAGGTGGTACTCTGGGGAAAGTGACAAGGAGATTTCTTGGACTTAAACATTCAGCAGGCAAATACAGAACACCTGAGTCCAGGGCCAGGAAAAGAAAATGAAGACATATGAAGATGGGATCGCTATTCATGTAAAAACATGGTTTGTTGGTAAAGGGGGGACTGGATTAGTAAGTTCTGATAACTTAACAATGGAAGATGTCATGGAGAACATCAATGTAAATGTGTTCTCTTTTGAATAAAAGGTCATTTTTCTGCTTTGTCATTCAAATGGCTGGCAGACCTCATGTCACCCTATCCTATCCTTGATACTCTTTCGGGAAACACATGCCTAAGGGCTTCAGTGTTTGAACTCTAATGCTATTTTTCACATAAAAGAGTCAGTTTCCAGAGAGAGGAGTCAATTCTTGTTGGGGCAAGAGAGTTAAAGCCTAGGTCTACAACTAATAAGAAAAGAAAGACACAAGGAAGAAATGGTTTTCTCTTGGTTTCTTTTCCTGTAAGCCAATCTGATTTCAGTCAACTGGTACAAGATGAGCTGTGAAAGTCCAGGAGTACATTGTGAAATTCAAAAGAGAGAAATAACATAAAGTATGCTAGAGAAAGGTCAACCCTTCAATTTGAATTAATTGACTGAAGTTCAAGTATAGACACAATTGTGGAGACCACAGTGGATGGACACACTCATAAGTCAGAAGGTGTAGCTGCTCAGAAAATGGATTTGTACCACAATGTAGCATTTATAACAGAACTATGTAAGAGGATGTTAAACCAGAATCACAGAAAAATCACAGGGAGACAGGCTTTCAGGGATTGAGAAGGGCGCAGCAGGAACATATGTCTTCAACCCTAGCATGAGCATGTGTGGGAGGCTGAATGTGATTCAAAAACCAGAAAAGTCCAACAGTCGTGTATCTACCTTTAAACTCCATACAGTGACTTCCTGTGAGGATATGTGTTCAACGTTTTTGTTGCTCTGACCAAATACTTGAGAAAATAAACTTAAAGGAGGAAAAAAAATTATATATATATATATATATATATATATATACATATATATATATATATACGTGTGTATATGTATATATATATATATATGTATGTATATATACGTGTGTATATGTATATATATATATATGTATGTATGTATATGTATGTATGTATGTATGTATTTATTGATGGCCATTGTTTCAGCGATTTTAGCCCATGGGTCACTTGCTCCATTGCTGTGGCCTTCTGGTGAGGCAAAACAACAGGAGGCAAGAGCATGTGGTATAGGAAGCTGCTTACTTCATGGCAGACAGAAAGCAGAGGAAGAAACAAAGAAGGGGGTAAGGGACAAGATATAGCCCCCAAGGACACACGCTCAGTGACCTACTTTACACAGCTGGGCCCTAATTGTGAACATTTTCATTACCTCCCAATATCATCATCACATTATGACTCTACCAACAGACTGATCCATTCATAAAGTAAGAGCCTCATGGTTCAATCACTTCCCAAAAGTCCATCTGCTGGCTACCAATCCTGTAACACATGAGCCTTTTTAGGAGGTTCTACATACCCAGAACATAACAGGATATTAGGATGTCAGCATGAAATCAGCATCTCCTCATTTTCTTCCTAGATATTATCCCAAAGCAAAATAGAGAATGAGATACAGCAATCTTTCAAAAAGAACAGAGTTTGATTTCTGGATCTACCCCTAGACTACTCCATCAGTCATTTTACTTACTCTATGATTCCCAATCAAGAAAGCCAACGTACATATACATTTTTATACCATCTCAGGAGACATGCACTTATAGTAGATAAAACCTGTGAAGAACCCACCAGGACTAGAACATAGCAGGAAGTACATGAATGCCATTCTCTCTTGAGTGTGACTGGGGCCAAGTCTCCCACACATGAATCCATCTGGATGGCAGTCTATGAAGACAAGAGAGGTGGGGGAGAGGGAGGATTGGGAGCAGATGATTTCAGAGCATGCTCTGAATTTTTCTAGCAAAAGTTGCTAAAGGTTCTTCGTATTTCAACCACAGTAAGATCAAAGTCACCTTGGACAATCCATTCAGATGGTGGCTCCAAAGAGCATGTTTCCCCACTTGCAATTATTTCTTTACTAGCCATGCTCCAATACAAAATTTATAAAGAATATTTCTACTTGATGACCTGTATTTTTCTTGTTACCCTGTCTTCTCAATGAAATTTAGAAAAAATAAAGGCAGAAGCTGCCTTCAGAAAACTTAAACTACAGTTCCACGATTTTATGTATTACCAAACAAAGCTTTTATCGACAAAATTTACATTCCTTAGGAATTAGCTAGAATTTACTACC
This sequence comes from Castor canadensis, assembly GCF_047511655.1. Lineage (NCBI taxonomy): Eukaryota > Metazoa > Chordata > Mammalia > Rodentia > Castoridae > Castor > Castor canadensis. Next base: position 79,774,983 of record NC_133400.1, on the reverse strand, counting down.
AAAATAAATCTGCTAGTTGCAAGACACATGATATTATAAGATCACCACTCACACAGTTTCCATCAAGAATGCACAAGAACAGATTAAAAATGCTCATAATCTCACACAAACACTCCGAAATACACACATCATGTTAGCTTACAGCCCCCCCCCGACAAAACAAAAAATCCTTGTCTCATGTGGGAATCTGAAATCTAGTCCTACCATCTAGTACTTAAGTCTTTCAAGATGTACCCTTTATTTCAAGTTGTAGTGCCCTTTCTATAAACCCACCCTCTCTTAAGGTAAGATATCACTAAATACAAACCTGACATAGGAATCCCCTTTCTTGCTTTTTCATTATCCTTCTCTTTTATGAGGTCTTTGGGAAAGACTTTCCCCCTTTCATGTTAGATTCAGAAGGAGTAATAGATTACTACAGATTCTCCCGAGGACATGGGGAATAATGCTGACAGGTGTTAGAAATGATAGGCTGGCTAGGTGTGGTGTACACACCTGTAATCCCAGCTACTTAGGAGGCAGAGATAGGAGGATGAAGATTCAAGGCTGATCCAGGCAAAAATGCAAAACCATACCTGAAAAATAACTAAGCCACAAAGGACTAGGGATGTGGTTCAAGCCCTTGAATGACAGAGCTCTTGCCTAGCAAATCCCAGTGCTATGAAAAAAAAATTTTTTTCAAAATTCTTAAGCCAAGAAATATAATGGTCAATTCATTAAGCGAGAGAACTTTTCAAATTCTCATTCAAATTGTCTCTTTCCAAGACTCAGGACACAGTGTACCTGATCAAAGAGAGACTGACAAGAGGTTCCACACAGTTCAGGTAAGTAAATGAAAGGGAGACAGTAGAAGACAAAAACAATGGTAAAGACACATTCTTTGTGGTTCTTCCTTCTTACCTTCATGGGCACTACTAGTTGTTTTCTTCCTTTTTAAAGTAATCCATCCTTCCTTCTGTCCTCCCTTTTTTTTTTCCTCTCTCTCTCCATGTACACACACACACACTCCTGATACATGTTAAGGATATCCTCTATCACTGAACAACACCCCAGTCCCAACATAATCTTATAATAGTGAATAAGTATACAAAATAGAATGTTCAGTAGGTATCAAAGCTTAAAAAGTGAAGAAAAAAATGTACCCTCCTCTCACCATGCAGACAGCACTTTCCTACTTTACTGTGCATTCCCCAGAAATACTCCCCATGTTTACAAACACACATTCCACACACCCCACGGAATGCTCCCTTTGTGGATAAAGGCCGGCAAATGAGCCACAGAGCCCACGGATTCATAAAGGGGAAGTCTCGCTTTCACACATAATTTCTTCATTTGTTAAGGAAGCACCAAAACAGTAGCATGGGAAAAAAGAAGAGGTCCATATAAACATGAAAGACTACTGGGAAGACCTAACCTGAAAATACTTTTCAATGCTTCAAATATTGCTTATTACCTGTTAGCACAATAAAGAACTGTAACCTAGTCTATTCTGGACCTCAGAATGTTTTTATTTTCCAGGCATTAGGGCGACTGTTGGAGGCTCTTTGGCATGAGATGCTTCATTTGTAAGACATTGAGAGCACACCCCATGCAAAGCCCAGCCACAATGAAATCATGAGTTTCAGTTTTACAAAGATTCCAATCTCTTAAGAGAGAAAAAATATGTACTCAACCTCTAAAATATAAGTAGTATTCACACAAATAAGTACTAAGTGATAAACCAATGATGAATAGTACACACATAATACTCTACTAATGATAGCTATTATTATCATTAATAAATAAAACTGCTAAGAAAAGGAAATGATAAAAAGGAGTGCAATATTTAAGCTGAGACTTAAAGAATATTTGGGCATTCCATAGATATAGATGGGAAGAAACAATACTACAAGCAGAAAATGCCACACACATGAACTATGTTAGGAAGCTGGTATCTGTGATGGGACATAACTCAGCCTTGTCATCCTGGGTGCGTTCCCAGTGGCTCTGTATAAAGACTCTGGTACCAGCTTGGCCCACTGTCCTAGAGGATAGTGAGGTTCCAATATACTCAGGACAGGGCTAGTGTGAAAGAGAAACCCCCTTCAAACTACCTCATCTAACAAAATAAAGACCCATGTCTTTTACTGAACCTTCGAAAGGGTGTCAAAGCACTGCCATGAATGCAGTAGACAAACGCCTATGTCAGATTAGTCAGAGGTACATGTGAAGTGTGTCCAAAAGGAAGGCAATTTAAGCACCACTATTTCCCTATGCTTTTCCAAAGAGCTAAAGTTTAGCTACCTTGCCCACTGACAAGGATGGAGCTCAGTAATTCTTAACTTTGGATGACAACTGTAATGAAATTCAGAAGAAAATGTTGATCCTATTTTAAAATAAATGCTACAGATTTAACACAAGAAAACGATGTCTCCTACCTCTCGTATATTTAGCTTTCTATGTCTTATAGTTAAACCAAACACAATGTTCTACTGGAGAAAAACAGAGAAAGGTTTTACCTAAGAAGGTAACTATCACCATGCTGACTGCTGGCATGAAATTTTGAGTAAGTTCTCTAATATTGGTTGTAAATATCATACACAAGTAACAAAAGGCACAGCCTTAAATGATCCTTTACATGTCTCTTTCTCTACCTATTAAGATGCTCGTTGTTTCTTTGATTTATCTGATAATAAATTTTTGATGGCTGGTAAGTCTCATAAAATTGCTCTGGTGCTGACTACAGTGATTAATAAGTCTAAAGAATCGAAAGTGTCAGGAATTCACGCATAAGAATAAGTTACTGCCAAACATATATTAGATATTCCATAAAATATAGAATAAAAAGGTTGATCTGGTAATTTTATCTTATAACCATTTTTCTGTAACAATTTATATTCAGGGTCATCATTGTCTTCCTTTGCTAAAAAAAAACAAATCAATAAAGTAAATCCAGATTTTTTGGGGGAGAATTAAACTATACTTAAAAATAATGAATTGGTTTAATAATAAACCATGTTTATCAGAAAAACTAAAGAACTCAGAATTAGAAATAGTTGTTAGAACAGCCCTCAGAGACGATGTCATCTGAAATTCTTGCTCTGAAGATGCAAAAGCTGTCGGGGTATAATGAGGTCATTTTCCGGTGACAGAACTCAGACCTGAAGCCAATTCTGTGCCTTGTTATTACGAGTCTTGATCACATGCGTTCATCCAGGGGTCTGCTCACGCAAATTAGCAAAACTGAGACAAAAGTTATAAGGGCTTGCTCAGGTGTAGTGCCTCATGTCTGTAATCCCAGCTACACAGGAAGTGGAGGTAGAAGCACCATGATCTGAGACCAGCCCTGGGCAAAAGTTGTGAGACCCTATTTGAAAAATTAAAAGGGCAAAAGGACTTGGGGGTATTGCTCAGGTGGTAAAGTGCTTGCCTAGCTAGTATGAGGGTCTGAGTTCAAACCTCCATACTGCCCCCACACCCCCCAAAAAATAAGTCCAGTACTGTCACATAGGAATGAAAAGGTCCCAGGGAGAGGATTCCACATCACTAGAGAGGGTGCCAGTGCATGAAGCAGACATGACAGACACAAAGGTCACCCCTTAAGTGCCTCTTCCCTCCTTATGATTCTTGTGGAGGAAACCATGCGGTTCAATGCATTGGGCTCTCTGTAACCTTCCCTTTTTGAATCTCTAGCACAAAATGGGAGTTTTGTTAGGTTTTTGTTCTCAATGGATCTACAAATTATAAACTGCTTTTATTTTGACAAGGTCCATTCCTTTTGTTTGTTTGTTTGTTTGTTTAATTTGGCACTGAACTCAGGGCCTCAGGTGATTTTCCTACCTCTGCCTCCCAAGGAGCTGGTATTACAGGCATGCGTTATCATGCCTGCCTGACTCTGTTTTTCACACAGGGTCTAATTTTCACCCAGGTTGACCTAAGCTATGATCCTCTTGTCTCCACCTCCTGAGTACATGGTACTACAGGTGTGCACAACCATGCCTGACACTACATGGTCCATTCTTTATAGCTTAAAAATGAAGCTACCTGTGGTAGGAGCAGAAGCCTATGTGACATCCCCACAATGAAACAGTGATGAATCTGGGTATTTTGAGGAACACCCCACTCTGATAGCCAGCCTTGTAAGACAGATAGGCACGGAGTGGGGAAGGTTGTTGGGGCTGTGAAAGAAAAGAGATACAAGAACTGCATGCTATTTTGGGGCATTTGAGTAACAAGTGTTACGACTTGAATTGTGTTTCTCCATCCCAACCCCCCCATTCATTTGTTGGAGATCTAACCTCTGGTCCTTCAGAATGTGGCCATATTTGGACACAGAGTCTTTACAGAGGTAATCAAGTTAAAATGAGGTTATTAGGATGGGTCTCCATGAAGTAGGACTGATGTCCTTATCAAAAGGGGAAATTAGGTCACAGAGACAGAGTGCAAAGAAGAAAGACCGGATGAAGAGACACGGGGAGAGAGGGCCAGCCATAAGCCAGAAAGAGAGGCCTGGAACAGCCATTTTCCTCCGGGCCCTCAGCAGGAACCAATCCCACAGACACACAGATCTGGGACTTCTGACCTCCAGATCTGTGAGACAAAGAGTTTTTGCTTTTAAGCCAACTAGTTTGTGGTATTTATTATGGCAGACTTGCAAATTCATATAAATAATGAAGACATAATTATGTATTGTCTGAAATTTAAAAAGTCATGGTACTTACTCAGGAAACTTGTCATGTAAAATAACCAAAATCTCAATAATAACTTATTCAATCACTAAATAAACAGAATTTAATTTGATAGAGAATAAACAACAGGCACACATTTTGAAGATAACAGAATTATATATTCTAAATGAGACTATTTACAAACTAGTATAGTAGAAAACAGTATTTTCTTTAGCAGAAACATTTTCAATATTTTGACCCTTAAAAACACATATGAAATAATATAGAAACACAATAGAATAAAATATGAAAATTTATTCCCTTAATGCTTGATGAGTAAATTGTAGCACTGACGAATGCCAATGAAAAAAACTTATGTTTAAGCTTTGTATCTGATAGAGTTGATTGAAACACCTTTCCTAACATAATATTCTAAACCAAAATATCTGACAACATAGAATGCTTAACTGTCAAAAAATATATATAAAAATACTCTTCAACAATGGCAAACCAGAGTAAGAGACCAGAGCTCAACAAAAAGCTAGCATGTAATAAAACAAGATATTACTGTGTAGAGAATAGAAATCACAGTTTTGTTTGATTGTAAAAGCGCCACTTTTAAATTTATCTCTCAAATAAAAGCAGCAAATGCAGGCAATAATTCATCCTAGCTGGAGAGAAAGTATCAAGTATTGAATTTTAAGATTACTGGGAGTTAAAAAAGGTTGTCAATATGGAGGGCTGACCAATTTCACTTCATTGTAGGGGTCAATATTCAATAGTTCAATATGAGTTTATCAAATGACTATTGTCTAAAAATGGAACTGAGAATGGCTCCTCTTCAAGAGGAAGTACTCTGCCACGTTTCCTTTATAGGGTGTCGGTGGAGTCTACCTGATGGTTATTTTCAAATACGACAAATTATGTATATGTTATTTACCTTAAATTGAAACCATAATGTATCTTGCTACATTATGGGCACACAAGACATACATTATATTATAGGCTATACAAGACATACTGTACATAAGCCTAATGGTTAACAGTAGGGTGGATGGGGAGGAAGGAGATGAAGAAAGACAAGGAAGGGACAATGGAGGGAGGGGAGTGAAAGGGGAGCAGAAATATGTGTGAGAGAGAGAGAGAGAGAGAGAGAGAGAGAGAGAGAGAGAGAGAGAAAGAGAAAGAGAGACATTGAGAGATTGTTCTGTACCTAAAAATCACACATAAAAGCAATTTGTAGGCAAAGTTCAGAATAAACACCTCTCTTCTTCCACTTAATGGCAGCTGTGGTTGCCCTCACCCCAACTTTACACTTCTAATAGTTTTCAGAAATCTTTAATGACAAATGGAGGAGCCAATAATAAAATGCAAAAAGCACTGAATAACATACAAAGTCCAGAGCTCTTTCTCATTGGTCACATCTAGCTCCACCAGGTGCCTGTAGAGCTCTCAGGTGAATGCAGTGTGCTGGAGGGCTGACCACAGCAGAGGACCAGAGGAAGCAGTGGCAGGTCAATGTGGATATAGGAAGGGACATTTCCTAAGTCTGGATTTGTATCTCTGACACACTGGGGTAGAAAACATTCCAGAGTAGAATATGTATCAAATCGGGTTTAGTATAGATGCCTTCAGGAATAGCAGATCGACTACAAAGGCTACTTTTCATACCCTAGGAAGGTTCACTTTTGACGTCCACAGGTTTGGTGGGTGAAGGATGCCAAGTGTGACTTTCACAGAATCCAAATGCACTGCAAATGTCAAATTGGAAGCACCCTTCTTTTAAAAAACTGAATCATTTTGCATAAGCTATAAGCTTTTAAAAGAGTAGATCTATAGAATAAATTGTGGAAAATGCCAAAAGGAAAAATACTAATTATCCGCAAAGTATATGCATGAATATTTGTGCTAACCAAGTCACAAAGCAGAGAGGGAAAAATTCCTTTAAATGCAAAATATATTAAGTGATCTATCACAAAATTTGGGAGAGAAGAATGTTCTTCCTCAAATATATATGTTTCTCCTGTTATCTTAGAGAGGAAGATACAAGTTTACTAAGACAACTAGACATACAGAGAAACAGTTGAACACCTTAATCAAAGACCAACAACTGATGCTAAATTCTGATTTATTTTATTTGGTGACATGATCACATTTCAACTGCTTGTGCTTCTGACCAATTTTTAAATTTTTAATAATATATTCTATTAACTCCATATATCCAAAATATTATCATTTTGACACTCAATGGATATAAAAATATTGAGACATTTCATGTTCCAATTTCTATACTAAGTCTTTAGAATCTAGTGTGTATTTTACACTTAAAACATTTAAATTTGGATGCTAAATTGTTTTTATTTAATTTAATTTTTGTTGATTTATTATAGAACTTATAACCTATTTACTATGTGCAGAGAAAAAAAGCTATGTGGCTTTATCACTTAAAGTTATTGACCTAGAATAACGTCATCCTAGTTGAGAACAAAAAGAAATACATTCACTTGGGACTAACTAGGATTACAGTTCAGGAAAACGGATTCAAGCAATCTTGAAAATGTGCTGTAAGGTTTTCCTACGTGGTGGCTGTATTCACAGCTTTAAGTGGCATGGGGCGTGGGGGGGTACATCATTTGTTAGACAGGAATTATGACTGGTGCTGGCAGAAGTTAAGTTGTTTTGTAAGAAAAGGATTGGGTATCTCCAGGCAGCTTGGGGAAAGGGGGTCCCCTGTAGGGTAGGTCAGCAGGGGCTAAAAATGTCTCAAAGGTATATTTGCATCCAAGGGTGGTGGCTTGGCAGCCCAATTCAAAGGCTGAGTTGTGGATCTGTCAGAACTCTGATTAACAATGACCTCCCAACTCCATTTTACAGGCCACTAACCAATGCCACTCCGTTTTGATTTTTTTTTTTTCCTTGACAAAGTGAACATGAGATAAGACATGTGACACAATAAATAGTACCCAAAACATAACATATGCCACAGGTTTGCCTTGTTTCTTTGATACTTCTTAGCAACATTGGTTAAATGCAACATATTTGCATGCAAATAGGTCCAGAGATGTCAAAAGTTTGAATCATATTTTATATTATGGAGGAAATGTGATAATACATTTATTAACTTTAGAAAGGCAGCAAAGCATACAAATGTAACATATATAAAGGAAATAAAAATTATCAGGAGCAGAACACATATTCAACTTACAAAAGAAACCAATCTTTATGTCAAAGGCTTTAGGGAAAAAAAGTCCTTCATTTTTATGTCTACTATACAGAAATATTGTTTTTTCTGGGGTTTAACTTGAGCTATTTTCAGATATTGTAATAAAAAGAGAAGTCTACGCTGTTCTGCATACTGATTGTCAGTATGCAAAATTCACCAACTGCCATAAAGGTCCCTGCGGTTTAACCCTCTCCTCCGTCTTTCTGAAGATATTTATAAAACCATCTGCTACTTCTGCTTATCCATTTATACCTCACCAGAAGATAATAAGGTTTATGGAGTTTTTGTTAGACATGATTTCCTCCTACAAATGGCTGTCTTAAAATGAATGTGCTCACCTATTAGGTTCCAGAAATATCCCTTAAGTTATTTAAAGAACTTGTAGGCCAGGAGCCATTAGAGGAGGCAGTACTTGATTAATAAAGCCCATTTATGGTCATGATAGCCTGTAGTAGGTTTGCACACAGTACAAAAGGAAAAAATAAATATTACTTAGTCTTAATTCCACAAGTAAAACAATTTGAGAAACAATAACCAGCAGATAACAGAATTCTTCCTTACAAATGAAACAGGATAACTGATTTTGCCAGGTTTCTAGTGAACAGAAATTCTCATCATTTTCTCATTATTAACCCCCATTCTACAAGAATCATTTTGTAAAGTGTTTCCATTACCAAACATGGACAATACTATGGCCAGTTTTTAATTTAAGATTAAAACAAACAAACAAACAAGCTGGGTACAAGTGACTTCCACCTGTCACCCCAGCTTACACAGAAAGAAGAATAGGTTGGAGGGTCTCCTTCCAAATTAGTCCAGGCAAAAGGTTGAGACCCTCTCTGAAAATAACTAAAGCAAAAAGGAGTGGGGCAAGTGGTAGAGCACCTGCCTTACAACCATGAGGTCCTGAGTTCAAACCCCAGTTCTGCAAAAACAAATAAAAAATGCCAGATGAGTGGGGTACCCGTCCCCACAGAGAAAGGAAAGCCACAAGATTTGAAGAATGAAGAGGAAGCATCTTTTGAGTTATGCCAGACTGGAAATGAGGATGTGGGGTTGCCAGTCTTTGCAAATTGCAGCCTTCATGGGGATGCCTGTTTTCCAAATGCTCTTTCAGCCACCACATTTTCAGCCTAGCATTTGACAAATCTCTTCCTTTGTTAACTTGTTGACAGGAGTTAACTTGTCAGCTATTAAAATGGCTGTGGTCTCTCTTCACAGTCTTTGATGGAAATGTGAAAAGTGTGAGTTACTACCTTTCACAATGCATCTTGTCAAGAGCCCTGACTTTAACTGGACTGCCCTTCCTGCAGAAAAATCCACCTTCTGGAAATCTAACGAGTGGTGACTGGTCCATCATAACTGTACAGAAATAGAGAGTCAGAAATAAAAGGGGTCAAACAAGGAGATGGCCACCAACGAATAAAGAGTTAAAAGGTGATTGTGTAACTCAACAATGGTGTGAAACTCATGGAAGATGTGATCCCCAACAACCAGACCTGGCAAATTATTTTACTTTAACAGAAGGAATGACTTACAAAGGGCACTGCAATGACACCAGCCAATATGGTCCCTATGTACAAGTAGACAGATGAACAAAAACAAGACAGAGAACCCTCCACCTGAGAAACAGAGAGGAAGACATGATGAATGCCCCAAAAGTTACCCCGAAGAACATCTCTGAAAAACCACACCTCAACATCAGACCAGCCACACTCACCAGCACCTCCTCCTGCCTCACTGGAACAAAGCTCCTATCTGCATCAAATTAAATCATCCCCTCTTGAGCTCCATTAGAGCCTATAAATCCATCTTCTGTACTTTCACTTGCTACCCTACATTCAGAAGGCCTTAAGGATGTGCTAAGAACACCAAGGACACCGGGAAAGTCACCCAGGGGATGTGCAGGACAATGAAACACTGGTAAGTTCATTAGTTCTTTATTGCTGTCTTTTAGGTAATAGGTTAAATGGTTAAAAAAAAAAAAGAAGAAAAAAAAAAGACAAAGAAAGGAAATTCACTGGTATTTTGAAGGCCAAAAAACTTATGCTTACATGGTAGTTTAAAGATCTACCTATATATCTTCATGTGTGTATGTGTATATATGTTAACACATGCAAGGATTTTTTATTGCAGGGACACATGTGGCTTAAATAACAAGCAACAAAGAAGTGACTATGAGGTATTACAAGGCTTCAGATCTCAGGATCTAACACTAAGATCCAGAATGTAATACTTGGGTTTTTTTGTTGTTGTTATTGTTTCTTCTTTTCCCCCAAATCTGAGTGACATGAATACATCCCTTCCCGGAAGGCTGTCACATGTAAAACTTTTTTAAAAGTATGCAAGTCCCAACTACAAAGGGTAATATTTTTTGTGATAGCTGGGAAGAACACTATAAATGCTCTAATTATGAAACAGCTGCTTTAAGCAATCAAAGAACGAATTTGGGTTCCAATTACAGGAGGATATGCTGATGTCACCTTTACATGAATAGGTCCTTCAGAGGACCTTTAGGAGGATGCTAACTTTTTTCTTTTTGGCAGTAATGGGATTTGAACTCAGGGCTTTCAGCTTGCTAGACAGACACTCTACCACTTGAAACATA